>NC_090850.1:12450000-13067500 GCF_024217435.2 Syngnathus scovelli
GAAGAGCATAAGGAAAGATTGTGTGACATTGCTTGGCATTGTCATGTGTGCAGATTGGAGGGGGAGGCAGCGGGCCGGGAGCTCAGTGTGATCCCAACTGAGGCCAGAGACCATGAGCTAACCTTGCTGCTTTCTCACACACAAGCTAGATAACAGAGCATGCTGGAACAATGTTTTCTACTGTATTGTGAATTGGTATAATTGCATCCTATTTGTTCTGCACAAGCATCTGTCCATTCAAATGCAAATAATACATAATGTATATACCAGTTTGAGAAGGAATAAATAATCATGAACCAGAGCTAATTGGGATATAACATTGGAGGATGGAGGATGGGGAAGTAGGCACCAACACTCTTGATGTGCCTCTAGAAACTAACATCATACTTATTTAAAAAAAAAAGAAATCATTAGATTTGTGTTACCCTCTCTCGGCATTCACTTATTGGACGTACACAACACAGTTCATGTGGCATAATCCAGATTTTGTTTGTCTTCTATGCAGTCCAGTTAGGATGTTTAGCTTTGTCATCTGAGAGAGAAAAAGAGTGCCGTCTGATATGGTGCATTCAAGGTAAATGTTTGTTTTTCTTCTAAATTGGGAAAATTGTGAACACTTGGTTGCTAGGCATCATGGTTTGATTGATACCTCCACGCTTGATCAAACGAACCATATTAGCAGAGTAATCACACAACAGGTCTTTTTAACCTGATGAAACCTATCAAGTGTGAAGACAGTTGTTGATAATATTTACCTTTGTATACGAAGACATGAAGTTTTCCCTCCGTGCTTACTAATAATGGCTTATTCCACCTTTTATATTACGTGCTTATTCTAGGGGTCATTTTCTCAAATGTGAATTTGCATTACAGGCAGACAAACTTTCCAAGTTTGTTAAGTTGAGCAGACAAACAAGGTTGGAACGTCTCTTTCTCAAAGTCTGTTGGTTCTATGCGCGTAACTAGGTGTTATTTATATATTGTGAGGGTAACGCTTCGAATACCCTCCAGGAAAGTTTCTTCTCTTTGATTGTGCCTTCTGCAAAGTTTTTGCACATAACCTGTTGAGATTGGTATATAGTAGATCCCTTCTCCCTTTGATGTGGTCAGATAGGCACCACACAAAATAATTACTCTCAACCATGCCACTGTCTTTATACTTTGTAAGGTCACGGGGTGGGCTTGGGGATATCTCATTTCTCTTCGGATGAGAGGCAAGGATAACATGAGAGGGTTTCTGTCGATCAGATGGCTTTTACTGTTATTCTCTGCTTGCTTTTAGAATTTTCTGAGTGTTTTTACGACAATGAATTGAGCAAACATTCAAGCCACAATTGTTTCACCTAGTCACACCGAGGCATTTTCAGAGACACGCGCATCCACTTGCAATGCCAAACGGGATACTTTGTCATAGCGAAGCTGTCTATAATGACCCTTTAGAGATTTGTATCAGGCCTTTAGTGTCCTAATGAGTCTTAGTAACCCTCTGCTATCGGTTGATGTCCCTGCAATCAGCCCTTGTGAGTCTGAGTGGGTCTAAGGTTGCTGTGGGAGCTCCCTGTGCGTGCCTTCTTATTGCCATAGCCAGGATGGATGGTACCTCAATTGAATAAAGGGGCTCACCGCTGCACAAAACAGCCGACGTACTGAATTCACAATGAGGGCTGGATTTACACATCCCTTCTGTGAGTCTGAATTAGCATTTCTTACCCCTCGCATTATGTGTGTTCATTTGCTTTCATCGCCAACTGGGACCTCTCCATAAATACTACAGGTGATAAATCCCCAAGCCCCCGAAGGGAAATATCAGTCTTGTTACCGGACAAATGGCCATGGTTTCAGGAACCGTGGCTTAGATTAAGAGTTTGCGAAAAAGGAAGGGAAATATGCTTTTGTCAAAGCTGAGAGATTTAACTTGCTTTTTAAACTAGGTAGATGTGGCTGAAGAAAGTTCACTGCCTGATGGAACATGTTGAAGCAGAGGGGAAAACGTGTAAGATAAGAAGATCTTTGATGTGCCAAGTTTGGGCGCAATGGAAAAAAAATTCGAAGCCTTTAGAGGACGCTAACATTGCTTGATTGATACTCAAATTCCTGTCAACCTGAAGCTTAAATCTTTGTTGATGGGTTACTGTCACTTGGAAAGAATGAGACAACAGTAAGTCCACAATTGCAGCCATTTTGCTTACATAGCTACTCAGATTCTGCAAAATAATACACACGCACGCACACACACACGCACACAAAAGCTTAATTACATGCTGCAACACAATGTCTGCTCTTGTAAAGCATTCCACTCTCATAGGGCAAAATGGTCTGATTTAATCCCCAATATTTCTCAAAGAATAAGCAAAAACTACAAATTAGTTTTCAGAGGAAATACTTGGGTATCGCTGGGGCTATCTCTGCTCTTCAAGTAGAGGTTTTCTGCATTAAGATCTTTTACAAACAACTGACCAAGAGAATGAGGGGATCAATTTGTCTCAGTCTGTTTCTGGCGTGAATGAAGCCAAAAATTCCTTATCTCTTGAAAACACTGGAAGTCCCTGCTGGCTGTGGGAGAAGAGGCTCCTATTATTTCCCTCTGTAACAGTATTCACAATTCTAAAAGAATATAGTATTATAATGCACCAGCTGTGTGATTTGGTAACTTGGAAAGGCTGATGAGGGTGTCTCTTTTGTGCGTTTTGGAAACATAATGAGAACATTGTGCAGAGTAAACAAGGGGACCAAGGACAGGTTGATGAAGTAAGCGTATCTGCATGGAGCCCATCCAAGGGACGTCAATGAGCTAGTGATGCACCAATCCCACACTTTTCAGACAAGGAACAAGTACTTACATTTGAGTACTCACCAATACTGATACTTGATAATGCCGTCATGTTTTATTTTCTTCACATTGTTTGAAACACACAATGATAATCAGACATTGTCTATTATCTAAAGAATTTCAATATATATGTTAATTTCCTCAGTAATCTGTTTTTTAATCCTATATAGAAAAAAATAAACGCATTCACTTTCATTTACAAACTGCAGTGAACCACAGCCCGCAAAACTGTTACCTGGCCGCTAGTGTAAAGATGAATGGCAGCTGCACAGTGAACCGCAAGCAGCATGAATTACAAGACATGCAAATAAGGTACAAATAAACACAGAAATGTTATTGATGATGCCATTTTATCTGCAAAACACACAATTGTAAATGAGTTCATCGTAGTTTCCATATGCTTGCGTACAGAAATTTTCATTTTGAAGGCGACAGACTACAGTTTTGAATCAACAAGAGCCTGGTAAAACATAATAATAATAAAATAATAATAATAATAATAATAATAATAATAATAATAATAATAATAATAATACTATCCCATCAATAAGTATTGCCTTAAAAAAAAAAAAAACTAGCCATGCTGACCAGAACGGGCGATGACACACGCAAATATCTGTCACCCATAAGTTCTGGTGCTCTTTGCCACTCGAGACGTTCATCATCTTGATCCCAGAGCATAATTTACAGTAGCCTAAAAGTGTTTGTCATATGTCCTTAAAGTCTCTGTAAATAGAAAAATGAGTATCTTCTAAAAAAAAAAAAGTGTGGTTAACATTTTCGCAAAATTTTAATGATTTAAAAAGAAAAAGAGAATTTTACTTTATCGAGCATCTCTCTTATGCCGACACATCTCTACAGTAAGGCGTTTTGAAGTAGCCCAAGTATATGTCTAACTTTTTTTGTTTCTTCCTTGCTGTTCCAGCCAACAACTCGGCACTCTACAGCAGCAATGCCAGAAGACTATCTGAAACTATCTTTCACTCCTGGCACATTTTTAGTAAATGTATTTCACAACTATTCTCTTATTCTTATAATTCTTATTATAGAGTTTTTAAAGTATCTCCACGTGCATCAGCCTGACATGAATCATACTCTCAAAGTGCTGATTTGGTATCAACACTGGTGCAGAAAACTCATACTACCTGTACATGGACTTTCATGTTGCACAGTTCAAAGCTTAGGTAGCACTCAGAGTCAAACCTTGCCTTTTCCACAAGTATATTTTCTCTTTTCCGCCTTTGCCCTTTCTTCTCGCCTGTAGATTTGTTATAGCTCAATCAGGCCTCACCCTGGCTCACAGGTAAGTCACCTTCATTTCTTCTTGTATCCCTTCCCACGCTGAGTGGACATTTGATTGCATGATGAAACCAAAGTGGTGCAAGTCGGGTGTCACTCTGACTTCTCACCCCCTCTTTGCTCTCCTGACTTACTCGTGCACAGACTGAAGAACCACCAATCTGAAGCACCCAGAGATTGCGCAGGATTTGTGAAAGTGAAAGCAAGGAGAGAGTTGTGTGAAAGCTAAACAGAAAGACATTGATTAACTGGGTGAATTTTGATTCCGGGCACGATTTTTGACAAATTGTGTTTTTCTGTATTATACTCTGCTCTTTGCTGATGACTTTTGACCATTTGTTTGTTTTTATTGTATTTTCCCTGATTTTGCTCTGTGACTATTAGGCTATTAGGATGCCAAGTAAGTCACACATGAGATTTAGTCCCATTAAAAATTAATGTACAAAGATGAGAGACAGTATTTCCATTATGCTGGATGATCTTACCATCTATCACTGCTGTCATTGTGACTCGTGCACTTTTTTTTTAGTAATTCATTTGCTTTTGTATGGTGTGGCTTTTTTTGGTCTCTGTGCTTAACATCCTGCTGGCTACAAGGACAACCTCTGAGGGTTGCAATTGAAAATGCCACAGGAGTACAGTTTCTGCATCTCCTTGCTGATTTCATTGACTTCTGCTTGTGATGTCTGGCAGCCCATCAATGCAAAGTAATTACAATGAGGCACTGTGGGGTTGAATAATTGATGTGTTTTTTGGAGCTGATGTATACTGAAAAAGCTATCTGCCCACAGTCCCGTCAGTAGTTTATCACAAAGTGAGAGAGGGGAGAGTGCAGCCAGACTGCCAATGCATAGCACTGTGATAATGATGCAGGTCTCGGCCTGTCAGCACAGGGAAGACTGGGACTGAGCTCCCAAGATGGTTACAGCTCAGCTATCAGCTTCTTGCCAAAGATCAATACCTTGAAGAGAAATGGTTTCATGCCAAAAAAACAGCTCAACTTCCAAGACTGCCTCCTGTTTGCAGTGGTGGTTTGCAGCATTCTACTTGCTGCAAAGTCACTTCGCACGTAAAATCAAAGTCTAAGGGCTCTATTTTAGTAGACAAGCAGACAGGGCATGCAAAGCGGTGCATCTTCATTTTCGTGCAGGTGCAAGCCTCTTTCCGTGTTTGGGAATTGTTTTAGCATGTTTTGGACATTCTGGGAGACCAAGGCTGTTTTCACCTGACAGTTTGGTGACTGAAAGAAGACAAGACTTTAGACCAGCTAAGTTGTGGAGGAGGTGCCACACGATTTGGGTCAATTTGACTGAGGTGCAGCCAGACGGATTTGGAGCGCTGCAGAAATGTGTTGGATGGTGTTCATTCATCAATATGTTGAGCGTGTGCATTAAACCCTGTGAATCATGGTAGAATCAATTCATTGAATGCATTACTATTATATATATTTTTTTTTATTATATATATACATTATTATGAGGGAATTTGAACAATCTCCTTGGGCTGTTCTGGTTGTACGAGAAGACAAGAAAAGAGAAAGATAAGACAGCTCTTGCCAAATGTTTAAGTCCATATGTCCATATTATGGCCATATCATTCAAAACCAGACAGGAGCCACATCCTAGAGATTTGCTACTGTCTACTATGATTTCTTTTGCTTTTCTCAAAGGCAATTAATCTCTTTTTTTGTCTAGTTGCCCGATGCTGGCTTAGCCTCTTGGTCAGTGGGCCACTCTCTGTTCCCCATTCCTCCTTTTGCGCTATCGTGCTGCCATGCCTGCAAGCCCATAAGCCAAACTCCACCCTGACACACTCACACAGCATTCATTATTTACAAGCAAAAAATGGAAGAATAACTCGGGACAAAGAGTAACACATATATGAAGTGCAAAAACTAGGGTAAAAAAATCTAGGGTAATAGAAATACGGTGGTTTGGGTGCTAATATTTCCATGGAAATATACAAGATAATAAGATTCACTCATTTGTCAAACTGAAATCAATACAAGCCTTTGAGATATTTTCGCAAGACAGTGTTTATTTTCTTTCGCATTCTGTCCAAACCAGATTCCCTTGTACATTCATCTCTATCATGCAACATCACATTTGGCTTTATTCTATTTAGTTTTTTTGCAACCACATGGTGCTTGCTCCCACAACTGGATGGCACTTACAAGCTAGTGCACACTGAGCCAAAAGTACTTTCTTTAGCTGCATGAGGAAATATTATGCATGTTCTCTAAACAAGAAATATGATTCAATGTGCAATGCAAATTATAAGCAAACACAACTTTATAAATAACTGTTCATTTATTGTGGCAGTATTCAAAGGATCGTCACCCCTTTGCTGCTCACCTGCTTGTTTTCCATAGCACATTAACTGGAGCCTCTGGGAGGATTTTCTCAACAAACCCTCCTTATTGATAACAATACAAATAAAAATCTCTTTTTTTATTTTTTTTAATTTCTGTTCATTAAAATGAAATTCAAGGGGCTCCATCTCAATATGACAAGAATACCAGCAGCTGGGATAGGCTCCAGCTCATCCATTACCCCGCACAGGATAAACGGTAGAAAATGGATGGATAGAAAAACTAGATGATCGTGCAATGACACAAGCCAAGTGGCTTGTTGCCAGTGGCAGCGCGCTTGGCAAATGGCAATGTCCAACATAACTATTGATGTAGTGATGCGCAGCAGCCGATATCAAATTCAGCATTTTAGAAGTAAACAGGTTGCTTGAGCTAGATTATTTGATTGAAGGTATCAACAACAAGACAAGCCTGCTCTCAATAGCAATATTTTATTTCAAACAAATAAAACAGGTTCTCATAAAACTAGTTGAGGGGAAGATGAGCACAGTGTTTGAAATATTATTTTCATGATCCATTATTTTTGTACTTTTGACATTGATGGTGCTTTAGACAAATCATTCTACTTTTTCGTGGAATTTCAAACATTGCACTTAACAACACAAATCTTAGAAAAACACAATTGCACACAGAAACATAACAGCAAGTAGTCTTCAATTTAAATTATTGCATAAAATATGTCATGAAGGTCGGAAGATTCAAACACTCTCAGTTTGTAATTCTATTGAAAAGTTTGGGAAAACAAAGTTATATAAAGATGATCAAAATCTCTTCTTCAGACAGAAAGGTACCATTTGCTGCACAAAATGATTATAAAGACAATTCCCCTTCTGTCCTACTTTAATTTAATGCTCTAGTGATGGAGGTCAATTTCACACACGTCAACCTTTGAACGTCTGGTTGCCTTCTCTTATCACCCAGAAAACGTTTATCATTAAGACCCACGCTATTACTGTACAGAACGTGTGTAAGGACATGTTTCAAGGACATGTTTTGCTTTAAAAAGAATAGACCTTTTGAGCAGGACATCAACACATACACTTCTCCGCAAAAGAAATGGATCTTTCTTCAATGGCATCACTACTAAACAAACAATTTGACCATAAATGATAGAGAAATCAGGGAAAATGGTGATACATTAGCCTTCTTGTCTACAGCCTTCTTGTTGTGCGACGTGTCAATCAATTGCTTTTATCAAATTAACGGCAAATTTTTGGGAAGACTCAGATTTTGTGTCGCATGAGAGCTAGGTCATTGTCATTGATAAATATAATTCCAGTTCATATCAGAGTTCCAGCCAGACTAGATGTAGCATAATGATGATTTTTACATTTAAGCCTTTGCTTTTATTTATTTATTTGCCAGTTTGTAAAAAATGTTTTTAGAGGCGTAAAGAAGTATGGGAACCATTGGTTTAGTCACTCAGCGTGTCTGTGTGTTTCAGTATTGTGCAGCAAAACTTGTTGATAAGCTGACCAGATGTCTGTAGCGAGGGGAGCAGTCGACTTTGCCGAGGGCTGAAGCCTTGGAGGCAGCCTTTGACTACACCTTATCTTCTCACTCAAGGCACACGGGGCAAGTTTCAATCAAAGCAAATAGCCTCCCAGATGATTCCCTGTAACCCCGGTGAGTCAGCCTCTGGACTTTGGATCTATACAGTCCAGTCGTCTGTACGGAAAGTCATTTTCCCATGCAGCAGAAGTTGATGTGCTTTTGCAGAAGGCAAATGGTTTGTCAACAGCAGAGGGGAGATCAACAAAAATTCACATTTTTAACTATGTGTGCTACCTTAATGAGGAAATAGGATGAAATATATATTTTTAAAACCATTTACTGTTGTGGATTACATACTCTCATTATTTTTATCAGGATATACTTTTTCCCCACAGTCCTGCCACTAATTGGAATATTTCATTTTATTCTTGCAGTATAATGTTCCTTTCAGGGTGGCCTTAACACTCATTTGTTAAGGCCACTGCGTGGATAGATTTTTTTTTTTTCCAAATTTTCAAGTTTTGGTTACAATCCAAATCTTGCAGTTAATTAAAGGTGAGAACCTTTTAAATAGCAATGACATGTTTTTGTTTTTAGTGTGGCCCTCATATGCCTTCATATAATGTACATGCTTTTCTGGAAGAGAAAATACAAACTCAATTTTCACTATTTAAAAACCACTTTAAGAAGAGAAGCTTCACATTACACACATTATCATCACGGTTACTATGACAACAAAGGGCATAGAATACTATTAGTAGTGTTAAATTAATCCCAATGTGAATCCAATCCATCCGTTATCCAAACCCCTTTATTCTCACAAACAAGTGATTTCCAATCAATGTCATAAACAGAAAGGAAAAGTGACTCTATGGATCACTATTTTATTTTGTGGAACATGCTCCGTAATGAATCTGTGTCTTAATGAAAATTACAAATACTGCCATCTTATTTTATTACAACCAGTTTGCAGCCGTTAGCTTAATGTCAGTCAGGCAATACTATTTGCAGGTATGCAGCATGCAAACCTAATTGTGTACTGTTGCACAGATGATAATATTTGCAGTCTTTGGGTGACAATACTTCAGTTTTAAGTCACCTGGGTATACAGGCTATTGTCCATATCAATCATGTACAGTGACAGAGTGGTGGGCACAGAGTAGTATATTGACCAACACTGTGACAGAGATGAATGCATACACATAATGCCTCTTCTACACAGCCTCCTAGCCACACTCCACACAAACTTATTTTTATTTATTTATTTATTTATTTATTTATTTATTTATTTATTTATTTATTTATATTTCAGGTTCCACTTCAGGGTGTACCCCGCCGACCTCCCTAAGACAGATCTAGCACACCCGCAATCCTCGTGAGAATAAGCGGTTGAGAAAATGGATGGACAGATGCGATAAAACATTAAACGATAGAGCGATAGTAATGTTATATGTAAATATGTTAGAAATCTCTAAAAATGACCAAAAAGTATAAATGGGCAGGTCTTTAAATATTCTTTCGAATGAATGAACGAGAATTGTGGCTTTGGACAATGCAGACAAGGATGCCACTGTGGATGTGGGAGACTGAGACCATAACCCTGTTGGGTACCATTGTATTCTGAGGCCTGCAATAACAATTGCACATTGAACAATAGTCCCGCATGGCCTGCATTCACCCCCAAAAAATAAGCAAAACAAAGAAAATATGGCAGTAAATTCTGCAATGTTCTAAAAAATCACAACTCTATACTTTGCCTTTACTAAAATCAGAGGAGCAGCAAAGGTTAACCTGGCAATGCTTTATCGGCTATTGATATCTATAGTCACACAATGTTTCTGTCTTTTTCATATTTTTATTTCATATTTACTACAGTACATAAACTGTATAAATAACAATGAAACCAGAGCTTGGATTCAATAACTGAATCTAGGTAGTATATAAATAAAGGTGCTGTTCCTGCTCCTGTCAGGGTTGCAGTGTTGTAAGCCAACCCTCCTGAGGTGTCTTCAAAAGCCGAGTGGGTCATGATTATGCATGATTGTTTATTTGTTTGTTTGTTATAGTTTTTCAAAGTGGGTGCATTTAGTAAAGAGAGCAAATGCCTATTGAATTGAATCATGCAATTTGTCAAAACCTGATTATTTAATTCCTATTTGATTATGTCATTATTGTATGTTTTTTTAAATACAATATTATAGAGGACTGCTTTCTTATTAAAAATATTTAACTAACATTTTTGTTCTTTTTTTAAGGAAGATTGGATTGGATTAAGAGCAGATCAAGTTATTTCAATGGGTAAATATGATTTTAAATCAGTGGTCATGGAAGGAATTAAACTTGCATCTCTAGGTACTAATGTAGATATGTTCGTCTTTTCCAAGTGCCTTTAAAATGTGCCATTTTGCATAGTTTATAAACTTTGCATAGGCTATAAACTGAGCAGTAAATATATGTGACTGTTTTTCCCTTTTCACTGTAAATGTGAATTCAGAGTGCAAGGAGGGAAGAAAATAAATGTTTTAATGATAAATTAATCCCCCCTGGTGAGTGTGGAGCAAGATGAGTAAATCAAGTGAAAGCAAGTGTTAAATGCATCAGAGTAGAGCTCATATTTTATTGATGGCCCTTGACATTGCATGACCAGCCACACATTTACACTTACAAACCATAAAAACATACTACTTTCAGAAATATATGCAAGTACAGGCCCAATTTAAAACGACAGTCGGCAATGAACGTTGTCATATTGAGGGCCAATGATAAACAATTTGTTTATTTGGAGTTGAGAAACTGTTTACACAGAAAGTGTTTAAATGTTCCCCATGTAGGTCCACTTCTAGTCACTGTCTACTGCAGCAGAAATTATAGATTTTTTGCTGTCTCACAGCTTAGTTTTCATAGACCAGTAGAAAGTTTTCCTTTTTTTTTTTATTAAAGCTCATCTTACGTACCTCCTTTGACTGAGTTCTTCTTAATTGGAATTTCAAATGAAGATATTTTCACAATATAGCTGAAGGCTTTCAGACACAGAAAAACAATAACGAGGCTGAATGACACATTCTGCAGTCAGTCAAAAAAAAAGGCGGGGTGGGGGGGGAGGGGGTGACAGCTTGAACACTTGCTCAGGGATATTTCTACCCAGTTTACCATGATTTGATTGTCTATTCTGCAATGACCTTGAGGATAGGAATAAATAACATTTTGCTTTCTCTACTGCTAGTCGGTGGTCAGAACATAGACAACCAAAGCTGTGTCCAAATTCAAATCCTGTGTCCTCCAAGACCAGCTTGAAGGATGGGTCAATTATTAGAACTAATAAGTTAATCAATAACCCTTTTTAATATAAACTCTATTATATCTACTTTGCAACCGTACATTTAGCTTGCTAATATTGAATTTGTTTAAGTTTCCTTATAAATCATTCACTACCATTGACGACTATAGACGTCAAAAATCAATTTAAACTGTGGTGGCAGTGAATGAGTAAAATATAACGAATGGCAATTTGTTTAGTTTTGATGGCCAGGTAGCGTCACTAATGTTGTAGTGCTTCATTCACCTCAGTTCTATGCAAGCAGCGTTTCATTCTCAATCAGTAAAAATGTGGATGTCAGTGTGAAAGGTTATCTGTTTCTATATGTGCCACGTGATTGACTGGCGACTGCTCTTGAGCATAGTCCGCCTTTCGCCCAAAGTCAGCTGAGATATATGATCCTGAACAAGATAAGCAGTATAGAAAATGGTTGGATGGGATTTAATCTATAATGGAACCTTACTGAGCATTTTGTTCAACTGTGCCGAGACTGCAACATGTCTTGAGAGCATGATTCACTAAGATAGCGGGCGCTAAGTTGTGCATTGGCAAGAGTAGTAAAAGTAGTCGCGACTGATGTATTTAAGAATAAGTTTCGACCATGCGGTAGTTCTGATTACAACGGAAAATTTGGGGAAGCACAATGAAGTTTAAAGTGTTAATGCAAGAGGCAAACTGACAGGTTCCCCGGACGAGACGCCACTGGAAGCGCCAAGGACTAAGCGGAGCCTCAGAGGGGATTGAGCCTTTTTTTTGTTGCCAGTCGTTCCCTCTGGAATGAGCAACAGTGCCCCACAGTGCAATTCCCACAAAAGCAAATTTTCACATTTGAAAATATTTTGTTGAATTACCTAACGTACACTGTTATTGAGATTTGTTACCTTGAAAATTTGAGTTGACACACTTTTTTTCCAGTCGAGTTCAATTATGTAACATGTTTATGATTGCCTCTAATGAATCTTTATGTAATAAAACATTTAAGGTTGTAAGCAATGATTAAAACAGAGATAAGAGCTTTATGCAAGTAATAACAGGCATGTGCGTAATCTTGTCGCTCTTTAATGAGTCAACCACACTCAGACATTTGACAAAAGGACAGACATCCACCCCTCCGCGAGTCGTCACCTTATCGTGGTGGAGGGGTTTGCGTGCCCCTATGATCCTAGGAGCCATGTTGTCGGGGGCTTCATGCCCCTGGTAGGGTCACCCATGGCAAACGGGTCCTAGGTGAGGGGCCAGACAAAGCACGGCTCACAAGCCCCTTATGATGAGTAATATAAATGGACTTAGTTTTCCCTCGCCCGGACGCGGGTCACCGGGGCCTCCCTCTGGAGCCAGGCCTGGAGGCGGGGCTCGAAGGCGAGCGTCTGGTGGCCGGGCCTTCGCCCATGGGGCCCGGCCGGGCATAGCCCGAAATGGAAACGTGGGTCCCCCTTCCCATGGGCTCACCACCTGTGGGAGGGGCCGAAGGGGTCGGGTGCAATGTGAGCTGGGCGGCAGCCAAAGGCGGGGACCTTGGCGGTCTGATCCCCGGCTGCAGAAGCTGGCTCTTGGGACATGGAATGTCACCTCTCTGGCTGGAAAGGAGCCCGAGCTGGTGTGCGAGGCAGAAAGATTCCGACTAGATATAGTCGGACTAGCCTCCACACACAGTTTGGGTTCCGGTACAAGCCCTCTCGAGAGGGGCTGGACTCTCTTCCACTCTGGAGTTGCCCACGGTGAGAGGCGTCGAGCAGGTGTGGGTATACTTATTGCCCCCCGGCTGGGCGCCTGCACATTGGGGTTCACCCCGGTGAACGAGAGGGTAGCCTCCCTCCGCCTTCGGGTGGGGGGACGGGTCCTGACTGTTGTTTGTGTCTATGCACCAAACAGCAGCTCAGAGTACCCACCCTTCTTGGGGTCCCTGGAGGAAGTGCTGGAGAGCGCTCCTTCTGGGGACTCTATCGTTCTACTGGGTGACTTCAATGCTCACGTGGGCAATGACAGTGAGACCTGGAAGGGCGTGATCGGGAGGAACGGCCCCCCTGATCTGAACCCGAGCGGTGTTCTATTGTTGGACTTCTGTGCTCGACACGGATTTTCAATAATGAACACCATGTTCAAACATAAGGGTGTCCATGTGTGCACTTGGCACCAGGACACCCTAGGCCGCAGTTCGATGATCGACTTTGTAGTCGTGTCATCGGATTTGCGGCCGCATGTTTTGGACACTCGGGTGAAGAGAGGGGCGGAGCTGTCAACTGATCACCACCTGGTGGTGGGTTGGCTCCGATGGTGGGGGAAGATGCCGGTCCGACCTGGCAGACCCAAACGCTCTGTGAGGGTCTGCTGGGAACGTCTGGCAGAATCTCCTGTCAGGAAGAGCTTCAACTCCCACCTCCGGCAGAGCTTTTCCCACGTCCCGGGGGAGGCGGGGGACATTGAGTCTGAGTGGACCATGTTCCGCGCCTCCATTGTTGAGGCGGCCGACCGGAGCTGTGGCCGTAAGGTCGTTGGTGCCTGTCGTGGCGGCAACCCCCGAACCCGCTGGTGGACACCGGCGGTAAGGGATGCCGTCAAGCTGAAGAAGGAGTCCTATCGGGCCGTTTTGGCCTGCGGGACTCCGGAGGCAGCTGACAGGTACCGGATGGCCAAGCGGAACGCGGCTTCGGCGGTTGCTGAGGCAAAAACCCGGGCGTGGGAGGAGTTCGGTGAGGCCATGGAGAATGACTTTCGGACGGCTTCGAGGAAATTCTGGTCCACCATCCGGCGTCTCAGGAGGGGGAAGCAGTGCAACGTCAACACTGTTTACAGTGGGGATGGCGTGCTGCTGACCTCGACTCGGGACGTCGTGAGTCGGTGGGGAGAATACTTCGAAGACCTCCTCAATTCCACCTACACGCCTTCCATTGAGGAAGCAGGGCCTAGAGACTCTGAGGCGGATTCTCCAATCTCTGGGGTCGAAGTCACTGAGGTAGTTAAAAAACTCCTCGGTGGCAAGGCCCCGGGGGTGGATGAGATCCGCCCAGAGTTCTTAAAGGCTCTGGATGTTGTGGGGCTGTCATGGCTGACACGCCTCTACAACGTTGCGTGGACATCGGGGACAGTGCCTCTGGATTGGCAGACTGGGGTGGTGGTTCCCCTCTTTAAGAAGGGGGACCGGAGGGTGTGTTCCAATTACAGGGGAATCACACTCCTCAGCCTCCCTGGTAAGGTCTATTCAGGGGTGCTGGAGAGGAGGGTCCGTCGGGAGGTCGAACCTCGGATTCAGGAGGAGCAGTGTGGCTTTCGTCCTGGCCGTGGAACAGTGGACCAGCTCTACACCCTCGGCAGGATCCTCGAGGGTGCATGGGAGTTTGCCCAACCAGTCCACATGTGTTTTGTGGACTTGGAGAAGGCGTTCGACCGTGTCCCTCGGGAGGTTCTGTGGAGGGTGCTTCGGGAGTACGGGGTGCCGAGCCAACTGATAAGGGCGGTTCGGTCCCTGTATCACCGATGCCAGAGTCTGGTCCGCATTTCCGGCAGTAAGTCGGATTCGTTCCCAGTGAGGGTTGGACTCCGCCAAGGCTGCCCTTTGTCACCGATTCTGTTCATAATTTTTATGGACAGAATTTCTAGGCGCAGCCGAGGCGTTGAGGGGGTCCGGTTTGGGGACCTCAGCATCGCGTCTCTGCTTTTTGCAGATGACGTGGTGCTGTTGGCTTCTTCAGGCCGTGATCTCCAGCTCTCGCTGGAACGGTTCGCAGCCGAGTGTGAAGCGGTCGGGATGAGGGTCAGCACCTCCAAATCCGAGTCCATGGTCCTCGATCGGAAAAGGGTGGAATGCCCTCTCCGGATCGGGGATGAGATCCTGCCCCAAGTGGAGGAGTTCAAGTATCTTGGAGTCTTGTTCACGAGTGAGGGGAGGATGGAGCGTGAGATCGACAGGCGGATCGGTACAGCGTCGGCAGTAATGCGGACCCTGTACCGGTCCGTTGTGGTGAAGAGAGAGCTGAGCCAAAAGGCAAAGCTCTCAATTTACCGGTCGATTTACGCTCCTACCCTCACCTATGGTCACGAGCTATGGGTCGTGACCGAAAGAACGAGATCTCGGATACAAGCGGCCGAAATGAGTTTTCTCCGCAGGATGTCCGGGCTCTCCCTTAGAGATAGGGTGAGAAGCTCGGTCATCCGGGAGAGACTCGGAGTAGAGTCGCTACTCCTCCACGTTGAGAGGAGCCAGATGAGGTGGCTCGGGCATCTTATCAGGATGCCTCCTGGACGCCTCCCTGGGGAGGTGTTCCGGGCATGTCCCACCGGTAGGAGACCCCGGGGACGACCCAGGACGCGCTGGAGAGACTATGTCTCTCAGCTGGCCTGGGAACGCCTTGGGATCCCCCGGGATGAGCTGGATGAAGTGGCTGGGGAGAGGGAGGTCTGGGAGTCCCTCCTGAAGCTGTTGCCCCCGCGACCCGACCCCGGATAAGCGGAAGAAGATGGATGGATGGATGGACAGACATCCAAAATGGCAGCCCATGTTTGAACAAGTTAAATGCAAACATAGCCAACATATTCTTTGTTAGAACGATACTGCATTTACATTTTCGCCCAGACAACTAACCCCTCACATCCTACTTTGCCGCATTGACCCTGACCTTAGCTATGAACCACAAACCGCGTTGTGACCTTTTCATCAAATTGTTTGACTAGTCTGGATCTGCTTTTTGTCTCAGTGCAATCAGCATTAAGGGACTGTATGACAGGGAACGGCCCACACAATGAGACAAATTACACACAAACGCACAAAACTTGTTGTTACATGTTTTGTTAAGTGAGGGAAGCCACCGAGATAAATTATGATGGATATCTTTGGTTTATTTTGGAAAGGATGCTGTCAGATGTAAAATACCTGTCTGGGTCCTTACCGGATGTGCATTCCATTTTTCCATTTAAAATTATTTATGTCCCTGCTCCACATTCACTACTTTGTCCACTTTACTGAAATGCATTCTGAACGAGCTGTGACAGAATGAGGTTTTAGACAAATAGAAATGTAGTCAGGCAGCTTCCCAGCAGCCCATTTCATCACTACCTTTGCTGACCCTCAGCGCACACACGCACAGACACACATAAACAGGTCTGTGTTTGCCAGATCCCAAGTGTTGGGCACTGTCTGTTTGCAGAAAGCAGCCTGTTAAAGTGTCTGATTAGAGCTCTGTTTGAACAGAAAGAGGCAGCATCCTATCAGCGGACGACAGGGGCCAGCCAATGATCACCGGTGGCTCATTTGCAGCAGGCCTGATCTTCTAGGTGGTTCGCACCATGACATCATGGCTGATCGCACAAGGACGAACACAAAGACTCAAAGACTGACGGCATAAAAAGCGCATGTGAACCTGAGGGGTGGGGGGGCACGCTCCCACACAGCCAGCAGGTTTCCGCCCATAATGCATTTAGTGGTTCTCAGATGCATGTGATGGGACGCACACAAATTAGGCTGATTCGATTGGCAATGACCTTCTCTCTGTGGAGCAGATGCAGGTCACTGCAGCTAACAGCTGGCAAGCAGGGAGCACACCGCCTCAATTTTTGTGCCTTTCCATCACCTGATATAATGTCTTACAAACCGCAAAGATTTTTCAATCACAAGAAACGATATAGAAATGAACAACAAAATAGAAATTGTGGAATTTGTCAGTGGAAAATCTTTAACTTGAGCCCGTCGTACGATAATAAGCACTAAAAAAGGTGATATTTTTGTTTTATTGTTTCATATGGCCATTGGACCGTGGACATGGAACTTCGATTTGGTCATCAAAGTAAAAATGAAAGCAGTAGGCCATAAATGAAAGTTTATGTTCTCACTTGGTTTCGGCCTAGAAATACTGTCGACATTACCCATAGCAGCTGCATATGATTATGTAAACTTCTGAGCAATACTTTAAATTGAACCTGCCAGAGGTCTTAAAAATGGCTCGTTGGCTCTGTGAGACAATAAAGGTCATTGCCCACTGATATTTTACAGAAAGGAAGCTGTGATTTTTATTATGTACCTAAGGAGGGGAAGCACTTAAAGGTGAGCAAGGAACCAAGACACTGATAACAAGGTTTGGTGAGATGAAAATTCAAGATTCAAGATTCAAGAGGTTTTTTTCGCCATGTTTGAGCGTGCCAAACAAGGAATTTGACTTCGGTAAATCACAGCCTCTGTTCAACATTTAGGTGACTAACAACAACACTCAGGACATGTGAAGAAAGAAAGATATTCTCAAACACCCCCTGATCTTAAACTGAATGTCAAAGAAGAGAAAATTAGAAATGAACATGAGACTAAGTAGAAAAATTGCTATGTGGGTGGGTTTATTGTGTTTGTTAAGTTGGTCAGTGGGTGGACTGACAGATTGACAGATAGACAGACAGACGAACGTACGGACGGATCATCTGGGAAGGCTGTGTACAATGCATTATGCAAAAGTTTCTGCAAAACTACTGTCTGCCTTTTCAGTCAAGGGTCGTTTAGTGTGTGCTGCCGACATGTGCATTGGGAAGGATTATCTAGGACGTGTGGACTTGGAATGACTTCTCCTTGACTGAACTCCCCCTTCTGTTCTAGAGGCCGGGAGTGTTCCCTAAACTCCTAAGTAAAGCAGAGACAGACAGTCTGTCTGTGGCAGAGGACGCTGGCCGGCTCTCAGGAATGACCCTTCACATTTCGACAGGCCCTTTCTTCCCCTCAACCCCTCAGCATGACTCTTAGCCCCATGGCCTTCTAGTCGCCACAAACAAGCATATCCATAGCAAGTCGCCTCTCTGTCCAGTGTCCGCTGCTCTGCTCTTCATTCCCTGTCACACATTCATCCCAGTTTATAGGGTTTTTCACTCCTTTGTTTCTTCCACAGTTCTTTAAACTGCCTGGTATAAAACTCCATGCACCTTATCCCACAATTTTTTAAGTCTATATTCTTAATGTAAAATCTGTTTTTCTAGTGTATTTAATTGCCACTTTTGTCCTTTGAGTGTGTCTTCATAGTTAGTGATGTGCACAGAAAGATAGAGAACTAAATTAATGGCTGATGGGAATCTTTTTGTTTTGTTCTTGTACAAACTGGATTGGAATACAATGAGATGAGGGAAAAGACATCAGGAAAGAGTAAGCACAAAGCTTTGTTCCATTGGGCACTTGAATATTGCCATTCAACCAAACCGGCCCATCAGAGGCAAAAGTAGAGTCAGCATTTATTCACCTGTCATTTCAGGTATTATCCCTACAAACATTGATATAGTATGAAGAGCACCCTTACAACGAATTGTGCATTTGAACCACTGGACTGAACACAATCCATTGATTTGCAGTCTATCCAGGGTGCACTCCACTTCTCAGCCAAAATGTGTTTGTTAGAAAACAAATGCATGTTGTCAATATCAAATGTAAGAGGGAGATTGTTTAAGACACTGAACTAGGAGAATGTGAAAATTCTTGTTTCTGTACAAGAGACAGTAATCGGCTGGGTCTGGGGTCAGAGGTTTATGAGGGGTTTGGGCAGTGCTTTCCCAAAACATGGCAGTGACTGTTCAAAAGCGCTTGATCTGGAAACACAAGAGCAAGAAACAAATCGTTGGCTTTTTCAACATTTAAATGCCTCGAGTGTTGTTTGTTGATTCACCAAATTCCCTGTCTCACCTTCTGTGTGTGGGCGGTGCACTTTAATAATGTGTAACACTGAACGTTCAGATTTGTTCAGAGACAACGAGCAATAATAACTGTGATTCGATACTGCGAAATACCACACAGCAATCTCAACCTATTGACCCGGAATGATGTGAATAGTGTTGAATTTTTCATGCTGAAACAATGAAAAAACATTTTCTACATCACCAGTTTATCTTATTTGTTGGGCGCCTTAAAAATATAATATACCGGTGTACCAAATGTATAAGTTGAAAGTAATACAATATCTGCTTATTAGTTCAAACAAATGTGGGCATGTGATCAAATTGCTTTTTAAAAAAAGGTAAACTGGGTCATGTGCACTAAGATTTGCCCTGACCTATTTCCAGTAGCATTGGGTATTTAATAGAGCTGCTTGTCCCAAACAGTTACATTTTTAAATATTTATTATTCCATTGCTATGGACCCATTCCATCTCCCCCATTCCAGTAAAATATGGTTTTGTTTTTCTGTTTTAGCCTTTAACCTCTAAGTGCCCAGAGAAAACCAGGACTGGGGCAGAAATTAACTGCGACTGCAAGGATCAGAATGAGAATATAGGTCATCCGGTCCTACAGATGAAAGATGCATAGCACTGCCTGTCGAGATAGGAGCAGGGTGGCGATGGAGTAAATATAGAGAGGCTCCCATCTCCTCAGCATGGGTTAAGATGTTAAGATGACCGCAGGGAGGAGGAAGACGAAGAGAAAAAAAGCATTTTCATGGGGCGGGGACGAGGGCTTAGAGAACACAAGATATTAGAGGACAGAAATATACATCACAAAAATATGGGCATGGGAGTATCAAAGTATTCAATTGCCTTAATGGTGAAGGGAAATACAAACAGCAGACAGCTGTTGCGAGAGCAACTGCAGCTCACACACAATGCGGTCCTCTGTCTGCTCGTGCCTGGCAGCGATCAGAGGGCCTGTCTAAAGATCACGACCGCACCGCCGCTTTGTTTGCTTTAGAAGTTGACTTTTTGTGGTCTCGTTCAGCTCTCAAACCGCCCGTTGTTCTTTGGTGCCAATGCCGTGTTTTAAATGCAAAGCATGCTTATGTGAAAGCTTAACTTGTTTATCCATATGCTAACAGGATTGAATCATTTACTGTTAATCCTCAATAGAAAAGCTCAGTGGACATTTCAACAAATGTTGCATTGAATCTGTGATAGGCCACTTATTATTATTAACTTGAAAGTAGAATAAAACTCTAAGGTGGGGGAAGAACAGTCAATCCATTCAACTAATGTTGTTTTAAGTGGCTGTATCTCACTAGTGAATGACACTTGAGAATAATTGTCAATTTTTGTCTATGTGAAGCCCTTTGAGACTGTTTGTGATTTAGGGCTAAACAAATAAACTTGACTTGACTTCTTTTGATGAAGGATAACATAGGTTACATGACCATTATCATTTCACCTACCTTGTTAATCATCCATCCATCTCTCCACACTACACACCATGACAAATCCTTCTGTTCAATTCTTCCAGCTCGCCATTCACCTGGGGCTCCACCCACTAATCCATCAGATTGAATTATCCACCCGCCTTTTCTACCATAATTTGTTCATATCCACCAAATCCCCACATCATTCATTCATTAGCCAGCATCCATCCACGCCTCCATCTACTATATGAGAGCATCTGTGAATAAATAATAATGAATAAAGGACTGTAAATTGAACCATCCACTCATCTTTCCATCTATCCATTTAACTCGATCCTGGGAAGACATCCATATTCTCAGCGGTGCAGTGCAAAAGGAAAAATAAATTATGTTTGCTGTTGTTTTTTTCCACACAAGGAAATAAAATAACAGTGGTCATAATGTGTTTAAGAACTGCTGATGAAAATAAAATAAACTCAATCTCCGGAGCAGCTGTTCAAGTGAGACGCCTTACTAAGAAAAATCCATCATCAGAGCACTCCGGGAAGAAAAGTGAATAGCGTCAGACTCCTTCCCCCAGTGATATGGATCTGGATTGCTAATATAGTGCCTACTGCATCGGAGACGCTAAATCACAATGCTTCCCACACCCTAACAAAGTGACCTCTTTGGGATGCAGACAGGTGTCTGCCTCTCCTCCCATGATGCAGACTCCAAACCAGAGTGACACACACATACACAATACAAACACACAAGGCTGCTTCCGGGTTACTAGGTCACTCTGACATGCACAGGTCAAGCTGTCAAGTCAGGCTTTATTAAAAGCCTGGGAGTCTGGAACATTTAATTAGCGTGAACCGTGTTAGGTAAGTGCGTGGGGGGGGCACTGGTGTAAAATTAGGTCTGTGACAAGACCTCTTAGACCTCTTCGACTGGTAAAAATTAAAGTCAGCCCACACTTGGGCTTCGCGTACTTGCAGGGATGTCATTGAATTGTTCTTAGTTTACAAAAAAAAAATAGTTGATCATGAAATTGCAGATACAGAAACACCCCCCTTCCAGACTACCCCCACATAAAGTGAACGGAAATATTTAAATACTCCATAGACAGTTTTTCAAATGAATTTACGACGCTTTTTTCCATGTCTTTCAACTCTCTCTATAAAAAACAACATTGTTAAGAATAGTTGATACAGTCAAACCTAATGTTATGACTGGTGAGTGTACATGCTGGGTCCAAAATTGTCTTTAATGATGATTGACTACAGATGCTAGAGTCCCTGTGCCAACAGAATGGAGGTTGATTCAATTTTATAATCATGAGCGCTACCTGTGGAGACTTGTTGGCATTTTTTCAGCAATTTTTCCATCACAGCTCCAGCAAAACAAACAAATAACAATAATAATAGGAATAATTTAAAAGAAATCACTTGGAAAATTGCAGTAAATCATTCCTGCACTAGAATTTGTGGCAACATTTAATTAGATCTGAGTGTGATATGCGCTCATAAGAGCTCATCTCAGTTGTTTTGGGCACAGCCTCACAGAAACGTACATCCCACGGTGGCTATTTTCCTAATTTGTTTTAAATTTAGACATTTACAGAATGGCTCAACCCTAGTTTCGATGAAATAGTGTGAGTTGGGTGGCAGTTAGATCTTTGGTTTGTGATCAACAGCATTTAGTGGTTGAGAACGGCGCAAAATGAACTTGTTACGCCAAACAGGAGTAAGGGTAGGGAATTATTCTCTTTTTTTTTTTTAACATGTTCGCTGTATTTAGGACTTCAACACTGCGCTATAAAAGGTCCTCCATTATGTTCCGTCTGTACAAATTTGTTACGTTGGCATCATTGTAAATGCTCACATACACGTGTATTTATCTAATATGTTTGCTTCTTCTAATTAATAATGTGGTAAAAAAAAACAAAAAAAACACTTATCCAGTGGTGTTCATATCTTAAATGGTAGTCGTGTATAGACAAACAAGTATTCACATTATGCACTATTTAGACTCTTCCCTTAATCCAATAAACGTGTATTTGGAATGTGCGAGGAGAGGTTCAAACACTGGGACAGAATACAAACTCCTCGGAGCAAGGACGAAACCCAGCTTCAAACATCCAACCTTGTAACTGTGAGGTGGATGGTGGATGTCCTCGCCACTCTTTGCCACTCTTGAAAAATATTCAGTACGAAAATTATTGATCATTACAAAAATAATAACTACTTGGCCTGTAAATATTCAAAACATTAAAGCAGTTGTTGTCATTCAAAGCTACACCTTATGACTCTACCATTCAGCTCCAATGGTGTTGTACAAGTGGCTTTATTACCACATTTGATGTGTCTGAGAGTGTAACACACGGCTCTCCAGAGATAACTTTGTCTTTTGAAGTAGCTTGCCAGCCACCGTGTTGGATGACTGATCAGCTGTTTCGGAAACGGGGACAGGAAGCTATCAGGGATTTTAGCTCCACAACAGCAAGCAGATGGTCTTGTGTGTGTGTGTGTGTGTGTATATACACGTACAAACACATACGGTCCATGCACACGTTGGCACGAAATGAAATACAAATGACTGCAGGACCAGTTCAACACAGAAATGACGCAAAAGTAAAAGCATGCCGCACCTCGCTCGGATTTAAAGGCATGCAGGTTCTCCCTCTGGAGCTGTTTAACATCCAGCATGATTAGTTATGAACGCACTCGGTGCTCCACAGTGTGACACACAACACGGAGCTTCGCAGCATGAATGGATGCGAAACACTCACAAGTTACTCTGCCATGCTGCTGTTCATCCTTGCCCTGTTGCCAGCTGCTTTTCTGTCACACAAAATTACATGCGACCAGGTGCTCCACAACGCCACCCGTAACACATTTGCTGAGACATGACATAAATACATGCAGGTCCATGTACTTTATGTCTATGACCCTACCAACGTGTGACTCAGCTGCACATGCTGTTGTCACTGCTCATTACATCACAAAAACAGAATACAAAGCAAGCCACCACGTGGATACATTTTCAACAGTTGGAGCTGGGAAATGTGGCCTAAAATTTATGTCAACATATAATCTGACCTAAGCAAACAGGAAAACATGTCCAAAAATGAGTTCCAATCCAAGAGCTGTATCATGAGTCTTTCCTTTACAAAGACAGCAATGCTCATTTTGGAGTACTGCCATGAATTCTGAAAGTAACTTTTATCATGCTACTGCTTAGTGGGAAGATACGTATCACATATTACATCACATCAGCCACAAGCTAAAGCTGGTGGTGTCTGTGACCCATTAAGCAGCTGATAAGCCTTGTGCATGTTTCACAACCTTGTCAGGTGGGAGGGAGCGCAAACTGTTCATATTGTTGACCTAATATGAAAGCAAGATAGTTATAAAAGAAAAATCCCAAAATGCAATGATTTTTAAAAAAAAAGATCTTTGAGCCTTAAATGTGCTATCACAATAAAATGCATCTTGTCATCTTTTAATCAAAGTAGTTTTGAAAAGTCTCGAATTTGGTTGGCTTCATTAAACTGGTACCCTGATACATGCTCCCCCTTTTACTGAGGTTTTGGCTGACGAAGCCATACAAATAAGTCAAACATGTTGCATCTCTGTTCCATTTTAATTTCTGTCACATTTTGATGTCAGAGAATGAAAGCAGCCATAAAAATTGATCAAATACACTAATGGATGCACATTAGCAGTGATGTTGTCATCCTTTATTGATGTTGCTTCCTATTTGGAGATGTGAATCCAAACTGGAAATGCCATCCACGTGCAATGGAGTCAGATCAAACAAAACCAGCAACCATCATTACCATCACAGCTACGGAGCAACCATCATTACCATCACAGCTACGGTTGCTGGCACCCCTTTCCGTTAACACAGCAGATACATATTTATCTGAATGGAGCTTACTGATGTATTTTGAGATTGGAAGCAGTTTGTACAATTTTCAACCAAATCTGTCTTTGAATGTCAATGGGCAACAGTATATATGCTAACTATAATCTAGCAGTCACTGGACATAAAGTTGGTACGTATTTATTGAAAGCTGTTTTTCATTCTGCTGAATCTCATTTAAATGTTTTCTTCTCAATAGTCTCCTATGGGAAAATGGTATAATTTATGCCTCGTGATTTGAAGTCTTCTGCTCTAGTTTTCAACATCGTATACGGCAGCGCTGACTTTCTTCGTAAGATTGGTGCCTTTGTGTGAATATGCACCCGTATTTATTTGTGCTTGCTGTCTGAAGGTGTCTTAATGCCTAAGGCAAGTTGGCACGCTCAGGAGATGGGGGAGAAGGATCTCCTGTCTGTTGACAGTGCACTTAAATGCGTGTTTGGCTATAAGAATGTGTGTATACGCGTGTGCATGCATGTACATGCATAAAACTTGACACTATCAACTTGCTTCGGAGAGTCGTAAACAAATCATAAATGAGTGAATCAATCCAGAGTTCATACTCAAAGGTGAGCAGGAAAAATTGCATATGCCTGAGCTTTAGGTTTAATACATGGGTTGGATTTCAGAATACTATTATTGGCTGTTAAAAGGATCCATTTTACAAAGGTGCTTTGATGTAGAAGAAGAAAATAAACCTACCCAGGTAAACAGAAGAAGAGTTATGGTTCAGGCTGAACTTTGTGGAGTAGGAGATGCAAATGCAGGGAAGCAAGGCAAAATATATTTCCTTATAAAAACATAATGAAGGAAAACGAGGCACTTTGGAACAATCATAGCCTAAAGTCCCCAAAATCTGATTTAAAATAACAAACAATTACACTCAGCGGAACAGGGAGGTGACTACTAATAGGGACTACAAACAAAAGCAATGGTCCAACAAAGACTAAGAGGAAGCAGAGAACTCAATACAAACAAACTGCTGATAAACTCCATATTTTATTCTATTTTCAGATTTCCCCCTTCCTGTAAGTGTAATGACCTGGTGGCCTCATACTTTTGGTCGCTGTACCGCAATACATTGGTGTCATTCACAGAGCGTCAGAGACAGAGAGCGCGAGACTGAGACGTCATACACTAGCAGAAAGGAATGACGTCTATTGTAAATGTTTTATAAATCTTTCAAGACTGTGCAGGATTTATCCAGAGGTAGAATTATAGCCGTTCCAACCTCTGCTTGCTCTTCTTTTAGTTCCTTCCATCGACTGGTTTTAGTACAGTAGAAGCAACATCTCGAAAGGACAAAAGATAGCATCGACAGCAGAGCTATCGTCTGGCAATTCTTTTGCCAAATCTATTAACCCCACAAACCCCTCATCGAGACTTTCTGCTGCCCCTATGTTTCCTTATCAAAGAAAATACATGATTATCTCCCTGAAATTGCTCAGTTGTAAATATATTTAGGCTTGTGTAATACATTGTTACATGAAAGGGAATGGCTTGTTTTTACAATACACAAGAGGATCGAGGACAGAGAGATACCGTTTCTATATCGAACTGCTGACTCCTGAATTTCATCAATAAAGTATCTATCTATCTATCTATCTATCTATCTATCTATCTATCTATCTATCTATCTATCTATCTATCTATCTATCTATCTATCTATCTATCTATCTATCTATCTATCTGGAAAATGGCAGGCAATGCACGCAATTAATACAGATTGCTTAGAACCTTGGACAGAAGCAAGGAAAAGTCTGAGATATTGTAGATAAAGGGATACCATGAATGAAGAAATTCTGTTCTTATTTTATTGATAGAACAGAAAAAACTGCCACTATGGCATTTCTTTACTGCTTTCCTCTTTTGGCACAAGTCCACCACACCGGTAGTGGGCACCTCTCTATCTCAAAGGATATTAAATGGCCAAGCCATATTTAGAAGTTTAAAAAAAATGGTTTAGCAAAATGACATACTTGTATTATGTATTTTGAAACCAATTGTCTTGTAAGGTTAGAGGATGGTTGTCAAGGATCAGAAACATGGCTCATTCTCTAGTGTGTGTGTGTGTGTGTGTGTGTGTGTGTGTGTGTGTGTGGGTCCTAACCTAGTGTAATAATGTGTAGCAGAGTGTGCGCGACACAAAACAAACCCTTACAAACATAGAAACAGAAGAGATTATGAATAATTACCATCGGCAGACCTTCATCTAGATCAAAACAAGCGGGGGACAAAAATGTGGTCCCATTCATGGCTAAGCATGTTTAATGCATGTTGAATTTAGTTAAATAAGTTGAATTTTGAAAAGGCAAATGTTTGGATTGGTAAGAGGATAAAGGCAAATTATTCCTTTTGTAAAGCGTTTGAAGTGTTTGTTTACATTGCTGCAAAAAGAATTGAATCAAACATTGAGTGTAATTAATAAACTAATAGTCAGGTAGCCCACAAGTGTGATGAGATGGATAATAATGTTTCTACAATTATATTGGACACTGAATTGGGACTACACTTGAACCACAGAAAGGTAACTTCATATTTGCTATTTGATTAAAAATGTTTATCACGACATAGTTTGATTATGAAGTCAACCAACCATTGAGGTGATCAGCAGTGATTTTTTTTTCTTATTGATCACTTCATCATATGATTTGCCCGTGAATACCATAACACAGTTTCAAGGGCGACAGCCCATCAAAATAACTGTGAAAATCAAGGTGTAAATTTGACAGTTTGAGGGTGACGAGGTCAGCATTCATGTCTAATGAGTGCCGAAAGGGGAATATTTGTCAGAAAATATTGCGGCACGAATGCTCAGAACAAGAAATTATTATAAAAACATAACAGACATCTTTGTATTGCATATATAGTGCACATGGAATCCAGCGTACCAAAAGAAAATAGTTAAAATTCCATCCTGGAGACAAGCATTGGAATGAAGCAATCAATACATTTATAGTCCTCTGAAATGGCCAGACTTAACTTTTCCTACTCCCGTGGCTTTAGCTCATTAAATCATAGGGTGCTTTGAAGGACAATAATAGCCCGACATGGACAAAAATGGAATGAAAACAGGAGATCAATAATGGATTGTCCCGGTCAATTCACACCAAAATGATTGGCCGTGGGTGACGTCAATACAGCCTGTTAATCTCTTACAAACAAAAGGCCGAGCTTTTTGATTTTATTTTTCTTTCTTATATATCACCCCACCTATGGTGGAAATACAAACCAGATCAGGGATTATCACAAATGCACTGTACCACTTGGGGAAAACTCGACTAAAATTATTTGCAGGTGGGAATGTGAGCATTTCTGTCTCACTGTCCTCTTACCATGAAGCGGTTCAATTCAGTTCAAAGGTTGCCAAACAACATTAAGCTTTCATTGGTCCAGACATGCAGCTGGATGTTGATCAGCAACTGTCAAAAAAAAAAAATGGTCTTGTCACTTCCATGTTACAACAGCACACGCCACAAGTTTCACTCTGTTCAGCTGCGATTTCTCACACACCCCACAGTGGGAAAATCAGATCAGGTTTTAGTAATTCACACAAACCTTGGAGAACAGAAGTGAACTTTTATTGTGGGGGTTATTGTCTCCAAGTCAAGTCCCAGGATGACAACCAGATTGCTGCATGAGTATTACAGGTTGTGAGTGTGTGATGGACCTCAGAGTAGACACTGGAGGCTGGTATTGCTTTTCCAAAAACAAGCAAATGAGTTCAACCAACGACATTGCTTGAAAGTTTGTGTGGGTCCTGGTTTTCCAGGTGCGTGGGAAGGGCCTGCCCAAATTATATTAGCTTCATGCCAACTAACCACGCCAACTCTACATGTACTAGCTGGAGATAAGGTGATTGACAGTGGAGATCATTAAACCAGGAAGAAAAACAACAGTTCCCCTTCTCAGGCTGAATATGAATCATGAAACCAACTTGCATGTGCGAATGTGCAGACAGGACGCTTGGGAGAGGAGACTTGGTCTGTTGTTTGACGTTGGCTCTCTCTTTTTCTGGCAGAGCGCATTGAAACGGAAAGACTGAGGGTTTGGGATAATGGACCGTCGTTGCACAGTGCGTTGTCTGCCATTCCCTCAGACAGCCTCTCTTGCTAGTGCTACACGGGCCCTCTTTTCAAGCCCAAGGAGCTGCTGGCCAGTGGCCAAGCATCACTGAGTGTATTTGAGTGCATGTGAATTGCTACGCTGTTATTTGTGCATGTATTTTGTGTGGGAATATAGGAGGTACTTCTTAGCTAAGAGCCATGCTTATTAACACTCCAAGTGCTCTCCATTTTCTATTGTTTTTCCACTCGGCTCCATACAGCATCTCCCCAATCTTCTTATCATGGCTGAGAGAAAAATAGTGATGGGACACAGGGAAGAGAAGTTGGAGCCACAAAGTAAACACAATTTCAGGAAGAACACAAGTTGAGCCCTCCTGCTGTCTCCCAGTAGATGACTCTGCTTGATGCTGAGAGCAATCAATACACTCAAGTCAGAGCATCACCTCAGCTTGTCCCTCACGATCTGCAAACCTTTGAGTTAAACAAAAACCCTCAGCAATAGTAAGAATACAATACTGCAAGACACACCTGGTGACATGTATTTCAATGCCGCACATAAAACTTCACACATGACTGTGTCCCTCTGCAACTACTTCTTTTTTGTGTGAAGGGATTTACTAGGATCCCTGACGTTTCTGGTTAAAAGCGACAGTTTGTCACACGAGCTCAGTGTAAGGCACATTAACTGCCTTTAAAACCTCCCACAAAGAGCCAAGAAATATCTGCGGTCGGGTGAGACGTTATTCTAGCAGTTCCGCTTGCTTCAGCGTTGCATAGGAGTCGAAGTGTGTTAATGTGGTTGTGTAATGACACACCTGGGATGAGGGATAAAGAGGCCCATTGCTGCTGTCTGAGAAACAGAGGCACAGAGACCAGAACACACTTCGGGGCACCATAAAAAGAAGACGGCCTCTTGCATTTTGTTGAAATACAGTTGAGGCAAAGCCACGATGTTGGTTTCCTTGAATCAACCATCCTTTCATGCATATCCTGTTTTAACCCTCCTCCTTTTCACCATCCTCTTTTGCTACTCTCCATACTGTGTATTGTGCTGGGCATGGGTGGCCGTGTGCCATTTTGCCCTCTGGGCCCTCTTGTCTGATTAAAAAACGGAGGTTATTGAGGCCATGACATCTGGCACGGTTGGGGCACATACAAGAAACAATGGCGTATAGTTTCTCCAGCACATAGCAAACAGAGGGAGACGGTCCGACTGGACCAAACTGAAAGAAGCCATACCAATGTAAGCAGGCCCAGCATTGCAGAGTGGAGCCCTTGAATGAGGGGTCCTGTTTGGTTTAATCCCGACTATGCACCCTGAACCCCTTGCGCACACAGATTTCACAGGCATTACGCAGGGCCACTGTTTGCACTGAGGCAACGCAACGCAGAGAGGTAACCCACTGGGGATGCCAAAGGTTTAGATTTTCCCATGATGGCAACCACTCTCACAGGATAGAGGGCGAGTAACCAGGAAGGAATCTGGCCCTTTTCAACGGCTGCTGAAAAGAGAGCTGTGAAATTGTCAGAAATTTTGCTGCGTGTAAACAGGAGACTGAGGGGGGGGGACCTTGCCTGGACCAGACTAAACTGCTTCCCAAGACTCTTTCTCTGTTCCACTTTTCTTCAGTCTGTCTTGGACACTCCTCCATTTGTCACTGCTCAGCCCTGTCTTAAATTAATTTTCTCTCTGCCTGTTCTCCCTTTCCTGTGAACAAGTCCCATACTGTGAGGACACATTGACCTACTGTGAGGGCATTTTAGCACATGGCATCCATTTCTTTTTACCAGTTTTTCTGAGTGACAGGGTTATTGTCAATACTCACTTGCTACAAAACGCATATTTGGTCACCCAAGTAAAGACCTCTAGAGATTAAAGCGGACGTGAAGAAGGAAACATGTTCTGAATGACTTATATTTTTACAATTGTATTTGACATGGGCATGAAATATGTGGCCCGCTTGCCCTAATTAGAATCATCTACTGATATAAATTAGCATGACCACGCAGGAATCTCCTTAAACATTTCAGTGGTTGCTAAGGGACGGCCTCAGCTTCTGTAAGTATGCCACATGAATGAGGAGGGGGTTACTAATGTCCTCACCCACTGACCACACTCTCAACAGACTGCTCTTGTCTACTAAAAAACAACATTATTCTACTTCCTAAATACAATCAAACACAGCATGCAGCGTACACTGAAAAGCCTTAATACCCAACATGCTGTCAGATGTGTTTAAAGTGAAACGACAGAAAACTGCCCAAACACCTTCAAAATGATGTAATGCAATAGGGTGCACTAAATAACGGTTTCAAAATGTGCTTATATTATGATAAAAGTTATTTTCATAGACATTGTGAGGTTTAAGGAACAGAGAATAATCCGATGAAGGCTCTGATGAAAGGTAATTAGATTAAAGATATTCTTGCATCTGCTATTAAAGTGGGCCATGCTGGGTTTTTTTTTGTTTTTTTTTTATTTTTCTGACAAACACTACCAACCAGCGTGGGAAATGTCTATTTTTTATTTTTACTTTTTGTATTGTTTACTTGAATGTTTTGTTTGTCTGTGGACCAATTGGGTGTAATATGTCTTGTCACCGTGGGATAGTCGGAAACACAATTTCGATCTCTTTGTATGTCTTGACATGTGAAGAAATTGACAATAAAGCAGACTTTGACATCACTGAATATTGTCAATCATCAGTGATTGAGAAAAAATATTTGCTGATGTGATGGTTGATCCCACGTTCCTACAGCTCTGTATCTGGATCAGATATAATTGAAACCCAATGAAGTTGCTAATTTTACATAGCTAGTGCGAAAAAGGCTTTAATGAAAACGCTTTTAACCTCAAAATGAGTTGGACGCACACTTTATCACAGTCACCTATGCAACTTCCACACTAACTGTAGCAGAAGGCACACTGCACCAAAACTCAAACTTGGATGGTATATACAGTAAATAGAATATAATAGTGTGACTGTTAGTGTCGTTTGTGCCATGGCAGCAGCGGGAGCATGATTAAAATAAGTAATTAAAAAAGAAAGATTATGAAATTGATTCAAACCACCAAGTTAAACCCCAATTGACTTGGTCTGATGGAATCATTTATATAGGCAGATGTCCTTGTAGAGTAAACCAGCAAATTAAGCATGCCAAAGAGAGAAGGAAGAAGAATGCTGTTTTGGGAATGACTGCTACCTCTGCTCAGAAGTGTGTGCGTGTGTGTGCGTACATTAGTGTGTGCGTATGCAAAGTCAGAGCAAGGAGTGATGTTATCGTGATGTAAAAATATAGACATATATAATCTAGAATTTCATGCAACATTGTCCCAGGTCAGGTTAAAAAACAAATCGTAGATACAAACTGTTCATTGCAACAGTTGCATCCTTTGGGAAAAGCCCTTTTCTATTCCAGAATAACACGAGATAAGGTAAGATCCGGAAAGATGCAATTTGATGAGTTTTGTATTTAAAAACTGGCCCAATCCCATCAAACAAACCTTGCGGATGATTCTAGAGTAGAGGGGTTCCTCTCTCAGATCCAATGTCAGTGACCTTCACACATTTTCTTCTACATGAACTGAAAACTTCCCACAGACATACCCAAATCTCACCAGAAGAGTTGTAAAAAAATGTTCAAGTTATAGAAGTCTAGAGTCAGTGATTGAAAGGCAATACTTTTGACAATCCCATGCCACTGCAATGAACTTTTTGGGAGGCAAAACTGTACTGCCAGAAAGTATTTCTCAATGACAAAATGTGGCTACTTGCCGAGAAATACATTCTGCAGTCATACCCAAGCTGTCAAACTAAGTCCTGAAAGCCAGTTAAAGGACTAAAAGGTCCTTCCCAAGCAGAGTTAGAGTTTCTGCTGCCGGGCCGTTTCTCTGCAGAAGCTCCCTCATCCATCTCCTTGACAAACCTAATATTATGCCCATTTGCTTCAAAACCTTTGTGTCAAATGAATGACACTAATAAATCTCTCTTCCGGTCAATGCCAATGATGAGACAGCTACTGACTTTTAACCATGTTTACCATCAGAGACATCCACCAACCTTCCTAATTCGGGTTATGGCATGGCGCCCAGATCACTCACTTTAAATATATTTAATTCATCCTAACAAAATAATTAAGGCTGAATTCTGAGATGTGCACTCACAAAAGCTCTAAAAGCCTCGATGTGACAGTGATTTCTCGTGGGACTGTAGGCAAGGAAAAACAGCTTGACATTACAAATCTTAAAAAGTACCACATGCTTACGTGAAGAACCTTTTAAAGTGCTTCTGCCATTTTTGTAGCAAATGCTCAAGAAAATATCCTAAATGAAGTAGATGAATTTTATGTTTCATAAGTGCTTTGATATCATGTCTCTGCATCTGGTGGAAGATTTGATTTGGGTCAGTTGTCATCTACTATATTTTTCAATGATATTCAAGACCAAAATATTCTATACATGTCCTCATCCGATCAATAAATAATTTTATCAGACAAACATTTGCACATGTGCCATGGATCCAGAGGCTCCACATAACCTCTGACAAAACGAAATTTTAGAAGCAGGATAAGAGAGACGACGAGATCAAATAGACATTTTGAAAACATGACTTCATCGCAAACTAGTGATTTCTGTAGCTGACCACAGAACAGGGCGGGAATTGTCTGCTGAAACAATATCTTCAGAATCTTTTTGATGGTACACTGGCGCGTAATAAGAAAATCGTAAATGGTCATGGAAACCATGAATCACTGACTCTAGTGGTCTGTAATATTGGTGGACCATGCAATGTTTTGTTTGCCCTGACGTCAGAAAGAACATTACTGTTCATAATTGTGTGCAGTGCTTGGACAATTTTTATGAACCTCATTCACTAACCTTGCATCCACGTAATTATTATTATTATTTTTTACTTATAAATCCAACAAGGTGAAGATAGTGTTCAATTGTAGTTCAGATAGTCAGAATTTGGTAATGACTTTGGGACAGTTTAAAAACTCCACGGATGAAGTTAAAAGTAAAATTACACATCTACATACTTTCCATATAAAGGATTAGTGTACACCGACAGCGCTGTTCAAAGGTGTCACCCTCCTGCATTTGACACTTGTCCCTCCAGGACCAGGACAGTGACCACATATGTACACTTTAATCCAGAAACAAATCTCCTGGTATGGTTCTATCCTTATCTTTATCAGAAGAATGGTTGAAATAGCATTTCTTTTAAAGGCAGGCCTTAAGAGGCTTAGCTGCAGCAGTGCTTTAGCAGCCAAAAGGTCACTTTTGCAAATTGGGTTCATTAATCTTCTGGTGTATGGCAGCACCGATGGGACACTCTTCATACACAGGCACAGATTAAAATGGGAAAAGCACTCTTAGATTAGCCCATAAAAAAAGAAACTCTTGGAATGATAAAGACACCTCAGAAGTTGAGACTTGGCTCTGTTAAGTCCAATTTTGGCTCATATCAAAGAGACACTGAAAGCTAGTGCTGTCACAAGAGAGGAGGCTGCAGGAGCCCAGAGTGGCATTCGGTATGATTATACCATCATAGATGATTACACTTAGGCATACTGTACCTCTGAACCAGTGCAACGGTGGAATCTCAATCTCTCTGTAAAATCCCCAGAAGTGAAAAGCATCTGCTCATGTGTCAACATGTGACAAGATCCCTTATCTGGTAGACTGTAGAAGAGGTACTAAAGTAGTCTAACTCCTGAAGGCACCGCTGTATTACCTCACCTGATATTTCTCCATTTAAGTCCAACCAGGAGTGGTGAGGGGTAAAGTTAATCAGATGAGATCACGAGTCTGTTTGGCAGACTGCATGCATCAACATCAACAGTGGAAAAGATTTTTGTGGAAGAAATCTAGCCACTTGTATTCACAATAGCAAGGAAACAGCTCATCAATCCAATTTATTATTTATTTTCTTGGTGATGATTTTGGAGTGAGGAAATGAAATAGTACAAATGCAACGCTTCTCACTTTCACCATTCCTCCAGAATATCAACTCTTTTTTTAATCCACCAGGTAGACATACTTGTACAATATGTGATACTTTAGTCATTAACATCTGGAAATATTTGCAGTGCCTTTCTGCATTCAATTTGATCTCAAATTAATTTGGACATTAAACAAAGTTCTGTAAAAATGTATATATTTGACCTGATTTTGCATAATAATCCACTCTTTAGGAACAGCCACCTCCAGAGAGAGTCAGGGAAGCAAACTTAGATGCTTGATACTTCTATAATTTATTTAATCAAATAATTGTTAAGTACAGTTGTTCAAGTGTACAGCTTAAGACTCACTGAACCGGCAATAATTAGTGAGGATGTTGTGCTGTCTTTCGTCGTCCTCATAAACCAACTCTAGCACCAACAAATCTTAATTGCGCAATAAAATAAAAGCACATGATTGTCATAGTGCTATGGCCACATTTTATATTGACTAGATGAGGATAACAAAGGTGTATTTCCGTTTTATTAATTCTCATTTTCAACTCAAGTGGCACATTTAATGGTTGAATAAACCAGGCTCTCATAAACTTAATAAATATTTTAAAACAAACCTCCCGCATATTCCAGATAATGTTTTGTGTTTTCAGTCTGTATTCTGCCCCCATGATGCTTCCTAACAATGTTTCATTTTAAAACAAACCTTCCTCATATTCCAAATAATGTTTTGTTTTCAGTCTGTATTCTGCCCCCAAGATGGTTACTAACAATGTTTCATGAGTTATTCATAAATTCCATTCTCTCTTCAGTTTATTCTTTATCGCCGTTGTAGCTCATGCCATGCCAAGAATGGCCAACAACGGTCCCTCAAGCCAATAAAAATAAAAGGTCGATTCTATAAAGTTACAAAATTCTATCTTAACATTTTTTTGTTTCTTTTAATTTTTTGTTTTGAGGTTGAGCCACACTTCTAAAATGGAAGGGCTGTAGCAAAAAGAAAACAAAAATCAAGCTGTGCAATGTCATTCATCACTCATAATGAAAATTCTATCAAGGAAAACTTTTAAAGTTGTTATGAAACAAAACTCATAACGGCTTTCCACTAATGATCACCCCGGATGCAAATGGGATTTGGAAATGCTTGCATCGCCACACGCACGCAAAAAGACAACATTCGAATTCAGAATTTCTATTTCATATTCTATCCATTGGGTGAGTAATGACGCCCGTTATTAAAGCGGGTAATTGTCTTACAGTGGTGCAGCGATATTGGATCCGGGGGGCTGTTCTGCCGACACAATCGGAGGCAACTGGATGTAAAGTCGCTGAGCGGTGAAATAGGGAGCAGGGCTGAGCAGAGGCACAAAAGATGCTATCAGCACCAGCGGGAGCTGCAAGCATTGTACTGCCTGACCTTTGTGAATGACACTCGGCCCACCTGTTACCTAATCCTCCCCAGAGACTTGGACCGTCTCTGTCCGCTTGGCTCCTGCAACTAGACACAAAGTTTACTCCAAAATCTGATAAAAGCCCTGCATAGAGTGATCCAAGCATCAAAGACAACAAGCTACAAATTTGGGCTACAAATACTGTATGTTGTAACCTTGGGGGAAAAGAAACTGCTTCAGGACATCCAACAGTTGGTCCTGCTGAGGTTCCACACCAATCATATCTAAAGACATATAAGCCCCCACTAGAGATGGCGGTCATGTTTTGGTGTCGTTTTGCAGGGTCCACTAGTTGATCTGTGGCTTTATACTACCTCTGAATAACCCATTGCCCTACTACTTACCAGTAGTTTCAGTTCAATTTAACGAGCCTGCTTGCCGAATTTTCCATTAAACCCTAGTCTGTATATTTGTACATTGCTTAGCTGCACTTATGCTCGTGTTTCACATCTCATGTTTGCGTGTTCCTTTTCTCCAATAATATCTCTCTAATATATAATAAGTCACTATATTGAAAATGTCAAAACAGGACAAGGAAATGCTGCAATAAAGAGCAGATTCAGTTGTGGACCAACTCAAGAAGCAATAAAAGTCTGATCAGTCAGTTAAAAATAACTTAATGCAGCACTAATAACAAGTGTGATGCTGCTACTGGCGAACAAATGCAGTTGTAATTAATGAGTTTGGGTGCACTATGGCAACGCTTAAATGCACTAAATGGATATTTTATTGAATTTTGCATTGTAATCCAACCTCCTACACTAGCCAGCGAGATAATAATGTTGCTGAATTTAATCTGTTATACCACTTAAATATGCTATTGGCAACCAACCCTCCCCCCCCCCCAAACACACACACACGCCAAGAACTAGACTACGGTAATGACAATGAAGCATCATCATGGAGAAAAATCTACAGAGCATCACTACATACTGTACACATACACCAATTTTAGTAAACTGCCAATGACCCTGCTGCCTGTAGGCAATCATCATCAATCAATAGCAGACGAGGCCTTTCATTGCCTCTCCAGTTAAACAACAAACCTATCCTTCTTTTATAGCATCATTTAACTCTCAATTAACGCTGGTCCAGAAAACAACGTTAATCCACTTCCTGTCCAGCTGTGCACAGCATGTGGCCACGAAAGAAGGATGTGGACTCTGAGAGTCCTGTTAGGCAGCAGCCTGCTTCCCTGCCAACCAGCTGGTGTTATTGGATCTCTCCTGACCGGGCAACAAAGGTGATTGCTCAGTCAGGGCTTGCAATTTTGTATATTAAAAGCTACTCTTAACAGGACTCCTTAAATCGGCGGGCTCTCCCAGAAATATAGTCCAGTGACAGAAACCCACATTTGTTGTAGGAATAACTTACTAAATGCACACACACACCTAGTAAAAGATTATACAGCACATCCAAAGCTAAAGAAGATCCGTCTTGTTGGTGCTTAGGAAATGGAGCCTCACAACACTTTCGGGGCTGGAAGCCATTATGCCTGTTGAGGCGAGTCTAGCAGAAACACAAGTGCCAAAGCATCTGTGGTTGCAAACACAGCAACCAGGTGAGGCCAAAGAAAATGTGCATGCTTGCAAAAGTAATCATGGCACATGGGCACACTTGTTTGAAAAACATGCAATAACTATTTTGGTCTTAAGAGGGAAAACAAACATGTTTTGTATTTTATCAAGATAATAGTCCTTTTATTGACAGATCTAATATATGCTAAACCCTGCAGCATACATCCAAAGAAAGAAAGAATGAGGGAGATTATCAGTGTTGAAGATTATGATCTTGTCTGTGCAAAGATAATCAGGTGTCAGTGACTTTGTTTGGATAGAATATAAAAGAGAACATAAAAAAAATACATATGAATATGGTTTATTCATAATCTACCAGCATATAGATAAAGACTGCACAGTTTTCCAAACTTCCAGGAGTCGAGTTGTCTAAAAAGTGTCTCAGCTTTCCCTCAGGCTCATCGTTCACATCAGGTTCTCCATCTATTGTCTCACGAAAGGCAGTCCATTACTGCATATTAGCAGCAGAGTGAGGCAGGGAGATAAGGAAGACTGATGATCAAACACTCGGACAAATCACCAGTGACAGAAACACACATTTGTTGCTCAGGATTTAACTTTGATCTCGCACTCTGCTGAGAGCCAACGTCTCAGCCTTTGAACCAGGACTCTTAAGTGTAGGTCTCACACTCTCATTTTATGGAGACCTATTTGCTCCTTCAAACTGCTCTAGTCTAGTCCAACTAAATGCTATGTTTCAGGCGCAACATGGGATGGCCATGAGACAAGCGGTGAATACGAGCTAAAGTGTCAAAAAAAGAGAAACCCAGTCAGCCATAGTAAAACGAGGCAAACACAACTAAAGCTGGCAGGGTTACCTTACCATAGGGCGTTACCAAAACTTGGAAGCGGTCTGTGTGGATTCCCTGAAATCGGAGGTTCCTTTCAAGTTGTGTCACGTTCTGCTGTGTTTGGTACGTGTTTTGCCACGGTTCATACGGCAAGCTCGGGTATATGGTACCTATTTGGTTACATTCAATCACAACGTGTCCTGGCGTGTGACATTCTCGGTGAGGATACTGAGCTTTGAGAAGGTACGCACAAATTGAAAGGCATAAAAGCCGTGTGTTTATATGATTGCTATTCCTTCAGTTATAACACCAGTGAAGAATAGACAGAATCGAATATCCACATATCCGGATCCAATATTAAAATATTCTTCAAGGAAACTATTGTCTAAGCAGATGACATCATTGGGATAAATGTTTTTATTTGAGTGCAGTTAAGTATGTAAAGTAATTCAAAACTATAGCAAAATCATACACCATTATCAATGGTCATAATATGGAGCACCAGCGTCTTGTACATACTTGTAACATGTAGGAAATCGTTTAGGGGCAAAGCCTCGTGCAACTTAAGAACTCTTCGTAATGTAGACCTTTCTTGAGAGCTTTTTGGGAAAAAACATGTTGTTGAATCAAGCTCGGTGTCTCAAGAATCAGGTGAGTTCACTTTTGCAGGTCATGTGTGAAAGAGGCTTAGCTGTTCAGCTCCACATATAAGGAGAATCCCACATCAACAAAAGATTAGCATCAACTATCTTCCGATCTTGCAATGTGTTTTAATGTCATACTTTTCTTTACATCCTCGCAAACATATGCACATACTCCCGCTCAAAGATCTCTGAGTGAGATTGTTTTTTCAGGAGCGTAATAACAGATAAGTGGCTGCTGTGTGCCTAAGCTGTCAGCCATGGATCATCTCATTTCCTGACCGGACCGCCCCTGCCCCCTGTGTGTTATTACACAGCCCCGGATCATGTGACAGCGGAGGAAGATGACTGGAGCAGCTAATTGAGACCGCTCTGTGTGTTGACTGGCCGAGAACAGTGGGGTGACTGTTTGGCAAGGCGGTTTGATACTCGACCCCGCTACCAGAGAATGACTCTTTCAAACAATGACCCTGGCGAAACCATCAGATCTTGCCACATTGCTGTCAACAGCTGTTCCTTTTAAGATTTGGGATTCCTCCCCTTATCCTGCAAGGGGACAACGGGTATGGAAGCTTTAGCACACCTGGCCCAGCATATCATGTGATTGGCAGACTATCACTTGTTCTGGACTTTCTGAAACTGTAGCACTGTTCACGAGTCACAAAGACATCAACCATTCCCCCGACCCAGCATGCATTGACCTGTTTTGTTGATAATGCATGTTGCTCTGCCTGCAGTTTAACAACACGAGTGCCGCTCAGAACATCAACCAGTGTCTTTCAGGGGCATTGTGGACAGTGGAACAATGGAGAGGCCACCAGCAGCAGCTTAAGCCCACAGGTCCTCACACAGGAACAACTGTCAGCTACAATTTGCTCTGAGTAGAGTAGCCATGCTGTCACACAGCACTATTATTACGACACAGCCCTAGGTCACGCTGAGGCTCCAGGGCAAAACACGATAATCCAGACTCATCACTTTCGACCCTGCCGTATTACGGACTACTGTACAGCCCTTTTGACGACTCAACATGGAAAAACACACTAATCCAATTTGCTAATAGCCTGTATACTTGAAAACCCTGAGCTTTGAATGACAGATAGGCCTTGGTTTTCATCACCACTTCAACTGTGACCCTAATGCACACTGTCCTCACGTAGCGTAAACAATTACATGTTCAGCAGCACTTGCATACACGATTCCAAATGCATTTCTTGCTGAAGCAGACAGTGGGGGGAGGGAGAAGGAAATATTCCATTTGCCACTGCCAAGGTCAGCAGAGGCACTTTGGCTCAGTGTCAGCTCAAACGCTACTTTTACTTTTTGAAATCTGAGAGACACCATGCTTTTAAAGCTTTTGCTGCATCTCAGATGACACCCCCCAGCCACCAATAACGCAATAATCTTGACCACTCCTCAGGCAAGTAGCTGTCTGGTCATGAGTAATGCACAATGTGTGAAAATTGGTTATATGATCAGTGCCCTGAGGAGAATCGGCCCTCTTAGATAGGTGTCGAGGGGACCTACACTTACAGATCTGCAAAACGGCAAAAACATCTCAAATGTATCTACCTGGAAACTGAGAGCCGTCAAATGAGAAAATAAGAACAATTGAGGGATGAGAGCTCAATCTCCATCATGTTACTGATTTGGGGACTATCAATATCAGTGCAAGTGTAGGATTTGAGGCCATAATAACACAAATTCACGTTGAATTCACTTCCAGCAATTCACATTCATTTGATGAGTCGTATTTGCTCTTTGCCTCTTCTCTAAATTGTATATCTTGTTTCGTTACTTGTTCCTTTTAAAGTGAGCGTACTGTTACAGTCTCAACACAATGCACTGCAGACATGTTTCTACTTAAATTGGCTCTGAATTGGAAAAACAATCCAACAAGTTTAGCACGACAAGCAATGTTTTGGATGCTTTAACACAACACTCCGCCCAACAATGTCACCACCGCTCCTTCTTTTCAGTCTCATCTCAAATCGCTTTGTAGTCCTTCAAAACAAAGTTTAGTCTGTGATGCTTTTAGTGCTTGCAATGGAGGCCAAGACCAAAGAAAAGAAAAAAAAAGCAACACATTCAGCGATAATCTCTGAATGTCATCTTGTCATCATGCCTGCCGCTCCCTGGGTGGCAGTCAATTGCGTCTTTTGTCACACAGGCATTACGTGGAACAACTCGGTGACTTCTTGGTTGATGTCCACTGCGTGTTTGTCACCATTACATGTTGGGAAGTGAGTCTCCATGGATAACGCCAGGATAGTAATTGAAAAGTAATAGATAGTAATCCATTATCCTCTCCATCCAACCTTTGGAGCAAATGAGTGAATCAAATAATTGGAGGGAAGCGGCATAGAGAACAAGTCCACCTGCAGCCAGGATAATGTCTCCAATTTATGGCCAACCCTCCCTCTTTGTGACATTTCATCCTTTTTTCTTTCAAGCACTTGCTGTAGCCATTTGATTCGACGAGAACAGGTTGCTGTTTTACAAGGGCTGCACGTATTAAAAACAACATGCTTGTAGCTCCGGCACATAAGTGATGGCAATTAGAGCAAAATTAGAGTTACAATTGTGATTCATTACAAAATTATCCTTGGCATGGAGCGTTCTGCGCCACCATAAAAATAATCACACCCTATTAGGAGCAACGTGGTGGTGCAGCTAGTTAGCATTCCAGACCATGCTGATGTGAATTTGTTTATTTACAACTGGCTGGCTTTTGACTGCTCAACATTTGACAAGAACAAATTCAGAGTGATGCCAATTTTCTCCTGCATGATAAAAACAACGGGGCTTCTGTGGGTTCTCTCGGGGGACCGATCATGCAGTCAACCAGATATCAGAACACCCGTTAAAAGACACATACAGTGTCTTCTGAACACATTTGATTAGATTTGTAAATTACTTGAATCCCCACCAGAGTTGCCTTCAGGATTAAAAACATCTTCGAATCAAACTCCAACTGTGGCTTCATCTTTGGATCATAGTACAAACGTGAGCGTTAGGTAAATCCTTGTTGTTGAATCTTAGGAAAAACGTCATCTCAAAATATATAAGTGTTTGATAAATATGCTCCAGAGATGTGTCGGTTTAATGGAGGAATCATCCAGCCTTGATGTATTAGAGGCAAACAGCATATGAATCAGACAGGGAAACAGAGAGCGAATACGAATCAGGACAGGTCTCCTCCCGAAGCATTCTGCCAGCTTCCCATCATTTATTATGATGATCTATGGCTGCTCTTTACATCCTGACTTGATATTCAGGCTCATGCGAGGTGTGGATCATTAGGGAAAGCTTTTACCATTAATAAGCCAGTGTTGTTTACATGACTAATACGCCAAGAGGCAATGAGGTTGAGGCATTTAGAGGAGGGCATTCATCTTCCCCACACCAGTTAACACCAACCACAAGCTATTGGTATTTACTGGGACTTCAGTGTGACAGGTGATGTAAGTTGCAATTGTTTCAATCAGAGAAGCCACACGACTATGAAGGTATCTGTTTGAAGAAATAAGACACCTTCTTAGGACTCTTTGCTTAGGGAGTGAGCAGTTCTCATCACACTAACTAGCCAAGCTTCGGTAAATCAGCAAAAGAGAGTTATCAGTCTCTAGAGACACTTAACTGAGACGAGTGAGGCCAGCAGTTTTTTAAAAGGTTGTCCTGAGTTCCTTTGTTATCTTCTGGATGAGTCGTCACTGTGTCCTTTTCTGTAGTTTTGCCGGTTCTAAGAACATTCGCCACTGTTACATGCTTTCTCGACCCTCACCAGAGTTGTAAAGGTTTGAGAATTACTTTGTAACTCTTTTCAGACTGATAAATGCCCAATACTTTTACTCTCATCCCTTCTTGAATTTAATTATATCATGACAGCATTTTGAGTAATTCTGGCCTACGGCATTTTGTCAGACAGGTTCTACTTAGCTGATTTCTTGACTGAAGCAGGCTTGGGTGTCGTCACAGCAGCCAGGGCTCATAGCAATTTTTTTTCATTCCATCAAGTTAATATGGGTGTGAGGGTCATTCACCAGGTGTGCGGGTGTGAGTCACTGACTAATTTGTTAGCGATTTTCTAAGTTGGGGGCACCAGGTCACTTTGTTGGGGGTGAGGCAGTAAAAAAAGTGTTTTGAAAGCCAAAGTCCTGAAAGGCTGTAGCTGTATCAAACTGAGCTCTCTTCGATAAAAGCAAGAAAAGTGCAAATCAACGGTAAAAATCAACTGTTCTACCGTTTGCCAGCTCATGACGGTACATTTTCCATGGAGGTGGTCCCAATTCTTGAATGAATAAAAGCATTTCAAATCACACAAACAGTCACTTGGATATTTGACTAGTATGAACATTGTGTAAATTAGATTGTATACGTGTTGCATCATGATGCAGCAAAACACCCATGAGATTTTGAGAAAGTGTTTTTGAAGTTGATCAACTGTAAATAAATACAATTGATGCATTGTGGATAAATGTGCACCAACCTTAGAGCTCTCTTATATATTTCTTCAGGGTTTGTCGACGCAATTCCAGTGTGTATTGATGCTCTGAAGCTTTTCTGGCAGCTTCTTTTGGCCCATGTGGTGTTTTTCCTTTCACTTGCAACCCAGCTATGCATCTCTAAACATTATACACATGCAGAGAAGATTTTACACAAACCAGACCATATGCTGACAAATAAAGACGCTCAATAAAAGCATTTGGGCAAAGGTTAAAGTAAGCAGATGCTTCATCTGTCCTTTAAAAAATGGTTGGGAGTGCTTTACAACTGTGATGGGATAGTGATATAGAAGACAGGCCATTTTTTTGATTGCATTCCATGAATTGAAACCAGACTATTAACGGATTGCAATGTACGCTTTAAAAGTTGGAGGAACAAACATAGTAAAATCTTCCCTGCTTATCTCAAGTTTGAATAAAAACCACGCAATCCTGTCTCCGTAGAAATGATTGTTCTGGAAGTCGACTGTCATTAGCATGACCACATTTTATTCTACAGGAGTTGAAAGAAATAAGTGTTTCAATTAGACCACATGCATTGCAGTACATGAGGTGTGTACGGGTTTCAAATGGTCCAATTCACTGCTTAGATCTGTTTCTGGCTACTTGCAGCTTTCTTCCTTTGCTGTGATGTAATAGGCCAATCGATGGCTCACTGAAAAGAAGCATATTGCCACCTAGCCATAGGGAGGTGAGCATAATTTGGCCAAAGATCAAGTTTTTACCATACGTACACCTATCCCCCTATAGGGACAGTGTAAGTGACACAGAACCAATATGTTTAGAATTGTGTGTAGATGGCACAAAATGGTCACAAAGCACTACTTTTTCGTTTGAATGAAGCTCCACAACTCACGTCAGCATAGTTTCTTGGCATCAAGATGCCACAAGATAGCGAAAAAGCTCTAATTTTATCGTTTTGGCCTGATCACAGAAACAGAGTAATAGTTTTGTTAGGCTTGAAAACAAATTTGTGAATAGTACTGCATATGAATTTGCAAACCACAACTATTAAAGACTAATTATTGCATTAATGATATTACTAGCGTATAGGAAAAACACAGTCAGCCTTGTACAATAAATAACACAGTGTGAGCTCTTATCTTATATGAGTGATTTTCCCACCCTATATTTGTTCATTGTGATCAAGTGTTAAATGTAGAACAAACTCCTCTATGGTATGAATCTCTTTTCTTCCTCAGTCAGGTTCCTTGGCATGCACTTCATAGCCTGCAAATGCGACAGACAGCCCCATCGGTGTGGACTGGGACTCAGCCAGGTGAAAATCAGTGTAACTCAATTTGCATTCTTGTGGTACAACAATACCACAGAGTAGCTTCGACTATGCTCCTCATTCAGTCATGTACAGAAAACATCATGCAAGCTTGATTACAAACATGGAGGGGATATGTCTGAATGATAGAGAGAAAAATCCATCAGGCTACTACAAGATGCTAATATCTCTTTTGTGTTTGTGACTGACAGATTGCAATTTTCTCATCGTTCTTGCTGTAATCGAGCAGAGCAAAGGAAAAGTGAGGTGAAAAAGATTTAAGCTATTCTTGAGTACAAGCTGACATTTAACTGAGATACGTAGTTACTTAGCTCGAATCATTGATGAGACTGTGGGATGTCTGTCCACTCTATGGATCACTGGGATTATTTTAGAAATGCTTCCATGCCTCAGTCCCAAGCAGGAAAGAGAGAAGCTTAACTTGTCATCCCTTTAGAGAACGATGTAATTAACAGGCTCTGATGAGTAGCTCAATCTCCACACACACCCACGAGGAGAGTGGCCTGGTTTTGGAGGAAAAGTGTGTGCGTGTGTGTTTGAGAGCAAGAGACAGAGGGAGGGGAAAAAAAGAGCAACAGCAAACATTGCGACGTTCATTTGTCCTTGACAACAACCTTGTAGATTATCAACAACAAGGCAAAGTATTTTTTAGCCATTATGTTTTCATAACATAACTTAAAGATGTTATGTGTTTGGAAAGCTTTATTGTCATATATTTTTTTTTAGAATGCTTTGTACAAACGTGAAGGACAAGATAAATGTAGCTCAGTCACTTGTTGGAGAGATGGCAAGGCGTGATGGAAGCTCTAACGTCACGACTCCTGTGGTGGCAGGGAGCCCTGCCGCACTTCCTCCTATGCCCCTTGAGGATAAATATCTGAATGTGATTATCTGCGTTATTTCGGTCTCCACCAGTGACGTTGTCTGGCAGCACGATTGGAAACATTAAAGCACAGGAGCAGAGAGGCGTATCTTGAATCCAAGATTGTGATGGGGTACTAACGCCTTTTACAATGCATGGCTACACAATGTTGGACTATTTTATTACCGGCAAAAAGACGTCATCAAGTGAATGTGGTGATGCATCACTGTGTGCGCTTGTGAAGGATCTATAATTCATGAGTGCTAGCTTATATAGAAAGTTACAATGACAGCAGTGTGCTGGAAATCTTTACCTTTTAGTTTTAAGTAGCATTCATACTACCTGTTATTAAAGGAAATACTTTCCTATTTACAGACGTTTAAGTTAAGATCTTACATGGAGAATATGATGTAAAAGATATGAGTTCACAATACATACAATACACATTAGTTTATTACAATTATAATTCATTTTTGACTAGGCAATATTCCTTTACTGTGACAAATTACAGGAGCATCACCCATACTGAATTTCATTAGATTTAGTTTGGGGCTCAAAACTTTCTTCTTCAATAACACCACCGAGCTGTTCTGTAAATTGTGGCACTCGGGCATGATGCATTTTCAGGGTGTAGGCTTAGCTACCTAGCTAGCTTACTGTACGCTATAATAGTTTTAGACATTTCCTCAAAATTCCCCAAAACTGTAATGGTGAAAAAGATACAAACACTATAACTCCCCAATTAAATATTCCATAGTTGTCAATCTTTTCACATGATTTCTAAAAAAATATCCTCAAACATGTTTTATGTGTTTAGATACTTAACAGCGTCTTTAAAACAACTGGATCCATTATCTTCTGCTGCAAAGGAGGAGTAAACAGATACAAAAGTGTAAGGGCGAATGGATCAATGATTGTTTCAATAATTGGTTGACCTTTGACAAGCAGCACAGAATCGTGGGCAATTTAATAAAATACAAGACAGTGGGAATTACTAATTAATTAGGTGTCACAAGGGGTGTGTGTGGTGGTGGTGGTGGTGAGGGCGGGGGTTCAAGGGCACCTTGACAGTGCGAAGAAATCAAAAACAATAGTCATCTTTCTAGTAATGTAGTTGGGGTTCTTGGGTCTTGAAACCTTGACTAATGCCCCCCACACACAGAAACTCTGAAACTCTCTGTTGATACGATCTAATTAATTGGATGCTCTTAATTCATCCAAACTCATTTGAAATGTAAAAGAGACCATTAAGCCAAACCATTTGTCAATATTGAGACAGCACTGAGAGCACTTAGTGGGAGACTTAAAAAACACGTCGGGGACAGTTCTATGAGGGCTTCACATGAAGTAATCTTTAAGAAGCTTATAAACATTTAATAGGAGGAAAAAGAATGTGTGTAAATAAAGATTAACTTTGATCATTTACTGGTCATGCAAGCCATAAACAACCACCGTGGCAATACTGATAAGACTGTTGCTGACAAGTGGTTGGCACAAATGTTCCATCTACACTAATTTTGCTTGCCAAGTACAGCAAACTTGTCTGATTTTGCTGGATTTGTTCCAACATTATCCATAACTACCCTTTCCTTGCAACAAACTCTTACCGAAATTTATTAGCCATGAAGAACACTTTGATCTTGTGATTAGATGATAATCATCGTCCCTGTCTACAGTGATTTACGTTTATATTTTTTTCAGCATGGTTGCCCAAACTTTCTGTTTTTTTTAACTGACTTTAAAAAGAGTAAATAAAAAATGATGTGAAGATGTCATCAGTTGATTTAAAATTCAATTTGTGTACAATAAAGAATTTGTCTTGGATCATAAGTGCTTGATTGCACTTAATGTGCACTTTGCTGGAGAAATGTTTTCAAGCTTATTATTTTGAGTTAGATCACAGCCAAATTGGTACTCAAATATTGTTCTGCATTTTTGTAGACACTTGTCATTCTTAAAACAGAAACACCAAACTTGCTTCTAGACCCATTTTCCTTTTTTCAACCCTGTCAAAGCACCAAAAAAAAAAAAAAAACATCAAAACATTTCATTTCCAATTGAAAGTAATGTCAAGAAAACAGACCAGAAGACAGCACTGTGAAAGACGAAACAGTGCTCAACAAAACAAGCATAAAACTATGGTGGATTTCTTCTTCTGTGTATCTTTTTTACCAACGCACATTCTGCTCAAGTTCGCAAAGCTTACAAAAGCTTTGGTCAATTCTCATCTTTTAACTTGAGAGGCTCTGATGGGAGGATCTAATTCATTTTCAAGGCAGTCAACATATTGATCAGCCATTGAGCCGCCAGGCTTCATCACTATCATATTGCAACTACAGTTTATGGATTGGAGAACTGGGAATTTTATGAAGAAGACAAAACAACACTTATTTTGAAAAACCCAATCCAAGTGTTTTTGCAGTGATAACAGGCACAATGTGTGAAAGGTATCCCAAAGGCAGGTAAATGTACATATATGTCAAATTAAGCTTCTTTGGAATCCCCAGGGCCCTTTTTACATTTTCACTGTATTCACCATTGCTTTTGTTGCTTGCTGCCTTCCATGGGTGGAAGCCACCATCTAATCTTTTGAGAACCCTCACTGTGCAAATTTTCATCAACAATGTGAGACAATGGTGCAACAGCACACAAAGATTAAGCAAGAGATGCAAGCCTCCTACTTCGGTCTTTGGATTTAAAGTCAAATAATAGTTTGGTGCTGTAGGCATCATACTACAACTACACCTCAAAATACCACACATAATCACTATTATAAATATTTGGTTATAGTCAAACCTTGGTATTCGTGGGGAACAGAAAACAGATTTTATTTTTTTCCCCAAAACTCCCCCAAAAATATGTGAATCCGAGCATGCCGAATAGTTAGTTTATAATGTTCGATTGTGTAACAGTAGTTTAACATGAATTTGTCTGGCATAAATGGTTATGATGTGTATGCTATCTATTTGTGTTCACGCGGGAGAAGAAATAGAGATATCAAACCACATTTTTGGCCACTTTAATCCCCAGACCTTGTTAACTGTCCTCCACTATGACATCATGCTGTCTGGCGCAATTGACCTTCAAACATTTTAAGCCATTTCAACAGATTCCGAGTCCACTTTATCCCTGCTGACATTTGCAATCGGTGGTTGGGTTGGATGTTAATGGATGGGTGGATGAGCTTGGATGGATGGATGGATGGATGGATGGATGGATGGATGGATGGATGGATGGATGGATGGATGGATGGATGGATGGATGGATGGATGGATGGATGGATGGATGGATGGATGGATGGATGGATGGATGGATGGATGGATGGATGGATGGATGGATGGATGGATGGATGGATGGATAAAACTTTACTCAAACTTTCCTCATCGTCCTTATTTCTGTTATGTGAAGAAACAAAAAACTTGATGTCCTTGAGTTTGTCTATTGCTGCATCTCGCTAATTGCAAAACTTAATTTTTAACATCAGGAAGTACAAATTCTGCCAAAAACATTTTTTTTTATGCTGTTTATGTTTCCCATACACACACGTACTCACACGGCGACACACTCGTTAGTCATTCTGTCATAAAAGCAATGTCAGCATGAACAATAACGGTGGCTTATCCAAAACAAGGCTTTTTTTATGCAATTAAAAAAAGTGATGTTGGCAGGCACAGCCTCTAACAATAGGCCTTGCGCACACAAACACACACGAGTAGGGACAGCGAACACTTCATTTAAATCAGCAGCACACAATTCATTTGGGTTTTTGCTGGAATACAGTGATAAAGCAACAAAATTAGCCTACCTAGCAGATAATCTGAAACACAAACAAACAAAGGGGCAGTCAAGCAGCATACAGGATGCTGTTTGAAGAGGGACAAGAGATGGGGATGATCAGGAGCTTGCAAGGAGGAAGAGGAGGAGGAAAGGAGATTAGGCAGTAAAAACATCAATATTTGCTTGGTCACCCACACACTAATGATGTTGCTAGTAATGTATGCAGTATGTAAAGTATGATGAAAAAAAGTTTGGTGCAAGGACAGGGTAAAGGGTTTACGGTCAGCTGGTGAAGATGCATGATTTAAATGTGTCCCCAAGTATTAATTGCTTATGTCTATTGAGCAACAACAACAAAAGAAACTCAACCATGAATTATGTTGCTTGCCAGCATATTTGAGTCTTTTCACCTCTGCATCCATAGGGTAAATTAAAAACAGATTACAATATGACTTGCAAAAGCAACATAATTAATGAGATATGTAAACACAGTCTTATGTAATCATCACCATGTTCCGAAGCTTATTCAGCGAATGACCTCTCTCAAGGAGATGTCACAAAGAATGAGAGGTCTCAAGGAGAGAGAAGTTCTCTGTGGAATTTGGGAAAAAGAAACTTCAGAGGAACAGAAGAGTTGAATCGCAAAATAATGTCCGTGACGATCCAAAGGTACAGTAATTGTAGATTGCACTCCATTGTGTGATTATATTTATTTTCCTCCTTTGAAATGTAGTTACAGAAAAAAGAAACAGAGCTGAAGTCTTGATCTTAGATTCGCAACTTTGGCAAGGTAAACAAGATTATTATTAAGTTATATTTTGTCCAGAGGTTGAAGTTGCTATTGTGTTTATTTGGATTGCGCTTTCACAGTGTATGAAATCTGCAAACAGACGTCTGACAGCACCAAGCTGTAAACAAAGTGAAGCATCCGTCTGAAAACGTCTCGTCTGTTCAATGAACTGAGAGACAGCTACAAGGTGCTTTATTATAGTATATAACAATCATTCAAAGCAATTGATTAATCACAGCTTTCCTTTTAATGTAATTAAAAGACTCAATTGTGAGGGCCAGTGACTTCCAAAACTAAAGCTCACTTTTGAGAAAATCATTTATACTTGTCAAGTGCATTTCATATGTTTATTACCACCATCATACAGTATGTATTTGTCAGATATATTTTTCAATAAGCAGGCGTGGGAGAAAAGGGTCTCACCCAGATTGTCTGTGAAATTCAGGTTTGTAAACCACCACAAGGACTGATAGCTCCCTGTAGATATTGACGTTGCATCACTTTGGATTTGAAATCTTTTGAGTAGAGGATAAAGATTAGATGCTTGTCACATCGATTATGAGCGACAGAAATGCCAACATGTTGGTAGATGGACAAGTTTAGGTATATCACACCCAAATAGCTTCAGTACAGATATGGTATGAACATGAGTATGTGTTGCAGTAGGTCGTTAAAAAAGTCATAATTGTGAAAAAAATGAAAATGAAATGCGATGTGTAAAAAAAAAAAAAAAAAAGCGACTGAGGCAGTGTCTCGCGGCTTGTTTCTCAGATGTACATTACATCTCTAAATAAATCATTTTGCAAACACAAGGCCTCTCTCACTCTCGGTTTTGTTGTTTTACAATTTCAGGTGTTAAAAAAGGAAAATAATGCTGTCAATGTGGAGAACACTATTTTGTCCAAATATCTATCCATAAATTTTGTTTTAAAAATGTTCACTAATTTGGGGGACTCTTCTAATTTCCAATCCATATGATCTCTTGTTGCTCATCAATTCTCAAGCACACTGCTCAACCTGAGAGCAGATGGTTGCGAAATTTACACATCCAAGTGACACCATAGACAAATAGGGCAGTGAGCGTTCGGTGCCAGTGAATTTTAAGTTTCCATGACTCAACGCCACACTGACAGAAGGAGGGGTGGTTCCACTGATGGTTGTGCGAATGCATAATTAACAGACTGGTTGGCACCTGACAGCCTTCGAACCTCAGAGGTCACGGCGTCCTCTCCTTTTCGCCAGGCGCCAATCAGCCACTCTGGATTACCAGAGCACGTCCTTGTCCCAATAGCAGATTGCCCAGAGGACATCAGTCACATTATACCGCCTGGACTGGAGATGAGACTCGCACAAAGCAGCAGGAGCAGCAACAGAGATAGTTAGAGATGGAGTACTGGGGTGATGGCTCCCAATTGATTCTGGAATGTCACTGAGGACACATGGGACACAAAACAAAAGACAACCTTGTCCAAAGATACAAGCTACCGCCCACAGAGGCATCGCCCTGATGTTATGGATCAGAGAAGAATGATGGATACTTTCTCAATGGTCAATGGTTATGCAAAGCTGGACAGATTCATCTGTCTCCCAAAAAGGATTTGCTGAAGTAATTCTGCTGATAGGTGCATGTGTGTTACTTTTAAATGTCAGCTCCTCAGAGGTCATTTTAATTGTGTTTCTAGAAATGCCACAGCATGTGTCACCGGATTTAATTTAGCCCGGGCATTCCATGGTATTTTGTTGAGACATGAGGTATATGTTTCCTCATAAATAAATAAAAAGTCAAATATGATATGAACTTTAGTTTGAGCACTAAACTCAAGTGGTAAGATTCAGCGCCTCTGTCATCACCATCACATTAGTTCTGCTGCGGGAACACTAAAGAGCTCTACGTCAGCAATACCTTCAGTTTGATGGAAGTTCTAAAGCTACTTCAGAGCCTTCACCAAACAAACCATTTGTTCCCACTCATTCTGCACCTCTAAATCTCTGGGCTCCTATTGACCTGGAACCGGGCCTCAGCACAATACTGAAAGACTCCTTTGAGAGGAGCAGTGCAGCAGGCAGCAGTAGGAGGGGTTTGAGTGTGGGGAAGCAGGCTTGGGACACTGCAAGTTGATGGTCCCTTAGCTCCTGATTCACTGCTCCTAGTGATAGGCCCTGGGAGATGAAAGACCCTCGCACTCTGTGAATTCAGCGCCAGACAGGTCCCACAAAACTAGATGTGCGAAGACTGGACCTCCTTTAAGAGCACAGAATGAATGCTTTCAACTGGCCAGCCGTGTTGTCTGTCCTCCGAAAGCTGCTGCTTGACTTTTTTCAAAGAGCTGAATGGAGTGGATAGTTGATATAGTTGGGCTTTCAATTAATGGCTTCATTTGGACGGTTTGGAGCTGGAATGAGATTGCAGGTTCAACATTTTATCATCACACTAACCATCACGTCCAGAGACAGATAGTGATATCAGAAGGCTGAACTTAGACTCAATGTGGAACAGTGAGCAGTTAGTTTACTGTCACTCCCAGTTGGAATTTACTGTACTACTAAACATAGAACAGAGTACATGTTTTTTTTTTAAAGCAATGTTGCCTTAAGAATGGCCCCTATTAGCTGATTGCTAACACCATAGAAAGTGTGATTGACTTGCTAAAAGTTAGTACAGAGAGTTGTGTTTTTAAGCAACAAATAACTGAATACAAATGGTGGAACAACACCTGTAGACTGATAATATTAGGATATTTTATTTTATTATTATATTTATTACTATTTATTTATGTATATATTTATTTATATTTATTATTAGTATTATTAGTATTATTATATTTTATATTTATTTTACATACGTATTTTGAGGGGAAATTGGAACTGATGATTGGCTTTTCCGTTCATTTTAATAAGGAAAGGTCATTTGAGATAATAGCGTTTGATTTTTAGAGCATGGTCCCAGAACGAATTCAACTCAGCAACGCTGGATTTGTGTTTTTGCAGATGCAGACAGAAGTTCCATTCCAGCTCACAATCCGGTTTGGACATTCGAAGTTGTTTTGAACTGAAGGAAACAAAGCGAAACAACTCAGTGCAGGCACCTCTGTTCCGCTAATTGCGATGTTCTTTGCTGGGTTGTACCATGCAAAATGTGCTTCATTCATGAATTGTCTCATGTAGACTATTAAAAGTGGATTTATTGTACAACATGCATCAAACAACACCATCTGCAGAGTATCTACACTTGCTCCGTTGCACAAACTGCGTTGATGGCCTGTGCAGGCTATTCTACACTACAAATTGGGAAAACAACACCACAAGGCAGGTTGTGTTTTTATTGTCACTTCTGTTGTGGCCCACAACCCCATCCTTGACTTGTCTTTGCCAACAGAAATAAAAAATAACGGAAAATGGACCACACAACCTCCTATGACCTCTCTTGCCTTGTTTTCTTTTGTTCTTTCGCCAAGTCTTCTTTCTTGAACTTTTCTGTGCCTGCTTGTGAGTTTGATAAGATGTCTCACTTTTGTTTTTCCACTTAAAAGTGCCTCTAATCCTTTAGAATGAATGCGGTTGGCTGCTCAGTCTGGATCAAGAAGACTCTTTTTGTTCTACTTTGAAGATAGAGATGTGCCCTGGGACTGGCAAGGACCCTATAAGGTTGGTTGAAATTATATAAAATGAAATTTTGAGCTGTTTGCAATAAACACAGTCAAGTAAGACCCAGAGAAAATAATAAAATAAGTTTAAATGTTGTAAATTCACAATAAGTGTAAGACATGCCCAAGTGGAGGTGATGCAGCTTCCCACAACCTGTCACCAAAACAGGAGTCGCCAACCTATTGGAAATTGAGAACTACCTCTTGGGTATGGATTAATGCAATTCATGCACACTTCTGAAATAATAAATTTAATCACATTGCCAATAATTTAGCCCGGGCATTCCGGGCTAAATTATTGGTAATGTGATTATATGTAATGACTAAAAATGAATGTGAAGACACTAAACATATTGAATGATTTCTTAAAACGAAGGTGCAAACAGTAGGCAACACTTGATTTCTATGAATCTCTGCAAGTGTTTACATTTTCAAATTATGAATTCTACAACATTCTATGAGGATCACAATACCCAACACTGATGAGTTAGAGAGGTTCGAGCAAAGGTCAATAATTAAGAACATACCTCAACATTTTGTAAGGGCTACCAAGTTAAAAAAAAGAATGGTAAATTAAACCTTACAACTATGTCAAAAGTTCAAATATCACACAGAATACATCATCAAAGGGTATTGCAAAACTTAATTTAAAAATATTAATTGCCGATTAAACCGTCCCAAAATAGAGATGACGAAATGTAGCGTAAGTACTTTAGCACAAAGTTGCAATAAATTGCACATTAAGATATAAAGTTGATAGCTTGGATTTCATTTAACCATACAGGCAGTTGTTCCGACAACTTTACGAGACAACAAAAGTTTAAGATGATACTTCAAAACTTTTTAAATTTTAACAGCGTAAACAACAGGATGGCAGGTCAAGGAGACTTCCTCTGAGTTGCAGTTGTTGATAAAAAGAAAATCCAAAAAGCTGTCATTATTCTCCTCAGGAAAAGTACTGTTTTAGGCAAGAAGCCAGACATGGAATACTTCCCAGTGCATTCTTAAGCAAAAGTTTTAATGGTCTTGATGATAGTGGAGACGACAAGCTTGTTTGTCCACCACGTATGGCTCCAGTGAATATACTCGATGTTGTGTCGAGGGACCGCCAAGCTCTTATTTACTGACCGGTTTGGTGTGTGCAGTGGTAACACAGCTGCCACAGATCACTACACAGCTTTAATTGTGTTATCAGTCAACTTCGAGTGTAAATATCCTCGAAAATGTATTGAGCCCGGCGGAAATGTGCACACATCACAAAATCACACTCGCAGCTGCAATGCATCCAGTTCTTCGGACGCCATCAATCACCATCCCTTTTCTGCTGTCAAGTGATATTTTTGTGATCAATATGTCTGAGGAGGTAGCCTGTGCTTGTTATTTACAATGTGCCAGGCCAGAAAAAGAACAAGGAGGTTGATAGAGGATCATATTGCAACTGCAGAGAAGAGTTTGAGGACAGATACTGTGGATAGTAAGTAAGGATGAATGGGAAGAAGAGAGATCAGTCATCGGATATAGTGGAAGCTTCTAAAGGATGCTCCAGGCAGAGATGCTCTGTCACTGCTTTAACATTTATCGCAAAGTACAGAGTCACACACGAGCATATTGTGACACACTTTGAGTATGAGGAGCGGTACTGTCAGGGTCAGTTTATCCAGGCTGTGTGTATAAAATATGGAGGAAGGTTGTGTCAGGCAGCCCCCAAAGCAATTGAGCCGGTATCTGGAGGATAAATAAACGTCTTGCACCTCAGGGGGTTCAGATTTGTTTTCAAAGGACGCTCAAACCAACTTCGTTGTTTTGACGCCAAGAACCTGCCTGGGCTCATGCTGCAATAACAACTGGATATTGAGATATCTTTGACTATTTTCACTTCTACTGTGGAGTCAAAACAGATGAAAGAGTCTAGGATTGGGGAGGAGTTTAGGCTCCATTCAGAGTTTAGTTTGCATTTTTTTGTGAAATACATAGGTGCCTTGAGGTACGAGTGGATGCGTACCTTAGATTTTTATGTCCATTCGCTTAATACTCACTGCCATAGACTACAAAGCTAATCAATAGCAATTATATTGCAGTGCTATAACCCTTTAAGCAAGAGAAGACAATTACAAATACTCAGATATGTTCTTTATCCTCTGCGGAGAGTGACAAATATTGCGCTGAGGTGCTGACATGTAACAACAAACGGTTTAACATTTGTCTTAATTATGTAGTTACACCATACCATTTTGTAATTACGATATGTTTTTATATTTTGCTATTTCAAAAAGATCCCTTACATTTCTTTTTTGCTGGACCAAATTAATCCATTCAATTCAATAGAAAAAGAGTCTCTTGAGTTACAAGCACGACTGTGGGACAAATTAAACACAGATCTCAAGGCAAGACAGTATAAAATACCTTTATGAAAGGAGGATGTTGAAATTCTGAATCTTTTTGCTGCACCCTCGAACATACATGTTCAGCTCTGTACATGCTTGGCTTCTGACCCTTGTTATTGCTGACTTCCTCACAGTGGAGACTTGATTGAAACTGTACATTTATCTTGCCCTTAATGGTGCGTATATTTGTTCTAGTGGTGAGTTAGTTGATCTGTATCCAGTGCTTGAGTGTCAATGGCCCCGCTGGGGTGACAGAGTAATTACAATGTGTTTGACCCTCTCCCATCTTGCACTGTGCCGCCTAATTGTGGTTGTCATCTCGACTTCCATTTAGCTTCAGATAAGAAACAACTGCTTGCAAGTGGGTGCAGCCTTGAGTGCCTTTCCACAAAGGCATATCCTGAAGATAAATGTGTTTACTAATAACTCAATTCAAGCCTTTCAGTGCCTGCTGACAGACTTACTGTCATCCACAAGCTCGGAGGTGGGATGTTTTATTGCCATTTTTTGACTGCTAAATACGGCACCATCTCGGAAGTGACGCACAGTGGTTTCAATCCAGTAATTTCCCAGATTTCATCATTAAAATACCTGAATTTGTGTATTTCCTGTTCGAGAAAGGAAAAAAGGAAAAGAGGCAGTAGGCTTTAAATGCCTCAAGCTACTATACAAACATTTATTGCTAAGGCAGTTGGCATGTGCCATCAAAACAAGAGACATGGCTGTTTCTCTTTGTTGTATTTTACGTGTACTTATTAGATGTGCTATTTAATTAACATGAGTGACATATATAGTTATAAACAGGGCTTTCATAACATGTTAAATGCAAGGTTAAGATCAATTGCTTTGTTTAATTTAAAAAAACAAATGGAGCTGAGCAAAAATCAACAATAATGAAAATGTATGATATTGGTGCTTGTAGGCCCTTATCAATATAATTAATGATTATGTCAGTGTCGATAAACAATCAGGAGGATGGGCACTAAGATAAGCGGGTTGAAAGATTTGACATTATGACCCCATTCATGAGTTATTGTGGACTAACAAAATATTCACTTGAGCAGTGTGATTATAGAGAGTGGCTTGTAAAGACTGGAGTCACATAAAACTGAAAAATGATGGATCTCAACCTCTTACACAAACTTGGCCCTATATTAGATATGCTTCAACTGTATTTGTCTCACAAAACTGGGCATGATTGTCTTTACAAAGGCATATTTCTTGTCTATTACAATGAGATTGTTTGAACATCACTATTTAAAGGGATGCTAGTTGCCAACAGCACACAAGTGTGATAAAAAGTTCCATCTTTTTTTTTTTTTTTTTCTGGGGCGGGGCAGTCGATGAACAATGATGTGTTTGCGCCCAACATTATTTATGGAATTATGGCTAAAATATTTATTCTTGGGTTTCTCAGACCATCATATGTACATTTTTTTCATGCGCAACTCTGAGATTTTGTTATGGTGCAATGAAACCAACCTTTTGGCCATAATTCCAAATTGAAGTAAACAAATTGCTGCTAATCACCAAAAGATCACCAAATCAACAGTGAAGCATTTTGGAAGGAGTAAAACGGTTTGAGGCTGTTTTATAGCAATCAGTGTTAGCACGAAACCTTCAGGCGTCTGTTCAAAACCAAGAGAAGGCCAGAAAAGGCCTCCAAGAACAGCCAGAACATGAGTTTGAATGTGATTGGGTAATCCTGAACACAGCCATGTCCCAGTTATAAAATAGTGTGCACACTTTTGCAATCACGTTATTTTAGCGTCTTATTTTGACACAAACTCTCAAAATGAAGATAAAAAATGAAGTTGCCAGAACTTTATGAAGGATCACTTTTGAGTGGGATTACTTTAAATAAATAATACATATTTTGGGTACTCTAGCTACCTCTGTCAAGACTGAGGGACATAGGCTGCCCCGCCCCTCCCTGAAGGACATCTCATCTCATAGAGGAGCTGAGGCAACCACAGGTGATTCAAGCCCCTCGAGCCACCAGCTCTTTGACCTGCTGCCCACTGGCAGGTGCTTCCGATCCATCAGGCCCACAACTAACAGACTCGAGGTGGCTTTTTTTTCTGCAAGCCAGGACTGCACCTAACTCACAATCACATTTATTCCATACTGCTGCTATTCCATACTGCTGCAACTATGGCCGTTCAATATTCATGACTCTGCTCCTAGTATTGTACACACGTATGTGCCATGCTGCCATTTACATTGCATAATTTAGTATTGTTTAGTCCACTTTTATATGATTTATTTTTATAAAATATATTTTAGTCTCAAAATGCAAACTTTGAGTTGCATCTGACTCCCTTTTTTTTTTTTTTGTACATATCTGCATCACAGTTGCATGACCCTACATTACCTGTCAGGCCACAAGGAGAATTTTTTTGGGCAGGATTCTGCATAGTCTTGATATACTACGGTAACTTTCAATAATTATTTCATATAATTATTTCAATAATTATTTCATATTGTGTCATTCGCCATCTTTATACTGTATTATTTACTATGCCTGTAAGAAAATATTACTTTTGTGTGGTTACCTTTTTGCATGTTATCCTTTGTTTTGGATTATTTTCAGTATAACATTAAACTGAATATTTACTAACATTTCACATTTTCTGGACTTGTTCAAGCCATTCCTTATGGAAGGATTTAACCTGACCAGCAATTTTTTTCCAAGATTATATCGTGTTAATATATACTGCAGAGAGTTGTGACTGTGCAGTTATGTAAATTGGTGTTCATTTTAAAAATTCTGACATAGAAGGTGAAAGAATCTGAATGTGATTAGATTAAGTGACTTAATAGATGGAGCGACTGAGCGATTTTGTGTTTTGAGTTGCGGGCAGCAGGTCGACGACTGATTTGAAAAAAAAAAAATCACAAAGTTGATCGGTTTTGTAGTAGTTAGTCAAAGAGGTTAAACGGAGCTTGAGATAAGCAGTGATGTATGGCCGCAAAAGAATATAAAAACAGTTTTTTTGTCATTTGTCTGTTTGCTTCCCATGGCTAAACGTACTTGTTGATGGCTGCCAGAGATGCTGCTGATAAGAAATAATGTTATTTGTGTTATGCCGGAACATTGTAGTGCTTGTGATGATGAGAGGAAATTGACCACTGCATTTGTTCCCAAACTGTGTTCTACTTTCCAACTACTTCACTTTGAAATATTAAGCTGGAGCGAACAACATGTTTCATTTGGTTCAGGAAGTCCTCCTCTTTGCAAAGTGACAAACAAAAATGTTTGCAGGAAGAATTATGTTTTCTGATGGATCACCATGACCGTTGAGGTCTGGTAAGGAACAGAACACCAGGCTTTAGGGCTGGGAAAACATGGTGGCTTGGATTTTGTTATTATTGGATGGTATGCGACTGCGGTTGTCATGGTTATAGTAATAATTCAGTGTTATGTGAGACATTTAACCTCACGGGAGGAAACAGAATGAAAATGATTAGTGACTCATGTTAAAAAGTTTGTGTTTTTTTTTAAACACGACTGAGTCAAAAGTGATAATGACTCAATGTAGTAAATATAACACAGAGGTAAACTACACTGCAAATGGGACAGTTCCATCATCAATCCAACATGAAACCAGATGGTAGTTTTACATAACAAATACAGATAACAACAAAAGCTGCATTCGTCACATTTAAAGTTTAGAGAGACAGATGATTTGTACAAGTTTCACTAGTGAAATATTTTATCGCATTATGGGATTTGTTTTACACATATTGACTGACATTGTGTGAAGACTCACCTGAAAAGATTTCATTCGTTTGAATCAGAAATTAGGGATATCTTGTATGGAAATTGTTGTTTTTAGCCTACTCGAATCCACTAGAGAATATGTGAGCAAAGACAACGTCTAATAGATTTAAGCAGTGGTGCACCGGAACTTGATTATATTTTGGGTGGGCGCGAACTCAATGAATATTTAATTTATCTTGAGTGAAACTTCCAGGAGATATCTCACCTGTTTTCTGGGTCTGATCATGTGACGTTCGCAAGCTGATCTCTTTGACACGGTGATGTCATTTTCAGTTGACAGCAAGTCAAGCGAAAAGGCAGTCAGTCCCCTGTGATGAGATAAAACAGGTTGAGTTTTCTGTTTAATTCATATTCCACAAACACAATATTACTACTGCTTGGTTTTGTTTCACATACAGATTGCAGAATTTTTCGAACGATCCAGAAAAAATATCCTTTGTTTTGACAGACTGTTTTTAGCATTTCATTTTGAAAAACCATGTGATGAGCCACTTGTACTCCCCAAATGAAGACAAAAAAAAAACCACACAACTCCAACTAGGTTGTAAAACAGCATGAAACCTGTCACCTCAAAACAAGTCAACAACAGCTTGTGTTGGTTTTGTTTTGTGGACATGCGACTGTTTTTACGGCTGGTAAGCCGACCCTGGATGTGTGTCCTGTCCATATCCTGAAGGGAAAAGTAGCGGTAGACCACTTGGCCAAACATAAAAGTCCTTTTGCTTGGACACTGGTGGGTTTATTGGTCACAGTTCAGAGCACTCTGTTTGGAAATAGTATACCAGTGTGTGTCCCTGTGTGAAGACTGCTTGAGTCATGCAATGATGGCGGCATGCTTTTGCTTACAAAGATTGTGGAAATGAGACATCAAGAAGATCTGAGGTGAACGAGAGGCACTTTGACACTTGCAAATTATGTGTGCCATAATGTCAGCCACAATACGGCCATGTATCAAAGTCAAAGTATCTTAATTAGTTAATTAATTTTTTACCTTTATGAGTAAAAATGCAACTTACATTTCTATAATGCATTATGATCACAAAAACAAAGTCATCTAATATAAAGAAACATTTCCTTCATAAATGCAACAATTTCACTAAAAATAACCATCTGGACTCAATCAAAGGGAGGAAAAGTGACCCAAATTGTGGCGACTGAACCCACATGCACAAAATGACTCATCCACAACCGGAAAAGGAAGTGGTATGAAGCTAACATGTCATACTTTACTTAAACGCGATAGCTGTATCCCAAAACACAAATTTAACCAAACCACACGTGCATTCCTTTGTAAGAAATATTGTAGCTCCACCGATGTACAATGTGGCTGCCATTGAATTCCTGGCTGACAAATCTTGGCAAAAGAGAACGTTTTCAAGATGCCCCACCCCCATCCCACCTCCACGACTACCTCAACCACTTCACTGGTGAATACTACATTGTAAGAAAATCAATGGCAGAGACCACAAAAGCAAAAGTGAAGATTTCTTTTGCGTAGTGCACCTCACTGAATGTCTTTTCTACCAAGATTAAATGTTTTGAGGAACTTTCAGTTGTCTGTGAGGGTGCTTAGTTGGTTTCTTCTTTTCACATGGTAAACACATCACTGTCTTCTTATATTGACTTAATACAGATTTAACTGCAATCCACTGTGTTCTTGAATAAACACACATTCCCATATGTGCACAGAAAAGCTTAAATGCAACTCTATCAAGAAGAAATTCCTGAACAGAGTAGAAATACGGCAATATCGACTTTATTTACTGTATGTGCACTTAACTTTAAGGAGCCACGCCCTGCTCTCCTCTTTATGGAAGGCCGTTATAGAGAGATAAGCCAAGAGAGTGGCGAAATACTGTCGTACGTTAACCTTGGACAAGAGGCCACATTTGTTTTTCTTTATGGCAGTGAACTAGATGAGAGAAGGAAGAAGACTGGTGCTCACATATGTACTATGCACCAGTCTTTCCCTGACAGAAACATAATTGTATGGGCTTAGGGTTCCTTCCTACTCGCTTCCTGCATGCTATAATTAGACGTGTGGTTTCTGGCAGCCTACACTGACTTTAGGAGGCCTTTCTGTCTGTTCACTGATCTGGGGCCAGATTTAGAACTTCCCCTCTGGACTACGATGAAGTTCTTGAAGGAGAGAGTTCCGATCCAACAATCTATATGTCTCGAGTGACATTTATCTGCTGCGTGGAACCTGCGAGCTGAGGGGGAGCCCGGGAGACTCCACATCAGCACTTGGCCCACAGTCATTAGCAAGGTAGAAGAGTGGTGAGAGAGCGTGAGTTGGAAAAACACTTAGCAGCCTTGTGGCCTCTGTAACACAGACCTGATCCAGCAGACCTCTTTGACCCTCTCTCCCATAACTCATGCAACTCCCACATACACATGCACGCACACACTCATATAGTCATAAAGAGGGCACAACCGCCAAACCATTTGGTAAAATGTGAGCTGCAGCCGGGCATTCCCATGTATCTAGCGTGCATGTGTGCGCGCACATGTGAGCAGGGTGGGGTTGAGACTTTTCTATAGAGCAAACGCAAACAGTCCATAAAGAGGCCCTGCCACTCTTCCATTTCAATGTAAATGAGGCTGACTCTGGCTGGGGGTTAAAAAACTCTCAAGGGGCCTAGCGACTACCCCCGCTGGGGTCACACGCACACAAACCGCAACACACAACTACACAAGGCTACGCACAACAATCTAAGGCAGGAGGCCCAGATAAAGAGCTCAGAGAGCCTGTCAGAGTGTCAGCTCCCATTAGGCCAAAGGCGTGTGTGTGTGTATGTGCATGTGCATGTGCATGTGTGTGTGCATGTGCGTGCGTGTAGGCAGGCGTACCATTTTTTCTAAAACATTGCATTCAGTGCACACGCTCTTTTTCTCACACACACATCCTTCCAGAGCCGCCCTGCCTAGCTGACATGCTGTTTGAGACAAGAGAGACACACAAAAGACAACGGAACCCGGGTGAAAAGACAAACATCTCCTACATTTCCGACATCACACGCAGCGATGGCAAAAAAGAGAGGAAACAAAACACGGTCTAAATGATTCTCGATGGGAAGAGGTTAGGTTACAAAAAAGGGAATCCCAATATGATTAACCTCTCAGGAGAACAAGAAGGAAAACAGTGATGCTTTTTAGGTTTTAATTCCGAAAATGACACACAGCTCATTTTTCATGGCACTGTAAACTGCAATGTCACACATTATTAAACATTGGTACCTTGAGAAGAGTGATCCTACTTGCAAGTTTTGTATGGTGGCAGTCAACTCAAATCAACTCACTTTACAATAAGAAGCAGTTTGGAAAAGATGCTTTAACCTCTTTAAACATTTACTGTCAAAATAAACAAAATAAAGATAATCAATGACGTGTGTTTTTTTAAAAAGCCAGCTTAAAGTTAACACATTTTCTAAAATTTCTTTTCAATGCTAATTACACATTTAGCGTCAATAGTCAAGATTGTAGAAGCAACCAATATTTCAACACAAATGGTGTTTTTTTTATTTTCAGTTCAATTATGCTATTACTCTAGATACAATTTTATAGAATGCTATTTTTCTTCCCACCTCCGCACCCCCTCATTCACCTCCACAAATTGTAAGCACAACTTGACATGCCGTTGCGATATAAACACAGAACAGAAAGCACCGTACAACCAGAGGAGTGGCACTGACGATTTAGCAAGAAGGGGAGGCCTTCTGAAGAAACACAGAGTAAACAAGGAGGAGAAAAATAGTTTTGAGTTCACCCAAACACGACTCCCTTGCTCGTGCCCTGACTCAGCTGAGCCAGGTGTGTGTTGCAACCTGGAGCTTTGACATGCTCAGGCAGCAATGCTGGCTTTTATCCTCCTAAGCTAGTTCTGTTCAGTGCAAGATGCACTGTTTTATTTGTCAAAGATGTGACATGAACTAAAAATAACCATTGGTGCCACACTATCCTGGCACTTTAAAACATAGCAGTGTAGTAGGATAATCCCTTGTTTACTGTTGAAAATAGTTATGTTCAATCACATTAAATAGCTCACTCATGGGAAACATGGCTCAGGAGTTGATTAGCCATCTCATCTTCAGACTTAAAACGTGTCCCTATTAGAAAGGCGGAACTCGACTGCAGACCACTGATATGTTGACGGACTCATCACTTTCAAAGGAATTGCATGTAAACAAAACGCTCCTTTATAAAAAAAGTACATTTCTGTGTTGCTGTTGAGGAGTTATAATGATGAACATCTTAAGATAAGTACTGTAATATACAAGCAGGTAAACACATCGCTTGTTCACAAAGTGATGGCACAACCGCTGTAGCAATTTCCCCACCTAAAACAGCACACATTTGAGTGAGCCCATTTACTGCTGTAGTGAATATGTGCAGTAAGAATATGGAATAGTCCATTGCATGAGAATGGAGTGGAGAGGGCTCAAAACCATCATGTCATGGTGTTATTTTTTAATGTTACAATAATAATAAATGCTCATACCTAAGAAAATGTTGCCTTTGTCATAGCTCGCTTAATGGTAAGGGCCTGCTATTGCCATAAACTGCTGGACACACAAGCCAGATCTTTAGAAAATACAAAGCCAAAAGTTCAGACATCAAGAGGAGGTTTTTGGTATGTGCCGAAATGCAGCTGCAACCAAAACGACATCATCTACGTCTATCTCTGTCTTACAATTCAAAACAAACTGCTCTCAAATAGGTGTGCAGATCACATTTGTATCAGTCTGCTCGTTTCTGTATACCAACGTGGGACATAGTTTCAGGAGTTGTGCGAATAAAATCCTCCGTGTGCTCTTAAAATTTTCCGAAAGCAACCCCTTGCTTCATATTTTATCCCTATGAGAACAACAAGGCAAAGAGAAGTCTTTGATGCAGAAATAACCTTCAAAAACAGAACACAACAATCCAGACTGGACTGTACTTGTTGGCGAAAGAGCCTATATTAAGACACGCCTTGTAAACAAGTATAAAGCTTTATGTCCATACTGTAAACTAACAGGTGTTTCATCTAAAACACAGCTTGCACATGATTTAGGGGAACTCCAGCGACCCTGGAGCATTCATTCTGTCTTCAGTTGTCTAAGATTACTCACGCAAGTGACACACAGCGCAGTCCAACCTAACGTCTAATCACTCCTTGTGTTCAAAAGCCTCAAACCACAGCCCAGACCCCCTCAGGCAAGATTCACAAGTATACGGTCAGAATATTGGCATACACACACCCAGGTTACTCATTAGCGTGTTTGTTTCGTACTGTACATGTGTCTTCGTCACCGCGAAGCAGTTTGGCTCCGCATCAGTCACAGCCGTGCATGTACAGGCAGGCTCAGACTGGCAGACGAAACAGAGGAAAGAAAAAAAAAAAAGAGACACGCAAGAGAAAGCAGCAATTATAGATTTGTTGATGACTTCATGCTCACGTAAGCCAGCAACTTGCACCCGTGTGATGCGATCAGTGGCCCACAAGTCTTTGTGGGAGTGCTCGGAGACAAGTTGAAGAGCCCCTCTTTTGGCAACGCTTGCCAAGATAAAATATGGGTATTTTGAAGCACACACTATTTATTTCTCCAAAACCCTGACCTCAAGATCACATATCCTGAAATAAAAGTTGGCAAGCGTTCTCATAAAATGGACTTCTTCAATTTAAACCGTAGAAAGCTCTGCCAATTTGGAAGCATAACACACCAACTACTGTACAGCATGCCCCATCTTATTATTTGGAAACTCTTTGAAATTAAAAGACTAAAATGGAGCAAGATAAAAACAATTTCTAAATGTTATAAATTTATTATGAGGCACAACTTGTGACTTTTGGCGACTGTGCATTTCTTGAAAGGCATATTTGGCATTCCCATGTCAAAAATGAGCAAATTATAGCCTTACATCTTAGGACAAATTTGGATGATTAACCCTGCAAACCTCTCGTTGACGGCTGTCCTCACTTTGGACTCTTTTTGTCCCACGTTAAATTCTCTTGTCACGCACTACCCCGCTGTAAACTCAAGGACCGGCTTCCATTCAGTTCTCTTTGTATCAAGGTCAACGCTACTGCTGCTAGAAAATGCAAAGTCAGCAACATTTAACTTGTTAAGAAAGAAGACAGCTCAGGGCATTTGATGCCGGCCGGCCTTGCCCCCTTCTTGCCAATAAATTACAAGAAAGTTTTTGAGGATCACTGTTGCACTATTTTAATGCAGCCATGGTTTTAAATATGATTTGGTCTGATGCTGGGGAGGGGACTAGATTGACTAGATTAACTTCCTTAACTACAGGGAAAATAGATTTAAAATGCTGGTTTGTTTTCCTTTCTGGATGACTCTAGATTTTGAGCAGAGCGGGTTACTACTACCCAATGTTGAGTTCATTATTTTGACCCAGCAGATAAGGTTGAAGATTGGATTTGAGCAGGCAGGAGCTGATCACCATTCCGGGAATTATGCCCTGACGTTGAAAATAAATTTCATGCAACATTCCAACCACAGAAAACAGACACACAGCATAGAAACTGTTCCGAACATATCACGTGAGTGTTTTTCTGTAGTGAACCATGACGGGCAAAAGATGTGACTTTTTTGAAATTGTGGGCCACCTGGGAGCCTGAACGTTTTTGTTACTGTAGCTTTGACTCATCTACATTGTTTCTGCATTAAAACAGAAAAAGTATGTTTTCACGCAAAAATCTAATGTTTATTTTTAGATCATCCTTATATGTATTTTAACACTTAATGAGGCAATAACAACTCTGTAAACAAACCGGACAAACAGATGGACGGATGCACTTGAGGCCCGGCAGAACCGCTTCACATTTACGTACACACGTCGCATGTAAACAACGTAATAAAGCATCTGCGGTTTATTGTTGTGAAATATGAGCAGATTCAGCATGCAAGTAAATTATGAGTTAGGAACTTGGTCACAGAGCAAATTAAACTTGTAGGTCAAGGTAGCATTGTACTAACACTGCAACTTCAGTAGCCTGTGCGTTAATCACATTGTTCTTCTTCTGGCAAATGCTACAGACTAAATCAACTGTACATCTGGTGGTTGTCATTCTCAGTGCTCAATAAATAAATTAATTTGTTAGTATGCATATTCACTAATAATAAGACTTTGACAGTTTCTGTCTACTGAGCAACCACTGAAGTAATTAGCTGAATTTCAAAAAGCATAAAACTTTGGACGAGTACAGAGATATTAAAATAGAAGCAGAGAGCAGTGAGGGGGAAAAAAGCATAATTTCCAAGTGCAAGGCTCATTGGTGTGACTTATCACCGGCTGGTATCTGAGGCTGCAGCTAAATGACCCTACTTATTCCACAATAGCAGCAGGATGGAGACAGAATTAACAGACACACACTTAAACGTGTCTCTTTCAGATGCACACACATACACATGCACACATATATAAAATACATGATGGCCATAAGTGATTTGTCTTAGTCTGAAACAATGTTTCCAATTTTATCACCTTACTAAACAAAGATGAGGGGGAAATGATACGTGAAGAAGTGATGGAGAGAGTGGATGAGGCATAAACGTGAAGTGCAAGTGAAAAATTCATTAATCTCGAGGAATTGGCACAGAAGAGGAGCTCAGCGGGGGGTGAAACTTTAGTTAACATGCAAGATCGCACTTGTCTATAGCCCCAGGTAGGACAGAACCAAAGCGCAGAGCCACTTCAGCACTCCATCCTGCAGGAAAATTGCAGAGAAAGGGTTTTTGGTGGAAGATATTAATTATCATACAGCCTAATACTTTGCTGGAAAGTCGAGAAAAAAAAAACTTCAGAAGGGGATGAGAGAATGTTATCAAAGCTAAAGTTTCTCTCTTTGGTCTTTTGGGCAAACATCTCCGAGTGTGTATACTGATGTTATCCATGCAGGTCATAGGTCAAGTCCAACTGTGCTGTTTTGACTCTGAAACCCAGTGTGTTCGCTCTGCTTCCTCTCTTCTAATCCCTACCAGCTGTGTGTGTGTGTATGTACACGTGTGTCTGATGCATTAATGTGTGTGTGAAGCTAAACTCAACCTAGAAACAGGAGACCGAGTTGGGTGATGTTGCCCTAACCAGAACGAAAACTACCAACCTGTGGGGCACTTAGAATGTTATTATCTATTCACTGACAGTTAGAGGACATAAATGTATTGGAATATTCATATTCAGTGGGGACACACACACACACACACACACACAAAATCAATCCTATTAAAACCATAGCCCTTAATAGAGTTCCGTTAAATTAGCTCTCTGAGCAAAACACAAATGGCCACTTCAAAGTAGAGAGCGCAGTGAGAGGCCACACTATTTTCACCAGGATACAATTTAGACTGAATATAGTCACGCTCCATTTTCAGCAGTCCTGACAACTGTTTTTTTTTTTTTTGTTTTTTTTTTAGGTCACCTGATACACTGCCCCCCCCTCCCTTTTTTGGGGAGACACACTTGAAGAGCAGCATGCGTGGGAGGGGGCTGGTAAATGGACTTGTTTTGGAGGACTATGAGAGGGGTCAGACACCAGGCGTGCACATCTGTCCTGCCACAACAGGATTGTCTCCAGGGTGGCGTTGTGTTTGTATGGATGAGTGTGCCTGGTAAATAAAGGTCTTGCTGTCACATATATCGTAATACAGAGATAGTTTGATTTGACCATGAAAATGTATTGGAATGCAATTATTCCAGTTCAGGCCTTAACTAAACAGTATTGTACAAAATCGCATGGTTTTATAAAGTGCAATTACGTTGGAAAAAGCTGAATATCCCAACATGAATCGAGTTGAGTGCCTTTAAATGTGCTGTAAATTAGTTTGTGACATAAGCAACATGGCCGGTTAGTCTTGTCGAGCATATGTCTGCCTGTGAAATTTGGCATACTTTAGCTGTTTGTCTGGTTCTGCTGTTCAATCAACAGGTGAAAGGGCATCACTGACTATTGCGCTATGTTTTTCCATGCTTCACTCGAGCGTCACTCGAGCGTCACTTGAGCTTCACTCGAGCGGTTGGCATGCAACGCAAAAAGGAAAAGAAAAGAATAAACCCTTAAAATCCAAAAAGCTCTTCAATTGGGGCGTCACTGCTGTTTTGTTTTTGCCATTGTCACTGATTTTGACATTGTGTCCCATCCAGCATCCTACAACTATATTATTTGTAATCCACCCCTTGATGCTATTACTTTGTCTGTTGCGACCCAATCCAACTCCACTGAAGCTGTCAGGTATTTTTAAATTCAACATTAATTAATTTTCTACCTCAGACAGCTTTACAACGGTATATACGTAGACTCCAATGATCATGCATGCTAAAACAAGAATACATGTAATAAATATCCAAAGATAATTTTTCAAACATGACATCAACCCCCTTGCTTCAAGTCCTTGCTCATTTGAGTCATGTCTCAGTTTTCCGAGATACTTTTCCCTTTCTAAGATGTAGACTAGCTACTCTGTAGTGTCTCTTCACAAGCGCTTATCTAGACCCCAACTTGACATGAAAGTTAAAAAGTAAGGAATCTTCCATTCTTAAACTGCACTGCATCCAATCTAATGCCATCTAGTTCTAATCGTTCCCCTTATCCTGTGAGACTGTGTGACACCAAAGCTGCAGCGTAAGCACATTCGAGCTGATCAAAACGTTCAGCTTGAAATCTGGAAAGAATTAACCCTGTGACGTCTGGCTGCAAAACTAGGTGTGCAATGGGTGTAAGAGGGAGAGATTTCCCTGTTGGCGTGTGCTAATTAGGCCAGAGTAAGTAGGGCCTGCTAGAGCTTGTCTGACGGCTGACCTGGAGAGACGGGATTACCTTCTCCAGCTGCTCTTACCCATACTGGCTCTCCAGATGCATTCTTATTAATGGACAGGTGGCACAGGGTGGATCTATCCCTCACTGCAAATGGGCTTCTATGATAATGAATGTGTTTCACAACCGGCTGGACAAACAAAAGAAGTCACAGAAATCCAGCACTGGAAGAAAACTAAACCTATTAAATGCTGGCATACACTTCCCAGCCATAACTTTAGAAACACCTACACTCACCAAAAAGATCCAATAGAAAAGCTGCATTATGTGAAAACAAAAGATACCCTCGTGCTGACTTCCAAAAGTATGTTGACAACAGTATTGGCAATTTGGTAGCAGAAATTTGAACTAAACTTTCACCTGGCCTAGTAAGAGACTAGAAAGCCGCCTTCAAAGAAGTTAAAAAAAAAAGACACTTTGATTGACCAGGATTAAATTTGGCTATGACCACTCCAACAGTGGCTCATCCCTCCCTTTTGCAGATCAACCGGTTTGTCTGAGAAATTACCAGCCCGCTTATGTGCAGATATGCACCACGCAGGATTTACTATGCCGGTCACAATATTACAAACTTGAGGCTTATAAAATTGAGCAGATGTACCTGGCCTGTGGCTTTACATGTGGAATAAGCATCGGTCTTATTCCTAAATGCAGTGGGTTAAAAATAGTTAATAAAAAACAATCCCGCAAAAAACAAAAATTGAAAAAACATTTTTGTTAACAGAATAAAATTAAAAATGCCTTTTGTTTAAATTAACTAAAACTACATCTTGTGTTTGTAAAACTAACTGTAACTACAGTGAAATCATCCTTATGGTTCGTTACGGTCTTTGTCAATATCATACATGAGCTTTCAGAGTTCATTTTTGATGTAGTACAGAAGAGTTGTAATTGACTTGTGTTTATTAAACAAAACTAAATGAAATACTAAAACATCATTCCTAAACTAAATTTAAGCATAATTAGTAAAACAAAATAGCAAACCTGCAGTAAAAGCATACTGAATTTACAAAGAACCGTCAATACAAATACAAATCTATGATAAGCCTGATCATGTGCCAAGGGATCATGTGTCTGATGCAAGCAGGGATGATGTGGGTGTGTGTAGAAACATTGCTCTGCAGTTGAAAGCATCTGCATGCAGATGAGCAACCGATGTGGGTGTGATAAAGATGGTCCAGTGAATTCCTGCATCCTGGTCTGCCTTTTACGTCCCAGCACTTCGTACTGACATGCATATGTGATCATTCTTGTCATTTCCTCTCTCACTCACACACACACGCACGCACGCACGGACGCACGCACGCACCCACGCACGCACGCACGCGCCCTTTCCCCCAGCTAGATTTGCACGGACACCTGGGCTAACTCTTGAAAACAATGAATTTTCTTAGGGCTGGAGGCTAAAAATCCCGATAAAACAAAGGTAAATTGTGAATTTGACACACCACAAAGCAGTGTGTTAAAAATCCTGCCAAATACAATTGATAAAAGTTCTACATATTATATTGAACTTTTGAATCCAACACATTTGATTCAGAACTTTAGCATTTTGTTTATTTATTTAACTTTAAGTGCAATACATTTTAATTGAATCATTATCCTTCTTACTTTTTCACACTGTGCATAATGTAATAGTGGCTTACCATTTTGCCAAATACGTGTATACCTTTTAGGAATGAAGCGCGATGCATTTTTTAGGTGGTACTGTTGTAAAACATTTGTACTACACAAGAATTCCGGTTAGTTAAGGATGATGACAAAATGCATCTTGAAAATGTAGGCTAATCAAACTAGCTGAAGAAAAAATCTCATGAACAAATAAAATAGCGCAAACTACAAAGTCTCCAATATAGGTGTTTACACATTTGTGTTTGTTTTTTTTCTCCACAAAAGTTTGTTGGCCACCCCCGGGGAGCTGAAAAGATGCCATTTGTAGCATTTAATGTGTTTTGCTGACATGAGACATTTGCTGGCCCCAGCTTGTACAAAAGTCCCTGGATAAAGGGCTTTTGCCTTAAATCCCAGATAGCCTCCCAACTCCAAGGAGGACTTAACTAGGGACTGGCAGCCTGCATGGGAGGTGGGATCTTTTTTTTTTTTTTTTTGTGCCTGAGCTTTTGGACTGGAGCTTGGGGTTGGCGAAGGGGGTAGGTAAATATTTGGGTCAGCAGTAGAGGTATAAGTGTGCTACCCTTGGCAGGCTATGAGACCATTTGGAGTCAGCACGAGGGCTGAGCAGTAACAAATTCCTTCGGATTTGGAATGAGCTGCGCTGGCCAGGCTCGCTGTAAAGATTAAATATCATTTAGGAGACAGTACGATTTTTGAGTGTGTGTGCAGTTGCGTGTTGGGGGGGCCCAATGACTGGCACTGTGCAGCTGCCCTCTGACTTTTGTACTTGTGCATGCGTCAAATGCTACGCCCGCTGGTAAGGTCGGAGAATGCAAACGCCGCCACCCTGTGAAACGAGCCCCTACCCACACAGCTGCTCACCATACTGTCACCAGCACACACCGCACCTGTTTGCATGTGTTTTCGTGTCAGCGCATGCCATGTGTGTGCCAGCGCCATGACACACCGGAATAGACCAAACGTGAGAGCGTGTGAACAGAGCAACCTTTGGGCCGGTTCCTTTCCTGGTGACACTTTAACCCCCTATATCCTTCTCCACCCTCGACCAAGTCATATCCTTCCTTCCTGAAAATGTCGACTACTCTGTCAGCTCATTAGCTTCATCTCTTGCAGTGTGACGTGTATAATCTGCTCCAGTCTTAAGCGCTCATTACTGGAGCTACAATGATGGTTTAAGCAGATATATTATGGGATTGATACTGTAATGAGAGGCTCTGGAAAACAGGGAAATTCTTTGTCATTTGAAGTTAGCCCTGTGAATAGGCCCACATTAAAACCATGTAAAATGAATTTGAATTTGTTTTCATGAAACAATAAGTGGAATACAGTGGAACCTCAAGTTACAAACTTGATTGGATCTGAGCCCGATTGTAACCTGAACTGTTCATAAATCGAAGTAATGTTTCCCATTGAAAGGAATGGAAATGCAATTCATCTGTTATATTTCTTTTATTTATATCTTCTATTTAGATATAAATGGGAGTACGTTGTCAATTGTGAGTGCGTGTACATCAGACAGAAAGGCCGAAGAGTGGAGAGAGGATTTAAAAAAAAAAAAAGTCAAACTGAGCTTTTCCTGTTGGCATGGACACACACTGTAGAGTGCCTCATTGTCACAGCGTGACCCGGTCTATTCCAGCCATCGAAGGCTCCAGGTAGTTATATGGATATGTGGTGGATGTGTAAGACCCCTTGATCCAACTACAGCATGCAGTTAGCCACCGAGCAATGTCTACATCCCGAAAATCCATCGTTCCTGCTTGTGACTTGCACCTCCTGTTGTGGAGTGAAAAGCCCCTTGTTGACCCAGTGGGATATACTCCAACCACATGAGGCTTTCAGCAGATATATTTTTGTGACTCAAAAATTAAGGGATATGTAAGTATACATAACAACGAGCTAGACAAGGTAGCCTCCATGTTTCTTTATGGTTTGGTTTGACACGTGCAGTGGACTTGACCACAGCATTTGAGAAATGGAGTCAATGGCTAGTTATGATTTTAAAGTCTCATTTTCTACACTTGGTGCTTTTTCTCTTCATTCAAGTTAGGAGGGGTTTGTTAACACTCTTGTCTACCTTATGTTATATTAAGGAGAAATATTTCTTTTCATTTGACTTGGACTTAAAGTGAATATCAGTTTCAAACCAAGACCTGAAGTGGTCTTAATTGGTGGGAATATTGTTATAATGGGGTCAAGATGGCACTGCATTACGAGCACATCGTTATCCATTTCATGAATAAGATGGGGTAACAGTCAGCTCACATCCTGGAGCATATCTGGTTCTTTCTACCATGTGTGCTCGAGGATGGCCAGGCAGATTAAAACATTTAGGCGGCAGATGAAATGGGATCAATAAATAATGAGTTGGAAATGTCATGTGTGTCACTTTATCATCAGCAGTTCACGTTGATGTGGTCGCTTATCGCTGGCCGCAAATCACTCACAGCGCTAGCTATGAATAAGATTAGCGTTCTCATTTTCCCAGAGAAAACCCCAATAAATAAAATTACTATACTGCACAATTTATTTTGAGCATTTCCATGCATCGCGTTGAGTAAACGTGACAGTCAGCAGAATTGCATCAAAGTAATGTAGATTTTGTCATTTCCTCAAATTCAGTGCGGAAAACATATGACTGAGTAGATTCTCTCCTCCCCTTATCAGCAAAACAGTTTCATTAAAAAAAGGAGGCGTGAACAGCAATGTGCGTGGACAGAGCACAGTTAATTTCACAACTAAATATAGTTATATCTCAGCACTATGGCTTGGATGATTATCACATTGGCAGCAAAGAAATGTGTCACCTTTCAATGACCTCTGTTGATGAATATATTTTCATAAACAGGATAAGCAGTCAAATGCACAATCTGCAGGATAAATGTTACTGTGACAGCTTGACAGTCATTCGGTGCAGTTACCCTTTTGCGATGAGATTGTGGACCATTTTCAATGTGTCCTTTACTGTGACGCTCGCAAGACGTTTGTCAAATACAAACTAGACACTGTTTCATTTGACGTTATTATGAGCTCCACTCAGCCACGTCTCTGCCAGGCTATGCGTAGGTCTAGTTTCAATTTCCTAATGATTATCATAAGCATTGTGGCTCAGCATTGTTAGCCTTTATTGCCTATAACATTGGCATGTAAACATTTTATTTCATTACAATTGCTCCATTAACATCATTATCTTTATTCACCGATTGACCAGAAGAAAGCACAGTGGAGAAAGTGTCTCATTGTGCTATTTAAACAAACTGCTTGGGGGTTCCAGTAATCCAGAAGGCTGGGCTTCAGAAATCAGTGGCCAGATTTTTGACATGGGTGGCCTCTGCGGGTTTGACCGTGTTGGGGATTTAGAGAAAAGCTTTGCATGTAGACTGGAGGACCAGAGGAGCCTCTCAACAGGACAGCGCAGTCAGGTGACAAATGGTGCCCGAGGCCAGCCAAGTGCCAGAAATGGCCTCTTAATCAATCAGAGGTCACTCGGGAGGCTCGGTCCAGACTTCTCCCACCCTGGGAGTCAGCCATCTGATGGAACACTCATTGCCAAAGCATGTTGCACAATCTTTTTTTCGAGTTGCTGTACCACTGCTCCTGCAATTGTCATTAGGCCCATGTCCACCAAATGGTACCGACTATGACTTGGAATGGAAACTAACCTCGGGTATGCAGATGAGATGGGGTGACTCTTTCACCCCAATCAACTGATTGCAAGGCTGTGGTGGAAAAAGTGAAACAACACAGGTTCTTTTGATATCCTTTCAAAGATTTGAAAATGGAAATGCATCCATCCTAAATAAATCTTACCGCACGGTGGAAATGGTTGCCGTTGTTTTTTAATAAAATTGGCTATTTACACAATGTTGTAAACTTTGACTAAATATTTGATTTTCTGTACAATATTAATCATAAGGACAACACATTGTACCGCTTGTAACAAATTAACAAAATGTTGTCCTGGCATGCAAACAACACTGCTTTCAGTCAGATTAATTGTTAGGCAATATTATACTGAGTCGTTTACAATGTATACGCTTCAGTGGAACCTCAATGTATTGGACTAATTGATTCATTCATTGATCTTCCGAACTGCTTTATCCTCACGAGGGTCATGGGCATGCAGGAAACTATCCCAGCAGTCAGTGACGGGGTACACCCTGAACTGGTCGCCAGCCAATCGCAGGGCACACAAAGACAAACAAGCATTCACACTCACACCTACGAACAATTTGGAGTGGTCAATCGGCCTATCATGCATGTTTCTTGGGGAGAACATGCAATCAAAGCCTCCAACTCTGAACTGTGAAGTAGATGTGCTAACAAAAAATCTTGGAACCTTATGAAATGTTTTAAACTTGATACAACTTCATCTCACTGGTGCTTGGGGGAGAGGGGGATAATGGGATGCAGCTGGTCATTCAAACGGCAACTTTCGTGCGCTTTCTTTTTTCACCTCCATTACAATTACTGTAGATTCAATAGAAAAGGGCTTGACAAAAAACCCAGCTGTACATTGTACCAAAAATAGCATGTTCGAGAGACATGTACAAGTACTACAAGATGAGAACTTGCTCCAGCAAACAACAGGCATGGATACGCTGACACGCTCTTTTTGAGCAGCGTGTAAATGGCGATGCTAATATAACATTCAGCCCATGCTCGCATGGCTGCCACATATGTCCAATCATTGTCAAGTCGCCCCAGCCAACATGGCCGTCACATAGACACGTTTGCTCTTGTCTACTGAATATCAATGACAAAAGCAGCATACACCGGAAAGGTGTGCCCCTGTCTCTGTCGGTTGTTTGTGCGACAGTGCCAGTTACTTGTGCAAAGGCCAAATGAGGCTATTTGCAGCCAATTCTGGAACTAAGATGGTGCGCATCACTCAGCAAACCAGATCACATACACAATGAAGGAACACGCAAACGCAAGGGGGTTTGGTGGGAACCTCATCAGTAGTTGAGGCGAATTCGCATTCAACTCTTTCTTACAGATGAGCTACTGCCGCCACTAATTTTATTACTAAGGCATTTCATTACAATTGAGAGTACCCTTAACCTGCCATGTCCACTGATGATCTGCTGAGAAATAGTTGCAATAAAATCTTTCCCCCTGAGGTGCACTGGCCTCAAGCATGTAACCCCCATCCTTGACACATGGCCATCTGCACTAGCATTTCTGGCAGTAAATAAGGGCGTGTTGCACAGCCCAGCCCAACTTAAGGCCAAGCCCTTTGCATTCTCCTCTATAACCAGAAGCCCACCCTGCACACCCCCTGGGGTTCACCGACACACGGCGCGCTCCCAAGGGAAACGTGAGGCTCTGGCGGTAGCATGGCATGTGTTCTTTATCTCCAGCCCCCTCACTTGCCCTACCATGTTCCATGCACATCCCTTTATTCGCCCACTGCCATCTATCCATCAACCTTCCGACCATATCTAACATGAAGAAATTAATTTGTCCAGACCAACCAGTGTTGAACACTTGAACAAGAAGGATTGTAGTAATATTAGGACTCTGGTGTTAAAGTAGGGAAGGGAGCACTGGCATGACTACTTAAAAGCCACTGATATTGAGTCACATTGCCATTACACCCCCAGTAATACTGTCAATCCACAGGAAAAAGGGCAGATCAATATAGCCATCAATCACTGGACACTCATCAATCCATATATCTATTCACCCATCGTGACTCTCAGTCCTGGCGTCCGCACAAACATTGAACACATTGATTGATCCGCCACTACCCCTCCCCCCCAACTCATGAAGCTTCATGCTGATTCAGTACTCAACAAGGGTACAGCAATGGCACAGAGGTAGCCGAGGATTTAAGGGAGCATTGACAGAAAAGGGATTAAAAACCAAAGAAATACAATGATTCAACACAAGTGGGAGACAGAACTGATAATCTTATTCAAAAATAGAGGAAGAAGGTGGAACAAGTGGGGGACAAAGACATGCAAGAAGTGTCAAACTCGGATCAGGGGGGGATCAGCAGTGCAAACTAGTGTTTCCTCTGCAAGCATTCAGATGCAGATGCAACTTTCACAGCTCACAATGGAGGCTGTCCGGAGTGTGGGGGAGTGTGTGCATTGGCGATGATCGTGCACGCAAAAAGGCTTCTCACACATCTGCTAACTTGCATCTCTGATGGGGGTGCAAATAGGCCTCCGTTGTGACACCACGCAAACCTGGCTGGAGTGACCCGACGCCTCCGATGATAACATCACACACACTGGAGCACCCTCACCGTTGTTGTTTACACGTATGACGCCTGACGACTATGTAAATGCAGCAGACAATAGAATATTCAACATCACAATGTTGACAGTATAACAAAGTGTTTATTTTCATGCGCTGCTGTTGTCCTTTACCAAGGACAAATTCAAACACTTTCAAGATGAATGTTTAAGCATTTCCCGTGGAGGTAGTAAATTCAATTTTTTTACCAGCTCTGCACATACTTAATATAACAATTTAATTTTATCTCCAAAAAGTCATGGCGGGTACAATAGAAAACAAATTTTACTTGATTCTAGTGGTAGATGTAATAATGTCAAGCATTTTATTCATTACAAATTCACTGTTCTTTGAACAGTCTCTTCTCAAGGTTTCTCATTTCCCCTAGCTGGAGTTTTGAGTTTTTCCTTGCCCTCTTGGGAGTTTAAGATCAGGGGGTGTTTGAGAATATCTTTCGTTCTTCACATGTCCTGAGTGTTGTTGTTAGTCACCTAAATGTTGAACAGAGGCTGTGATTTACCGAAGTCAAATTCCTTGTTTGGCACGCTCAAACATGGCGAATAAAAAACTCTTGAATCTTGAATCTTGAACCATCAAAAAAAATTGAGTTAAATTTTTTTAGGATTTAAAGGAAGTGGAGCAATTTTCAATTGTATTTATTTTGGAGGGATATCAGGCCCCACATCAAGCCTGATACAATGATACAGTTTTGCAGCACTACAATCACAATAATAAACCGTAAAAAACAGTAATAGCGCTCCGGCAACTGGAAACGACACTCTTCATGAGAGGAGAGTATGTTCATTAGTTTGCTTTTTCGATGGGTGGATGGAAGGATGGGTGGGTGGACGGACGGACGGATGGATGGACCCAGATGGCAAAGGTATTCAATCTCTTTACCGGGGTAGTTTTGCCAAATGCCTTTACTTGTGCTTTACACAAGGAAAGATAGTGTTGAACTGAGAAGCTCCCGTAGCTTTGCTATGTGTCTAATCAAAAAACATAAATCAGCTTCTGATAAGAACTGAAAAACCCCCCCCACATCTTACCGCTGTTTTTTCAGATTGGATAAAGATTTTTGTTTTTGCTTAGGCTTTGTTTAGGCTGGCACAAGGCACAACATGTTTGCCACGAATCATTTGCGTTGCATTAAAACATTATAACATTAAAAAGGCTCTTAATGGAGGGGGGAAGATATTTTTCTCAGAATCTGTTGCCGTTAAATGGTTGTCATCCTTATTTTGGCCCAAACCTTTCCCACTGCATTTTGAAAATATAATTTCGTCACTTTCATGGTGCTTTGCTAAATACAGTAAGGGCTTAGCCCTATCTCTCCAAATCCAAACATTGCTAAAAGATGTTTTAACTAAGCAGCAGCAGCAGCTTGCTTGAGCCTCAAATAGGCTGAAATAAGTTTTAACTAGGACTGGTTGCTGACTTAAAGTATGGGAGGAGGGGGGTGCTTTAACACAGGGGGTGCAATATGGGGTCACACAAGAGGGAGGAGGGATGTACCTCCCACCCCCACCCGCTTTCCCTCTCTCTCCGCCTCTGTGGCTCTTGGAAAGAGAGGAAGGAAGCCAGGAGCGAGGCAGAGAGGTCCAAAAGCGAGCGAGGAGAGAGCTGGATGGTGGGGGAGGGACTGGAGCAAGAGCGCTCCTTATTGGCGGGTCAAATTACACCATTTGCCGTGTCTTCTTAGTTTGTTTTTCTCTCAGCCAGGGGAAGTTGGAGCGACGCGCAATATATTCACCTCCTTTTTTTCCCCTGGAATTACTGCATATGGATACGCAATAATAAAGCATTCAGATGAGGTGAGTTGTTTTTGCAGAAATGCATGCACCTATTTCTTCACTTTATTGCAGAGTGAAAGTCAAATCAGTAAACGGGAGAGGCTGTGGAAAAATAAATAATGCCCGTGTGTGCAAACAATTGTTTTACTGTAAAGGTTATATACATTAGGACAGATTTTTTTTTTTTTTATTTGGCTGACATTGTACTGTGACCGTTCGGTTCCGTTTGCACGCGCTTTCTTTATTGGGAACATTAACTTCTATGACTCTTTTTTGGATGCCACTGATTTTTCCCTTCTTTTTAAAGGGCTGAATCAATTACGAGTATTTAACTGAATCACTCCCGAGTTGAGAAGTCTGCGTCGCGCGTCTTGCTATTCTTGAACACAGTGAGTTGGGGCGTTTAACCTCTTGATGTAATTATTGCATTATTATTAATGTATAAATGCGTCCAAAGTTACCGGAGGCGCTGCTGCGTGGGGTGTGTAAGGAAGGGGACGACGATCTGCTCAGTCGTCACAACCAAAGGGGCCTCGGAACCAGGACGAAAGAGTCCCAAAAAGAGGTTTAGATGATGCGAGCGGAGAAACTGGATTTAAAACAATAAAGTGTGTCCGGATGGGATTTAATGTAAGGAGAAAAAAAATCATTTTTCTTAAATGGATTACCAGAGGAATAATCGGACATTTGGGCAGATTGCTCCGTTCATGATCTTAAGGTAGGTTACGTTGCAAATTAAAATAAAAAAAAGACTACTATGTGTCATTTTTCTTCTGTCTGTATTTAAGATTAAAGTCAAATTGTGTTTCTTTTATCCGTTACATCTCTTTGATGGTACACATACGTCATTATGTTGTCAAAGGGACTGGGAGTGTTGTCACAGTACCCCATTCAGTCGTTTTTACTTGTTTATTATTTTCATATTGAATAATTGAGGTGTCCCAATTGAACACGAGCACCCTCTGGTAGGCAGTGATACTTTTATCCCTCCGGTCGTTTATTTCTCTTTACGGTGCCTTGTATTAATTGAACGCATCGCACTTCTCTATGGCTGTCGGATAATAGAAAAGCTCCCTCACTGTTGTTTCTCCTCTTGTGTCCCCTCCTCTTTGTTGTCTTTTGTACCCAGTCCCACATGTGGACACTAAAGGCTTGTGAAAAGATTTACCACGGATGGAACTTTGAATGCCTTTACACCCTAGTCTGGACAATACAAGCGTTTTTGGCTGCACTGATGCATGAATGGATTGTGTGCTTAAAAATAATAGAAAATAACCCCTCCCAAACTAGGAACATTACCACTCTGTGCATAAAATGAATTCATTTTATGCACAGAGTGGTAATGTTCCTAGAAACGTATATATATATATATAGTGTTGGCCATATTTACATACATGCATGTTGGTGATTTTGAATGGATTGAGGATTGGTGTGAATGCTAAATTATCTGTGACAATCTGCCATTTGCGGGAATTAAGGCTAGGATATGAGCCAAATAGCTTATTCTAAATTGATGTGAGCACCTGAGATGCTGAAATTACTGAAAAAGTCGTATTTTTTTTTCCTGCTGCGGTAATTCCATGTCAGGAAAAAGAAAGTGTTACCATGGTTTTGACTACAAACTTGATGTTGGCCAAAGCCTTACCAGGGTTGAACATCCGGACCAGCTGTGGGTTGGCCGACAGCTCGGCTCGTTGTTGGCCTCCGGGTCAGAATTCAGCGACCAGAACAACTGCAGTTAACCTCCAATACAGCCAGCTGCAACCCGGAACAGCCACCATTAAACCCTTGCGTTCTGTGTTAACGACCTCATAGATGCTCCAAATGGCAGCTTGAAATCAGAATCATTCAATGTTTAGAGGACCGAGTGTTAAAAGTTCAACGAATCAACATGTTTATATGGTTTGCTTTGTTCCTTCAAAGCCGCTTTTGGTAGCCCCCCAAATGTGCTCTCCTGAACATAGATAGAGCTAGTGACCGGGGGTGGGGCTCCATTGTATTGGTGTGGCCAAAGCCCCCCTTTGTTTCCTGGTCACACCTGCAGCTAGGCCCTTTTGTGCACACTACTGCTGTGTGCAACCTTTCTCCTGTTTCACTCTTCCTCATGCCAAGTTTCACAAGAAAGAGGTTAGAGGTAGTCTACCTCAGACTTGCATTCTCAAACCCCTCCAAAGTGAATCCAGGTGGTAGTAACAGCTTAGGGTCACTGGGACTGGTTTGAATATATACATAATAATCACTCTCGGGGCAATAATGTGATCATCTGGCCAGTTGTGAGGCTGCATCTGGACCGCTTCCTTATTTATGCTGCATGAAGCTATGCCTCCCAATAAATCCAGCGAGGTGTTGCTACCGAATGTCTTGCAGTATTTCCGAACTCTCGGCCAAAGATGCGTCTCTCCGTCAGTAGTTGTTGATGTTTGAAGTAGACAATAAACCTCAACAAAGCGGTGCATTCCTTTGCTGCCACAAGTAAAGCCAATTTAGGATTGAAAGTGCTTGTGGCAAAGCAGTCGGCCAATGGGAAACCACCTTCCGATGCAGCTACAGATGCACAGCGCTACAGATTTATATTTGAATTATTGGCTTGGGTACTGCCACTGCTTCACGTGGGTAACTTTGAGAAAAGTTTTGGAAATTGTTTGAGAAATATCGGATGCTAATGCCTTTGTTGTGAAGTTTGGTATAGCTCAGGCAGACAACAGGCATATCCTGTTTGTGCTTGTATTTTTGTGCCAGTGTGTATTTTGAAGGCCGAGGATGATTTCACTTGGAAGGATTTAAATTGCTCCAATTGGACCCGTAAGCAGACTATTTGCCAAAGTGGTGGCTGAAATTTTCTTGCTGTGTTTATATGAATTTTGAATTGAAGCACGAAACGTCATGCACCGTTGTTGTTTGCCACTGCAGTTTTTTCTTTTTTTTTTTTAATGAGCACCAAATCGGACTTCCCTGCAAAATGGAACCCAGCGGCGCGGTCTAAGAGAGGTGGCGGCTGACATATGCCAGCGAAAGCGCAGCTCACAGAGCGCATATGTGTTAATCTGTCATTTTAGGCTCGTAACACTAAATCCTCAGATTTAACTACCAGAATTGGGCTGTAGACCCCTAGACCCCCCCTCTCCCATCCCCCATGTTAAACACCATGACTTTGTGCCAACAATATCAGCGGCAAAATGCGTGGTTGTGGGACATTTGAAAAGCCTGTAATAACAGAGGTAGAGCGAGGCAAGGCTGACTGGCAGCGAGTTGCGTGACAAGCTCAGCGTCTCTGGGCTTGTTTGAGGCCTATATGTACATGCACACCACACACACTAACTGGAGGGCAGGAACCAAAGAGTGCAAAGGAATAGTCAATAGAAAACATTCTGGGCTCGCCGGAGATTTCAAAGTAATTTTAGATGGCTGACCTCTGGGTGTCTTCTGTTTCTGTTTTACATAAAAAGAAAGCCATTGCCGCTACGGTAAGGCTGTAATGGTGCTGAGTTATAGTTAATTTCCTGTTTAATTGTATTTTTAGCAATAAGCTCAGAGAAAGTATGGCTTCTGTGTTTCCCCAAGCTTGGCTTTGATGCAAAGCCAACTGCCCGTCTAATAGGGCCATAGAATTGATATACTCTTTGTATATCTCACTTTAGTTACCTTTTGCACACTACCTCCGCTTGCTCTTGTTGTTGTGCATTTGGCATCTATTCCTGTCTCGGGTTTTGGCGTGAGAGCATTTGTTGGTGAGCACATCTCCGAGGTAGTAAAAGAACACTAGATGCTTTTAACAAACACCAGTGCCTCCACTCTAATAGAGGTCTATCGTCACTTCTCTTTCAGACAACATTGCTTCGTCGCTATTGATCTGTCGGCCAGCATGGAGATTCACAGTGAAAAGAAATGTTCCAGCATTGTGTGTTAGTTAGATGTACACCAGCCCATTTGACCCGAGACAATTTCTCCATTTTGTCAAAAACATCAAACTACTCATTTCACTGTTAAGTAGACTGATGATGATGGAGCACAGCCCGATTCAGGTCTAGCATTACTCATAATGACTTTGCTGTTTGGAAGGTCGCAGCGTCCCACTGAGCGCTGAATTGCCACCATTACGCACCGTGAATGACTAAAACACACTTATAGAGCGGTCCATTTCAGCTTCACTTGAATCTCTCCCAGGTGACACGGTATAAGTTACCATACTGCAATTGGATTATCAGTGCTTGGAAAAATGCAGTCGCTTAATATCAACATGGCAGTTGATGACTCAAACATGGTGGAAAAAGCTGGCATGCAGATGTTTTGTTGGCCTCTGTCTACTTTTACACCGATTTGCTCCTCGGGCACTGAATGCAAGTATAAAGTGGGCAAATTTAGAGAGGTTTCCATACGTGACTGTGGTGAAACAGAGATCTGGTCTGCCCCGCTTCCTGTGTGGATCAATCAAAGCACTAATGGCCTAGCTCTGACAGACTGGAGCAGGTGTGCTTTGGAGCTAATAGAAAAATGAATCATTACTGTTTGTGCGCATGTGTGCACATGCATCGTTGGTCTTTGAGATACATTATGTGAGAGCATGATGATGTATGTGCTCCCAGTGTGCGGATCCCAGCATGCTTCCAACTAATCTATGCTTTGGCCTGTGTGACGTCTCCCAGTAAATTGTTTATATCCGTTCAGGCTTTGCCCACATGAATAATTTGTTTGCCTTATAAATATTTGAAATGTACACCAATCATTTAGAGCCACAGCCTGCCTCTAAAGTCCTCCTACACACATTTCGTACACATGAATACGACCTGCAATACATTACATCTATCCGGTGTATTATATCTACATTAGGACATATTGGTTGTGTGTGTGTGTGTGGGGGGGGGGGGGGGGTAGTGCACCCATTGTAATTACACCAATGTCAAAACAAGTGAGCGTGGCTTTGTCCTCATAACACAAAGATGGAGTGAATCACTGCAGTGCAATAAAGCGCTTTGGCCCCAAGGAGAGACTGCAGCAGTAAGAGCTAACAGAGCGCTAATAGAAGTCAGCTAAGGTCGCGTGTGATGGCGCACTGGTGATGGTGATGAAGTTGCAATGAGCTGATCAGCGATGAGCTTGGCCCCGGACAAACCAATCAGAGCACAGATGTACAGAAGCAGCAGGGCCCACCGTGCTTAGAGCAGAGCGGACTTCCGTTCCAGCGAACACACACTGAGACACCGCGCCGGACTTTTGGCTGACCTTCTGTTAGTTAGCAGATGCAGGCGGAGCGAGAATGGGAAATTTCTTGCTCTACCACCCACCAATGCTCAAGAGAGGCCAATGTGTGTATTATGCTTGAACACCCACCAGTCACAATACATGAGCTTTATCAAATATACTCGATCAATTTGATATAATTGCAGACTCAAGGTCCAAACAAAACCAACAAAATAGAGTAACAAGATGCAAACGTGAAGTTAAGGACAGAGCCTTGCTGTGAAAAGCGATAATCTGTCTAGTACAAGACCGTAATCTTTTTTTTTTTTTTTTTTTATGCTAACAGCAAATCATTTTGTTTGGGGGTTCACTGTACAGATATAGCCAGCAGAATAATAAATAATGATCCGTTTTGATCGCCTGAGAAGTATTTATTTGACAATATATTACGTTTAGAGCAAAATGTATTTCAGGATGTCTTCATTTTTTATCTAGGGGAGATGGTGTGCTGTACGTCTCCAACTGAATAACAGGATTATTTTTTTTGTGTGTGCATGTCTCCAGGTAACATCTACACTAGTGAGAAACAGCAAGTGGATGTGAGCAGCCATGGGCCACAGAGCTGCACTTCTCGGTGAGCTGCTGCGGCTGCTGCTGCTGCTAACAGCTTCACGCACTCTCCTCGCAGTCAGCTTCCCCGAGGACATTGCACCCCTGGATGTCGTTGACGCACACTGTGAGTTCACACGCACACAAACACACAATCAATCTCAGCAGAGATGGGTCGCGATTACAATGACTGCAAAATCGCTAAGAACGCAAGACAGGAGAAAAACTCCAATGCAATGTTGCCGTCTTTATTTTATTCACGGTAAGAGTATACCGCCTATAGATACGTCGCATTAAGTGTTTTTTGTTTCAATTAGCCAGCTCTAATTAGCGACATACTGCTCAAACACTACTAACGACTAAACATTTTATCACTCTGAATAATAAACTTGCTCAAATTGAATTCAGTAAGTGTCGTTTGTACGTCGAGTGGCACTCAATGGAGTGCAGGACGCTATCAAAGTTGAGCCATCTCATTGTCATTACAGTCTATGCATTTATACACTATATAATTGGACAAAAAGATAATCTTCCTTGGCCCCTAACCCAACGCTTTGTATATTGTGAAAGATTTTGAAAGCAGAACGTCACTGACTGCCATAATAACATTGTTCTTATTTCATGAGCATGTTTGAAAGTGTTGGTCTGGAGGCCTATTTCATTGCATGGTAAAAAAAAAACATATCAGTAGGCCTGCCAATACACCAGCCCAACATTCAAATCCATGAGTCGCATTGAATATGGATTTATGCAGGCACATGCCAAAATTAGCATTTGCATCAAATTTACCAAGCGATCTGTGTGCGCGGTTGCGTTTGCAGTTTCACGGAGGTACCCCGTGTTCAGAGGCAGGCCCTCTGGTAACGAGTCGCAGCATCGCCTTGACTTTCAGCTGATGACCAAGATACAAGACACGCTCTTCATCGCTGGCAGGTATACTGAACACGGGCAGATTCTCCTTCACACATCTCCCTCCACACACACATTCACTCACTCGCATCTTGGCAAGTAAACAGTGGCGCTAGAGGGAGGAGGGAGAAGGGGGGTGGCTCTTAGTGTTATTGGATCCGTGGCTGGTATGCCGCCATCTGAGGTATACGGTCGCTATCGATCCAGCAAAAGCATCTATCAACCTCGCCTGATGCTCTGTCAGAGACTTCTTGGCATCTCTACATGTCGTTTTAGTATTTATGACCATTGGGATTAATCTTACCACCAGCCACTAGTATTGTAGCAAGAAATCACCTTGACATCTATAATATAACAGCCCCCAAACTCCGCGCTTTCCCCCACAACTGTAATCACAACCATATGTATTACTGGGATCAGGTAAATCACACTGCTACTTGTGGGTGCTTGCATATGTTTGCTCAAAGGGAGGGCTATTATTGTTCCCAGTTGGGTGTTCAGCATTTGTCATAACTGGCAGATCATCAAAACAAAAAGTGACGTCATGCCAAGTACAGAAGACATTCAGGTTTTAAAGCCTGTTGAACCAAAAACCGTCTTCACTGAGGATGAATTGTCTTTCAAGCAAACAACTTGATTATTTTGCTCATTGTCGCCAACTGAGGAGAGCTGCTCAAAACTGAAGATCTCATGTTACCATAAAACCAAAGGTTGTGTTTGGGACGCGAGCGAGTTACATCCGAATCAACAACAGATGAGATTTTCTTAGAATGAGCTCAACTCTAAACAAAAAACAACCATAAAAACAATGTAGATGAGCCTATTACCATGGATCCCTCTCCCTGCAATTGGACACAAATGAAAAACAAGGTTTAGCTGTGGCCCTGCTCATAGTAGAGGACATTTTGTGCAAATTGTCACTCCATTAATATTTGAGTCTTTAATAAAAGTCCCAAGATTTCTATTTTATTTTATTTTTTTGCTTTATACTGCTGCATCACTGACATTTTGTGCACTGCTGCTGTTCACAGAGATCAGGTATACCTTGTAAGTTTGAGAGAATCCTACAGGAATGAGATCATCCCTTACCGGGTAAGATTCTTGCCACAAGCTACTCATTTAAACCACAAACGCGCACACGCACAAACACAGCCATTCATCACAAACTAGGCTGGTTGTAAATTGAGAGAGTTGAAAGTAGAGACGTGTGTGTGTGTGTGTCTGTGTGTGTGTGTGCGTGCGTGCGTGCGTGCGTGCGTACATTCCTGTTTGTGCACATGCATTTGGCATGCAGAGATAATATGTGTGCGTGTTAATGCTTCACATTTTGGCTCCACAGAAGCTGACATGGCGGTCGGGCCAGGCAGACAAAGAGATGTGTGCCGTCAAGGGAAAACACAGAGTAAGTACAACTATAATTCAGCCTCACAACTGTACCTTTAGTGCTACTTAATTACTAAAATAATAATAATAAAACCCTCAACACACTCTTTGTGCGTTCATAGGATGAGTGCCATAACTTCATCAAAGTGCTGGTTCCCAGAAATGACGATCTGGTCTTCATCTGTGGCACCAATGGCTTTAACCCCATGTGCAGATACTACAGGGTCAGTACACATGTTAATATATTCAGCCGTGCCTTGTGATGTTTTTTTTTCCTGTTTTGACTTTTGAGTGCAAAGTTTGGATGCAAACACTGGACGGTAGCAGTTAACTGAACTCTCTTCATAATGAGCAGCAGTTTGGCAGACTGAATTAGTGAGAGGTTCTACAAAGAAGCTTTGAGTCCTTTATTGACATTCAAAGGTTAATGTCAAAGTAAACATTAAATAAATATAATTACATAACTAAACATTAAAGAAATCCCATTTAAGACAAACCATTTAAACAAATGGTGACACAACACATGTAGACAGACAATATAGCTATACCCCTTCCTGTCTTTTTTCTTTATCCTCTGCAATGGCTGACTGATATTACCGCTAAGTAATTTAATGACTTTATCATCACTGTACATTTTTTATAAAATACGATATAATAGTGTTATTTTCCTTGAAAAAATTATATCCTACACAATATATAAAGTGACCAGGGGGTGGAAGGTAACTCAAAAAGTCAAGGTACCACTGTAACGTGAGATTTTCAATGCATTCTACAGGACTGTTTGACCATTTTCTTCCCCATATTTGCTCTGCTGTCTTTGTTGAATGTGTGCGCTTGTTCCTTCCCTCAGCTGGATAACCTGGAGTTGGATGGTGAAGAGATCAATGGGCTGGCACGGTGCCCATTTGACTCCAAGCAAACCAACGTTGCCCTTTTTGCAGGTGAGGGTCAAAAGCACAGCCGCCTTACAAGCTGGCACACCAGAGACGTTCTACACAAGAGCTAATGTGTTCCTAGTTATGCTCTCATGATTACCTCTGTGTTTTTGCTGCGGTACAAATACGCCTGCAGCTAAAGCAAGTCGGGCTAATTAAAGCTTTTAGATGGGGGGGGAGGGGGGGGGGGCGAAGTAGCATACGAAGAGTGTTGCAGGCCAGCTTCAATCGAGTGCGTTTCTTGTTTGTCTTTTTCGTAGAGGGGAAACTGTATTCCGCCACGGTGGCTGACTTTCAGGCTAGCGATTCTGTCATTTACCGAAGTATGGGAGATGGATCCGCCTTGAGGACCATCAAATACGACTCCAAGTGGCTTAAAGGTAAGAAACGCCCTTTCGCCACATCTTCAGTTGACTCCTCTCTGGCGATACCATGGCACGACATGGTGTGCGTCGGAGCTGGCGAGTTTGGGATAGAGAGCTCTCCTGTCTTGCCAAACTCCTCGGGGGGATATGGCCTGCTCCTTCTCAGGCAATCTAGGTCACACCCAGTCACATACAGCCTTGTACAAATCCCTGAAATATTCAACACGCACACTGGTGGTGACGATGCAAAAATACTCTCTCAACTCCCTGCTTCTGTTTCTCCCTCAGAACCTCATTTCCTGCACGCAGCCGAGTATGGGAATTATGTGTACTTTTTCTACCGAGAGATTGCAGTGGAGCACAGCAATCTGGGCAAGGTAAGAACAGTCTAAAGGTGGCATTTGAGTGCACTGCATTTTGCGAACAGATGCTGTATCCCGAAAAAAAAAAAAAAAAAAGTCTGAAAGCTCCTCAATCGCATTCATTCATTTGTGGCAGTCCCCGTTCATGCGATGACAGTACACCTCATTACAATACAGCTGAATTTTCAACGGTCTGGCTTTTCTGGGAATGTTTGCCTGATGTAAAACCATTACACAGCGAGAGGATTTGTCTTCCAGAGAATGCACAATCGGTGTCTGGCTCTCTGTCCAAGCTAATGGAAGGGCATTAGGATGTTCTCTGTTCAATGCCAGCATCAGGTTTGACCACGGCCCATCCTGAGCTGCTCTGGCTGAGCGAGCGAGCGAGCCTGAAGGCCAACATCCTCCATCAGTTTCCACTTTTCAACCCTATTAGTCCTGGAGTGACATTTCAACTTTGATCGGGGTTCTCCAATTATCACAAGTCCCAGATAATATGCTAATACGTGTATGTCACTACGAATAATGGCGAAGCTGTGAAGGAGAGGAGCTATTTCTGGACTTTGCTACGAATTCTTTATTGAATTCTAACGTGTCTCCAGCCTTTTTAAAATCAAACAGCTGTAACTCACAACTTTCTGTCATATTGCGTGAAAAACAGAAGGCAAGGCAATTATAACCAACAACAACATTGGTGTAACACATGTCAAATCCAGGCCTTCAAATAAAATCACACCAGTATGAACCACACTTTCATTGGCTCTGTGGTGGGTTATTCAGCAGTCACACGCAAACTATTATGTACTTGTCTATGGAGTGTGTTTGCTAAATAACCTAACATAGGGCGGAAGAAAGTGGATTGAGTGTTATCAAACTGATGTCCGTTAATTTTGAATTTTGGACTTTAGACTGCAAACTGTTGTCTGTTAATCTTGAAGGTTGGCCTTTAGACTCCATGTCGTGTGTTTTTTCTTTCACTTGTGTTTATGATTAAGCTTTGCTGCAGTAACAAAAACAGTACAGCAATCTAGCTTGATGGAAAAAGGTGAAGGAATGGCACGAAATGGCTTCCTCTCTGCATTCACGCAATCGATCACACATCACTTGTTTCCATTAGGCCAGCCATTTGATGTGCTTTTTAATGTGTGCCCTCAGTCAGGGCGAGCAGTTTCCACACAAAATCGTGAGACCTAAATACAAGTGTGTATTCTGGCCGTCCGTGCTGAGCTGCAACAGAATGCAGAGATGCATTATTTAGTGCAGTGAAAATGTTTTTAGCGAGGAATTCCACTTCCTCCAGCCTCTATCCTGGCTTAAACTCTCGCTCCCTTTTAGGTGGTCTACTCTCGCGTCGCCCGGATCTGCAAAAACGACATTGGCGGGTCGCAACGCGTTCTCGAGAAACATTGGACATCTTTTGTTAAGGCGAGACTGAACTGCTCCGTGCCGGGGGATTCCTTCTTCTACTTTGACGTGCTTCAGTCCATTACTGACATCATCAACATCAACGGCGTCCCGTCTGTGGTGGGCGTGTTCACCACTCAGATGAACAGGTGGGCTATGACTCTTTATGGCTGATGGATGGACTAATTTCAAGGATGGCAGAAGGCTCTACCGAGGTGAAGTACAGCCATTTAATCATCGTGCTTCTTCTCCGCAGTATTCCAGGGTCAGCCGTGTGTGCTTTTTCTATGGCCGACATCGAGAAAGTCTTCCGTGGTCGATTTAAAGAGCAAAAGACCGCCGACTCCATATGGACGCCGTTCCCAGAGGAGAAACTTCCTAAACCTCGGTAAGAATCTTTCGAACTCGCTGAAAATATCGATGTGACATTCAAAATGGGATTTAATAAGTGTGGCCTTTCTGTGGCTCCTAACTCGGCAGCTGAAAAGCGGCCACTTTTTTCAACCAGCGTAACCAAATACGTTATAGTGGTAAAAGAGGTTATTAGCCGCGACCCAGCACACACATTCACCATCTGCCGATGATTAAATATTTAAGGTGACATAATTATCTGACGATGCAGTTTGAACCTGTTTGTCACACGTACAGTCTGCTATTTCTAAGCATGCCCTGTGTCCAAGACAAAAAAAAATCCACAAAGCACCTCATTTCCCTGGTGAATCATTGATGGAGGATAACCATGCATATTATGCATATTTAATGTTTCCTGCTGAGGCCTTTTTTGTGATCTAATAAGCACCTGCTCCCCAACCCTTTCATTTCACTTTCTATTCACTTGACTGCACATGATGATCAGCCCCCATGGAGTGCAATGATCACATGGGCTGCTTTTTGACCTTTTGCCCTCTGTGCATGTGAACCCTCCATTTTAGACCCGGGTGCTGCGCAGGTTACGGTCCAGCTGCATCCTTTAAGAGCTCCATCGAGTTCCCGGATGAAACCCTACAGTTCATCAAGTCACACCCTCTAATGGACACGGCTGTGCCTTCGATGGAGGACGAGCCCTGGTACACAAAGACGCGTGTCAGGTAAATAACCGAAATGTCGTAACTTTGCATTATAAACACGATGGTCTTATTTAGGTCCGGTTGGTAACAGTAACTAAGAACTCTACACAGGCCAAATAGGATGTCTATTTTGATTCCATTTAAAAGTTACTGTACATGCTATATTGATGATTCTGCAAAAATACATGGCTCCTACCCGTAAGCAATTGTCAGGCTGGTGATAGTGGCATCATTATCAAGATTTTTTAAACCGATATGCATGCATCCCCAAAATACATGGATGAAATGTGTTGTAGGTACAGGCTGACTGCGCTGGCAGTGGACAACGAAGCGGGCCCGCACAAGAACTACACAGTGGTTTTCATCGGTTCAGAGTCAGGAGTCGTGCTCAAGGTTTTGGCAAAGACCTCGTCCATGTCCCTGAATGACAGTCTGCTTCTGGAGGAGATAGACGTCTTTAACAAGGCCAAGTAAGCCATCATGCACTTTTCACCCGCTCTGTCTGCTTTTGTTTTCTTCTCTCTTTCCCTTCTCCATCTGCCTCACGGCTGACGAGTCAGCAAATATTAACTGGCGCTTCCTCATGCTGATGGCAGCGTCTGTCAGAGCTCTGCGTATGCAACGCTTGTTTTTCCCCCAATCGTTAATTTGTGGATTTGCGCATCATTTGCAAATGTCAAAAGTTAAAGGCCTGATAAGCTGTGAGAGAAAGATTTATCCACCTAGTGATTACATTTTTACTGAAAGAGTAGACATTAATCTGATGAACCCTTTTTTTTCCCCATTTTCCAGGTGCTTGTCTAATCACGACGATGATAAGCGTGTCCTATCACTGCACGTGGACAAAGACGCACATAGCCTGTACGTCGCCTTTTCAAGTTGCGTCATTCGAATTCCGCTGAGTCGCTGCGAAAGGCATTCTTCCTGCCACAAGTAAGTGATGCCCCTAATGCACACTTAAATGTGCTTTTTGCAGTTTTGCACCTTTGCTTTTTCCTTTTGTTCAGTACGTCGTAAATGGAAGGATAACAACTTTGCCCTCGATACGGGGGTTAATGTTCAGCAAACCACAAATGATTTCTGTGCCGTTCCCAGAATGATGAAACGTTTCCGTGTTATGTGTGCGTGCGCGTGCGTGTGCGTGTGTGTGTGTTTTGGACTAGGTCTTGCATTGCATTACGTGATCCCTATTGTGGATGGAGGCCTCAAGGAGCCTGCGAAAGGATACAGCCCGGTCTTTTGTGAGTTCAAGCTCCAGATTTATCGCAAGATGTCTTAATTAAAGTCGAGATGATAGAAATTCTCATTTGTCTCATTGTCAGGACGGGCTATGAGCAGGATATTGAATTAGGAAACACTGGCCACTTGGGAGACTGTCAGGGTAAGAGTCATCTTCATACCACTTCATGCGTATATCCTCTGACACACACTGACGCACACACACCTGAGCAAACAATAGAAACTCATCTGCACACTCACACCAGCATTCACTCCACTAACTTGTCCCGACATACTTGTAAGTCTATGTTTGGTATTAACACACATCTACATACAGCGAGTACATGGCTACTTGTAACTAATGCCTCAAACATGCACATTCAAGGGTCATGCTCAGCCGGTGCAAGTGGTAGAGGTTTTGGTTTCAATAATAAGTGATGGCCATTGCTGATTTGCTTTTGAAATAGCTGCCTTGCCAAATGTACCAACTGACCATGACCCAAGCTGAACCTCGGTATTGATCAGAACCAGAGGACCTTCTTTAGAAAGATAATGAGTGCTTCATACATTTCTTTCAGTCGCACTCAAAAGAGATTTTATTTTTAACTTCTGAGTTCCCTGAATAATGTATTGTGCTTTTTAATTCTTTTAGCATTTTTGGGCACTACATCAGCGCCAGATTACAAATCATTTGGCGACCCCACCTCTGGTTAGTTTGATCTTTTACTCAAATGGTTTATTTTCCCTTGAGTTCAGCATCTCTACTAGCCCTGTCTTGGCACCGCTCATTCATTGTCATGTTTTGCCTACAAAACACCTTCCGTGAATGCAAAAGTCACCTGCTCCATTTTAACCGTCACAAACAAAACCCATTTGTCAGGTCACATGACTGAATGTCTCACTTCGCACTCATCACTTTTTGTCCTGATCACTCCCCCAGGCATGCTCGCCCACCAAAGCATCCGTACTGTTCTGTCCCAGCTCCTCTTTGAAACTCTGTATCCTCTCTTTTGACCCAACTAAATGTTTAGAATAAAAATGTCAACGCCGTGATTTCCTCCAACTAACTTTTCAAATTCCCATTGCCCATGTCTACTAATTGGGATGATGACAATATGCTTTACAAACCATTTGTTAACAGTTTGTTTGTCACCACAGACATGGCGTTTTCATCAGCACCAGTCACTGTCCCGCCCAGTGGGCCCATACCTCCCCCAGTACTCATTCCCACTCAGAGCCCCAGTTCTGGGCCCGTTCCAGAGCTCTACGGCTCGGGTTTTGTGCTGCAGGATGACCCGGCCACCTCTCATTCTTTAGACTCTCTCCCAGGGGGGCAAGAGGGTAAGGCCCGCAGGGAGCCAGCTAGCATGGCAGCTATCTCGAGTAGATTCAAGTGCATTCGTTTTCTCTTACTCACATTTCACTACTGCTTTTCCTCTTTTCTTAAAATGAACCTTCTCCATTTCCTTTCAGTCTTTCATTGATTTGAGCTGAAAATAGACTAGCTAGCTTTAGCCCTCGTAACAGTTTACTCTAGCTGGGAGATGATTGGCTGGGCCTGAACTGCTGCAACCCAATGGTGGCCGCACAGTGGGTGGACTAACTCTTTCAATGTCTGTGGTTACTAACAAACCTCCCGTAGAGCATTGACTATTTCAGCCAGTGGAACAGAAACATCGCTCCTATTGCTTCTCTGATCTATTTCCTACTGGATGATTTCTTGGTCGAAAAGGTTCATTCGGCTTCCAGATCAGCGAACCCTTTGGTGTGCATGGAGCCGGGAAACCACTCCTGTTTTCTTGAATTAACAAATTTCCAACTACCTCTACCAATAATCATATTTTCTTCATCTGTTCTACTTGCAAATGACTGGGTACATTGTTTGAGGAGAGATCTGAAAGAAGCAACTCCTGCACGGTTGTGTTTGAGCACAAACATGCACATGTCTGCTGGTGAATTGAGGCTTGGGGTGGGGGACGCTTCACTGACCACTTGACTTATCTTAGCAGGAGGTTAACCCGCCTTTATTGTTTGTTTGTAGGTGTGTGGGATATCCAAGCAAGTGAAACCAGCCAGATGGTCCACATGAACATCCTGATCACCTGCGTGTTTGGTGCTTTTCTCATGGGCGCTCTACTAGCTGGCCTGATTGTCTTTTGCAATCGGGAATCATTCATGCGAAAACAACGGCGTGTCCACAAGGATGCGGAATCGGCTCCATCCTGCTCGGACTCCCCTGGAAGTTTCGTCAAGCTCAATGGCCTCTTCGACAGTCCTGTAAAGGTACAATCCTTTACTGTGTATACAATGGTGCTTTGAGATTAGTGACAATATGAGGCATCTCACCCAGTCATATATTCTTTATCTTTTGCTGATAACAACAAAGATTAGTGATGTATTGATGTACTGACAGGAGTCGAGACGTCTTAATGAACCGTATAGCCGTCTGTCTGTCTGTCTGTCTGTCTTTCTGAAAATTCGGAAAGATGAGTATAGTGTTTTGAGTTACGAGCATCGCCATGAAATGAATTGAATTCACATCTCAAGCCCCCAAGGAGGAGTCAAAACACTTAGTGAAATACGCTAACTGTTTTATTGTTGATGTACACAGGAGTACCAGACCAATGTGGATTCTCCTAAGCTGTACACCAACTTGCTGAGTAAAGACCTGAAAACGCCCAACGGCGACACCAAGACCATGATCCTGCGGGACGGTTGTCCGCCTCCTGAATTGGCCGCTCTGCCAACACCCGAGTCTACCCCTGTTCTTCAGCAGAAAGGCTTGCAGCCCATTAAAAACCAGTGGGAGAGGGATCACAGGAAGATCAGCGGCCACCGCAAAGAATCCAACTCGACGGCAAAGAGTCCCCAATTTCTCCTTCCTTCACCCGGTCCCCCCAAATCCAACCCCCACCACCCCCACCTGGCCCTGGGACATTCTCACATCCCGAGTGCAGTCGTCCTGCCCAATGCCACACATGACCATCCGTACCTTGACAATGGAGATGACACTCTGCCACATCCTTCTGATAAGAAGCTGAAGAATCCGGAAACGAAAGGAAGTAGGAAAGACCAGAAGCGGTCAGTGGACGCGAGAAATACACTAAACGACCTTCTAAAACATCTCAATGACTCCGTGGCCAACCCTAAGGCCATTCTTCATGAGGGATCGGGGCCACGCTCTCGACAACACCTCACACTGGAACCCATGGAGGAACTAACGGAACTACCTCCTAGGGTGCCAAGTCGCGAGGCCTCTTTGTACTCTCCTTCCTCCTCCCTGCCCAGGCACAGCCCCACCAAGAGGGTGGACGTCCCTTTGTGCACCAGTCCCACCACACCAACGGGCAGCCTAAGCATGGGTGGAACCTTGGAGAGGCCAAGAGGGGGCTATCAGCTCCAAAGGAGTGCTTCTCACAGGCACTCCCTGTCCACCTCAACCAATGGGGTGACTATGGGGGTATCTGTGTCTCGCCAGCACAGTATGAACAGAGGGGCATACATGCCTCCAACGCCCCCCTCCAGACTAGATTCCCATGTTGGAATGATGGGGGCTGGAATGCACTCGCCCAACCCTCCCTCTTTATCCCGGCAAAGCAGCTACAGTGGGCATGGCTCACTTCCTCGTACAGGACTTAAAAGGACCCCATCGCTAAAGCCAGATGTGCCCCCGAAACCTAATGGCTTTGCGCCACAGACTCCACAGATGCGAATGGTCAATAAGTACAGCTATTAGAAGACCACCAATGCTTGGGCGTGAGCTCTTTGCCTTGACAGTTATAGCTTTGAGCCCCGACGGCTCGGCTATAGATTGGGTTGACCCCAGTGTGCGTCTGTGTATCAACCTGAGGTGTGTTCCCCTTTAAGTGATATGCACTTTTACTCACGCTTCAGTTAAAAGGGAAAAAAATCACACGTACGGCCAAAGATACTCCTCCGATGTTTTTCATGATCTTGATTTCCATCCTGCATGTCATACGGTGGACATCCGTGCTTTGGTGTCACCCGTTTTCTAATGTAGGTACACGGACTGGGACATTGATGTGACCACAGTGTCTGTCAGTGTGTGAGGTACCAGGTTGGAAAGAGTGGAATACTTGAAGAATGGATCTCATTTTTCACTGCCTTTGAGCACTGTCTTCCCACTAATGTGAACTGATCTGAGAGGTAGGCCATGCTTTTGTGTGGAAGGTTGCGCAAGGCAGCGGAGACGGAGTAAACCCAATACTGTAATTGTTGGGTTCAAATATAATGACAGAGACAGCAGGCAAACAAAACAGTGTAAATGATGACGTATGTTTTGGCCGTGTGTGTTAGCATCTGTTTTGGTTGATGGGCAGTGGCTGACCATGTGCTAAGCCTTCACACGGCAAGAGCAGGTGCCATGCAGACGATGCACCTTAAAATCCATCTCAATTCTCAGACCTAAGTCACTGTCTCGCTGAAATGTGTTGGAAATCGCTATGGTCTCGTATGACCTGATTTTAAACTAAGCCTGAACCATTGTGTCATTTTTACAGAGGTGATAGGGTTGAGCTATTTTTAAAATGGTCACACTGGGTTATATATTCTGGGACTAAGACTCTTATCCTCCTCAATACATTTGCTGCTACTGGTTTTAGGCATAGCTGTGTGAGTTTGATGCATACATATAGTAGTGTGGGATGACCCTCATATGGGTATGCACATCTTTTGTTTTCATGCAAAGAGTAGCCAATAGGTACCATTTCAAAAACCAAACACACTGTAAAGACTGATAATTTTCTTGATTTCTAACCTGTACTCGTAATCTTTTTCTTTATGTAGCAGGAACACATATTTATCATTCAACTGAATTAATAACACCAGTGAGCCCCGTCGTGTATGAATTGGACAATTTCTCCGATACTAAAACTAAACATTTTCTTTTCCGACAACCATGACATTGGTTACTTGGAATAATACAGGTATGGTTTGCTCATTTTACCTTCAGTGTTGGTTCTAATGCCCGTGTTATTAGTACAACTTCCCTGCGAGTGGCCAGTGTACAATCAACACAACATGTCCAGATAAGTCATGCTGGGAATGACAAGTTTGTGTATATACTTAAATAGTATAAATAAGGAGTAAGCATATTTTTAGGCAAGTGAACATGAATCTGTGCATTGTGTGCCTTATTCTCAAAATTATCCATTACAGTACAGTACATTATTGGCAATGTCAATGGTTCTTAATACGTTATTGTCATTTACCATATGAATTGTTTTATAGGCCAAAAAGTGTTTCAAATTAACAACCTAATCATAAGTGACAGACATTCCACTTGTGACTGGGTCATACATACGCAAAGGATTTAAAAAGGATGGGCATTGCTGGCGTTGACTACGTATTAATCTGCCACACAGCAAATGTATTTTTGACAGCGGGATGTAGGCTGTTCAGACCTTGCACTGTGGACCAGTCGGTTCAATTCAGCTCTCCCTGCCCATGGCCATTCACGCCGTCACCTTTAGAATTAGTTGTGGTTATGCAGATGATCAAATTTAATTCCGATTTTATCGGCCAGCAGGGATAACTTGAGGAATGATTTCACTTCACAATCGACATGGGTGACACTTAACTTAAGTTATCAGCTGCCTGTTTAGCCCAAAGCCACATTTTGTTTACAAGGAAAGATTGTATGTAAAGATTTACTTCCTGCCTGTCATCTAAGCAGTATTTGGGCTCTTCTTTTTTGTGTGCGTGCGTGTGCGCGTGTGTGTGTGTGACACTTGCGACATACATGAAACATACATTCAACATCCACTGCTTAACTGCCTTGTACATTGCAATATGAATTCCTTCTTCAGTTGCAATCCAAATTGAAGCCTTTAAAATTCAGTCGAAGCGCTTTATATGTGCAGAACTGTTTTGGTCATGTCATTTAGATTTAAATGCTGTGCAACATGGCCATGCAAAGGTGTATATATTGGTTCTCCAGAGTATTTGAGCGTGTAGATAATGTTTTAAAGATGTACTGTGAAAGTGTAAATAGTAATGGTCTTTGTTTCATATTTTTTGTTGATTTTTTTTTTTAACACGGCATGTATAGTTGAAATAAAACATTACTGCACAGAAATATAATGGAGTGGTTTGTTAATTTTTGCTTTGACTGGTTAGCACCACAAGGTTAGGGAGTATGAAAAACTTTGCTGGTCTTTGTAGTACAAGGACGAACAGCAGGGTTGATGCAAGTCCTGAATGCACATTGCCCCATCAGAGCCATCAAGAGTCCTTCGAATGATTACGACTCACTTCAGACTATTTTTAGAGTGGGGTTGTTTTGAAGTTCGGGGCAAGCGCAGGCTCAACCACACCAGAACGAAAGCATGTGGGAAAGTTTCCAAAATAGAATGTTCCTGCAGACACTAAACATCTGGACTAACTACCGCTCGGAGAAAAAGATCTAAGCCGCTAATGAGCTGCGGAGGAATGCATACACACCAGCACATGCATACATTTAAATGCATGCAGCATAAGCATCCAGAAAATGATACGACGTCAAAGTACAGCTGTGAACAGATAAGCTGGCGACAACAAAGGAGAAATGGAAGATAATGGGATGAAAATCTCAAGTGGTTCACTGTGGGAAATTGTGTTGGAAGTGATAACCATCACATACCCTACTCCCATGAGACTGACGATATACAGTACTCAACCTTACTTCTAAAGCACATAATAAATACAACAAAGGTCTAACAAGTCCCGTGCAAGATAAATATCAAACGACAAATGGTTGTTTTCTTATTAAAATATACTTAATTACCAACAAACTGCCGCAGTGCCTCGTTTGTTGCTTAGACAAAATCACACTGTTAAAACAATCCACAGAGGAAATAATCAAATTGTTTTCCCGGATAAAAATGCTAAAATGTTTTGTGGGCAAGATTATGCCCCCCCCCCAAAAAAAAACATTGGAAACTGGAGGCAAAGGCCAAGGAAGAACTCAATACATTTTGGTGCACTTCCATGCATCTATCAAAGTGGTACATCCCAAATATGCTACAATGGGAATAGACCGAGTCCAGTTTATATTTGTATTCTTGTTCTTTTAATTTGCAGCAGACAAAAGGCAGAGCAAAGCTATTAATTATGACATTGGGTTTATGCAAATGAGACAATGTTAGCAAAGAGCAATTAGTGTGAAAAGAAAAATGAGATTCAGCTTATTTTTCTAACTTCACACAACAAAGAAGGTAGTTGTCACTTGAGTGATGTCTTTACAGCAGCCAACAAATGAGCATATCTTAGCAAAACAGAAAACACCCACATATTCACAGTTAGACATTGGTGGATTCATCTATTTGTAGATTTCCTTTTGGAAAACATACTGGAAGAAAAACTCCAACTGTGCTGTGTTGTCACCATGTGGCATTTTTATGCCAAGGAACTACATGACAGTGACGTGAAGTGCTTCATTTAGACACAAATACTGGTTTGCAAACCATCTTGTGGCATCTGTGGGCATTTGTAAACCTTTTTAGGAAATGAGCTAAATACTATGGGAGGAGCTTTTTGCTATTCACAGCAGGTTGACTGTATATAACAGCAGGGGAACCCTGTACACTGTAAAATCACATTACAGGCGAGATAAATTTGCTGTTAAAGACCCTGTATAATAAATTCAGATGTGTTTCAGAGTACATTTGTTAGAAGATAATTGCTGAAAATGTGCAAAGACTGAGAACAACATATCGTAGGACGGAATTGTAGAGGTACCCTGATAATTAAACAAATTTTCCCTATTTCAGTTTTTCAGATTTTATGGGTGTGGCTCAAACAGGGCCCAGTGACACATTGTTTGCATGAGCGATTAGCCCATGCAATTGCAACGTGCAATTAGCTAGCTAGCTGCGTCTCCAATCCAAAAAAGCATCTTTCCCTTGGGCAGGCCGCTGGCGTGCCCGCTTTAGAACGCCTCGTCGTCCCGACGTGGAAAAGCCCCGCGATGACCCAGCCACCGGATCCTTTAAGCGGATATATTTTTTACTATCACAGGAGCTGTGTGTGTTAAGAGCAATACATGGAAAAAGAAGCGGGCGTGCTCTTACTAATCTGCACAGAAAGAAAAGGGTGGCGTTGTAGCTTTTGGCTCATTGCTCTCACTAGAATGCTGACACAAGTGCTCCTTCATTTGCTTTCAGTGGGGCCGCTTGTGCACACATCCTAGCTTCTCTCTCTTTCGCGCTCTCTCGCTTTCTCTTTCTGACACACACACATACAGGAAACACACTCCCCTCTGGGTGTTCCAACACAGGCTGGGGTGTGATTTGCTTGGCAATGGGGGACAACAAAGAGGTGCCTCTTGCTATTCTGATGTACATCCCATCCCCTCAATTTATCAGATGGTCTCTTTCAATTAGTGAAGGCAAATCAAACACAGCCAGTGATTCTGTAGTTGTTTTATTCATTTGTCCAGCCGCCTGGCCACACTTGGTCTCATTACCAGCACAGACTGTCCCAGGCCAAAAAAAAAAAAAGCATCGTTTGTTGACTCTAAAATAAACTATGGGAATACTTAAAGCATTTTTTTAGCACTACAGAGCAGAAGAGTCCAAAATGAACTATTGAGTAGAGTCACATGTATGGATTTAACCTATTGCAGGTATTTTGAGGCCTTTTTATGAACCCCGTCAACATATGTGCAGGACAGACACACTGTGCCTGTTTCCGTCAGTCGTCAGTGAAATGGGTGAAAGGTCCGTCAGTGCCAGACTGAAAGATTCCTCGGTACTTGACCCGGTTGGAGATTATTACACTGACATAGGAAAATCCGCTTCGGTCAGTGCTTGGTCCATCATTTTTGGGAAGTCTTCAATGGTCTATAGTCAGTAAAATGTCCATTCCGTCAGTCTCCCTCTTTAAACAGCTTGGTCGTTCATCTGGATACTCAAGATGGATAAGCAAACTACTGATGTTACAATTTGCGGCAACAAATCTAAGACCACACACAAGCTCTTGCATCAATCTATTGAATTTCTACAAAACTTGCCCCTATTAAGGTCACGGATGAGCTAGAGCCTATCCCGGCTGACTGGGGGCGAGGGTCAATCGCACCACAACAATACACACTAAATGTATAACATACTAACAGACTGGGAGTGATCTGAACCACTTCTGTTGATTAACTTTCACCACTATCCCTCTTTAGAAATGCATGAATGGTTGTTAGACTAATAGCTAGCTATCAGTACTTCCTGTCTTCTTTTCTTAAAAGCCCAGAGGTGAGACCAGCAATTACACACACTCACTGATGGAGAGGTGCTTAGAGAGCAAATGCATGTGCTCGCTCTGATGCATTAAAGCTTGACAGTGTCCAGGCATTGGTTCATTTGAAGGGATAATTAAACGACAGGCAGCAGTAAGCCAAGTTTCTGGTATGAAAAAAACAAGTTCTCGAGTGCCTCCACAGATGCCAGACAATTGAACTGAAGCCATTGCTTTGACAGTTTGTTTAGAGGAATGAAGGGACAAATGTAATTTCAAGAGCACATGCAAAGGCAGAAATGCTCTAACCAATCAAGTCTAATGGAGTAAAGCAACATAGGGACATTTTCGATGTATTGAATGTATCGAAGTTCAGCCAGGCTGTGCAATCGGCCGTATTCTTGCAAAGGAATAAAAAAAAAAAAAAATGCGGATGAACACAACAAGGTTATTTGCATTCAATAAGGTAATGTTGTTGACTCCCCCTGCAGTCAATGCTCCCAGATAACCTGCAGTAAATAACATGACCGCTGCTTTTATGCCTACACCTGCCATTTATCAGGACATTAATATTATTATTGAGGTGCAATTTTAAAAATTGATATAATGCATTGTATTTTAAAGTGAGTTCCAGAGGTCAATATTAAATGTAGAATCCAATGCAAAGTGCAGTAATGCTTTGCCCTCACAGCAAACAAATTGTGATTCATTTAGAATAGAAATGTCATGTTCAGTTTTTCTACATATTTTAGGTCTAGCGTAGAGGATTGGATTGTCCAGGTTTGTTGGATAAAAGCTTAAAAAGTAAACATTCCAGTTGTAATTGAGGATGTCATTACAATCAAAATGAATCCATAAATCTATCATAAAGAATGACTTCAATTGTGTCGGATTGTATAACCATGTCTTGAATCGACTATTTTATTCTTTTCAATTCAAAACAGAAGATGAGATTAAAAGACTTTTCGGAGACTCATTCTCAAAACATAACTGAACTATTTCAAATGCCTTCTGCCAGCCGGTTCAGATCACTAAAGCAAAACTGCGTTATGTAAAGAGTGGTGACCTCCAAAGAGATATGCAAGGATGCTTCCATTTAATCACAACTGGAAAAAGTTTATTCACTAAATAGAGACACTGCTCATCACGTACTTTGAACAAATCAGACCAACCAGTAGAGTAAAATGCAAAGACATTGTTTTGGGGCAATGGGGTGAGTATTTACATAAAACCTCTTAAAGATAAACAATACCCATGATGGGTTAATTGATGTTTAATTGAGCGTTGCATGTTCAGCTGTTAAATATTTCCTTTCTAATGAATGGACTGTGCACCAAGTCAGTGACGCAGCGATGTACTTTCAATCTCGCCAGTGATCGGCAAATTAGTTTCCAGTTAACTTCCTGCTCCTTTCACAACGCTGGGAAAATGAAAAGACAGAAAAATCCATCCTGTAAAATAGTAAGTCAAACGGGAGCAGTATTTTCCAGTTTCATTAAACAATCGGTAGCACACTTTTCAAAGGCAGAGGAATTTGACTGCTTTGTTAGAGCGGTGAGTGACATGAATAAAATGCCTTTAATGTCTCTGAAGAAATAAATTTGCTGATCCCTGCAAGATCGGAACTACGTGACAGTTGCGTCGGCAATCAAGCTTGAGAGACCATTCACAGGCTGCATTTTTATCTATTGCTTTTAAAGATTGACTCAGATTTTATTGCCAATATTTTGCAAAAATGTAGCCCGTTAACATCTCTGATCACTCGGACTAAATCATACATCAACACGCACAGAGATGACGGGGCAATGCGTTTGGAAATGTACTGACTGTCTTCCAGCTTTGCGATGCGTGGCATCAATCCTACCAACAACGGACCGGTGTTAGAGATTCAGATAAAGCATCAGCAGAAGAACGTAAGATGACAATCTGTCCAAGCTGCTTCTTTAAGATGCAGACGCACGGCTTCAGCACCAGCACACAAAGGCGTTTATCTCCAAGATTTAATTTGCTGTAAGACTGCATTTTGGGGTGGAAAAGCATGAGAGTCGGTGCAAGAAGAAACAGGCTGAGCAAACATGCAATCACTCACAGGGACAGTCTGAGAGATGTTAAGGTGAAGGATTTGAAAGGAGTACCGTTAATCTGCATGAAAGCTACATGGCCCTCCATTACATTGTTTAGAAAAAAAACAACTTCATTCTCTTCAAGTCTGTTCTTATTCCTTCCACTCTCACCCACTGTGAAGCCTTTAGAACCTTTGGAGTGTGGGTGTTCCGGGAGCTTTGTTGGTTAACCGACGGATTATCCAGAGTCCTGAGGCCTAGCGTACTATTACAGTGCTTTGTCATTGCGAAATCACATCTTCCCAGACACGCACGTCGGGCCACACCCTCTCACAAACCCACGGGGATGAAGGGAATATGGACGTTTCAGCAGACGAGTCCTCATTACCTGCGGGCCCCGGAGCCTGGGAGAGCCCCTTCGTTGTCAAACACAAACATGCGCACATCGGCCCGCCTTAGGGCGAATTGTGAGTCGGGATGAGCGGGACACTGTAATAATGATAAAAGGATTTCATCAGTAGGCGCAATAGCCTTTGCGAGACCTGGTTAATTACAGTTCAAGGTGAATTATAAAATCCAATGAAACTACAAAATATGCCACAGAAATATAAAAGATGGAACTACATGTTCTTATTGTTTGAGTCCTCCTTATTCACTGACTCAAAGTCCATATTCGTCAACTGAAATTCAACCATTTCAAGAGATTCTCACCTCTTTCAGCTCAATTATTGGAACCATCAGCCTCTGCAATACTTGTTGGCTAGCAGTAGCTCTTTTACATTTCAGGAAGCCTCTAAAAAGATGAGGGGGGGGGGGTGTTGTAATTCCCGATCCTCATGATATTTTAGTGCAAGCATGTCACAGACCACTATGACGACACCTGCAAACTGTTTTAAATTGTGAAATAAATGCAAATGCACACTATAATTTGTTACGTGGAAATCTTTTCAGACATCAAATCATACATTGAGAGGATGACTAATTCATGACTCCTGACGGTTTCATTGATGAACTCATGCACAGGCGAATTCATTCCTGTGTTTAACTATTAATCCCTATTCATCACTATGTCATTATGACTTCTGCTCACTTGATGGATACACAGTAGCTACATTGCTATATTCATTTCTTTCCCAAGTGATTAATTAATATGTGAGCAAATTAGCTGAATTGTTTTACAACAACTTATACTTCAAGGCCACACACTTGCTAAGGTTTGATGACTTGGTTTCCACTCAATTTACATACACGTATTACACATGGGTGCATTCAGACGGCTAATGTAATACCATTAGGGGCATTCTAATAAAAATATTGATCTTTCTTTATTCAATGACTAAAATGGAATGACGTGCATGAGAGAACTGCATTTAATTCCGTAACTGCGAATAAAAAATGACATTATATTGTAAATCTTTGTTGAAAAGCTATCGGGATATGCTGTGATTTGCTATGTAAAGTTCAAATACAGTAACCAAAGCAGTTTAACAACACAGCTTGTTTTGCTGTGTTGGGTAGTGTGTGTATTTTGTGTTCAGGCTGATTGCATAACTCGTCGACGCTGTGGGTAGTACATGCGAGACCATATTATGTTGCACTGAAACCACATTATTTGCCATGTGATGCACAAACACAACAATAAATATCAGTCGGAGCACTGAACTTCAAAACTCCTGGGTGTAGGAATACACTGATGTTTTGGGACAATTTTATATTGGATCCAAAAGAATTGTTTTGTAACATACTATGTCATGTAATTGTATTTTCAAAAACCCACTTCCTGTGCCTCGGAGAGAATGCCACATCAACGGTGACCACACATTTACCAAGACTGGGAGGCAGCGCCGAGGAAGTTACACGCGTTTTGTGGATGGATTTTGGATGCCCGGGCAAAAGTATCGGCCTCATATGGTTTTTGAAAAACTGTCCTTTCATTAGCCACTCAGCACTGCAAAAACATGTCACCTCCGCGAACACCGCAAGCTAAACATATCTCCTTCCTGACATAAAACATAATTCCTTGACATCAATTACTACTTTCCTACTGAACTAGGATTATGGCACCATCTTGAGGCAATAATGCAAAGAACACCCAAAACAACATGAATGGATGAATTCATAAAAACCAAAGTGCAAATAGGCAGGAAGTTGCTGAACTCTCACCATATGAAACTTCTTCAGTCTGCTAGAAAATGCTTTTATTCCACTGAAAAAGATTGGAATTATTGTCCTGTTTGTGTGCATCAAAATAGCTTATTTGGCACCGTTGTAAGTGCTCTGCTCTTTTTGCCCCGGTTAGCAAGAACATTGAACGTTGCCTGGCTCCGACACCGGCTAACGACATAAAGTTAGCTGTCCCCTGCTTTAGTGTCAGAGCAAATTAATTCTCCCTACAGATCAATGGCCTCATGCCCTATACACATTGGCACAGAGCGCCAGTTTACAAGCATGCTGCTGCATCAGCCGCCTCGTTTTCTGCCGCTGTGGCATCCTCGAAACGACCTTGTTTATCAATCAGATAAGCATGCTGAGGCCAATAGAAACAGGAACCAATGCTTTTGTTTCCCCTGTTGTTTTTTTCTCCTTCTAGATACAAACAAAAAGGTGCCCTTGCTCCCCTCCACACTGTCCAGATCAATAGCAAATAGGTGTCACACTGAGCGGATAAGCTGGCTCTCGCACGTCCCATCCTGACTGAACACGGTCTTTTTATGTCGCTAAGGCTCACGTCCAGTCCGGGGAGATTGGAAAACGGTGGCTGCAGGAAATGGAAAAGTCAGGCCACAGGGTGACGGAGGAAAGACGATGGCACGAAAAGAAGGGAAGAGATGAATGCCAAGATGTTGCACGCCAACCTCGACTCTTTCCAGCAGGCAGAATTCTTATTCAGGGCAAAAACACATCAGCAAAGATCCAATAGCCTGGGCTGAACGAATATAGCACAGCACCAAAAACTGCTGGCCAGCGTATAACCCCTCATGTAGCCTAATTTATTTATAACAGGGTTTCTAAGCAAGAAAGAAAAGTATGGAATTTGAAATCATAAATTCCCAGGTCTATAAAAGTTTCAAAAATGGGAACAATTGTACTAGCAATAGGATGAGGATCTTGGAGGAATTTCCTAAAAATAAAAATAAAACCTGTCCTTTGCACTTCCATCGCCTCTAAATTCCACAATAAAAGCTAAACTCGAGAATTTACAACAATTGATGATTAAAGTTACATGAGTTAGTCTTACTGCGCTCTTCTCATGAATAGTGTTTCATTTTTACTATTTTAATGAAGTTGTTAAATACTCTCTGCCCTGATTGTTTGGGAAGATCAGTTGATAATGTACAACTCTTCAGACATCTCAAGTAGTTCCTATCGAAAAATCATTACAATGTTCCAAATGAATGCACCATTAGCTGAGCTATAACCTGGACATTATTTAGCAACAGAATGGCATGTAAAGAATCAGAATGATACACACGGATTTACCCCAATGGAACCAATTGTTTGATTTTTATTTATTTATTTGGAATTCTCTACATTCAGGCCTTTAATAGTGTATGGAATTTGGAGAACCCAAATTTGTAGGGATTTTTAAAATAAGCTTCTTTTGTAAAGACAGCTTGACCTAAACAACGTCAAATGTTGCAATAATGTTTAATCCAAGGTTTAATTGTGCCATTTGATCTAATTTATTATGTAAATTAACTTCAAAATAAGGAAGTAATGGCAGAGGTTCAATCGCTGCCTTCATCTACAGTTTCCCTCACAATTTCAATCATAGCTTTTAGTGCACTTTTCTCACAGAAACTTAGGGGGGAAAAAAAACCTAAGCCTAAATAATTTTAGGTTCCTGCCCTGGACACATTTTGAGTTTGAGCCACGGCTTGTTTGTTTGTTGGTTTGTTTGTTTGCCAGTCAGCTGTAAATCGGCGCTAGCTTTAACCCTTCTGCAAAGGCTGTGTTGAGAAATCACAACACAACATTGAAGAAACATGAAGTAAAGCCCAAATTCAAAGATGAGGAGCACAGTTTTTACTTATTTTCGGACATGTTGTCTAAATCAAAGGAGGTTTTTGTTGGTTTGTTTTGTAGCACAAATCGGGGAGCCTCTGCCTCATCTGTCGCGTTTTTAACACCATAAAGTGGCTTTCCAGCTCATTTCGATTAAAAACTGACCAAGCTGTAATAAACACAATACCAAAATAATTGTACATTTCCAATGACATTAATGCTCACTTCTAATTGAGACTGTCACAGAAGCATTCATTTAAAACGAAGTGTATTATTATGGCTGCAGTTGTGTGCGTCTCACAAAGAAGAACCACATTGCCAAATGCTGCACTGTGGTTAAATGATGTAATGGTGTGTGTGGTGACAACACGTGTTTCCACATGGCTCACTCATGAATGGTGATCTCTTTTTCGTGTGATCGCTTCCCCATATAACGTGACGTAGCGTGGTATACATCATGGGCTAGTAAAAGTATTACTTTTACAAAAGTATATTATGTGATTATCAGTGTACAATTTTCGACCAGCATCACAGAATGCATCATGTTCTCCTGTAACTCATTGGGGGGATACAACCAAGGCCAACAAAACTACACATTTAAAATCGACATTACACTTGCACAATCTGCCCTTACACAAGCTTCTCTTTACTTTTTCTACACTTCAAAATCAGGAACAGCACCCCGCTGTCACAGGCCTTTCTTTCCTTGTGAATCAACGCGCATCAAGTGCTTCAAAAATACATGGGAGAAAATCACCAAGAACCTTGCATAAAGTCTGTTTTTCAGCGCTTTTCTTACAATTATGACTCGTCAGAGAGGTAGCCTTTGCTTAGCGGCTCCACCTCTGCATGATATGGAGAGTTAAAAGGCTGTCATGTGGCCTTAGGAGCACTTCAAACAGGCCCTAGCAGTGTGAGCCGCAGCACTAGTGACAGCTACGCACAGGAGGAGGGTCAACGACTTTCAATGTGTGTGTGTGTATGAGCCGACGTGGTACATGCGTTTTGTTGCAAAAGTGCATATGCGCTTGTGCGTCGATACATGTGTGTTTATATGTGTGTGTGCATGTAGCGTTAGAGAGGGCCTATTAAAAAGCTGCCTGAGGAGAAGGCTTTCAGCAGAGAATCCATGGGGGCAGAGAGGATGGCGAGGCCATTGTGTGTCACAGTCCCATCCTGAGAGCTGGAATTAAAGTCTTTCTCCTCTACTCAGCTGGAAGATTCTGTACCACCACCGACCCCGTGTTCAATTAGAGCGGCCCTGGAGAAAGAGGAGAAGCTTCGACACGAGTTACTAGGATGACTGATGAGGAGAAGACAAGTGAGAAAATAATCATCATTGAAGGGAAAAGAAAGACAATGAACTTGGGGAGTGTGAATTTGACTATAGGCTCCTTGGTGGGCATCCATCTATTTTTGATAGTGCTGACGCTCTTCAGTCACGTACGAGTTGGAGCTCATCAACCGAAAGGCAGGTTAGACCCTGGACTGGTCGACAGGAAGTCCATTTCCATCTGTCCGTCTATCCATCCATGTGTCCGTCCATCCATCCATCATGTCTTCTTTAAAATAATGCTTCCAGTGCTCTGCTGAGGGTTTTAATGCCTCAGTGCGTTTCAGGTTATATAAACTGAGTTTAATGTTTGATTGCTGCAGGATGGAAGAGTGACATTGCTCACAAAGGATACATCACAGCACGTAAACAAATTGGATTTGTCGGTTTATTTTGAGCCTAGTCGAGTCGTGGTGAACGGCCTCCCGGTACAACACTGGGTCTGGCTTGTCAGGCTAGAGGATGGGGGCACGTTGTGCCTTTGTGAAGGTGGTGCTCCAATCAAATTAAGTAAACAAACAGCGGACGATAATGAACAAGAGCATTACTAATTTCGGTAGTTGTCTCTAAACCAACAGCTTTGCAACCGAAAGCAAAATCCATATTTACCAAAGGGAATGAGTGTGACAAAGCACATTTATCAGTTATTGGATCACCAAACGGATAGATGGAGGATTTGTAGGTAGGCTGTTGTCTCAACCTTCACAAGTTCTGTCCGTATGGGCTTCATTATGTCAGAAGGGTGGATTTGGAATAGAAGGTTAAGAAGTTGTCGGGCCCAATTGGGGAGCGAGCCGTGTTACTGTAATGCTATTAAGTACTGCTGGGATGTGCAGGTGCTTTTGTAAACCTCACAAAAGTTATTACAAAGCAACTTTTGTGGTGGATTCTATTCTATTTCTTAGCAGTATAATTGAACAAAAGAAAAATCTGTCATTGGACGAAACTCTTAAAACTGGGAGATCAAAAGCAACCCAAATTGGGTGAAATATGAAACCCAGCACGAGGTCCAAAAGAGACCAAGTCGTTGCTGGGTTTTTCATACCCAAGGCTTCCGGTTGAGGATTTTACCCAGCATGTGAATTTGATCCAACAAGGGGTAAAACGTGCCATGCTGACTACGTTTAAATGCTGTCAATATTCCAAGTAAGGTCAAAACTCTAATTTGGGAAACATTTGGAATGACAATAATAATTACATGGGCCGAATTTGAGTAACCCAACTGAAACGGCGATGCACTGCCGTCATGCATTTCCGCTTGCATCTTTCAACCGCCAATGGAACAAATTATACTCATGTCATTCGCCGCAGAAATAAAGCAATTGGTTTCCTATCTGCTCCAAAAGAGTGCTTTAGTGCTGTGAGCTTAGCCATGATTGTTTAACGGACTTCAACCCAGTTTTCTGAGTCAAAAATAATTAACCCTTGGGTAAAAATAAACCAGCCCTCTCAAACTCCACAGCGACTCAGCGAGTTGGTTAAGAAAACAAGCTAGCAGTTTTGAGTGCGTATAATGCACACGCTTGCACGTTAGTGTTGACTAATTATGACTATATTTGGACTTTCTTCTTGGTGTTTGTAGTGTTCCATCTGATTAGTCACATCATTCACTAGTGACAGTCTCATTTCAACTCTCAAACAACACATTCACATGAACAATCACGACTGTAAGGGCAAGGAAACATAAAACAGAGGCGGATGATATGTTGGCCAAATCACAAGAAAAACATCCCATCAGGGCCCACAGTTACCGGTCTCACACACCACATCACATGACCAGTCATGCACACTGGCTCATTTATCGTGAGCCACTGACACACACATACAAGTTATAGATTAATCCCTGAGGGGAAGATTTTCCATACTACACGATGCAAAAACGAGCACACGTGCTGTATGTTTTCCAAGAAGGAACCGAAAAAACAAATTATGAAAACAAGGAATTGATGCAAATGTAGGGAAATAGTGTGACTGAAGCTTGGGTGCTGAACAATATGATCCCGAGCCTGCTGGGATGTGCGCTAAGCAATGAAACTATATGCAGATCCATGACTATTTTTTCAAGACGCATGCATGTGTGTGTGTGTGTCGAAAGAAGAGTCATGCGTGTGCATGTCGTTGAAAAGGAGCATGTCCTTCTCCTCCCACTGTGCCGTGACATCTTTCCAATCTCGTATTCCGCGCTGCTCGTCTGTGATCAAGCTGCTGTCACAAGCGGGCTTTCGGCGCTGATTAAGTTGAACTTGCCGTGCAGAAACTGCGAGGCACCGTTGTGTTCAGGGGCAGTAAATTACTTTTATTCACGCAGGAGGGTCAAGAGAGGGAGGGAGGGAAATGTGTTTGTGTGGGCGGTTCATCGCTGGTGCTGTGTGTGGTCAAAGTGAGATGCTATCACTTTCTTCTAAGCACCTGCTAGGGATTACTTTTACCCTAATAGTTTATGGAAACAGTTCAGAAGAGATGAAATCGTGAGGAGTTAACTGATTTGTTGGTCAACACCTCACTGACTTAATGTTTAGAGACAAATAAGCAGTTTTTCCACAAGCAAGAATGCCCCTCTTAACAAATGTTTCTTTGTTTTATGAGACCCAAATTACGATTCGCCGGAAACTATTCCAGAAACTGCAAATCTGGTCAACATCTGATTTGTTTGGACTTCAAAAAAGAAATTCTCATGGGAAACACAACAAATAGACATATATATTATCAGTGATATTATTCAATACTATTATTCACAGAAGTGAGCATTTCATCCCAGGGGCAGAATGGTCCATCCATCCATCAACGGACACCCATTTTGCAGACAAGTTCAAACACAGACTTATGATGGACGGTTGAGTTCTTTTGACTGACAATGGATGGAGTGACGAACCGGTGAAAGAAGCCCTTTTGAAATAACGAGGATTGACAGACGGACAATTATATTACAAATATGGACAGACTGATGATGACGGAAGGGGCCACAAACGAAGGACGGACTAGCAACATTTGTTAAAGTGCCCTCTTGAAATGGATAAAAACAGATGGATTTTGCCTGTTTAATTCATATTCCACAAATGAAACATGAATCCAAACACTGTGTTTTGACTAGTTGGGCTGCACAAAACATACAATGAAAATTTGGTGGTTGACTTCCCCTTCAAGTGAAAGGTGTGTGCAAAATGTCAGTGCTACTCCCCTAGTGGCCCCCTTCTCACCCCAACCACAAGTCCTCAAACCGTCTGGAACTCATACAAGGACCACGTCTAGAATCTAAGGCTGGTGTACAAAAACAAAACTCTTGCCAAGTGATTCTGTCTTTCTGTCTGTGTTGTTTCGCAATCCCTTGCCCCAAGGCCAAGTTCCTCTTTGTTTTCTTGGTGTCACGTGACCCCCACCTGAAGCCAGCGTCCTACCTATCTGATAGCTACACATTCCCCTCCCATCCTCCTCTGCTTTCCACCATGCCTGGACAAAAGAAGCTCCATTGGGATGTGACTCAAGCCTACACATATAGAAAGTGGAGACAAAGCCCACCATTCTACTCTAATAACAACTTTTGTCGTCTCCCACAAAAGAGCATACACAGTTAGCGTTCACTAGCAATTTGTGACAGCGCTGGGAAGCCTAAGGCGCTTTGAGGTTTTTCAAACCCAAACCACTTTATTAGGCCACATTTCACCTTGAATGTGATTTTTTAGACCAATTGGATTTTCTGTGGCAATATACTGTGCTATAGCTACTTCGTATAGTAAAACGTTAAAACTAAGTTTTTGTTGTAAACATATGTAATATAATGTCAATATATGAGGAAGACAGTCATCAAACGATAAATATGTGCAGTTACACTACCATGAACTGGATATTGCCCCAAAATGGATGCAAAGATTAAACTATAACTTTTCAAGTTTTGTTCCGCATATTCCATTCAGGAGGTTACAATTGGAATGCTGCTATGTAGCCGTAGCCAATAAAACGATAATGTTGACATGATATTCAAGTAAGTGGACTAACCACAACTGTATATTTTTATATTTTAGGAGTATAATTGTGTAACACAAAGAATGGAAACAGGAGGAAATACAATCTTCATGTCCTTTTCATCAACTCTCACTGTAGTTGAGCCTCTGTCCTAGCAGTGACCCGCGTTGGTGGAGAGTAATTAGGACAAACCTCCATGTGACATTTATTAGCAAGCAAATGGCAGCCACAGCTTGTGGACAAACGGCGGCCATGACAGATGGTCACTGCGACTGAGTGACTTTTGGGGACCTTGTTCAGCACAATGGCACGGCGACAACGACCCGAAGCTTCTGTTGTGTCACACTCGTATTAGATGCAAAGCAGCGATGCACATGTCTGGAAAACGAGTCACGGAGAAATTCAATGCGAAACGGCGGCCCCGAGCCTATTTGCTGCTAATGCTGCAGGGCTCTCTTACAACTTACACTACGTATATTCATTGAGTTTCGACTACCTCTCTTACCTGTTCGCTCACGCTTAGGAAGAAACAGTAAAAGCCTCTGGGTGTTTTTTTTTTTTTTTTTGCTTAGCCTTTGTCCTGCAAGCTCTTTGCAATTAAGCAAATGGGTCATTTATTAATGACCGCCGTAGGCAACGGGACACAGTTAATAAGGCAGAAAAGATGCCCTGCTTGGAAAACAGTTCTACACATACAGCGCATTTGGAAAGTATTCAGAGCTTTTACAGGCTCATTCGAAAATTTAGTAAACTCATTCAATTGTATTCCCGCTTAACTTTCTCCATTTAAATGTATAGACATGTCATTAATCCTTTCCGGCCCACCAAATACCACCAACAAAATACTGTAGGAAAAATAACAGTATTATCCTTGATTAATATGAAATGCTTCAGCACGCCTGTGACCCTTGTGAGGAGAAGCGGTTCAGAAAATGGATGGATGGAATGGAAAGAGTTATACTGTTTGTGCAGGGTGATTTCATGCTTCACTGCCCATTGACATTGTTGTGCTCCTCCTGGTGTTCCATGACCACCAGGAGGCAGTGTATTGCCTCCATCAGGAATGCACAATGTATTGTAAGTTATAACAAAATTATATTTAACATTTGCCTTTTTTTGCTGAGGAGAAAGAATATATGGCTGCGAGTATTGTTGCTCCAACTACTGCTACAATGAGATAAATGTTACTGATGCTAGAGTTTGCATTGCGTTAGAATTAATCTACCTTACTTTCACAAGTTACATCGTTTTGAAATACATACCACAAATTTGTGTTTACAACTCGTGACAAACCAAATCGGCCGGCCTACCTTAAAAAACTCCTAAGTTAGGTCACTTGAGGTTCCCGTGTACTTTCCGTATGTACTGTATGCACACAAACTCGTGATCATTTTACAAGTGACATTAAAATGAAGAAGACCTTTGTGACAACGGCACGAATAACATCACAGGCAACAGCAAGGGCATGATCATTGATTGAAGCTGTCAAAGTGTGCTGAGAGGCACATTTTTTCTTGGAGGACACTTTAGACGACAGTGCCTCAGGCCATCAACATTCAGAGCGCGGCACCATGATATTTTTACAGAATATGATTGCACGAAAACTCAATCTTGAAGACAGAAGAGTGCTGACATAGCATTTTGATGAAACTGAAACAAACAGGTTTGTTAAAGGGATACCCCACGCAGGAGTCCAATAACCTGGATTTATATTGGGAAAATTGGTTTGATGGGTACAAGGCTGCTCTGGGACAGGTGCTTACTCAACACTGAGATAATACAGAGGATAGTTAAACTCAGAGAATTTCTGTGTCCCTTTCTGCCCTACAAACAAACATATTTTAGTAATTGATATATTAGTCGTATTCAACATGAACTGATGACACTTATCTTACTGCATGGCATAATTTTGCTGGTATTATTATTATTATTATTATTACATAGCATGGGGAAGACTGAATATATCACCGTCTATGATTACAATATTGTTTTATAACTCCTAAGGGAGATCGTTTAAATGCCTCTTTGAATGTTTAAGGTTGCAAAAAAATGACTCATAAGTTAAAATGTCTCTTTGAATGTTCAAGGTTGCTAAAAGATGACTTATAACATGATTGGGAAGCATTTATTCAAGACACAATAATAAACCCGTTGCTCCATACTACAGAAGTAAAGATTTTAAACCATAAGACTTTTGGTGCAAGTATTGACTGCATCCCTCCACTAGATGGCGTTATTATTTACAGCTGCCCATTGGACGCTCAACTTAACACACTTCATATTGATTTATCGCTTTCACCACGGCTGTTACTGTAACAAAGTTCTTCACAGAAAATTAAAAAAATATGCACTGTGAACTTAATATGCAAAAATGCAAAAGAAAACTAGAGGCTATTTTTGGTTTTTTGACTGTGGCAGAATATTTTTGTTCTTTGAACCTCCCTCGTTTTTTGCTGGGGTTACGTTCCGAAACGAACATGTTAGGCGAAATTCGTGAAGTAGAAACCTACCCTCATAATACATGTATAACATTGAAACCAAATAACAAAACCTGTTTTCAGGCCCAAGCATTTGTTTAACAAAGAGAAGAATTTATTTCTTACAAATGACTAAATAAAATAGTTTTTGTAGCAGTATTTCCCATGCAGTTTTGGTACCCTTTTCCTTGTCATTTCTTGTTTTTTGTCCAAGCCGACTGGCCTTATATTATAATACCGTAACGTTATTGACACATAGGTAGAGAAGAAGTGCGGAGACTATTTAGCCAATCAGGACACATAAAACAATGTACTGTGAAAACAAAATCGGTGAAAGGAGAACCACGATACAGCGAGGGATATTTTACTGGCTTATAATCAAAATGTTACCTTTAAGGATTAATGTAACAACACAATCTGTCTCACCTGAAACTGTAAATCAGATGAGTCCTTGCACTGACACTTGCTGCACTACAATATGAGAGAGACGGCAAGGGAGGGAGAGAGAAGATATATCTGCAAGTTACTGGTAGCAAAACTTCTGAAATGTCAATATTACACAGTACAGTGCAAAACTGTACCACTGCATACTTCAACCAGTTAAAGCGACACCTTTATGAAAGTGTCGATCAAAATAGCACATCATTTCATTTGTAAAGGAAGACTTTGAACACAGCTCTTGTATTTATTCTTGTATTTGATCTGATTAGTCACTGCAGGTGTACGCGCTAAAATGTCTGTTTTAAATGTTTATCAAAATCCTTGAGGACCTCTTTAACCATGTCCACAAGAGGGCGCATATTCCCCCAGACAAATGGCAAGGATTTGCATGTTGGAAACCAAGCATTTATTGTTTACTTTTTACTCGTAGAAATATCCAGCTCCCACCCCCTCATATCGTGAATCCACATTTACAAGGTATCCATAATTATTATCCCACAGCACACTCAATCAATATTTGTGCTTCATCATTGAAACCAAAATCACACACAATGAGTGAGTATGTTGTGCTATTTGAGCAAATCATCTGAGGTGGAGGGAAAAAGGAAACAATGTTTGATGTTGCATGTCATCACTAAATGGATTCATTTGTTTCTTGCTGCACTTTGGTAATTCAATTTTCCTCCTTCATTAGGATAATTACTCAGGCAGTCTGGGAAAAGAGAGCCTCCGACAAGACCGACTGCGGTAATTTCATTCTGCAGGCCCCCTTCACTGAGCTGAGGCTGCAAACAGCAGCAGACAGGATGCGTTGGAGTGAAAGTATGATGCAGTCTCAGGTTGGTCGGGGTGAGCCTTTAAAGAGCAGTTTAAGTTTAATAAGTGAGGGTCAAGTCCAGGAAAATTATGTCAGAGGATGTAATGTTCTCTGAGGCGATGGAAACACAGCTTCGACTTGAAAAGGGGCTTCATCAAGTTGTGCGTGCGTGTGTTACACTCAATATAACATAATGACAGCAAAGTACTACTCCATTACGGCATCATTTCTGTTGCATCACTTGTTTTTGTGAAGAAAAAAAACCTACCAAGACAGCAAGTCGCAAGAAATTGTTTATTTGCTAGGGCTTTCTTTTCATTACAATATTTTTCTATAATACACACTTGCAACTGGCGCTGCAACTAACAATTACTTTAATAATTGATCAATCAATGATTAATCGATTAATTGGATTTAAAAACTGTTTTAATTTTCATGCCTTTATTAAAACAACATTATTTCAAACTGACAAGGGAAAAGGTACAAACCTATTAAAGTTGATTTAGCTACTGCTTTGAATCGTAACGCTAAAAATGTTTTTCCAAACTACTAAAAGCAAATGTTCCATTTTGATTCAATACAGATCATCAGTCTCATTTCATAAAGGACTAGAGAAATTGGCTAATATTTACTGGAGAGAAGCTGAAATTCCGAGCATGTGATGATCAAACATAATTAATTTGATATTTAATTGTCGATTAATCGTGGCACCTCCACTTCCAACTAAAGCCTGCTTGACTGAGAGAAGTTATTGTCCAGCAGATGGTGGTAAAGGACAAAACCCTCAGCAGGTTCTGTTTCGTCCCCCGACTCCCCTCACTTAAATAATGTCGACAATAGTGTGTCCTTTTATCCCCAATACATGCTGATTTTATGATTTGTCTGAAGTCAAATGACTCTTGCTTCAGTCTATTTCTTGATCCTTTCCCTGGGATTGAAGGTCAAACGCAGTTTCAAGCGTACAGCCACGAACTGTATAGTATGCCGTTAAATGAAAACCCTCGGAGTCAATTTTCACAGTAACAACTGCAATAAATCAGAGGAGTGCCACCGGTGAGCAGAGTGTGCCTCTAAACTCGGGCTCGCCAGCCGTTCCCAGCCAGCCTAGTTAGATCAGTATTGATTCTCTGTCTCACTGTGATGCCGCAATAACATTTGACCTGTGAATGCTGAGATCACAGCATCGCCCTGACATCAACAGCGGGCCGAACCCTGAAGCAGCCGAGGGCTTTTACAATGCTGCTTTCTCCACTCACTTGGCTATGATACATAGAGTACACCTTGACACCAACCACACTCATTCACTTTATTAGGTACACTTGCACAACCTTAGCAATCCTAGAGTCATTCGGAATCAACAATTCCATCTTTACGCAACAATAAAGATTAGGTTTGGGTGGGGCTGCTCGATTATGAAAATTTACGATTATTTTGGGCTGGCAATCATTGAAATCCTGATTATTCAAATGAGCATTTATTTCTGGGTACCAAAAAAAGACAATGTTTAAATGTAAAAAAACATTAGGACACATTTCTTTGAAATACTATAGCTACACAAGTTCCCTTTGAACCAAACAAAACTTATAAAATTTGTTATTTAAAAAAAATATATATAAATGGTGCAAATCCATAAATTCAACTATTGTTTCCTTGACTAAACAAATTGCATTGGATATTAATGTGTATTAATTGTACAATTATGCTAATTTTGTAATTGTAGAGTATAATAGTAATTGATTTTCAACTAATTGCGCAGCCCTTGATTTGAGTGAACAATGTTTATCAATATAATTGGATTCTTGTATTTTGGTCTGTTTGATGTTTACAATCTGATTAAAATACATGAGGAATTATTTACCGGGTACTTGTTAGTTAAGTAGTTTTTCCACTGAATAGCTACTAAAGCAAATATTTGGAGTTCTACGTTTTAGTCAAATTCTCCCAAGGTAACATTCTTTTACCTGAGTACAATGTTTGGCTTTTCAACTCAGCCTGGAATAAAAGTACACAGATATAAGAAAACCCTCACACCAAAGAAAGTACTTCTATTTATTTATCACTGTTTTCTTTGTGCATTTGAGTACGTTTCCCGTCAAGGTCAAGTTAAAGTTAATTACAACAGGTACTCAACCTGAAAAAGCACACATTTTTAGTTTCATTACCATTTTTCTGTAAGACAACACATTCGCACTGACATATACTGTGCTGCTAACGTACTGTTGCTGCTGCTGTTGTTGTGACTTGCGTCTTTCCACATCTGAGGAAGTTACATCATAGAGACCGATGAAATGATAAGAATGCTCAGTTTTTAGTGACATTCTGAACTACACTGTAACTAACTGTTCACTCGAATATAATGCCTTGTGTAGCCCAATCTTGTAGCCAAAATGAGTGGCAATGTATGTTTTTTTCTTTTTCTTTTATATTGTGAAAGCTTTCATAATGTTGCGGGGATACTCAAACACAAATGGACAAAATTCTTTCAAGCTCCGATGTTAATCAGCCTCATTTTGAGGGATTTATTGCATTGTGAGACGCATCAATGTGATTTCATACAAGAAATGATAGTCTTTGTTACAGAACGATTTAAGAGTCCTAAAATCCGTAACAGAATGATCAGAATACAAAAATATACAGTATATAGGGTGCCATCTCATGTATTGCATGTATATTGAGCCTATCCCAAAATATAGCCAGATGAGAATTTGAAGAAAGACAGTCAGGGATTCAATTAATTCACCTTAATCTGTTCTTGTGTGCATTTGTACAGAAATCTTACAGACAAGTCATAAACAAGTCCCACCTTTATGAGAACACAATCTTAACATGTGGGTATCATTTAAAACAAGTACACAAATAGAATTCCCCCCCAATAGACAAATATCTAATCACCATTATCGCAGATGTCATCTCCACTTTGACATTTATTGCTGGTCCATGTCACAAAGGGATTTTCCATTTATATAAGATAAACAGAATCAACATGGAAATAGTTAATATGTTCTAACATGTATTTAAGTTTTGTAAGGAGTCCCAGAAGGCCCTGCAGTGATGTTTTCCATTCACCACAGTAGAATGTGTCATACTGCATTTCCAGCCAAGGGTGTGTTTACAAATCCAGCTTGATGACCTGGTCTGTGCTTTGCCATGTTTATGTACATAAACCATACAAAAACAAAAAATATGGGCTACCCTTGAAAAGGTTTCAATCAGAAGACGGAAACTGACCAGCGATATTTTGTGGCACTTACTTCCTTAACAGTGATGACTCTGCAAAGCCGAATTGAACCTCCTACACTCGCCCCGACATGACTCAACTTACTCATCGTGCTGAACAATAACTTGATGAACACACCCTTAATTGGCATCCAAGCTAATTACACAAGGTGCAGTACCATTATTAAGTGTATCTATTTCAACACCATTCTGTGCGGTGACAGTGAAGCCCTGCATATTTGCAAATTTGCCTGTTTAGCTTGCTTCCATTATTTGCTTAAAAGGTGCCGAACAAAGGCAACAACTGTTACATTTGTGCCGTCTGCTGGCCGCTTGGTGTCAAGCAACTATGTTGACGTTTCATTTAGACACAAGTAGTGCTTTGCTACCATCTTGTGGCATATATAGGTATTTACAAACCTTTTTTTTTGGGGGGGGCAGATTTGCAGGGTGGTTCACTGTATTCCAATGAAGAGACTCGTTGATTGTGAAAAGAAGCATATTGATTTGAACCTGCTAATTTGAATTTTCTCTCCGCCGAGGTACTGTCACTGTCCTCTGGCACCCTCCTCCTCAAAGGCCCTGTTGTCATAGTGATGCTGTTGTCTCTCATGGTCAGAGTTCAGTGGGTCGGTTAGTGGGACTTCATACATGGCCTCCCCGCCCGCCACTGTGATGACGGTGACCTCTTGTAGCGGAGCTCGGGACATGCTTTCCTTCTCCTCCTCCTCAACTCCGAGAGCCTTGAGGATGTCACATTTGCACATGGGGCAGGTCCTTTTCTCCAGCAGCCACGGTTCGATGCAGGCTTTGTGGAAAATGTGATCGCACGTGAGCACGGTCACCACCTCGCCCGCCTTGTACGACTCGATGCACACGGCGCACATGTGCGAGTCGCTCGTCGTCTCCTGGTCGTCTCCCTTCAGCGTGCGCACTTTGAGGCAGCCGATGGCCTTCTTGGCCGCGGACTTCAGCTTCTTCTCAGCTCGCCTGTGGGCGCGCATGTTGTAGAGGCGGTTCGCCGAGATGAACAAGAAGTATGCCACCGAGGCGGCTGTCACAATGAAGAAGGCGATGGACATGAAGTAAATCCAGTAGTTGTCCATCCAGGGGCCATGAGGGCTGCCCGTGTGGATGATCATGCGCACTTCTGTACCGTTCCTCACCAAGCCAGCAATCTCCGCGCCTATAATGTTGCCGGTCATGATGGAGACAATTTCCAGAGCCTCAAAGTGCGTCATTTGAGTGGTGCTGTTGCTGCTGCCGTCCACATTGTACACCACCACGGCGGATGCTCCTTGACGTTTGGCTCCGTTGATCTTCTCGCTGAACGTACAGTTTCCCCGTTTGATCAGCGCTATCCAGGGGAAGGCGCTGGCATTATATGCAGGATCTGGGCCGCAGCCTTTGGGATCTCCCGTGGGGAGAACGACAACACCCGCGACTTCAGCGAGTGGCGAGTTTCGGCCGAATATGCCGCACTCGCAGTCTTTCTCCACAGTCTTGTTGGGGCTGATGAAATAGTTGACTTCCACCACAGCAGTCCAGAAAACCATGGAGGCTGAGCAGTGAACAAGTCCAAACAAACACAGCAGAAGCAACAAGGCGCCTTGCGTCTTCTTACCCATGGTAACGCTCTTCTTCCAATTCAAAACAACAGGAAGGGCTCAGCTAGGCGCTTTAGCTTCTCCAACACGCCTTTTTCAGTCCTAGTTCCTGCTTGGAGGAGGCACGGCAATCTGAATACAGCCTACCTGCTACCGACAGTAATGTGATACGAGCCGTTGGGTAACATAACACGAGCTGCGCGTCAGCCGTTCACCTCTCCTTATCTTCCTGAACCTTGAACGCTGCGCACTTTCCGCACAGGGCAGGGTACTGCGATTCAACAAGTTGCAATACACAAAAAGCACACACCTACCTACACTATCCCTATTGCCAAGGTAAAGAAGGCGCACTGCGATAAGCCCGCAATAAGGACACTTTCCTGTACACGGGTCCGAACCGCAAAGCTGCTGTGTTTGAGTCATAAAACCGGCTGACTTGTGTAACCACGAGCAAAGCAACTCAACTGGTTATTCTTGTTTGACTTGTTTCCTTCCCTGTTTTTGTGGTGGAGGTGAGTTCTGTAAAAAGGAGGCAGAACCCGTTTAATTTGAGTATATTGCTATATTGTCATCAAAATGTTTCAAAGTCACTTGACTAAAGTAATCATGACTAAATATACACATTTAACTAAAAGCTTTGTCATAACAGACTGAAGGGATGGAACAGAGTAGCGTCATAGTGTCATTGTATCACGTGAGAGCACAAGACACACACACACACACACACGGAATAATAGATGTTTCCAATGACAAATGAGATGGAGAGGTTTCCTGTCACAAGTATTCTCCTGGTCACACTCACTAAACTGGAGCAGCCCAACAACAGTAGAGCAGTGTTAAATATTTCAGTCAAAGGGTAGATTTAAGTAAATATATGTCTCAGTGTATTCATTGTTTGTATAGCTGGAGCTGACATTTTGTGATAACAAGAACAATTAGAAAGTTGGGACCAGTGAATTCCTGATTATTCACCTTTGAACGGCTGGATGGTAACACATAGTAAAACTTTTATCGGTCGATTAAAAATATTTAGGGTGTTTTTTCAGGCCCTATTAGTGAATGAATACATATACTGTGTATACATGTTCATATTTGGAGCAACAGAAGCTTATTCTAAGGACTTTGGCTTTGGGACCAGAGGGTGCAGTTCAAGTCCATCAGTCTGTTGTCTGTTTCTCTCTGTGGTGCGCAACAAAATACATACAGCCATGCTAGAAATTGTATTTCCCCTTGAGGGGTCAGTGCAGTAGATACACGAGTACAGTTAAAACAAAGATTGAGCGGTTTCTTTAGTAATACTGCCACCTAACGGATAAAACGTATAGTGCAGGATCTCAGCAGCAATCACACGCAGGGAAACCACATGTATTATGAATATTAATAATGATCAACTAGCCATTCATGGTTAAATCAAACACAAAACTACATTACCAATTGTTTGTCAAAATATTGTATGCTTGTAAATATGATGAATGTATTTGTTTTACACATTTTACTAGTGGATTAAGTCCAATTGTGGTTAAAGATATGTTTACTAAGAAAGAAACTGGCCTAAATTTCACCCACAACCCTACAATTGAATATATGCCAATGAGCTAAATACACACAAGAATTCTGAACTATGTAAACAACATTTAAATGAAAAGACAGCTCAAGACACTGGATCAAGGTATGCCATAAAAAGGCATTCGTCATTTGACTGTACAGTATGTTGTTGCTGACTGTGTGGAAAATCGGTATTGTGGTCCAACTGGGCACGTAGGGTGCAAAAGGGCAATCGCAACTTGTTAGCAACCAGCACGGGGCCATTGTCCATTCAACTACGTTGGTGACTCAACAATTTGACATTGGACATAAACGTGAAAGGCTTACAGTCAAAGGCCGCTGACATTTTTTCCAGCAACAGTCACACCAACAAGATCTTCACTTCACCTAATATGTAAGTTTTTTTTTTTTTTAAGCGTGGGAGAAGCAAGTACTGTGAGAACATGCAAAAACCGACTGCAAGACACAAATGATTCCCAAGCGTCCATCATGCCAACTCTAATTACAAAACAATACATTTCTATCAATTCATAGAATCTTAAAGTTGGGGTTAAATTCAATTAGGCCACACGGGGGCGCCATTTGCCGTCTAACAAAACTTTAACTTTCATCAGTTTCATGTGCCTTCCAATGCAGTAAAGTCAGATAAAATGAACATTTCAATACAGTAAAGTGAGCATATAGTGAAAGCATAAGCATATAACTTTAATCAGTCATTAAAAAAAAAAATAATGTACACGGGTCATTCCAGATTTGAAGGACCATTTAGGGACCAACATTTGAAAAATTGAACAATCATGAAATCATGCTTTGCAATGTTGTCAAAACGTGCAGCTCACGCTTAATTCTTGCTGGCTAAAAAAAAGTAACAGGGTTAAATAATTTAAATAATACCCAACTTCAAATCACAACCACTATAATGTCTGTGATGAAGCAAATTTTAATAATTACAAAGAAAAATATGCACCCCCCAAAAAAACAGCTGATTCAAAACAAGTATGTTTCCGTATTTTATGCATTTATTAATTGAAATGTCCGGGGGGCGGTCCTTCAATTCTGTAATGACCCACACCAGTCATCATCCTGACATTTCTGTTTCATCATAAATAAAGCTTGCAAAGCACGTGCGAAATATAACCAAAACAACTTACCACTCGTTGTCTGCAGTGAAGTATAGTTTGCAGGTGCAATGAGTCCCCTCCGTGAATGCTTCGTGAATGCGTGCATCGTCAAGCAACTGGGGAGCGCATAATCACCCAGCAAGTGGATTCAGGGGGGCAACATGTCCAAACATGTCTGAGATAGTGACACCTCACATTAAAGGGCTCCCTCTCGTCTTTTTGCGGCGGAGTCACCCACAGGAGCACTTTAGGACGGTGGCTTTTAGACTATTTTATTCTATCTGCAACAGTTGATATGCTCTCGTAGCAGATTCGTTGCATTGAACACATGCAATTATATTCGACCGGCAAACTGGTCAAGAGGTCTCCTGCACGTTTAATAAATTGAAAGCAAACAATGCACAGTGGATGGCGACTATTTGGGGACATCCAAACTCCACTAACAAAAGTTCCACATCAATTGATGGCCTTTTTGCACATTATTCATACGCCCCATGAGCCTTTGAAATGTGGGCGGAACTTCAGTTAGCGCAAAACCGGCCTTTTATTTCTAAGGGACTTCATTTAGTAGGAGCGCCAGTTGTTGGAGCTTTTAGGAGAAAAACATTTTAATCTCTTTTAATGATAATCTTGGAGGGTAAGGGGATGACAGAAACTACAGTCATGTCTCACTACATAAAGTGTTGATTTGGGCATGATGAATCTGAAAAGCTCTGATGGGTATAAAAAGACAGTAATAAAGTTGATCACATTTTTTATACTTCTTTAACTTAAAAAGCTTCAGAAGTATCTGCAGCCAAACCACTTGCCACTGCATGGTAACCACATGACCGTGAAGATTCATGCAAACAAGCTTTGTTCGATGTCATACATTCTTCAACATCATATGAACATCACGACTTAGATCAACTTCAGGCGCTCGCTACAAATATTAGAACGATCAGCTTCAATATTTTTAACTTTCGGAGAAAAGGCACAGCTTAGTCCATCAAATCCAAAATATTGCAACGATTCTTCTAAAAAAATATATATACAGTCAACCATTGACATCTTTGGGCAATTTGGAGCAGTCAATCAGCCTACCATGCATGTTTCTGGAATGTGGGAGGAAGCCGAAGTACCCGGAGGAAATTTGCACCTGCAAACTCCACACAGGAAGGCCGGAATCATGCCCCGCAACTCTGAACTGCAAGGCAAACATACTACTCAGTGATCCATCGTGCCGCCCTGTTGCAATTATATATTTTTTCAAAATCATTTAGCCCTCTTTCCTACTTAAGTTGTGCAAATGTTTTGCATCGTTATTACATTTTTTGTACAGTTGATCCTGATTGAACACCTTCCACCCACTTGGTTGCAGTCTGCTCAACCGGAATGACTCACAACTCGTGATCCCCCATTCTTAGTAACAAAGCAGACCTTAAAAGATGCTTTCCCTCTCAAACACTCCCTTTCTTTCTTTCTCTCGCTCCCTTCTCAGCTTGTAGTATTTCCCCGCTTATGCAGAACACTTCATAAGCCTATATGACTTCTCGGACTCTTCTTTTTTAACTCAAATGGCCACGAATAATGTTGCAGCTCGTCAGAGCAAAAAGAGAAAAGATTTTATACCTTATTTTTTGGGGTTAGTCCTGTTCCTGTATTGCACCGTTCATCTTGTATCATTCACAGCCAACACATCCGACTGGAGTCACACAAGACGGGTGCGCCGTGCACTTGGTAAGTGAATCACATTTGCATTTTGGATAGTTTTACTGTTAAAGGATTCACACTCTGTATTTACTGTAAGTAGAAGAATAGACACGTGTAAAAGAAGTAACTGGTAAAAGTAGAAATACTGACTAATTCTTTTCTCAAGTAAAATTAAAGTACAAAAGTAAAGTTTAATTTTCACTATGGATCATAGCAGTGCAAAAATAAGTACCACTGCCAAGACCAAGATTAAACTAGAGTAGGCACAAGCCTCGAGACACAGGTTTTATTCTAAAATATTTATAGTAAGCTACAATATGTTGTTTGTTGTTGTAAGCCTCTGGAAAATGTTGCAACCTTTGTTCAAATTTGAGCTGTTTAAACATAAGACATTGACAAAATGCCCAATTATATATTTGAATACAGTTAAATACAACTCAACTGTCCCCAATAAATGTATTGGTTAAAAAAATAAAATATGTCACTGTGACATGATGCAGGTATATTTAATTCAGTGATTCTTTCACGTACCACTAGAGGGGAGGGAGCCCATGTACTCGTACCAAACTTTGCGAATCAATAGATTAGTGCAGTGACTCTCAAAGGTGTGGTATGAGTGTACATGGGTGCCCAGTAGTGGTATGCAAAAGCTCACTGAATACAAAAAAAATTACTTGTTTTGGTATGTTTTATTGGTGAAGTACATTTTTCTCTATTCAGGCACAGTCTTCAAGTTTAAACTGTAGATGTTACAATGTTTTACAATCATTTTGAGAAGAAAACCTCTGTCTTTTTAAATAGTATTTATTTGAATGAGTACAGTATTGTAGATGTTCTTTTTAAGTGGTACTTGATACAAAAAGTTTGAAAACCATTGGATTAAAGTCTATTTTGATAACTTGGCTCTACAGAAGAAGAACTACTCTTCACACAGATTACTTTGCCTCTTCTAATAATTGTGATGGTGCTTTATCCACACATGAACAGCAAAGTCACTCACTATTGAAATGCTATTAGCGACACTTGTCTGTAAGGATTTGGCTAATGTAATGTGTCGTAGGTATTAAGCGCTTCATCATAAATGTTTCGCCTCATTTTGCGCTTCAGATCGTAGTAATCGATTGTGGCTGCAGCAGAGTTTACGTCACTAATGCCCGTGTCCCACAGGCATGGAGTGGCATGGAATTGCAATTAAAGCATTAAAACAAAGATTTTGTTTAGAATTTGTTGCCTAGTTTACAATTTATGGGCCTCAGCCACCAGACAGGATAATAATACAATACAATGCACTTCATAGTTTAAAGGTTAATAAACCAACAATGCTTTAATAACAAAGAGAGGTAAATTGAGTTTATTAAAGAAATAAACAATGGGACCTTCTGAATACAAATGCAATTTTTTTTCCATCACTCAAAACCTCAGCGCAATCCAATAAAGTTATAATGGTTACAGTGATTCTCAAATTCTGGTATGGGCTCCCTCTAGTGGTACATAAAAGGATCACTGAATTAAAAAAAGAAAAAAAAAATCATGGACTCCAGCATAGTCCCGGTTCATCATCTGAAGGCATATCTATTTGCAGATTTTTTAAAATATATTATTTTAAATATATATTTTGGATTTTTTAATGGTTTGGTGGGCAACAATACGTTTAATCCTTAAGGACTGTTTTTGATTTTTTTTAAGATTTGGGTATATGTTTGTCCATATGCAATGCATTTTAATTGAATCATGATTGTACTGATTTTTTTATGTTCCTGTATTTAAGGCTAGTGTCATTCCACCCTGCAATAACCTACGCAGGTAGGCTAGAAGGAGAGGGTGGGAGATTTGTGCTTCTCTGAGAAGAGTGGATAAGAGTTGGGGTCCACACTGGGCTGGTCGCCAGTCATTTGTAGTGCACATATAGGGTTTCAATATGACCTCATTTTACTGTTTCAGAGGACGAGAACGAGACAGAGTGTATCGCACCTCAGTCGTCCGAATTCCCTGACGGCTTCTTCACCGTGCAGGAGAGGAAGGATGGAGGCCTCGTCATCTACTTCATGCTCATTTTCTACATGTTCTTAGCCGTCGCTATAGTCTGTGATGACTACTTCCTTCCATCCTTAGAAGTCATCAGTGAGCGTAAGTTGTGCGGACTGTCTAGCTCTAGTATGTGTGAACATCTTTTAAGAAGGTAAGGTCACTGACTGACTTGTGGCTCGTCATTGTAATAGCTTATTACAGGGTCCTGGGGTTAAGGTCAGGGTTCTGATTTTGCCTGTTTATTTCATATTCCACAATGGAAACATTAATCAAAACACTGTGTTTTGACTGCTTGGGCTGCACCAAACAAATCATCACAAAGAAAATTTTGGGGTCAACTTTCCCCTAATTAACTCTTCACTGTCTGCAATGTTTTGACCTTGCCTTTGCTTTAGTTTTAAGTTTATATGAGCTGAAAATAGACCAAAAGCAGAAAATAACTTTCACTACTGCAATTTCCTACATGTAAATCCCCAAAGATGGAAAAGGACTACTTTTGAAGCCCCTAAATTCACTTTAACACGTTGATTACAAAAGGAGAATAAGTTCCCCCAAAATGGAATCAAATACACAAATGTGTACATGCAAGTTGGTTTATTGTATATTTATGTTGTGCACTTACTAGCTACCCATATAATGATGAGTTAGGTCATGCAAGGATGGTTGTATGGTTGTGTACATGATTCTGTACTGTCTCAGGTCTGGGATTGTCTCAAGATGTCGCTGGTGCGACATTCATGGCCGCTGGGAGTTCTGCACCTGAACTGGTGACAGCCTTTCTGGGTAAACACAAAAGGGATGATTTTCATTAACATTAGATGGAATGTAAATTACTTTTTTTAATTATTTTTTTTATCTTTGCTGTGTCTCAGGTGTCTTTGTGACAAAGGGGGACATTGGGGTCAGCACCATAGTGGGCTCAGCTGTCTACAACCTCTTGGGCATCTGTGCTGCATGTGGACTTTTGGCCTCTATGGTAAACATCTTGCAGTTCATTCACACATTGACCCACTTAGTTGCTATTGTCAAAGTGTGATCTTTACACAAGTTGTAAATGTTGTTTTTGTTTCCTCTTGAAGACAGGACGTCTCTCCTGCTGGCCATTGTTCCGGGACTGCTTGGCGTACAGCATCAGCGTCGCCGCCGTTATTGCTATCATCTCTGATAACAAGGTGCACTGGTGAGCGAGCGTGAAGATTAATGATTGTGATTTCGAGGTGCTTGTAAAACACATTGGCCGTTGATTGTGCCTTGTCACAGCAAGAACACGAGTAATAATGAAAATACATCACAGACGCTGCTCACTTTTATGACAGTGGTAGCACAAGTAATAATGAAAATCCATCACAGACGCTGTTTACTTTTATGACAGTGGTAGCACTGTAGTACGATACATGAATGTCTTTTTTAAGATTCCACGTTTATCATTTGTGTTTCTACGATCAAGATATGAGATGATAAGATTTTAAATGCAAGTCATCAGCAAGAGTAGTTTGAGGTTTTTGACCCCTGCAAATTTTTAAGTGTTTGATAACTCTGAGTTCAATCACACAATAAGATCCTTCATGAACATAAGTTGCAGCCTGTTCTAACGAGATTCAATAGCCGTATCTACACATGATACATTTACTTTGCCCCCAACTGAATTAGATGTTGCAAATGCAGTCATGCTATTTTCTCATCCTGCTCAAACTGGACAAATTTCAATTTCATTCGACATACCCTGCTTTTATTTACTCTTATGTGACATCAACAATTTGGCTATTTTCATGAAGGAACGGAACCTCCCACTCATAAGAATTGAAATCTGGGAGGGGTCTCGTAATTGATTAATCACTCGTTAAGAATTTTGCCAAATGTGTGGAATTCATTCTTGATTATTATTGAAGCAACTGAGGCAAACTGGAGTGCAGTGGTTTCTTGTTATTTGTGGAGACAACTCATTGAATATTCACACAAGTGACACCCGGCAATAAACATGTAAAATGGGCTTTAGATGCCCTTTTATTACACAGCCTGACTAAATGAAACTTCACTTCAACATTGTTTCCATGACACAAAATAGAATCAAAGCAATACTTACGTATATATCTTACTTTCCAGGTACGATGCTGCCTGTCTCCTACTGGTCTATGGCGTCTACATCATTGTCCTGTGCTTTGACCTTCGCATCAGTGAGTTTGTCCTGAGGAAGATCAGTCCTTGCTGCGCCTGTCTGGGTAAAGCCTCAGGAGAAAAGAACGAAACGCGACCTCTGATGGGCCTTTGGCACGACGACACAAGCCTGCGAGTCCACAGTCGCTCCAGGACAGACAGTGGGATCTTCCAGGATGACTCGGGATATTCGCATCTCTCCCTCAGCTTGCATGGCCTCAATGAAATTCCTGATGGTAACAGCTTATACAATCCTAACAAAAGTTTGACGATGAGATGCAGAGGATTCGTGACCAGATATAGCTCACTGTGGCTGAGCTCCACATATCCTGTGTGGAGATAAATGTTTCAGCCCTCGACTGGTGAAGGCTCTGAAATACTGTACAGTTTAACACTATGCCTCTACAATTCAGTCCTACATAGTTGGCATCTTCAAACATGTGCAACAAATCCCTGAATTCATTTAACCTAATTGTGTCCAATCAATCTATGCGCAGAACATAAAGGTGTGTTCTCTATGCCCGAGAGCGACTTGAAAAGGATCCTTTGGGTTTTGTCTCTACCGATCATCGTCCTTCTTTTCCTGACCATCCCTGACTGCAGAAGGAGGTTCTGGAAGCAATGGTTCATCATCACCTTCTTCATGTCTGCCGTGTGGATCTCAGCTTTTACTTACATTCTGGTGTGGATGGTGACTGTTGTTGGTAAGAGGTTTTATTTTCCCTCGAGAGCCTAAAATGAGAATGCACACTTTGTAGTGTAAATTATGGATCACGGTGTTGGGAACTTGTGAGAAAACCCTCAGAGGGGAATCACATGTTGGTCTGCTGCTTAATTCCTGAGATGCCATCACCCTGGACAGATGGAATGGATGTGTGTGTGTGTGGGGGGGGGGGGAGCTTCAACAAGCATGTGCTGACCTCGCCATTGAGGATTACAGCCTGCCTCACCTCAGGGAACAGTCATGTGAACACTGGGTGAACACATAGAGCTGGCTCACGGGCACGGCTCCCAGAATGGCTTTAGTTACAAGCAAGAGTGCCTGGGAGGGGATGGCGTACTTCATCATGTGACGAGCATAATGAGATTATTATCCCGTAGTCATCAGATTGGCACTGATGGGAGGAGTCTTGTGAGAGAATCGACATGAGACCAAGCAGGTATAAGTCACATAACATAGTGTGGGATTGTTTTGTTGTTGTGGGTCAGCTGTGTACAGTGGCCTCACATAGGCTTATATTAAAGGGACAGTGTGTAGAGTATTTGGATGGGATTGTTGAGAAAAAGAAAACACTATATGCAATAAACATTTTTTTTATATAATCATAGGTGTGCGGCTATTTTGACATTTCTCTGTACATAAATGAGTTTGGAGATGGAGTTTATTTTGAAGTGCTGTACTATGATTTGAAGTTTTGAGATGTTTGAGAGGAGGTAAATAATTCTCATTTTATTTTTAAACAGGTGAGACACTGGCCATCCCTGATACAGTAATGGGACTCACACTGCTTGCAGCTGGAACCAGTATACCTGACACTGTAGCCAGCGTCATGGTGGCCAGAGAAGGTAAAACAAACTCTGATACAATTTGAGGTGCCAGAAAACTTCCTGAACTGCTTCCACAAAAGCTTTTTTTCAAACTCAAAATACAAAGTATGATCTTTTTCCCTTCCAATGCAGGCCAGATGATCAAGCGTGTCTACAAAGTGGTTCTGCAGCATTTGCTTCATTATGTGAACAATGAGAGTTATGAAATTGCCCTGAGCATCTGTCAGTTCCTGGCCAAAAAGAACGTTGCTGACCGATTTGAACTCTTATATCAAAGCACCACTGTCTAGTGAACTTGCAACTCTATCATAGGTTCCGAATTCACAGTCCTCCTATGCGTTATAATTGTAATTTCACTGTCAACCACTAGATGTAAGCACAATATTTAGTTTGACACTAAATCTTAGGTACAGTAATTTAGCTCACCATAGAATTGAATGTCGCTTTCAATCCTTATTTTTGCACCTGCAGAAAGCAACAGTTGTAGGCGCACTCATTTTAAAATGCATATCTTTGGGCACAATTATTTATGTATATTGCAAAATATGTTTATTCGTTAAAAAACAATAATTTATTTACAATGGGAATAAGCAGACTACAATGTTTTTTATGCATTGTGCTTACTCTCAGTATATTATGTTTAAATACGTTGGTAATATTTTTAAGAGCGTAACAAAACTGAAAAATCAAGTAATGCTATTTAAACATCCCTTGGGTAGATTCAAAAAACTAAAATGGAGAAGGAGACTATTGGGTATTTTTGTGAAACCAGTCCTGGAACTTTTCGCTCAGTGGCCTAGTAGTAGAGTGTCCGCCCTGAGACTGGAAGGTTGTGGGTTCAAACCACAGACGGGTCATACCAAAGACTATAAAAATGGGACGCATTGCCTCCCTGCTTGGCACTCAGCATTAAGGGTTGGAATTGGGGGGTTAGATCACCAAATGATTTCTGAGCGCGGTACCGCTGCTGCTCACTGCTCCCCTCTCCCCCAGGGGATGGATCAAAATCACATGGGGATGGGTTAAATGCAGAGGACAAATTTCACCACACCCAGATGCGTGTGTGACGATGATCATTGGGACTTAACCAATGACAATTTTTGACCCATTTTCCCTCAGGTAAAGCTGACATGGCCATGTCCAACATTGTGGGCTCAAACGTATTTGACATGCTGTGTCTGGGTTTGCCATGGTTCATCAAGACTGCATTTGTGGACACCAACAACCCCGTGGAGGTCAACAGCACTGGGCTAGTGTTCATATCCGTAACACTCTTGCTTTCTATCGTCTTCCTCTTCGTGGCCGTCCATGTGAATGGGTGGAAATTGGACTGGAAATTGGGACTTGTTTCACTTTTTTGCTACATTCTCTTTGCTACTCTGTCTATCCTATATGAGCTAGGGATTATTGGAAATAATCCTTTAAGACTGTGCAGCGACTGAGAAATGACCTCATCTAGGACCAAGTCATGTTTACCAAGACTCTTGAGAATATATTCCAAGCATTTTCCAACTTGTGCATCCTCACAATTAAATCAATGAAGCATTAGGATCATCTCAGGAAGAGGGTGACATGTACCAAAGATCACGTTCAACCAGGTTGCCACCACAATGTGAAACTTTCTCCAGTAGAGTCAGACATCTTATTTAAAACCTCATAAATGGAGAATATGTTTCGACCAGTGTGCGCAGAAAGAAATAAACAAATGGTGTCAACTTGCTTAGTTCTTGTATTTAAGCAGACACCAAAAACTGAACACTGTTATCAGGTTTTCCGAGCAGGATCTTATTGCCTGCGAAGAGGAAAGAACCATAAACAGAATTGAAAACTTTCCTCTTGCCAGTTGCATTATAATGAGCTCACAAGGCCACATGCACTTAACTGGACCCCACATCCCTCCTTAACAAACACTAACTTGACAATTAAAAAATGTACAGGCCAACTGAATGTTACTGCTCCTTGTGGAATGTCACCACACCAAAGAGGCCACGATAGGGCAGTATTAAGCAGTAATGTGTAACAGAGAAACACTGGGCTCATGATATGCTACACTGAAGACTTTGAACCAAACAGACTTTTATAACCGGCGGGTTTAAAAATTAAAATGTTTATTTGTTCAAACATTTTGCCACGCAATCAAAAACCAGGGATTACAAAACAACAGATAAAAGGACTCATGTTGTATATACTGTATTAACAGAAACAAATGAAATCTGCGGACGTGAAATTAGGTGACGCAATGTAATTATGTTTTTAAAACAAAACAAGAGCTTACTAGCAAACATGGCTCAAAATGTGGAAATGAGTGAAGCAGTTTCCTTGCAAAAACTTCTAAGCATTACGATCAATACGGACATCCACCTCTCGGCCATTGATCTTTGTTCCATTCATCATCCGGCAGGCTTTCTCTGCACTCTCTGGAGAATCGAATCTCACTGTTCCGCAGCCCTTTGACTTGCCGTTCTCCATCTTGATCTCTGCAAACATGACCTGGCCTGCAGCCAACAAGGAGAAGCAACAATTTACACAGTATTCCTCTTTATGTTTACGAGACCATCAAAGTGCCAGTACAAGACAATCTCTTGTATGCAGTACGAGTTTCATAGTTGGATTCTTATAAGACATTACATTTATAATGAAAGGCACGTGGCCAAAAAAGCACAAAACATACCGCAGTGACTGAACTTCTCTTTGAGCTTTTGCCATGTAAGTTCATAGGAGAGCTGGAAAGTAGAAATAAACACAGTTCTATTAGTTTATATCATGTGCAAGTTTGTACTGACTTTAAACAGGGACATAACATTCTTGTGAAAGCAAAAATGCCTGTAAAGCAAAACCGTGTTTGATATGTGATTTGTCTCTCCATTCTTTTTTTTGCTCCAGTTTTCACACAACTGCAAGCACCAGAGAAATCATGTAGGGTCTGTGATCTCTCCATTTCTGTTAACTTTAAGCCTGCAAACATCAAAATTCTAGAAAATGTTTTTTGTATCTTTTTTAGCTTTAGTTTTATTGAGACTTGTTAGAATATTTTTTAAAATATTTTTTCGTTTTATTCAGTATTTTTAGAACAGAACAGTACTAAAAGTTAGCACCACAGGCCCAATATGGCGGAATCCCCCCCAACTTACATTTCGCACAAATATCTGACAGCCAGCTTTGGACCCAAAGCCTCGGTCAGACATGCCCATGTGACTTGGGCTGCCAGCTCCAAAGCCGCGGTTCATGTCCATTCCTGACATTCCCATGCGGTCAAAGCCTGAGCCCATGCGATCTATCGCCATACTGCCCATCCCACCACCTGTGACGAAATGAGACAGAAAAGCTTAGAAAGAGAGCAAATCCCTCAGACTGGTAAATGAAGACTCCTGTTCCAGGCCTGCTTGGATAAATCAGGAAATTACGACATAAACACTGTCAGCTTTTACTCAGTTGTTATGATGTGCAGTCGAAGTATGTGTGATATTGATTTACTAAACCAGTCCAGTGATACCATTTGTACAGGAAGCTGGTGCTTTTATGAGCAACAATAACCTCAGGTTAGAGCCAATAAAATCATGACTAATATTGCAAAAATAGGTGCATCTGCGCAATCGAATCCAGTTTTATACTCGCACGTGGAAGCTTAACTGTCTAACACAAACAGTTTTCAGAATGATTTAGCATATTTCTACACCACTGAAAACTACATCAGCAATACAACTTTAAATGAATACATATTTGGCTGTGCCAGTTAAAACAGATTTTTTTTTTTAACACTAGATTGCACAGGTGTAAATTGAATGTTTGTTTGAGTTAGGGGTTAAATTGAGAAGGCTTCACCAGGCTGATTTAGGTGATTGCTCTGTGTGTTAATCTTCTGAGACCCTGGATAAGATAAGTGTGTACCTAATCCAGTCCCCATGCTCCCCATGCCACCACCGCCCATGCCTCCGCCAAAACTTCCACCTGATGGAGAAAATGCAGTTTGGGGCATGATGGGTTAGACTGCAGCATGTTACAGCCCAACGCCCAGAGACAGTCCAAGAACTGACAAGCTCACCTTGCACCCCCCCCCCAACCCCCCCAGAATTGGACTCACCCATTCCTCCAAAGGAATCTCCAAATCCACGATTCATTGGCATGTCGCTGTTGCCAAAATCCCGATCCATTCCGCCCATTCTCGACCGAAACATATCTGAAAGACAAGAACCGTAACCTTGACGGAAGCTATCACTGATCCGGAAGCCGTTCTTACGCTCAAGTGATCCTTTTCTTAGCACAGCAGCACAGCAAATACTCACCGTTCATCCTGCCCATTGCCATCATGTCTCTTCCTCCAAAGTTAACCAGGTTGGCCATGTTGTCCATGCCTCCAAACCCACCGCCAACACCCATTCCTGTTGGAACCGTCATCAGGAAACAATTTCAACTCAGCTCAAATAAAACATTCATTGACAAATAATGGTAGCATTTATTTTAATTTACCCCCAAGTCTGTTCATTCCACCGTAACCTGCCGCATCCATCCCTAAAAACATGGAGAAAATCAGTCACATTATGTTTTAAGTATTTGGGGATCAAATTTGTGGGATACTTATTGGTTAAACAATTAATTAGGGCTGTGCATGTCTCAGCCCTATACATAGTATGTAGATTGGAGAAAGTGACAGTATGTCCTTTTATATGAATTTATCATACAAATTTCAAACATGCCTCCTGGCCCCATGGAGCCCATGCCTCCTCCGCTGTTCAAATGGTTTGCATTGAGAGGCTGCCCTCCTGGTCCCAGTCCCATACCGATACCAGAAAGACCTCCTGAGGGGATAATAAAAAAAAAAGACAACATAATCATTGAAAACTTTACCATAGCTTCTTGCCATTGTGTAATTTGGGACCAAGACTTCCAACCATAACATTTCATTCCCAGAGATCTAAGTTGTGTGATGTTCTACTTGTATTTTTGAGCAGTGCATATCCCTTCCTGATTTTGAAGAACTTTAATACAGCAGGTAGATAGCAGCACACTCACGTGGTAATTGAGGTGTTTTTTCCATTGGACGATAATCATCAGGCGGAAGGGATCTATCATCCTGTCAAAACACAATACAATTTTTGACATTTCTAAGTTGGCTCAAATTTCTAAATTTGCTCAAATAAATCTCAACACCTCACCATTTTGACATGCATTTGTCTATCAAAGAGCATCTGTCCATTGAACATGGCTGATTTGTGAGTCAAGGAGCCACGAATAATGAAGTGTGTTTATTTCAGATTTTTATTTGCTAACACGTGAAGGATACAAATAGCCTGCAGAGCCTCCAGGGGCTGCTCAAAAGTCACTGTTCCCATTCCACGGCTCTTGCCATCCTTGTCCTCCTTCACGTCGGCTCTTTTTACCGCACCTGCCATGCTGAACACTTCCTTTAGCTTTTTCCAGCCTACCTTGAAATCAAGCTGTGACATAAAACATCATCATTTGGAGTCATTGTCCAATACCACCAATATTCTAAATACAAATATAAAAAATATATATATATCTTTGCATGTGCTATTTCGGTCACCCTCACATTGGCCACAAACACCGTGCTGCCCAGTCGACCAGTTTGCAACGCGTGCTTGATTTCAGGTGGAATGTTGGGGTTGTTGGCAATGGAGGGGGGGACGTTCATTCCACTAGATCCCACGTCCAGGCCCCGGGCTCCTTGGTGGCCTCCCATGCGCTGCAGCACACGCCGGGCATGTTCACCATCAGGGTCCTTGAAGGGGAAGCAGATAAACTTTTACTTGGAGGAGGGTAGACATGAAAGCTTGAACTAATCCAACTACTAAAAAAAACATCTGAAGTGTGTGGTTCTGTCGGACGCGAGTAGTATGTCTTGATTGGTCTGAAACGTGTGCGTACCTCCTTAATGTTGAGAGGTCTTCCATTCAGGTCATATTTATTCATAGTTTCTATTGCCTTGCTCACAAACTCTTCATCCTTGAAGTCCACAACACTGTTTAGGCAGGAAACAAAGACACCATGTTAAACTAAGGATAATCTAAATGGCTTCTTTTTAAAAAAAAATATATATGGCGATTTTTCTTACCCACAACCCTAACCAAGGGATAACACAGGTTGCATTCATGCAGAACAAAGGGAGAAGACAAAAAGCAGTTAAAGAATAGCAAGGCACTTGAACATTTGTGTCCATCACTGGCTTCAGACTCGGATCCGCGAGGGGCACTATCCTGCATGTTTTGGATGTTTCCCTCCTCCAACACACCCGATTCAAATGATAGGATCATTATCGGGCTCTTGCAGAACATACTGATCATTTGAATCGGTTGTGTGAGGGGGAAACATCAGAAACAGGCAGAATAGTGGCCCTCGAGGACTGAAGACTGACACCGGAATGCTTTATTCATTTTGAACTTCAGTTATCATACAAATTTTCTTTAGATGTTTTGCAGACCAGTTTTAAAGATTGTATTCATTTCAAGCAAATAATATGCATCCAAAAAGTATTCATTATAAGATTTATTATAAGAGAGGCAAACTGACATATTTTATGCATTTACGCTGTGAAAAGTAACCACATACGAAGATAAACAATATTTCATGATCTTGCAAAAGTTTTATTCCTTTGAGACATTTGGAGATTTAATGGTCAATCAGTAAACAAATCACACAATCCACATGTCCCTTAGGAAAATAGTCAAAACAAACTACCTTTTACACCGATTGAAATAACAGCAACAAAGGCAAAAATTGGAGGAGGAGTTCATAAAGCTACTTTCCAAAATTCAACAGGACATCTCCCTTTCAAGTAAATGTCAATCATGATCCAACTATCAGGCTCTAGAAGCAACTTCCAGTTCTCGTAAGACCCAAAGGATCAGAACCTTCAAAAGCACTTGATTAAGGAGAGCCTGCTGAGGGCATTTAAAACCTGGTGCAGCAAGTTGGCCACATCACTTACCCTTGACTTTCCTTCTGCATCCTTAAAGAGCTCCACGTATGTAACCTCCCCGACTACATGAGACATACACAGGAAAAAAATACCAAACAAAGAACAAAAAGGAATGTAAATCACCAAGTCATCGAGACGCCGTCGGCCTTGGCAATGCCGCTAAATCTGGAGATGTCCCGTTAATGATAAAACAGACCAACATCCCACCAGATAACACCATGCCTTTGTGGGCAGTCACCGAGACACCCAAAGACACACACAGCCACATCCAACCTGGGAAATTCAAAAAACTTCAACATTATAGATCGGGGTGGTCAACAGATTCCATTCGTAGCAAGTGAGCTTTAAGCCTCTACGAAGCATTTCGTGAAAAGTAAAAAGGTTCATACACGTAGTCAAAGTTGACTCTGCAACAGATGCAACAATGTCATACAGTCATATTCTACAAGACGTTTGAGATGAGCTAACAAAGCATGTGATGCAATGTCATATCCATCATTTCTCTCAGCATATCATGCCAGTCTGCATTAACACAAGCCAAAGAATATTTAAACTCCATTGCACAGAAGGCTACTTTCCTGCTATGTGAACACAGTACATCCAGAGAAAGGTTGGAGCTTCTACAACTACTACTACTACGAGAAACAAGACGATTCATCTGCTAACATTAAAGATGGAAGTAAAGTACAGCGTTGTAATGCTGAGGTTGCAGAAAGAGATTAAAGGCACAATCCCAAAGCAAGGACCGCACTTACCTTGATCACGCATGAGATCTTTAATTGCCTGCCATTTCATGTCATACGGGATGTTGCTGATGAACACCCGGTTCTTTTGACCACCTTTCTTTTCGCCGACATATTTGTCTTTATAAGGATGGTAGCGGCCTCCTCTTCGGCTTCCGGAGGAGGACTTCTCTTTACCTTCATGTTTCTCTTTAGGGGTTTTGGGGTCCTCAGCATCCCTACAAAGACATTGAGGGGGAAAAAAAACTATTAGTTCACCTCTGAAATTACTTGAACAATCGCCTCAATATTTTGGGGTCTATGGAGGGTCGGTAACAAAACGCAACCAACTTTATGACTGTGCAGTTGTAGGTCCTGAGGTACTTTGTAGATAGACACTAAACCAATACTGTTCAGCATTTAGTTATCAAATTGTCCTTGAAAGGGGATCCCTCCATCTGTGATCGTTTCTCAAGGTTTCCCTAATCTTCTCAAACATTTCGCAACGTGATGACAGTAAGCAGAGATCGGCGTGGATTTAGGGGCGTTTTGAAATTAAACGCCTGTTATTGTCAACCCAAGGGCCAAATGTTTAATCCACAAAAGCATTTAACGAATGCTAAATTTGAGAACATGTGGATTTGCAATCATTGGTCGTTGACCCGTTACGATGTCGAGGGCCATTGCAAATATAAATACTGATGCATACTTTTTGAAGACATAATGCACTGAAGAATTGTTTACAAATTGATTAATAAACTGTTTGCAAATCAACCATAAGTATTACAGCGAGTACATTATACTGCATGCCTATGTAACGGACCGTCTCAGCTAACAATGGTTAGCATCACACGGAATCCATTTTAGCTTAGCTTCATACATTCGGTGAAGATCGGTATTAAACTCACGTCTTGATGCCATTGGGTGTCTCGGGACCTGTGTCACTGTTTTCCGATTTGACGGATGCAGTGGGCTCCTCTGGCTTTGGCTCTTCGTCGGGACAAGGGATGATATCTTCCATGATCGTGCAGCTTTTACTTGCAAAACACAAGATGCCTTGACGCACTTTCAAATGAGACCAGGTTGACCTGCTCTCGTCTCGCGAGACTTCCAGGGTCCCGAGTCTTTCGGATTGTTGCCAAGCAGTGCGGATGAAAACGTTGATACTATCTAATCAAGAAATTAAAGATACAATTATTACAGAATCCTGTCTGATTACTATTATGATTATGATTACTATTATTATTATTCATTATTATTATAGGTTTAAAAATCCACCAAATTTGCAAATACTTGTATGTTAAAACCCAAACTTGCAAATGAACTGACAGTGGCAAAAGCATATTAGTAAACTTGGTCATTGGTATTCAAACATAGGACAGTGGTACTGTCTGACCACATAGTTAGAAAATACATCAGATCACATCCAGCTAAAAACATTAACAGTGATGATTAAATGCAGCATAAGAAGACTGGTCATAAAAATGGTGTGTTGGTAATGAGAAGTTGAAGTTAAGAAAGGTGTCATTATTACCATCATTTTTTTCAAATTTAGGGAAACTGGGATTCATTTTAGGGACATTTTAGACCATGAACAGTAACATACAGTTGGTTTCGCCTTTTACAGCACAGCTTCTATTCATTTGGCAAAACTTTGCAGTGCTATAATTATTCCTGTCCCAGAAATTATACTTGTGTATAGTCAAGATGATTCTAGCATTTCTGAATACAATCTCATCCATCCATCCATTTTCTGAACCGCTTAGTCCCCACGGGGGTCGCGGGCGTGCTGGAGCCTATCCCAGCCGTCATCGGGACACCCTGAACCGGTTGCCAGCCAATCGCAGGGCACACAGAGACAAACAACCATTCGCACTCGCACTCACACCTAGGGACAATTTGGAGTGATCAATCGGCCTACCAAGCATGTTTTTGGGATGTGGGAGGAAACCGGAGTGCCCGGAGAAAACCCACGCGGGCTCGGGGAGAACATGCAAACTCCGCACAGGGAGGGCCGGAGGTGGAATCGAACCCGCACCCTCCTAACTGCGAGGCGGACGTGCTACCCAGTGCACCACCGAGCCGCCCTGAATACAATCTCATATTGTAAAATGTGTCAAGGTCTGTGCAGCTATAATTCAAATTGTCAGACATAAAGTTTATTTGCATTGTATTTAACGCATTGTACTTAGTCACTTACTGTAAATAAATTGCCACAACTTCAGTTTATTGCCATGTCTCGAGTTGACCTGTGACAGAGCAGAGTAGTTAACCTTTAACATAACATTTGCATTAACCTGTAAGCAATATCAGTTCAATAAATAAACCTTTTCTTTACTTGGCAGTTGGCAATGTATACACATTCATAAGATTGATTGGTCTCATTAACTTCTGAAAACAAACTCAAAAATTATATATATTTCTTTCATTTGGAGTTATGATTACATCTGTAACTCGAGCTTATCAACCGTTATCATCTGGTCAATGGATTTTTATAATAACCTTATGATTACTTCACAATAACATTTTATAACCTGACTTTAAACAAGGACACAGCATAACTTACTTCTTTTTTAACTGAGATTAATAAACAAACGCCAATTGCAAAGTAGCTCTGTTCCCTGAAGGCATTAATAATTGCTACTGCCAATTATTGCACATTGCCATTACCGATTCTGTCTTTGAACTCTTGGGGGGGAGATTACAACACTGTAAAAGATACGTGATATGAGGTTAATTAGCATTAAAGGTAAAGTACAACCTGAGATAAAAGTCTAATAATCTTTATCCTTAAGCTCCATGAAAGCAGGACAGTCTTTATGCAACAGGTTTAAATTTCCCTCAAACAGGTGAAAGAACTGCTTAAGATATAGAACAAAATCAACCAGATATGCAATTATGCATGTTTGAATGACCATATCTCATTTGTCATCTGCTGTATTGGATGATGTTAAATGATACGATCGTATTATATTACTGTCATGTTTTTGAATGAGAAAAACTGCCCTCCATAACGGTGTGCTTTTTAAAAACACACAATAAGGACACATTGAACACAATCTAAATTACCGTAATTGCCGGACTATAAACCGCACCGGATTATAAACCGCATCAGCTAAAATTCAGGGATATTTCAGTTTTTTTCTTCCATAAGCCTCACCGGACTATAAGCCGCACGTGCACACGAGTTTTTTACAAAGAAAGACAGTACATAGAAAGCCTTTTTAACGTTTTAATAACATACTTGAACATGTCTTTCTAAACATTGCCTGTGACGCAGCAGTAGTACCGCAGCAACGCGGAAGTGTGCACGCGAGTTATTAGCAAAGAAAGACTGGACACAGAAAGTTTTTTTTAAAGCTTTAATAACATACCTTAACATTTCTTTCCAAACACTGCCTGTGACGCGGCAGTAATACCGCAGCAACACGGAAGTAACACAGCAAAGTCACTGAGACGCGGCGGTAACACAGCAGCAACACGGTAGCACAGCACTAACAGGGCTGGTTAAAAAAACATACCAGTAAAAGTAAAAAAAGAACCGTCTTCATCTTCCTCCTGTGCACTGAAACCATCGAAGTCTTCCTCCTTAGTGTCCGATTGGAATAGCGTTAGACATCCTTCGCCTCACACTTTCTCAGTCTCTCTTTCGTCGTCGGTTTTATGCATTTCTTCGAGTGTGAAGAGGGTCTGTTCATGCTAATCTTATTCATGCACGAAGCGCTAAATTACATTAAACTAGCGAGCAACATGTATAGCTTAAAAGCGGCATCATATGCATTTCTTTTGTCCCCCATAATGACGGTTTGTGTATAAAAGCTTCCTGTCTTTGTGTGAATGCGGGTGTGTGCGTGATGCGCGAGACAATCAAAACACAAACTGGCACGTCTTCTTCGGCGCATTATCTCTTCTTCGTCTGTCTCGTTCTTGCTTCCTGCTAGAGCGCCCCCTGGAGACCGGAGGCCGTAAAAATCCATAAGTACGCTCCAGAGTAGACACAAGATAATGTCAGCAACATCGACTGCCTTTGGCTTAAAAGCGGCATCATATGCATTTCTGTTGTCCCCCATGATGAAGGTTTGTGTATAAAGGCTTCCTTTCAGTAATGTCCGTCTTGATCGCGTTCTGCGTGATGCGCGAAATGTAAACACAAACTAGCACGTCTTCTTCGGTGCATTCTCTCTTCTTCGCCTGTCTCGCTCTTGCTTCCTGCTAGAGCGCGCCCTGAAGGCCGGAGGCCGTAAAAATCCATAAGTACGCCGCGCCGCCATTTAAGCCTCAGGATTCAAAGTAACCTTCTGAATAAAATGCATTAAAAGTTCACATTCATTACAACTTGTTTTTGGTGAGCAAAATGTCAGAAGAATTGAATTTAAATGCTGATTGATTGGGTTTTAATACAATGCAGATGGTCCAAACAGCGCCACTGCTTTGTGTAATCTCTGAGTGACATGGCAGAGTAAGAGAAAGGGTTTCGAGCACAGGTGTCAAACTCAAGGCCCGGGGGCCAGATACGGCCCGCCACATCATTCTATGTGGCCTGCGAAGACAAATTGTGCTTCAAATTCGTGTGTCATTACTGGAATTGCAAATTGTCTTCACTTTTAATATCTTTTTTTTTTAATATTTGACCAGTTTTTACTCATCTGATTTGAAAACGAGTTATTTGTCAGTTTGTTTTGTAGCTTTTACTGTATATAATAGTGTTGAGAGTAAAAGTGATCAAGTCATCACAAAAATCTTATGTAAACCGCACCTGACTATAAGCCGCAGGGTCCAAAATTTGGGAAAAAAGCCGCGGCTTATAGTCCGGAAATTATGGTATTTTAAAAAATTCAAACTTTAATTCACTTTTCGTTCTTTTCTTCCTACAGGTAAACATGGAGTCTTCTCATTGCTTCAGTAACCCTTACTAATATTAGGCATCCTTCGCACAGGATAAAGAATATATGCCTGCCTGTGAGTGTTGATATCTGTCCACATGTGTTGCTTCACTATTTGCATTCACAAATATGTTGCTTAAAAGTTATAACACCCCCACATCGATTCTACATGCTATTTGCTAGTCCGTTTATGAGGTTTCCTATGATCGCTCAGTATTACGCTAGCAAAGCCTATGTTGTTTCAAATACACAATATCAAATTCTCTGTTTTAGTGAGTTTGACAGTCAACTGGGAATGGCAAAAGCTTGAGGCCTAATTTTTTAAGAGAATCATATATATAAATTAGTCTGTCACTATATATACACAAATATATACATATATATCCTTTTTTGCATTCTTCCTTTTTGTGTCCACTTCAAAATGAAAAATGGAGCTCAGTTTACCACTTGTAGACTCTAATTTATTACATACAGAACAATGACCATTTCCCAAATGTATTTCCTTATCCTCAGATCTGAGTCACTGCACCACTACGGCAAAAAAAAAAAGTCTCAGAGCTGATATAAACTTGTACTGCATAACAGCATAACAGATGGTCGCTTTCATACTGACTGTTGTAGCCAGATAACCTGCAAGTTTTCTGCCCTTTCTTCACTACTGTAAAAGCACTCTACTTCATCATAGGCTCATCTGCCTCATTGGGTCTGAGAGCATTATCATTATCATCAGTTCAAAACAAACATTGCTTGATGAATATCGAGGTACCTTTGCAGTATTTACTTGCCAGGCACAGTGAGAGGCAGCATTTCTCCTGCAGACTAAAGCGTGACTTTCCTCTCTCATTTTGGTGTAGTCACTTTGAGGTAGAAATCACAAACACACCCAGTCTGCAAAGATGCAAAGGGAGGAGACGGAAGATCGCTTGTTTATGTGCCGCTGCGGCCATCCTTGCGCTGCTGAGGGAGGAATGTTGTGAATGAGTGAGGCAGCAGGGCAGCTGAGTGAGACTAACAAGTGGTTGCCATGCAGCAGCGGCGTGTGCGTTGCTTTAGGGAGAGATAGAGATAGGGAATGATAATGAGCAGGAGGCAGCAAGTAAGGCGGCACAAGGATGAGCAGCAGCATCCCTGAGACGCATCCAGTCTTGAGCTTCCCTCCCTCGCCTCTCGGCTATTGCTTCCTACCTCTTTGGATTTTTTTTTTGTTTTGGTGAGACACGAGGCTTCAACATGCTAATAGTGGTCGGTTTCATGGATATATTTGTGCGGCGTCTGAGAGGGAGGACCTCTGCAGAAGTGCTATCAACAGGTCTGTGAATAGCACCATAATGACGGTAAGACATCTGCTTTCCCCCTCAAGACACTCTTCTCACTCTCTCTCTCTCGCTCCCTCACTCTCTCTCTCTCTCTCTTGCCATGCATACCTGTGTCTTACTAATCATCCTATTTTCCTCTCCTGTGTCTTTCAATTCATTCCACCATCTATTTCATTCACTTGGGCCACCTGCTGCTTGGAAAAAATTTGTGGACAAATGAGTGGCAGAGGTTGACTTGCAGCAAATGTTTGCATTCGTTGTTTCATGCCTAATGGAATTACACACTGTCTGGCAGACATATGCGCCTATGCAACAGGTCATGTTTCCAGAAAGTAACATACAGTCCATAGCGCCATGCCCCAATGCGATGTTTTCATGGTTATTGCTTAGCCTGTGTTTAATATCTGACGATAAGCACTGCGACACACTGGGATTCAAACTCAGCTCAAAGCTATGTGGTCATGCTTTGGGCGAAGATGTCTTCTTATTGCTGTAACTTCATGAAGCCCCCCCTCACACTCACACACACATATAAAATTCAGTGTTTTACCTCCTTCAATCTCTGCAACATTGTGCCAAGGTGGAGCGATCGAAGTTTTTCTCCTAACATAACTGAAAGAAGCTATTTATAGATTCCTTCACCCTTCATGAGTCATGGTTAGTTCTCATGTGCATTGCAAATAATCTATATTGAACATATTGCCGAGCCCTCCGTACCTTTATTGCTGATGATTAGTAGCGTTACAGGCTGTTTAAATGGATCTATCTGCACAAGAGTCCCAAATCACGTCATCTCTGTCTAGGTAACATGCAACCAGTGACCCCGTCAGAGGAGAGATGAGGCACCGAAGTGTTGATTTACAATGTGTAGCGTCCACTACAACCACTCCCTGGCTGCCATGAGCGGAAACGACATGATGGCGCACTCCCTGACTCTGGAACAGAAGACGGCGTTTGCCTTCGTAGGAATGCTACTAGTGTTCCTGGGACTGCTGATAGTGAGGTGCTTCAGGATCCTTCTGGACCCCTACAGCAGCATGCCATCTTCCAACTGGGCAGACGGCATCGAAGGGCTGGAGAAAGGGACGTTTGAGTATGCCCTGACTTAACACAGGGGCACCGACATCCGTAGATGTCCTCACAAACCTTGATTATTTTAGGCTTTCATATGCATTCAGTCAATCACTGATGGAACACACGCACACACACAAACGCAACACTGTTATTTACTTGACTAGGGTTGCAAAAGTAAGTTTCAATCAAGTGCAACTGAGGAGAATGGTCGAAGTTTGATATTTCACTTGTGAATCAATAGGTAGTTGATATTTAGTTTCGGGATCAAAATATAGTTGTTCTACAGATTATCCGTGCCATGTGATAGCTGTGGTCTCTGAGGGCGCCTGCAATAAATTGTGTGGATGAGACAGAGGAATACACAGTGGGATTTACAAATGGAGATTTGGCTGTTTTAAAGAAAATTATTCTACAGGATTCTTCATTTTGGTTTACGTAATGTTTGCAACTAACTTACAATTTTGCAAACTTTACATTCTGTCTGTTCATTCCCATCCAAAGTTGTCACCATTGAATGTTTACAGAATTTCAGAACCAACATGTCTATGATGGCCCAAAAAAAGACAATATTCGGCCACCATCCTCGACTTGCATCTGAACTTGAGTGACATCTGCAGACTTTCCGCAAAGTTTAGAGGTGTGCTTTTAGGATTTGTTTTTCATCATTCTTCTAGAAGCACATTTGTGAGGCTATTTCTATGCTTTTGATTTTGTGAGAACATTTCTGGATGGCACCTTCATGTTCCAAAATGAAAGCGCACCAATACACAAAGAAAGGTCAATTGTGGATTAACTTGACTGCCTTTAACTGAGTCCCGAGCTCAACTCTATAAAACATCTTTTGGATGAATTAGAGTGGAAAAGGAGAGCCGGGCTTTCTCGTCCAACATCAGTGCGAGACATCATAAATGCCTTTCTGGAAGAATGGTCAAATGTCTCGTAAACTTTCTCCTAGACCTTGTGGAAAACATTCCCAGACTGAATCTTTGTATGAAGAACGAGATGCTATACTATCATATGCAAGTCAAGGCAGGTGAGCAAATACTTTTGGCAATATACTGTAGTGTTGCTCTTCTCTTCAGTCAGCCAAGAGTGGTTGGTTACTGCGTCTACATGGTGTGGGAGGGAGTGTGTGGCAAATGCTGTGTCATATTCTCCTTCAGCTCATCAACTGGCACGGAAATGGCTGAAGCTCCCTTTAACCCTCGCCCAATAGCTGAATGTGTGCAGACGATCACAGCAAGAGGAGGACGCGCAAGAGTTGTGCGGTACACCGCTGTATTATTCCCATGTAGACTCAGGGATAAGTTTCCAAAAGTGATCTCTGAATGGAAAAAACGACTGCACATCTGCAGGGCGGAATCCGTCCTGCACAAGAATGTACGCGATTGGATACAGGGTATCGATGTGAAACTATCATGTGGATTGTGTAGGCCAATCAAATCCAATCCGCTGGTGAATTAAAGACATGCTGCTACTGCTGCTGCTATATACGGATCGGTTTGAGAAGCCACATAAGGGACGGCAAACTGATTTGTATTATGGTGTTACTGTTTCTTAATGATGCAAAATTCAGAGTTTGTACTGCTGCTGTTGAATGATGGCTTACTGTTTGGTGCCAAAGTCTGAGCGAAAGAAACACGTTTACTATCCATTTCATCTGTCCGGAATGACAAATGATAAAGAATGTCTGTCAAGAATCCTGTCCAAATGTTGGCTGGTGGAGCTGAAGGAACAAAATGAGGATTAAGGAGCAGGAAAGGATTCATTTTCGATCTTTTAGTGCTGCTAGACTCTCGCGACCTGTCTGCATAGGAGAAGGTCACACTGGAAATGGACATTTATGAGCACTGTAGAGGAAGCCGTTGTCTATTCTCAGCCAAGCCCATTCCACCTTCCAGACAAGACAAGACTGGATGGTTTTAGACTGTGCATCAGTCACGTGGCAGGCTGGTCAACGTTTGGGGCGTTTCCTTTGCAATTATCTACACTTTCTCCGTAGTGCTGTGAATCTGCCTTACTGTGACCTTCAATGGGTTTATGTGCCTTCATCTAGAAACATTAGAGCTCCTGTATATGTTGTGTGGGCCTGCGTAACATATCATGATGATAGATATGCGGACCTGTTGCCTACTCAGCTGGTGGAAGAGTTTCTTGATGACATTCGACTCAATGATGTAAAAATAAATGGAGTTTCTTCACTTAACTGTGTGAATTAGGAAGCTTTGTGTGAGAAATAAAGGTATGTAGTCAAGTTCTTGTATATCAGACGTGTCAAACTCATTGTTGTGCTGAGATATTTCTACAGGTACAGGACACAATTGCCCCCCCAATGATTGACAGAGGGACAGAAAGGCGATAGATAGATAGATAGATAGATAGATAGATAGATAGATAGATAGATAGATAGATAGATAGATAGATAGATAGATAGATAGATAGATAGATAGATAGATAGATAGATAGATAGATAGATAGATAGATAGATAGATAGATAGATAGATAGATAGATCAAAATATTAAAAAAAGGAAAATCCTAAAAGTGCGTTTAATTTAGTTGGGGAGAAAAAAATCCCACCTGCACGTCACAATCATTAGCAATGATGTTTATACTTTGTACGACCCTTTTTTGCCAATAAAACAGCACCTTATCTTCTCCGACAATGATTCACAAGAAGGGAGAATACAGAAAGGGAGAATACAGAAAGAGTGATTTTCTACCATTTCTCTTGGCACAATTTATGTAAATTATCCAGCAAGTTCGGTCCGCTCCTCTGCATTCTCACCTTTAACATTCTCTCCACAGGTTTTCAAAGGTTTGAGGGACGTATATAATAACATGCATTGCCTATCGGCTCACATGGCAGCCATTTTACGTTGCCTCTTTTACTGACAACTTCTCTATTTTTTTTTTTTTTTTTACTGAAAAGACGTTATTGGTGCTTTTTTTTACGTCATTGTGTATGGAATCATGAGAGCTTCATGGATAGCAAAACTCACAGACTGCATCGACCACTCAAGAGAATATATTATCCCAGGATCCCGAATGGTGACTTACAAAAGTTACATCAACATTTCATAATGATCTCTTTCTTGATTGACCTTTCTTTTATTTCATTGTTTGTGGCTCTGATAACATGACACAGATTGATCTTTGAAAATAGGGCTCTGAGAAATACATTTGGAGAAATTTTATAATTTCATTCTTAGCAATGAAATGTGCAGCTTCTTCCAGACTTATTGGTACAAAAAATGATGTGAAAACGAAGCTGAGAAATTCAAGCATTCATGCTAAGCGTGCTTAGACTTTGGCAACGTAAGGTGGCCGCCAGTGGCTACAGCGATTAACGGGCAGCATTAGAAGTCCTGGTTATTTTATGCCCGTGGGTTGAGCTCTATAAAATGGGATGCCCATGAGTGGAGCTTGATTCTCTGCCTGGTGCACCATGTCCACAGTTTTCAGTGTGGGAGAATGTTTCTGCAATTGAAAAAAAACCCTGCTCATTTTGAGGCTTTTAACTCATTTTAAACAGAGGTGCCAACAATTATGGAGGGCGCTATAAATTGCTAAAATGACAAAGAGCACAGCTGAACATTAATCAAAATGTCAAGCAACAGCGTTCCTGCATGATGATTGACATTTTACAGCATTTTACTGTGTAAATCTGCACTTAGACTAAACTAATATGATACTGGACAACAAAGACTGGCCCTTGGAGAAATCAGCATTTTAAGGTCAGAGAAGGTGATTAGAACTCAACTGTAATCACAGTAGATCTTTGTGTTCATTGAACACTTGTTACAAAGTGTAAGCACAAGTAGACAAATCATGAACCTTAGCTTTTACTGATTATAAATCATAAATTTTATCACTTGTGGTCTTCGGACTGCTCGAGCCTTTTGTGTCATGATAAGATCACAAGGTACAGTAGCCTTCATTTTTTTTTTTTTAAACAACAAAGCTGTTTAAAGAGTTCTCAGTTGCTATAAAATCTCAATTAATCAACTTAAAAAACAGCGATTCTAAAATCAGTGCCAAAGCTGGTCATGTTATTTGTACCTAATAAAAATTACCACTTGTCTAGCTCAATCGCTAAATGAGTGCAGCAGCTTTTAGCTAAGAAAAAAACAAAACATATGCATTCAAGACGCATTCAAATGGTGAGACGTTTGCAGATCCTGCATATGTTGAGCTCATTTATTCCTGCATTGACTATGTCATCTGAAATATGTCAAGTCAAGTTGGACCTAACTAGGTGGGCCCCTTTTACTGGATAGATAAATAATTATCTACTGACTGCAACATAAATAGGTGTTCTTAATGGTCATAAAAGTATTTTGTTTAAAAACTTACTTTCGGAAAGTTTCCAATGAAGAATACTGCAGAGAGAAGTAATTTTTTTTTTTTTTTGGGGGTTGGGGCATCTATTGTAAAATTATTAATTTCACAAATAGAGTTACATGTGTAAAAAACACAGCTTTGATTCACGCTACATTCAGACAGGACGCGAGGTGAGCGTTTATAAAACCCATGTAGGAAAATATCTAATGTACGTTATGACCCTTGACGCAACATATTTAAAGTATTTAAACACAAACAATGGAGCAACATATGCTTCCTGAAAAGAAATGATTTTGGCGATACGAGCATTCTCTCTTTATATCTGTATTTTACTGGCCCCAGGTGGTTAAGGGATGCACTTAAGAAAGAGCAGTACAACGTCCATTGAATAGAAGCAAGAATGAAGAAAAGTGATTAATTATTTACATTACATTTAATTACTGTATGTCAATAGTGCATGCTTTTATAAAACACAATACTACAGCGCTATATTTTCTTTAATAACTACATTGTTTTGTTTTGGAGGGAGGCATTTCCATTTTTTTCAAAGAGTAAACATTATTTGATTCACAGAACTAATTCAACGAGTATTTCAAAGCTACCACTGTAGTACACAAAAACAGTCCACTTGCACTGAATCAGCAAATCCATTAGATATATTTAAAAAGGATTTATGTGTCCCTGTTACTGCCATAGTTTTACAGTACAAAAGTAAAATAATTGGGAGACACTGACAGAGTCAAAGCAGTGGTAACTTTTACTGACAGATTTTTTTTTTTCTCTGCACAGTGTACATCTTGCGTTTGTTCACATTGCAGTGAGGAAATGCTGCAGTGTACCATCTCCTGAGCCCTTTCAAGAACATAATGAAGATTTCCTGCCTGCACCGTTACAGCCCGTACAGTTTCGAGTGCTCGGCCCACTGCTAAATCCTAAATGGACTATACAGTTGTTTGAGGTGACCTGCAGCCTCTAAATTAAGTCAGACAAAAAAAAAAAGAAAGAGTCTGATGGTGCTGCCAATTTGAAGGATGTTTATGTCCAGACGGAAGGCAGCAAGCAAGGACCAGGTGTGTCCACCGTAGAAGACTGCAGTCTCTTTTTATTCACCACTAGTCTTTTCTTTTCACTGAGCTTGAAACAAAGATAAGAATTGAAAGCCTGGATGCCACAGTGGAAATTTTCCTCTCTTCAGCATGACTCATTCAGTACTATTCCTGAAGAAAATAGCTAAAGTCACTGTGTTCCAATTCTGATAAGTTTTATTGCCACAGACTCCTTCCTTTCCATCAGTACACAAAACATACGCTGGGCTACTACTTCGTTTCATTGCAAAGGAGCCTCAAGGTCAGATTTTGAGTCATTAGACTGCCTTTCACTGGTGCATAAATCATAGTGTGTGTCGGTAATAAGGAAGCTTGCCTGTTAAAAAGTATTTTAAAGGCAGTTCAGGAGTCATGTGTTCCTACAGAAATGCCGCAGGCATGTTCCTGTAATTCATGGTATCACATTAACTCTCATTTTATGGCTTATTCGTCACTTCAAGTCAATCCACCAAATTCACTTCAAAGACTTTCCTGCGGTGAATGATGACAAATAACTTGAACAGACTTACGATTAAAGTGACCTTTCAACTTTTTTTTAGCCTGTTATGCTGATTCATTAATGCGACGACCAATGCATCTGTTACCTCTGCTGCTTAGCTTTGTGAGCTTCCTCGGTGGGATTTTCCTGTCGCGTGATTCATTTTCTGGTCAAAGGAAATACCCATAGTGCCATAAAGTGCCACCGTTGAACAACATGTTACCTGCACTTCAGATTATTAGTAATCAATTCACTAGAGCTCAGGCAATGAGCTCCGTTATCTCTCATTTGGCATTTTATGACTTGGTTAATCGTTAAGCAATGCCTTTGTGATGGAGCAAGGACATATGTGACAGCCGTTTTCTGAGGGTTGATCCTGAGCGTTAGCCAATCGCTGAAATAGCTGGCATATGACCCTAGGGTGTAGGGTATAAAAGTGGGCCGTCAGAGATGAATCAAGTCGATAAAGAAGAAGGAGTTCTTCAAAGAAGTTTGACTCAGGAGTATATATGTCCATAAAGCGGTTGAATCTTCAAAAAGATTCTTGGATGCCTGAAGATATCAAACCCACACAAGTGTTTTCCCCTTGAATTTTTAAACCCGAGAAGATCCTTCATCGTTCCTGATGGAGAAGGTCAAGTCAAACAGCGGGGAGCATGTTAACCTCGCTTACGATTCCACTCTGGATGGACCGTCGGTCTATGACAAGGACGATGATTTGCGGGAGGTCCGGCCCTCGGTGGCCAGCGCCTTCGGTCACGACACTTTAGACCGGGTGCCCAATATTGACTTCTATCGTAATGCGGGCAGCGTGAGTGGTCACCGGGCTGTGCGGCCGTCGCTGCAGGAGCTGCATGATGTCTTTCAAAAGGTGAGTCATCGTTTTCTGTTTGTGTCCTCATTCATGATCTGCAGTTCACGTTGTGAAGAGAACCCAGTTTCTGACCCTTATTTTAGAATTCATGACAAGGTCCAAAAAGAGCACCAGAAGCTAAAAAAGTATTCATAGTAGCAATGAGACGAGATTGCCCCAAAGTCTGAAAGAATTTTGAAACACTTGTCAAAATGCCTTAAGATTAGAGTAAAACATTAGATTCTTCCTCAACATACATCTCCTTGACCCTCCTTACTTGGGAACCCCTTCTTCAATCCAAAGTTTCTGTTAAAAATATCGATTGATAATCTCTCCAAGTAGATGAGTGAAAATTACTGTTGCCCTAAAATTCATGCAATTAGAGAAGCATGATGGACAGTAGAATAGAGGATGGACTTCAGGAATAAAAAATTTCATTTTCATCAAGGATTTTAGAGGTGTCAGCCACTAGTTTTGTTGTGCGTTCTCATGTAAAAAAAGGACTTAAAAGTGGAACCACTGATTCAAGTGAGATTAAAAATGTACCAATATGATACGTAAAGTCTCTACACAGAAAATAACTTTATTAACTTGGTTAGCGCAAAATTAACAGACATGCTATGAAAACATATTCCAATAGTTTTGCTAAAAAAAATCTAAAAAAATTTAAATTACTCAATGACAACAACTGAAAAAAATACACCTTAGAGGTATAAAATTTTCCAGATTAGATTGGGAATTCATAAATCCTCTTGAATACGACCATGAAAGGATCCTGCTTCTCTCGAACGTTTTTCCTGTCATGAATCCTCCCTGGTTCACGCCGCTCCTGTCCCAGTTTCATTTTCTGCCTTATAAAAATCCCAAAATCAGAATCAATCAATGATCTCTTGGTCTCTTTATCTATTTTATGTCTTATGTAGTCATCCGAAGAAATTAAAAAAGTAAGAAGCCAATAAAATACAAAGTACAATGTGTCGATATCTATCTTTAGTTGTGGGTAGTAAAAGTAAAGATCAGTCAAAAAACTAGATACTGTAAAGTTCAGACACCTAAAACGATCCACAAAGTTTACAGATTAACTTGATAGACTTGTGAAAAAAAGGCACGAGAAGTTATTCCATCATTTGAGTAATTGACACGCTTAAGACTTTTACAGCTTTTTTTTTTTTTTTTTTTTGACCTTTTATGACGCTTCCTATTGCAAAAGAGTTGGGCTAATAGGTCATTTGAGTTTTACAGGCTTGACTGTAGTAGCCTTCTGGACTCGTTTTCAGTATTTCTCTTGGCTGTCATATTTAAAATAAATTGAAAAATGTGCAAGGTTATCCATCAACAAAAATGCCACAAACAGTTCGCTAAATGACGAATGGCCACGATACATAGTTTTGAACTATTTCAAATTAAAATTGCACACTAGGGCAATTTATCGCATTGAAAAGGACACCGGCAGTCTGACAACAACGAAATTAAACGCATGAGTGAGCTCAGACTAAACGAGATGCTGGGGAGTCGTTTAATGCTCTATATTTATCTTCCGAGAATGCTAAAATTAGTTTTGTCTTTTTCTCTTTAGTTCTCAAGGGCAGACACACAGCAGCTTAATGGATTGACAAATGATATATCAATCTTCATCCTGATGAAAAAAAAAATGCACATTCTACTTCTAAGTAAACCTCATTAAGGTAAAAGTGCATGTTACTCCTCTCTGATGCCTTTCCAGCCGAATGGAGCCATCTCTGTCCCAGACACCGTGGAGGATGATTATGAGGGGAGCAACGGCACCCCCTCGGACGACGTGGAGTCTGTTGTTCCCCTTGACAGCGGCAAAGGAGCTGTAAAGTTCGGCTGGATAAGGGGGGTCTTGGTAAGTTATGGTGGGCCGTGACAGGCTCCAAATGCTTTATGAAAGGAGATTCTATAGAAAGGCCATTGGAATATTTATTCAATATCCTACGAGTGCGCTGAACTGCCCCATGCACTGGAACGCTCTTTATCCGCACTAATAAGACAATTCTGCACACTAATAGAGTGACTTGGGTGCACTAGTAGAATGAGAATTTCTTTGTAGAGATGTTTTTTTTTTTTTTCCACTACAGTATGACATTTCTGTGCACTAGTAGAATGACTTAAGTATGTTAGCACTGAGGCCGAACTGTGCACTGTTTTTCAACTGGCTGTTATTAGTACAACTGGTGGTATTATAAAATTCCACCGGTTAAATTCTAATGTTAGTACTTAAAAGGGTTTATAAAAGACACACTGCGTAATTGTATTATCTTACAACAATAGATCAAGGCCTTCACCCATGCTATTTGTCATCCACAGGTGAGATGCATGCTGAACATTTGGGGCGTCATGTTGTTCATCCGCCTGTCCTGGGTGTTTGGCCAAGCTGGCTGGGGTGAGTCAGTGTCGTTGGACAAAATGAGTCCAGTTCAACATCTGATTGGGATTTTGTGCCACTCATTTTGCTATTGGCCTGCAATTGAAGTATTCTATTTTAGTAAAAGCAATGAAGGTCCTAATTTCTTTATCAGAAAGTGACAGGTCAGGGGCAAGTTTTTCTGCTCAGCATGTTATGTCAAAACATTATCAGGAAATTTTATAAGAAAGTTAATTTTGCACTTGTACTGCATTTGAGAAAACTAGGTTTGATTTTACAGATCAGGTTTGTTCTGCCGATGTTTAAATGACCCATTAAAAAAACAAAAATACCTTTTATGCTGTGTATACTGTATATAAAGTAGAGGAAGTGGAGACGGGGTGTGTTTTCCTTGTTCAAGAACATATTGATCAGCACCAGCTTTTGTTCTAAACTATTTGGAATAGCTTGCAACGACGTGGCGATAATCGACGGTTTCAGTCTCCTTTGGGACTCTGTGCAAAGGTGACCGTGGGTTTGATTTTTACAATGTGTTTAATAAGAATGCATGATTGCTGAATGTGTACGTTTGAAAAAGTAATGATTTTTGCACATTCCAGGTTTGGGAATAGTGGTTATTGCTCTCAGTTGTGTGGTGACAACAATCACTGGCCTTTCCATGTCAGCAATTTGCACTAATGGTGTGGTCAGGGGAGGTAAGTCATAACATCTCGCAAGATATCAAATAATGAGCTGCGTGAAGATGAATTATCTGCTTTGTGTGTGTACAGGCGGGGCCTACTACCTGATATCTCGCAGCTTGGGACCAGAGTTTGGTGGTTCCATCGGCCTGATATTTGCCTTTGCCAATGCAGTGGCTGTAGCCATGTATGTCGTCGGATTTGCAGAGACCGTCGTGGAATTACTCGTGGTGCGTAATGTTAAAATGTTGCTGGTCAACGCACAAATGTTTTATTCCATTAGTCCAGCACTCTCAGAAATTTAAACGAGCCATTTTAAAAAAAATAAGCACCTAGCCTACCAAAAGAAGGAGTAGATTCTCATCTTTCACCAGCGCATTCCGTTCTTGAGTAAATCAGCTGTAGGACATGGGTCAGTTTCACGAAAACCAAGGTGGAGCTTTTTCTGAAAGAAAAAAAAAAAAATCATCAATATTTTTTCCTTGTATCTTACCTCCAACTATAGAATAAGAACAAAGAGAAGAGTGCATAAGGGCTTTTGCATCATAATGATTTCTTGATACACACAGTAGGGGGACACAGTAATGTATTATTTTTTTAAGCGATTCAATGGTTAATACAGGGAAAGAAACAAACTGCTACTGTAACTCATATGTGACATAATTGTGTTCTCTCGCTTCAGGAGCATGATGTACTCATGGTGGATCCATTAAATGACATTAGAATCATTGGAGTCATCACAGTGGTGCTGCTGTTGGGCATATCTGTAGCTGGAATGGAATGGGAGGCCAAGGTTAGCGTCACATTGAGTGTTTAGTTTGGAAATCCTCGGGCATATTGTGGGAATGTTTATGCCTTGTATTGCACTAAATTAAAGCCTATTGCCACACACAGGCCCAGATAGTCCTACTCGTCATCCTACTGGCGGCTATTGTGAATGTATTTGTGGGCACCTTCATTCCTCCCACCGCTGACAAGAAATCCAAGGGGGTATTTAATTATGATGGTAAGAAAACAACTCGACAGACTTATAAACGAACATTTTGAGCAATTTCAGAAAAGCCGTGACTTGAGATAAAAATAATGTGCTTGTGTTTTCAATAATAAATAAATAATAATAATAATAAAAAAATAGCAATGCAGGCACAACAACGACTAGCTTTGCAACTACTGTAAGTATAGATATGAACATTGGTAGATATGATATACGTACGCCCATTTCGAGCTGTGTGCCTCAAGTGACACTTATCTCGTGTCAGCACATTCCGTGTGTGTGGACGGCAATTAAACAAGCAAAAAAAAAGAAAACGAGCCAGTTATGACTTAATTTCAATATCTGTATAATGCCTGCATCCCTGCCAACATGGCCACCATGAAGGCACAATGTTTGCTGGGCTGCTACTGTATCCTGCCGTATCTAGTGACCTAGTGATTGTCAGTGACTCAGTAAGATGCAGTGGTATTGTAAATGTATTGGGGTTATAACACTGCAATTATCAATGCTAATCGTTCGCATGTCAATGGTGTTTTCCATGGTGTGTCAACATTAATCAAGCAGTGCCTTTCTTTAGGGATTTTTTGGGCTGTTTTAAATACCAAAAGTTTTTTTTTTTTTTAAATGTATGTTAAGTTTGACAGTAAACCTCAATTGGGCATGGCATTAAACAGCTTAAAGCCTTTTTGCTTTGACAATTTGGTCACTATTTTCCCAACTGCTGCTGATTGTGGAAAAAAATGTTGAATTGAGTTCACCGTCCCCATACAGTATCTCAAGTTAGTGCTCGCAATTCAAAGCAAAAATACTGGATGGATTAATCATGACAACACTGTAATATTTAGTGCAAGAGCACATCTGATGTAATTTTCCCTGCGTTTTCCTTTACAGTGAATATCTTCTTAGAAAACTTTCCACCGGCTTTCCGAAATCAAGAGTCGTTCTTTTCAGTGTTTTCCATATTTTTCCCTGCTGCGACCGGGATCTTGGCAGGAGCCAACATTTCCGGTGACTTACGGGTAACTTTTCCCTCACAAACAAATAGACCAACACTCTGTTTTCTTTACAGAAGAATATTATTGCCATTGTATTAACTACAAATGTAAAATTGGCTAACAAAGATTTCTGTTACTTTCCAGGATGCTCAGGCAGCCATTCCAAAAGGCACCTTGTTGGCTATTCTGATCACGGGTATTACCTACTTGGGTGTGGGTCTTTGTGTCTGTAAGTACATTCCATTTAAAAAAAAAAAAAAAAAAAAAAAAGTTATTTGAACCTGTCTAGTGAACCCTCAGAACAATCCATTTCTGGATGCAGTTCAACCATTTGATTTAATTTCAATGCAAATGATTGCCATTACAACAATGTCATCTTTTTCTCTGATCAGCTGCCAGCGTTGTGCGTGATGCGACAGGAAACATAACGGATCTCATCACTCCTGGCGTAGCATGTGGAGATTCAGCCGTTGCTGCCTGTGAACTTGGCTACAATTTTTCTTCCTGCGCAGTTGAAAGCTGCAAGTTTGGCGCAATGAACAACTTCCAGGTAAACACCTCTTCCTGAGGGCTGACAGCCTCAAATACTAGATGAGGGCTCTAATGAAGCGCTCTTCTTACTGATGTGTCCATCAGGTGATGACTTTGGTGTCAGGCTTTGGTCCTCTCATCATAGCTGGAACTTTTTCAGCTACACTCTCATCCGCTTTGGCTTCGCTTGTTAGTGCTCCCAAAGTTTTCCAGGTCAGTCATTCCCAAACATTTCATAAATATGGAACCACAGTGGAGCTTTGAGAAACAAGTGACCCGGCTTAAGTCTTTCACTAAGTGCAGCACCTCTTGAAGGTGAAACATAATTTTTATTCCTTTAACGGCCTGGCGAAAAATAACTGTAATGCGTTTCAACCACATTGCACCGACGATTGAACACTGACATATTATCAAGTCCCACCATGACATATCTGATATAGAAGGTATTTTCACCTTTAAAGTTCACTATATTTTCAAGATATATTTACGAGTATATGACATTCAGAAGTCTCAGGAAAACTCCATGATCCTTGGTGACTGGGTATTTGACTAAATTACTGGCATTTCCATTCATTACAATAGCTAAAGATGATTTGTGATGCGGTAATTTTACGTTATAAGCGAATAATAAATTAAACTCAAGGCACCACTGTATACAATTTCACAAAAGAGGTCTTCTTTGGATACAATTCAAGTACTTTCTTGACTCATCATTTGTTCTGTGCCTCAGGCGCTGTGCAAAGACAACATCTATAAGGCTCTGCACTTCTTTGCCAAAGGACATGGCAAGAACGACGAGCCCATCCGTGGTTACGTCCTCACATTTTTCATTTCTGTGGCCTTCATTCTCATCGGTTTGTTCAACAGTACTCATGCTTATCTTAACTAACTTAACTAAAAATGAAGCTATTCTGCAGTTTTAAAATTGAAATGGTTGTTTTGTGTATATTTTGCCAATAAGTAAATTTTCTCGTCTCCCCAGGGAATCTCAATACCATTGCGCCCATCATTTCAAACTTCTTCTTGGCATCTTACGCACTTATCAATTTCTCCTGCTTCCATGCTTCCTACGCAAAGTCTCCAGGTGGGTACATGGTGAACTTTAAAACACTACAAGTGCATACTTAAAGTTGAGTCAGAATTCACACGCTAGTACATGTTCAAAAAGTTAGTAAGGGAAACTGTACATTTGCTGCACCTTGGTTTTTTTTGTCCCTTTTGAACCTTTTATTCACCTTTTACATATGTATGTAACCGTGACACACTGCAGTTTATTGTCTATCTATCTATAAAAATGGCTTTGTTTCACTCTGTCGTCTGCTGCTAGTTCAACATTGCAAATGAGAATTTGTTTCCAATCACCTTACGTTAAATTGGTTTAAAAAAAAAAAAAAAAAAAGTTTGATGTGGCTCTTATTTGATGTCATGAGAATATGCAAGTTTCATTAATGTTGCTGAGGGGAAATGTTTATCTAATCACTTGATATTACCATCACACCTAACATGCTCCCCTTGCTCATGTTTCACCAGGTTGGCGACCAGCATACAAATTTTACAACATGTGGCTGTCCTTGCTGGGTGCTGCTCTGTGCTGTGGTGTCATGTTTGTCATTAACTGGTGGGCGGCGCTGCTCACTTACGCCATTGAGATCCTCCTCTACATATATGTCAAGGTCAAGAAGCCAGGTGAGCCGTTTTGTTTGTGCGTAGACTTGTTTAGCCCTTTACCTCCAGTCTGTTGGCACTCACCCATTATGGTCCTCTCCAGACGTGAACTGGGGCTCATCTACTCAGGCGGTGACGTTTGTCAGTGCGGTCAGCAATGCTCTGTCTCTAGCTGGAGTAGAAGATCACGTCAAGAACTTCAGGTAAAGATTTTGCAAGTAAAAAGAAACATTTACATCATTTACAGTTCTGTTTTTTTTTTTTTATTGAGGGCCAGCCATTCATTTGTTGTCTGCTCTTACTTGACCTGTCATCAAGGACCAGCATGATAGTTTTGTGAGGACAAATTTGCAATAGAGTTTAAATTGCATCATTAACAACTGGTAGAACAGGCACTACATTGTTGATTGGTGTATTTTATTGACGTTTCATGATGACAAGGGTTTTCAGACTGTGGCGTTGCGCTTCCGATACATTGCCCTAACACATACCCTTGGAATGGGTGTAAACAAATCAAACTGGAAAAGGGTCACTTTAACCACTGGGTGTAATCAATCCAGCCCGAAATAGCAACATGTTGCCAATATTTGAATTAAACTGTAGTTGCTTGTTGTGACACATACTCGTTTTCTTCAGGCCTCAGATCTTGGCATTGACAGGGGCCACTCGGACCAGGCCAGCTCTGCTAGACCTAGCTCACTCTTTTTCTAAGAACTATGGACTCTGCCTCACCTGTGAAGTGTTTGTGGTAAAGTCCCGCTCTCAGATCTTATTGTTGTCCAATTTTGTGCAGCGCAGCAAATGCAATTTATGTCCACATTAATCTCTCCAGGGTCCAAGGGTAGAGGCCTTGCCTGAAATGAACACTGGCATGGAGAAGAATCAGCAATGGCTGAAGAAGACCAAACGTAAAGCATTTTACGCCGCCGTAAACTGTGACAAATTCCGGGACGGAGTGGAGACCCTGCTGCAGGTCAGCCTAATAATGTGATGTGAAAAAACAAACCAACTGACCCAGAAAAATCTATTTTGTTAAAGTGTAACTGGAGAACGAAACGTACACATAGCAGAAGGTGTTTTTATTGACCGTTGTTGTCCCTCAGAGATACACCGAGTATCTATTGCTATGCTCAGAAGGATCTGCCAAAATGTGCAGAGTTAATGAGAAGCAGGGAAACAATTCCACTATCACACCTCACCTTAGATAAGGCCTTGTTTCATTGTCAGGATTTTTTACTTCAAACAGTACGTAACTTTAAAGGCTATAATTGATTAACACTGTGCTGGATGTGGGCCCCTGCTCGACACAGGATGTGCAGATTGATCTTGTGGCAGTAAAACAGCCCAGCCACACAACTTGGTTTGGGAAACTGCATAACTTTTTGGTCATTTTGTCTTCTCATGTAAAACACAGAAATATTGTGTTCTCCGAAATTAACTGTATAATCTGAGGCAAATTTGATAGGCTCCACAACAATTATATACTACACAGGTTGCAATTTGATTAAAAAAATATATAAATAAAGATATCTTTAACATAATTTGGTTCGGTTTGAGAGTGATGCAAATTGATAAGGTGTGGAAACAATGTGATAGCTAACATTTGTTGATGTAGATGAACCTAATCGTGAAGTCTTTTTAACCACACCAAAGACTATAGACTGTATCTGCAGGTATTGTTGGTTTATGGCACTAAAAATAAACAACAACAGAATCCCATATCAGTTTACAGATTTTTAGGCATGGCCATTTAATGAGCTCTTGCATTGTTTTAGAAATGAAAATTGTAAAGCCTCGTGCAAGCGACTTGTTGAGTCACGATAACTAATCCACAATGCTACAATCGATTAATGGAACAGAATAAATGAATAGAAATTGCGTAAACATGTAGTCAAATTACTGAGCTAATATTTCTCCACTATGTAATTGTTGCGACGCTTGCCCATGTTTACAGGCCTCAGGTCTTGGCCGCATGAAGCCCAACACACTAATGATGGGCTTCAAAACAAACTGGCAGACTTCAGGTTCAGAAGCAGTCCAGAGTTATGTGGGAGTGCTGCAGTAAGTTATTAGCATATATCCTCACACACCACCCACACAGTTCTTATGAATAAATTAAGCAAAGCAATTACATGCACTTAACTGAAATTTGTTTTTTCTGACAGTGATGCCTTTGACTTTGAATATGGAGCAGCAATTTTAAGGATAAACCAGGGACTTGATGTTTCTCATATTATTGAGGCAGAAGGTCAGTATACAGTATTTTTATAGACACCATTTATAGAGTCTCAGGGAGCACTATCTGGGACAATCTATTCCTTATATGAAAGACGAACAAAGTTCACTGCGAGCTTCAATACATGTAAGTAGGCTTTCGAGTGTCAAGCGTTATCGTGGATATAGTTTGCAGCAGTGTAGAATTACCCCTACCAAATATATGACAGCAACCTCAATAATAGCCAAAGGTATTAACGTATCGTAAATGTTCTCTTCAGATGAAATGCTAAAATCAGCAAAGGAACAACAGGAGCTGGAAAGTGATTTCACGTCAAATGGAGGCAAAGGGAAAGGATTGTTCAGGAAGTCAAGACCATCTCAGCAAGTGCTCACCACCCGAGGTAAGGTTAAATGCATTCTATTTGTAACGGCGGCATTAAGAGATAAATCTTTAAAAAAAAAAAAAACACTACTTTAATTCTACTGTCTTGGATTTGAAGAGCATTTGCCAAATGGAAGCAATGTCTTTCTGTCTTGTTTTGGAAACCTCGCCAGAGTCCCATTAGGATATAAGAAATCTAAAAGATTTGTCTAGGGGGGTAATCCAATACTCAATTTGTTCCAGCATCTCTGTACACAGACACACATTGGCACACACAAGGGCTGCATTTTGCCAAGATGACAAGCAATGGTGGAACATAACCCAAATACAAATACTTTGCTTATGCATTTTTTTTTTTTTCTAATGTCGATTCATGCATCTGTACTTCTACTAAAATACAGTGCGAGTACATTTGCCAAATCTGATGACAAGTGTCTTGTTGTTTGTACTCAACCCGCATCAGGCCTCTGTGGAACTTTAGAGCTGAAGGATGTCTCTTCCTGCTGATGCACAGTCATTTCCTCCTCCGTCTTCCCTCTCCGCATTCACTCAGCTATTTACAATGCCTCATCTCATCCAACTCTCATGTCTCCAATCTTTTGTCTCCCGCTCAGTATCAGTGTGCGGCCCCCCACCACCACAGGTTGCCAAGATGAATGAGAAGCTGGTGCAGGCCAGTACTCAGTTTAAGACCAAACAGCCCAAAGGAACACTTGACGTGTGGTGGCTCTTTGACGATGGAGGTGGGTGACGCTTGAGATGTTAATGTGTACGTCTATGGAATATCTTCTCCACAGAAAAAGCAACTTGACTCATGGTTCTGCCTGCTTTCTGACAGGTCTCACTCTGCTGCTGCCCTACATCCTCACCACCAGGAAGAAGTGGAACAACTGCAAAATGAGAATTTTCATTGCAGGGCAGCCCGGACGCAGCGAGATGGATAAACAGGAGTGAGTGGAATCAGCTAATTGTTTCACTATCAATTATAGCCTAACGAGCATGGGTCTGATTAACTGTCGATGTGGTGTGCCAAGGGCAAAGGCGTGAAATTAGAGATGTTCCCTGGTGGTGAATAAACATACATTTAACAGTTTATCGGTGTGCCTTTTCTGTCTTGCAGGATGAAGTTGCTGCTACATAAGTTCCGAATTCAATGCGCTGACATCATAGTCATCGATGACATCCATATCAAGCCTCGTAACGAAAGGTACATGTTAGAAAATCATCTTGGTCCAACGTCTGCCCTTGGTGCCCCATGTCCTCATTTGTATGGTCTCAGCTTAAAGAAGTTGGAGGACATGATTGAACCTTTCCGTCTTCACGAGAGGACCAGAGACAGTACTCAGGTTGAGGCTATGCGGAAAAATCAGCCTTGGAAGATTACTGATGATGAGTTGGATGAATTTGAGGAGAAGGTATGTGAAGCGGGCCAAATCTTGACAAACTGTTGATTTCAGAATGTCATTTAAGTGGTCTTCAAGGCAACCTTTGGTGGAGAAAATGAGCAAAAGCATTAAGTTTTCAGAAAAAGTTAATGTGTTCTCTCTGAGGACTGAATGTTTGACACCCCCAATATAAATCATTTCACAATTGAATCACTCGGAGCAGAAAAAACGCAAACTATGTGACCTGTGACATTGCCACCTGCTCTTTCTGGAGATGATTATTGGTTGAAAGACAAAAATGAGCAAAACCGCTTCTGCTTTACAGACCAACCTGCAGGTTCGACTGAATGAGTTGCTTCAGGAGAACTCCAAATCCGCGAACCTGATTGTGGTGTAAGTAGAACCGTTCGAGCACTATAATCACTTGAACTCATCCGTTGAAGAGTCTGACTCGGAGTGTCTGACCCCCCTGCAGAAGCATGCCTATCGCACGAAAGGAAACCATCTCTGACTTCCTCTACATGGCCTGGTTGGACATTCTGACCAAGGACCTCCCACCCACCATCCTCATAAGAGGCAACCACAAGAGTGTGCTCACCTTCTACTCATGAGAGTCTTGCACAGGAATGTGTTTGCTAGTGCTGTGATGATAAGCCATGTTCAAGGACCATTCCAGAACCTTTAGATGTGAAACAAAAGTGAAGTTACTAATCAGCAACACTTATCTCACTACAGGGTGCCATCACGATATCAATAACGGACACTTATGGATTGTTTTAAATGCATAAGATGCACACATCAAACATTCTGCATCCACAGTCTCAGATCCCTTTGAATAAACACCTGGGACCTGTTACTGCGAAATAAATGTAAATAGTAGGAGTCTCACCGTATTAATCTGTATTTTTGGGAATAAACAACTTTGTATCAATGATTTAACACATAACCTAATTTTTTTTGTTTTAAATTAAAAAAAAATGTAAAATACGTTCTTAAGTTTACCCATGGCATATTGTTTTTCATTTTCGATATATTTAAGGTTTTGTTTAGATAACCATTGTTTTATAATCATTCTGACTTTATGCAGTGTCTTTCTATTTAAGTGTACTTGTGTGTGTACTTGAAAAAATCATTTTAAAATAAAATAAATTTGCATTGTTAATTTTGTCTGTATTGTTTGCTTATATACAAGTCGTCCATCTGCAAGTGGCAAACGAATGAGGTGTCTTCAACGACCACATTCAATATGGCGGGGAGGGAGACGTGTGCTTCAGCGATTAAAGGCTAAGCTAGTTTACGTGTTTATTATAATACGTTTGTTTGCAGACGCCATGACACGAATGTTTAGGTTTCCTCGCGCTGTCAGAAACCTGTTCTGTTTGAGGAGGCAATTTCACTCTCGAATGATCAGTCATAACAAAGGCAAGCACCTGAAAATATATATTACCGTACGCATTGCTACGTGACGTTAGCTTCATTAGCATTTCGGTGAGCGTTGTGTTTAGCATATTGGAAACCTGTATTGAAGACTGAACGTCGAGACGACAGCAACAATACACGCGGTTTATTCTGCTATTCTTCTACGCGAACGTATAAGCAAGGTTGGACGCGGTTCTCATCTGTTTGCTGCCCTTGTCGTATTTACAGATGAACTCTCGCGACATAATGGAAGTGACGTAGCAGTTCAAATGAAAAAAGGGAAAAATTCGGAGGCGGGGCTAACTGTAAACTCGGCCCGCGTATTTTATAAAATGAATCGGCGGGAAGACGTTCGTTGATCATTGCAGTCGTTTTACTCCAGAACCGAGTGAAGACATTTCACTTTTACTGTTGTTTTATTTTTGCTGTTTGTTTTTTGCATTGTACCGATCCTAACATGCCTGCCTACACGCCTATCTCAGAGGTTGCTGATGCCACCCAGCTTTCTTCATCGAAAAGGTTCAAACAAAACCCTGCCGAGGGTTCTGTTCTTCGTTTCGCCAAACTTTCGGAACATGCCACTACACCCACCCGAGGCTCCCCAAAAGCTGCTGGATTCGACCTCTACAGGTTACTTTTCATTCATTTTTCTAAAATCATGCACAAATAACTCAACTGGCAGCCCTTGACATTAAACAATACCCATTGCTCACAATCAAGACGAAACGATAGTAAAATCAAATAAGATTTAGAAAACTAACTTTCTTTTTTTAAATTCAGTGCATATGATTATTCAATCGGCCCAATGGACAAGGCCATCGTGAAAACTGACATCCAGATAGCAGTGCCACATGGTTGTTATGGCAGAGTGGGTGAGTTGCTTACACACACGTAAGAATTCTTTAAAATAAAACCCAACCCAAACCCATTTGTATGCAAATACACAGCAACTTTTTAGGCAGTAATTTTACTGTACTTTATTTTCAGCACCAAGATCTGGTCTCGCAGCAAAGCATTTTATTGACGTTGGAGGTGAGTGGATTGCTCACTCTTTCTACACCACCGACAGAAACACGATTCCTGCTTAATAGGATAAAATACATTAAATTGGGTCAAATATCTTTCATCAGGTTGATTTTAATTATTTCCCTCCCTGTGTATTCTTAGCTGGAGTCGTTGATGAGGACTACAGAGGGAATGTGGGTGTTGTCCTATTTAACTTCAGCAAACAGACATTTGAAGGTGCGTTATTGACTTCTCAAAGGCCAACATTTGTGTAAACTATACTACAAAAAACAGGATCAAATAATTTTTTATTTATTAGGAACTATCAAATTTCTAAAATGTTAGTAAAAGTTGAATGCAAACTTTTTCAAATGAAAGATATGTTTAATTGGTCAGTTGGTTTATAATTTGGTGAATTTTACCTCATCCTTAAGACTCATCGATTTCCAATAAACCTTCACCTGTGGAATGTTCTGAACATTTTTAAAAAAAAAATATTTTAATTGTTCTGATCCATCTTTTTTGGGAAAAAAAATTAAGGCATTATAAAAGGTAGATCATTTTCAGCATTTAAAATTGAATATAAGTATTGATTATAGGTTAAAAAAAATAAAGTTTTTCTCAATTAACATCTAACACAATATTTTGTGTATCCAAACTTCCAGTTAAAAAAGGTGATCGGATTGCACAACTGGTGTGTGAGCGCATCGCCTACCCAGAATTAGTTGAGGAGGAGGTAAGACGCCAACGCACACTACTGAAAACATGGTTAAAAGGTTTTCATGTACAATAATTAATCATTACATGAAAATGTCTTTTTCAGAGACTAGATGACACTGAGCGTGGGACGGGAGGCTTTGGGTCAACCGGACTCAACTGAACCCATTAATGTTTTACAATTTATTGTTATTAAATATTGTTTTTTCTTTTTTTACATCAGTCTGAGTTAACATCTCTTTAAATCTGAGTATTGTTGAGTCTTAGCAATTTTGCATTTCTCCACATGAGGGCAGTGTATGACAAGTATTATGCAAAGCTGCCTGAAAACTCCAAGCTTGGCTTACACGGACACATATCGATTGAAAAACTTGAGTTGGAGCTTTAGACTTTCTTTAAAATTATAATGTCAGACAGCCTGACGCAACAGCAGGTGTTTCTGGACAGACATTAAATACATATTTCAAAGATATTATTTATCTTTACATAGTAGTGTTTTATCTACTTTGAATGATGGTATTCCGACTTTGACCGTGCCAAATCAATAGTATCATTTTGCTGTTAAGAATTTGTTTTTTCTAATTAAGACTCATTCCCGAGTTTCATGTTCATTCTGTTTCACGTGCGCTTACTGAGAGTCGGTAGATCATCATGCATCTTTTCCTGGTTTCTGCAGCGGCCAGCTCCACAAGTGGGCACAAATGACCCATAAAAAGAATAACCGCCACTGCCTGGAAAAAAAGTACATTATATATATGAAAGAAAATAGGTGATTAAGAGGCAAGTAGCAATTAAATTTTCACCAAAAGAATGTTTTTATTGTGAATGTTCAACTAAACCCCCACTGATGTGAACAAGAAGAGACTGGTGTCAGGCTGGCCTGTGGTTATGCGGCACTGATTGTACGTGAGAATTGTGGGGCCATGAAGGCCTCAGTGCATGATCAAGAAGGTCCAGGTTTGCCATCATTAATGTCAAAGGTGTTTGAATGTTATGTCTGTGTGCAGATATGTGATTGCATAGTTAACAAAGGAAGTAGTTGGTCATTATAAGCACCATTACAAACTCCTGTATTCCAGGGGCTTCCTCTAGTTTACAAAGTCAACATAGATTAAAAGTGGCATCGATTATTAAAGTATAAACACAATTTACATGAAATATAGAGGAGAGCGGTTGACTTAGGGAAAATAGCAGACATGAAATCGGAGTGGCTGATGGGATAACAGACTTTTGTATGGTAGTACAGTGCATTTTGAAAGCTATGCGGTTGTGTTGCTAGCACCAGTAAATATGAATGGGCCATAGAAAAAGGCGCCGAAGTATTGTTTAAATACGTAGTAGGAGCCGTCCAAGCCAAACGCGATTACATCTCAATAGTCCTTAGTGGCTTCCTTTCCTCTCCTAACTGAGCTTGTCGTGATTCCACATCATTGAAGGCAGAAATGTGCTGTGTGCGGGTTTGTTCAGTCACCTACCTGAGGGGAGGAAATGAATTCATGCCAGACTAATGGGACATGCTTTTCTTCTACTAAGGCACAGTTGTAAAAAAACTAACAAACAAACAAAACACAACCCAGAGAGTTTCTGGTTGTCCTTAACGCCGTTCAAAGTGGCACCGATTCCACATATCATCATACAACATGCAAACCAATAATTGTAAAAAACATTTTCAATTAAGTTGTAAACGCAATGTGTTCATTTTTCAACTAGCTTTCAAGCCAGCTTTTTCCCCCCCACAGAAAGTGTATTTATGATATGTAGAATCATCTTTGGCAAACCAACACTGCACCCCCGCCCCCACACAATCCCCCTCCTCTTTGTCTCTTTGGTGGCAAGCCCATCTCCCTGTTGGGGAAAGCTGAAGTGACCGACCCCCCAACCTCCACAACGCTGACCCAGAGTTGGAGATGTTTAGCCTTTTGTGGATCATCAACTTCTGCCCTCCACAGTCTTGCCCTGTTTAATGCAGGATGATCTGCACCCTCATCTTCAGGATGTCCCCCAGCTGCCCTGAGAGGTAGTCTTTATCATGTCGGTCCTCCAGCTCAGTCAGCTCCTCCTTCCTGTACAGCGGGATGCTACTGATCTGCAGGTCGTACGCGCCCAGAGCGAGACCCTTCTTCTTGTTCAGATGCAGGTAGCTTACGCCCTCCCTCTGGTTGATCTTGAAGTAGCCTGCCTCGTTTCCATAGTCGATGCTGTAGCGCACATGGTCGGTGAGGGCGGACAAAGCCGGAGTGAATTCAAGAATGCGGTCACGGTTGCTCAGGTCACTGATGTTTAGGTGGAGGTGCAGCGTGTCCTCGACGTCCATACTGGCCAGACTGATCATCTCGTTGTCAGACATCTGCAAAGAAACAGTTAACCTTGTACATCCATATTGTTGGGTTTATACATAACAATTTTGAGACAAGACAGCGAGATAGATGACACCTGTACGCCATAATAAAGGGTAAAAATATAAATACAGCCCAATTGGTGGTTGCCAACTCCATGGCCAAGTACACACCAGTGCAATACTATGTGTTAAAGTTTATGTGAGCATCAAATGCTGTTTACTACTTTTATGTTTTATTTGTAACCATAGTTATACAATTGCACCTCAAAGCACCACTTTGATGCAACCTTAAACTCGCTAAAATGTGAAGCAGCTAAATCACAGGGCGAAAGAGCCATCTGTAATTATGGCTGACTGAATTACCTGCATGTCATCCCCGGGTTCACCCTGTGTTGAATTAGTACTACGTCGTTGGCGCCCTTTCTTGGGATAGCCGTTGATCTTGCACTCATAGCAGGCCTCGGGAGACAGGGAATTCTCATCGTCCTCCTCTCCCTGACCAGCACTTTGGTCAGCACCACCAAAAGCCAACCCTGTGACACAGTGCCTGAAGCAAATACAAGAGCCATCAGGCTGCCGTACACAACAACAAGCTGCAGTGAAACACAAGCCTTAGCGTACCCTTGTCCGGCCCTGTAGTAGCCAGTGGGACAACCGCAGAGGTAGCCCCCGTCTGTGTTGGAGCATCCAAACTTGCAGGGGTTCTGGGTGTTGGAGCACTCGTTGATGTCTGAGCAGCCCCCGGAGGTCTGTTCGTAGTTAAACCCGGTAGGGCAGAGGCAGCGGAAGCTTCCCAGAGTGTTGTGGCACGATGCTCCCCCGCAGATTTGACTGTTCTGACACTCGTTCTCATCTGGGTCACGGGAAGTTGAGGGGAAGTAAACAAGCAGAAGGTCAGTGCACTTAAATGGCCCTAACAATAGTGGGGAAAAAGTTGGATGTCAGCACTACGTGGAGATGATTTTACAGACTTTCTTAAAACGCGAGTAAACAATACGCCGCCTTTTGCCACCTGGGTCATGGGGAAAGTACAGTAAAAGCCCCTCCCATTGCATGATAAGTGTTACTTTTGCAGATATTTTCTGGTCCAGTTATGCCGCAACTTTCTTTTGGTGTGATTCCACATTCGGCCACTAGATAGAGTGTTTATTAAATATCAAAGAAGATTAAAAAATGGAAGTATTTGAAGCTCAATGTAATTTTTGCTTAAGAGATTAAGGAGTAATTATTGAATGTCCTGATCCTCTCCCATCCTGCCTTTTATGCCTACATCTTTGGGCATGATTTTTGATGGTACTGAGAGATTGACAAGAAAAATCAGGACATTGCATTTGATTGTTTTTCCACGATGGAGTGGGGAGAATCACAAGAGAACACAGCGGTTTTGCTTACCCACACACTGGTTCCACTGGTAGTGCTGCAGGTAACCTTGTGGACAGCTGCAGCGGTACCCGCCTACTAAGTTCTGACAGCCATGCTGACACCTGTGATTACCGTCACACTCGTCAGTGTCTTTGGGACGCAAAAAAAAACCACAAGACAACCAGTCAACGTTTTTCCTTTGATTAGCTAAGACTGAAACAATGCTTGCTAGTTGTTTTCAAACCTTCACAGCTCTGTCCATTGGGGTCTAATGAGAATCCTCGCTGGCAGTCGCAATTGAAGCTCCCCGGAGTGTTCTGGCAAACACCATTGGCGCCACAAAGATTCGGGTCTGTTGAGCATTCGTTGTTGTCTAACACACACAAAGGAGGAATGGTTCCCATTAACACAAAATAAGAGAGAAGGGCTAAATAGGACAAGACAGAATCGAGGAGAATATTTCAGACTGTCACTAGCATTACCTACAAATGAACTGTTTTTTTTCTCATCCATTTCTACTCATAAGTGGACGGAACCACAAATGCAGCACCTATTTTATCTTGTTGGGATTTTAGTAATTTCATCAAACTTTCTTTGGCATAAATGTTAACTATGTGAGAATTTGTCATAGATACGTATACACTGATGCTGATGTGCCGTGAGTTCATGAGCAACATCTGGATTTTTTTTCTATCACTATTAGTGTGATCTGTACAAACCAACTAAAAATGTCTTTTAATCTTTTTGTCAAAATAAACAACTGAAACAACACCCCCGCACGACAACATATGTGCCATAAGCCATGGGATATTTCATTCTGCACTTGAGACTGAGAGCTCCCTGCCTCTGGATGGATGTGAGGTCATGGGAGCTGCTTTATGGCCTGGAAAAAAGCTTAGGGTCGTCAGGAGAATCCATTACCAAGTCCCATAACAAACTCGCTATGCTGCAAAACTACAAATGATAAAATTCTAATAAGATAAGAGTGAGCTCAAAGAGAGTTCACTGAAGACTATGACAAAGCATGCTTGATGACACAAGAAGTGACACTGGCAAAGAACACCGGACACAGGAAGTCACAAGCACATCATGACTTAACATGTTTATCCGGCTCATTATAAACAGAGACAAGAGCACTTCTGAGGAAAAAAATATTTAGACGGGTAAGTCAATCGGTGTTCTGCTTGTGTTTATTTACCGATGCAGGCGGTGTGATGCTGGGTAAAGCCAGGAGGACACTTGCAGGTGAATGCGCCGATAGTGTTGACACACAAGAATTGACAGTTGTGTTGTTTTGTCGAGCATTCATCCAAGTCTGAATAGGAAGCAGGAGACATGACATCATGGTTGTTAGACTATATTGTGAGATGATTGCACACACTGCTGTATGAGGGCTACGCTTTGTCCGAGTCAAATTCCAGTCCGTCTACAGTCAGAGACCTACAAGTGAACTGCGAATGAACCTGAAGGCAGGAACATGAGGCAGTGGCAGTCCTAGCCAAAATTCTGCGTTTGAAAATTGAGTGAGCGTGTCACCTCTGCAGCTCTTTCCATCTTCCTGTAGGATGTATCCACGGGGACAGGAACAAAGATATCCACCCTCTGTGTTCTTACAAATGAAGTTACAAGGCTTTGGTGCCTGTATGCACTCATCCACATCTGCAACGAAACACGGCAGTTAGACATCGCTTGATCTTTTCCATAAATACACTATTCCACGAGAGCAGACGTCGCGATCGACAAACTCGGGCTGTATTTTTAATGTGCGTGTGTGGGCAGTTGTCTACCCGTGTGGTATTGGCCCTTTACAAGGTAGCGGGAACGGGAACAAGAGGCAGGCATGACAGGAAACGAGTCCATAAAATGAAGAGAGATGGATGTGAACTGTTGGCTTACCCATGCACTGAGTGCCAGTGATGTCTGTGGTGTAGCCGGGTTTGCAGACGCAGTTGTACGAGCCTAGAGTGTTGACGCACTGGCCGTGCTTGCATAAGTTCCCCATCACACGACACTCGTCAATATCTGAGCAGAAGCGTTCATGAGCGTAAGTAGCCGTTTTCCAAATCAACGGCAGTTCTTCAGCCTTGGATTTATTACCATATTTTTCGGACTAGAAGGCGCACCTTCAATGAATGGCCCATTTTAAAACGTTGTCCTTATATAAGGCGCACCGGACTATAAGGCGCACCATTAATGCATCATGTCAGATTTTTAATCCAAATCAAATCATTCTCCATTTTATCTTTTTTATTTCAACTTCAGACGCAACAAATGACTTTATAATCACAAAATAATGATCCATAGTCTTTTTGATTCATGATTCATAGTCTTCAGCGGGCCATGACACAATGCTTCGGGCCAGTTTAAATTTAGGAATTTGGTCCATATATAAGGCGCACCGGACTATAAGGCGCACTGTCGGCTTTTGAGAAAATTTTAGGTTTTCAGGTTCACCATATAGTCCGGAAAATACGGTAGATGGATATTTAATTGCGGGATACCTCTGCCATCCGTGGTGAATCCATGTCCCAGAGGACACATTTTCTTGAAGTGGGTGGTCCCAGGGAGTGGACAAAGCTCACAGTTGTCACCCCAGCCCCTGCCCCCATCACAGCAACACTCCGACTTGGTCACCTTGTTTCTGTTACTGGATGTCATCTGACACAGAGTGGTCAGAACCTCAGTGAAACAGAAGCCCTCGCGGTTATCTAAATGTCGGGAGACACGGCAAAGGGAAACATGAGAGCGAGACAAACCATCACATGAGCAAACAAAAAGGTGGCTAAAAGGAAGCAGACAAAGCCACCCAGACATCAGCAGACGTAAGGAGATAACCCACGCGCGCAATCACTAATGTCTGTCAGAAGCCAGATAGCAAGTGAGCATCACTTTGCCCGGAGTCTTTCTCATAGCCTTCACTGCATCGCTTTGAATTGGAAGTTTATATTTAGATTTTGGACAAAGCCTGTGGAATGATTTCCTTTCCTCTATCTTGACAGTTAGAAACACAACACAGTTATTAACGAGATGGGAGAGTGCCGCAAAGGGGCTGAAATCTACTCAGGATGTGAACATCCACATTTAACAAATATGACTAAGTTAGATGGGTATTGCGCAAATACTTACCGATACATTCGGTCTGTGTGGGGTTTGCTGTAAATCCCTGGTCACATTTGCAACGATAGCTTCCTACTGTGTTCTCACAACGACCATTCTTACAGATGCCCGGTTTGGCTGTACATTCGTTTAGATCTGAAGCAGACATATCAGAGAAGAAGCAAATATTAAATGGCAAAGATAGAACAATGAGGAATAACTTTTAACAGTCTTACCGATGCAGCCATCTCCACCTGGATGGCGTGTGTATCCAGGAGCGCAGATACACATAAATGTACCGATAAGGTTCTTGCAGGTCATTCCTCTGCTAGCACAATCATCCAGGCCATCTTCACATTCATTCTGGTCTGCAAAACAAACATACTTTGTGTTACTCTAAATATGATAGTCTATACCTACAGTTTTAGATGTGCATCAATGATGGTGAGTCGCATGTTTACTGTAAAACAAAGTAGCTCAACGAAATATACAAAGGGTAGTGCAGTGAAACGACCCATATTTTGCAGTTCAGCATTGGAAAATTTGCATATTCCCTTTTTTTCTTTGCCTGTTTTAAACATTTCCGCTACTGTTGTTGGATGTTTCTGCTTCTCTCCCTTGTTGTTACCTGTATTTTGTAATATGTATTATCGTGTTTAAATGCCAGAAGGTACATTTATTAATTAATACTGTTTGTGTAAAGTCCTTGTGCACATTTGGTTTTTGCATTTGTGATGTCACATCAGTTGGTGTTATTTAGGCTTATGCTAGCTAATACTTGAAGAGCCTCACGTGAAGGTGCGTTGTATGCGGTGAATAATTTAACTAATGAATATGTCATTTATGTACCATAGGTTTATGATTAAGTACATGCTAGATCTATTGTGTTGATGCTTTATGATCCTCTCCACATTGACTGCTTTGCCACCATCTATTAGCATTAATTAATTATTAATTATTTGTGGATTTTCACTGTTTGCTGTAAGGGAATTCATCTATTGGCTGCTACATGTGCATAGACTTCCTTCCACTTTGGCCTCCATTAATCTGCTCAATATGACGCAGGCATGGAGTTGCACATAGACAAGTAGTAAGAGACTCGGCGGTCTGGATAGAACTGGGAAATAAATAATGACGCTATCGACACTGAGAGGTTCCATCTGTCTCGGCGCTTCTCTCCAAATACAACCGTCGCTATGACACCACGCCATCTGAGACAGTCAAGGTGTAAACAGTGACTCGTCCGGTTACATTTTCTCAGGCTTTAAGAAGGCTTGAGAAATAATATGTTATGTAACTTCACGAGGGGTTTAGTATTACTCGAGTATACAGTATTAATGCAAAATGACGTGTGATGGAATGAGCTGCGTTTAGGACTGTTTGGTCCTTGAGTTGTGATTCCTACCTTTACACATCCTCCTATCTTCACGCAGCACGTATCCTGTTGGACATTTACACTCATAGGAGCCCACTACATTAACGCAGCGGAATGCACACAGCAGAGGATTCTGGGCACACTCGTTGATGTCTACAAGAGAGGAGAGAAAAAGTTACAGGAGTGCAGATAAATTCGAGGCAACCAGAGTACATTTCACCCACCTTCGCAGGCCATCATGGGACCAGGCTCAAAGCCTTCCTCACATGCACACTCAAAGCCTCCGATCACATTTGTGCACGTGCCGTTTCCGCAGGGGTTACCAATTTCGCACTCATCAATGTCTGGAATGGACAAAGATATTGAATGTATGTTTATCGCCACTCATACCAAAGAAAGCCAGCAACAATTGATGATGAGAAACACTTGCCTACGCAAGTAAATCTGAATGCGGTGATGTCGAGGTGGTAGCCCATTTGACATTCACAGCGGAAAGAGCCATCTGTGTTGATGCACTGGCCGTTTTCACAGGGGTTATTGATGCATTCATCGATATCTAAGAGAGACGCAAAGTTAACATGATGGGTCGGAGCAGAACGATTCATGCTAGATAAACACTCATACCTTTCTGAACCTCATCGACCCCACGTTGGTATCCCTTATTTTTACAGAGAAGGGGAAACGCCTCTAGAACATCATACACAAAAGTCATTAATACCGAAAACATCTTGTATGAATCAACATTCTGGTGTTGTTTTGTTTCCATGTATGATGAAAACCTACCCTCGGTCTCGCCAGGGCAAATTTCACAAGGATCTCCCCAGCCTTGACCTGGCATTCCGGTGCAGCAGCATTCTTCCTTGGTAGTATTCTGCGGCTTTGGAACCTGACATTGTCCATTTTCGAACCGTGTATAGCAGTAGTTGATGCGTACATCTGGCAAACACAAGAAACAGAAAACAGAGACAAAAAAATGAGACAACTGGATAACACAATTGGAAACAGTATGATGGGCCAAAGCATTCTAAGTTTAGACATACATACTACATGTATGTTAAAAACTAATAGAGTGTTTCCTTGAGATTAAGTTGTTTTGTTACCAAGCTCAACTTGCAAGTGAAATACGTTTTCTCCATTGAAATTCCATTTATCTGTTCAAACTTTTCACATGTTGATCAATTACAAAATAGATTTCACTGAAACATTGCGGCGAATGCATAAAAGCAGAGGACTACATGTTGGTAAGGACAATGGCAGAGAGACGTAAATACATTTTGAATCACTATGCCATCGAAGAAATGGTCCAAACTTTTAATAATGGTTTCCCGTTCATTATCATCCGTGAACCCGAAAATAATCTGATAACAAATTATGTTGACAAGAACTCTGTGGAACACTTACTGAGGAACACATTTTCTGCACATCTGCTCCTGTGAGATCCCAGATTGGGGTTTGTAGCATTCTAAGTTTGAAGCTTAATCAGAGCAGAAAATTGAGCTTTTTCTTTTGCTGCTTTATGCTAAATAGCTATAACTCAACTCGGGGAGGTTGGCAAATGAAGAACATTGTGAGGACTCTTGTTCTTCCCGGCTCTTGTAATGAGAAGCACATGGTCACACACTCCTGCTAGCTCTTCACCCAACTGTGCAAATAAGTGCCTTGACCTCCACAAACCACGCACACACACGAGCGTCCACCTGGCGAGGACATGAACACCTGGTGCTGTGTACACAGCGACTTAGCGGGTCCAGTTACTTTGCTCCACAAAAACAATCTGCAGATATTTCCGCAGAACACGTGATGCCTTGTGCACAGATGTTGTGTCAAAATGCTTTTAGATGTTAAGCGAAATAGCAAACATGGGCAAAGCAGTCTTTTAAGTCAGTGACACATGGAAAAGAAAAACAAACAATAGCAAATACTAACAATGAAATATTCCTGATGGGATCCAAAACATAATGTTTAACGTATTAGTGGGAGTCACCATATTGTTCTACTTTGATTCAGCGATCATTTGGACAATTAGCATTTAACATCTTAGGCTTTGCAGTATTTGTAAGCATATCTATCTGAATGATACCTGAAATCAAATATAATGTATCGTGACTTCTTGGACGCCCCGTCGCCTTCTCCATTCATCGCATGTCAATCATCCTTTACTATAAAAACAATCCCAAAACAAGTGTGACGGGATTTATCCTTGATCTCATTTCTTTCCCGCATTTCCCGCCCTCCACCCTGCAGCTCTATTTCATGCCCCCACCCTTCAGTCAAGCACGATTGACGCAAGGGAAAGGGGCGAAATGCAAACTTTAATCCACCTCTTCACAACCGGTGATGTCATCGCTTGAGTGTTTCAAAGGAACTCCCTAACAGTGGACTCGGCGCTCCCCCACCCAAGCGCTAAACACGCACACGCAGGACATAAATGCACGCATGCACGAACGAGGAGATGGGAAGGTGGTCGGTCTGGAGTTAGCAAAAAGCAGCAGGGACGGTGAGTGCTTTCTTGGCACATGAGGATAAAACTACACAGACACAGCTTGCACCTCATCTGTAAGATAGTTTGAACATAGTCTTGTTTCTCTCACATACTTACCTAAACATCTGCGTCCCGAGGCAGACAGTTGGAAGCCCTCAGGGCATAAGCAGGTGAAGCTTCCCTCCGTGTTGGAGCAGGTTCCAAACTGACAGATCTCGGGTGACTGCGAACACTCGTCAATGTCTGGCATGAAAGAAAATCAAATCAAAATCGGTACAGAAGTTCACTCGAAGGCTTTTTGTTCATCTGCTTCAAAGTTAATGGGGATGGGGTCAAATCAGTCGAGTGAGTGACTCAGAGTTTATTAAAATATGAGATTTGTGAACGGAGCATCACAAGGGGAAGAACCTTGCTGTCATGCGTTCGGCCGTCACAATGACCAGCTGCTGCTCTTTTGCTGAAGTTAAGTATTTATTAGTGCCGTTCCTCCCTGCTTCCAAGAACAGAGCCCTTAGTAGGAATGTGTTGAAGTCTGCCGAATATCTCTTCATCAGCACCACTCCATAAACAATCCAAGCATTCTAGTTTGGGCCCACTCCCACATGTGAGGAGGAGGAGGAGGAGACAAATGAGACATGAATGGGGAGCAGCGCAGGCAAAAGTTTATGCTCATCTACTTGGAGACTGTTCCTACAAAGAATCAAGACAGGAGTAACGTAATCTGGAGGGATAGTTTTGATTCATGAAATGTATTGATTTTGTTAACAGAATGACCTAAGATGAAACTTGCTAGAATAATGCTCACAAAATACCTGTAGCTTTTTTACTTTCTTTCTTCTGCTACCAGTAATTATGTCAGGGGACAAGCCACCACTGGTTGTGGGTTGCAAAATTTGTCAATTTTGAAAGTTGCAATCTTTTCATAGAAATTACCAGGAACAAACCAGAAATTTCGTTAACTCCTTCACTTTGTCATCTCGAATCCAACTGGTACTATATTTTTTATGTACGTTTTTCAACAAGTAGGTATGAAAAAGGGTCTCGCCCAGCTTGGCTGCCACATTCGAGTGAGTAAGCTGCTGTAATGACTGACAGATCCCTATAGATGGCGCATTGCCTTGGATTGGAAGTCTATACCACTTTTGAGTAGAAGAAAAAGGGTAGGTGTTGAATCTCAGCTTGTTAAATCGATTATGAGAGAAATGCCAAAAGATTTTAAATCCGACAAGTTTAGAAACCTCGCAGGCAAAAAGAGTCTGCACATGTATGGTATGAAAAGTATGTCGTTAGCAAATAGTATTATTTTTTTTTCCAGTGATTGTTTCGGCCTTAGCGCTGATGTGATGCTTCTTCAGTGACTGCTTTTTATGTTGAAGTTACCTTCACAAGTTTCTTCATGGAGAAAATATCCAGGCGGGCAAATGCATCTGTACGAGCCATCCAGATTCAAACAGGTGCCAACGCCGCATGTGCCAGGATTTACTACGCATTCATTAATATCTGAGAAGAGAGAGACGCGCGAGGGGGCATTGAATGAATTAGTAAATCACACAGTACAGTTGACATGAAAATAGCTATACTTTCTTACCTACACACTGTCTTCCATCAAGAGTAAGTTCATAGCCATCGTTGCACACACACTGGAAGTTGCCCACAGTGTTCACGCACTGCCCGTTACGACAGAGTCCTCTCTGGCTCGAGCACTCATCAATGTCTGAACACAACAAAAACATAAATACAGTTGTATATTACCTATAACGTTGCCGTGGTACTCATATATATTCTTTGCACGCATGTACAGTACCTATACATTCACTGTTATGTGAATTCTGGAATCCGGGGTAGCAGAGGCAGTTGTATGAGCCCACGGTGTTCTTACAGGTCCCGTTGCCACATGGTTGTTGCTCGCACTCGTCCGTGTCTACGCATGTCATTTTCAGTTCAAACAGGATAGCACTCACTTGAGAAAAGAACAATTGGAAGGTAAAAAAAAAAGGTCTTACCAACACACATTGACTGGTCCTGCGTTGTTTTGAATCCATTGGGGCAGATGCAGCGGAAGCTCCCTCGCGTGTCAATGCACTGACCAGGACTGCAAACACCGGGGTTCTCGACACATTCGTTACGATCTAAGGAAAAGGCAAACAAATGCATACGTAGACCAGAAATTGAATGCAGTATGTTTCAATAAAAGTAGGAGTGGTAAAACCAGACAAAACATTTCATGAACGTATTTAGCTGATTTTCATTTACCTCCACAATAAACAGAGTTTGACAAAAGATAACTGCCATCTACATATTTTTTTAATTGTGCATGGCGTAAACGAAATAATTACCAACACTAAAGTAATAGTCTATGTACAATGTAATCTAAAAAGAAGATTCTGGCATTAGCAGCTTCCACTCCAACCAGTGCCATCTTACATTTCTATACATTTCTTTTGTGTTTCTCCCAATTCAAGTCATATTTATTCATATAGCGCTTCATCACAAAAAAGTCTTAACGGGCCTGGCATGCCCACAGTTGACAAATATTAACAACATCCCCTTAGCTTAAAAGGAAATACTAAAAAATTAAACGTGTGGAGAAATGAGAAACTTTGAGAAGGGGCCTCAGATGGGGGAATCCCCCTACCAGACTCTTATATGTTTTGACATATTAGGAGTCAACTGAACATGCATGTGAAGGACATACTGTACCTAGGCATTGTCCCGTCGAGCTGAAGCGAAATCCAGGTCTGCACTCGCATCGGTAGCTCCCAGGCACATTTAAGCAGGCTGCATTCTGCTGGCACACGGGTCCATTCTGACACTCATCGATATCTATGAACAGGAGGAAGGGATGTGTTATTATCTTGAGTTGGTATTTATGTGCATCAGGATAAGAAAAGTTCATCAATATTGTACCTTCACAAATCAGTAGCTTGTCATTGTAGATGAAGCCAATGGGACACTCGCACCTGAAGCTACCGATCCTGTTGATGCATACTCCATTCTCACACACGCCTGGGATTTCCCTGCATTCATCAATGTCTAGTGCAAGGAGCAAGATAAACATACAATATGAAATACCCTACTGACAAAAAGTTTGTACCGCGATAAAAACGTATCGCAATCATTCAACTGTTACCAATAACTCTTCCAGTCGTGATGTCGATATAATATCCTGGTCTCTCGCTGCCGCACAGGATGGCAAACTCATCTGAGTGGAGAAAAATTCACGTAAGGTTCACCCGTTCTTTCGTCTGTGTATATGATGGTGTGTAGGACCTTACCGCTGCTGGGTACAGGACACTGCTCACAGGGTTTATTCCACGCACGACCAATGTTATAGGCACAGCAGCACTTCTTTTTGGTCATGTTGAATGTTAGCTCTCCATCACATGTTCTGTTGTCGGAATAAAAGTTCCTGTAGCAGTAGCTCTTCCTCATATCTATAAGTTATGACAAAATACAGTGGTTACAAAGGATTGTGTCCTGTCAACTTTCTATCTAAAGGTTATTGTATTTCATATGTATTCAGACGTACCCATGCAATTGTTGCCTCCATTGACTTGCATGTAGTCCACGGGGCAGATGCAAGTGTAGTTTCCGATGGTGTTGTAACACTGGCCGGGCCCGCAAATACCTGGACGCTCACACTCGTTGATATCTGCGCACAAAAAGATGTTTTCAGTTTCTACTTACGAGAAAGTACTTGACAAAATATGCATTTTATTAAGCAGTGATTTTTCATACTCTACATTCAAGGTTTCCATTTAAATGAAGAGTTCAGCGCCATAAAGATGTATTTGCTTTATTAGGCCTACGCATTTTTTGGTGTAAGATAAGATTCATTTCAAAGCCATGCCACATCTGTTTTCCATTCTTACGACAGTTAGTCTGGTTTAGCAAAAAGAGTGAGTGCCTGTACCGACAGTATTTCAGAGAATAAAAGTCCAGGAGAATAATTTTGCATTTGTGAACAAAGTTTGCGGTTCCAGCGATATCGAGTAATTTGCGAGTCAGCATGGGCGAGGTAATAAATCTTAAAAGTTAAAAAAAAATCTTGATTACCACACCCCCTGACTTGAGGCCACAATAAAATAACCTCCTGAGCAGCCCCCACATCTCTTTTAGTTGTTAATAGTCCAACCTTTACAGTGCTTGTAATGAAAGTATGGAGCCGGAGCCATGGCAGCACAGAAGGATGCTGGTCAGCCACTACGGAACGTGCTTGGGGATTCATTTCTACTTATTACACAGTTGTATACGTCATTTTCTAATTGCATCAGTCATGGCGCTAACACAAACGGAGTTTAGGAAGATAATCTTGCTTTCGTGAAATTGTTGGACGTCTGGTACTCGTGGGCATTTCCTACCATCAATGAGAATTATAATAAATTACCATATTAAAGTGATAAAACATTACTTTTGGGTGGTGTATTGATGTTGGTGAGGCAATATAAGGTAACAAGATAACTCAAGAAAGATGGCGTTTTTTTTGTTGTTATTTTGGAGATGCCGGCGATATGTCATCATATAATACCGTCACAGATTCTGGTCTCTGGGTTGAGCGCAAAACCTCTCGGACATTCACACTGAAAGCTCCCAAAGGTGTTGATGCACTTTCCTCCCTGACACAAGCCCGGCAATTCCTGACACTCATTTATATCTGTCGGGGAAGAAAAATCACAATGAGGGAATGATTTTCACGCAGGAGTCATTCTAGCTCCAATGTTAGCGTCTGACCTTCCAAGATGACAGTGATGGGGTTCGGTCTGAAGCCTTCGCCACCTGGGCACAGGGTCTTATACTCGGCTGTGGGGCACAATTACAAATCAGAACGTCAACAAATCATGTTGTTGTGAAACATAAGTGGAATAATAAAGATACTTTTGTTCCATAGAAGCAGTTTCTGAACATCTGCTGGCGATTTTCATGCAAGTTGCATAGCGCGCTCTCATTTGACCAGACACGCCAATTATAGTAAACACACGTACATCTATTCAGGAGTCAGTCTGAAGCTTGAATGTTGGCAGTCAACATTTAGTATCCAAGCCTGACATGTCTGCTGACAGTAATAATAACCGGAAATGACTTCAAGTGAGGGTTCTAAGAAGCAAATTGGTTCATTTCCTATGACTAATCAAAGCTAACTGCAACTGATCATAGTCCGATGGCTCATGCACGCAAATGACATCACTAAATTGGAAATAAAAAGAGACAGGCATAACCCGTGTCATGTCAAGAAAGGACTTGGTGACCCACTGGAGTTGAGAGCTGGGCATAATTCGCACGGGTTGCCCCAAGCATGGCCCAGAGAACAGCAACAAGATGCTTTAGAAACACCAACTCCAATCTCATTGGAACAGTCCAAGCTCTCAGATGAGTCTCCTCTGGGCCGCACATCCAGGTAGCAGCTTCCAGAGCGAGTGTCTGTTTGTGCACAAAACAAACATTTTGTGTTTTTTTCACCTTCACCTCAGTATATTGTCAGTAACTAATCATTAACATGTGAAGGAACATATGCGTCTCACCTACGCATCCCACCCGGGTGGGGTTAAGCTCAAAATCGGTGGGGCAGTTACAAATGTAGTTTCCGGGGGTGTTAACACAAATCCCATTAATGCAAATGGTTGGGTCTGCACATTCATTGATATCTGAGAAAGACAAAGCAAAAAGTTTTGATTGTGTCAGTCCCATATAAATACATGAATGTGAAAATAAAAATAGCAAAAAATGGGCAATGTCATCAAACCTGTGCAGTTGCCTCCACTCCTGTCCAGTTCATAACCAATATTACATTCACATCTAAAAAGGCCTGGAATGTTCTTGCAGCGTCCATTGACACAGATGTCAGCGAAGGTACATTCGTCAATGTCTGTGAAAAAGACAGGGGGAGGAAGAACGAAAAAATTAGGAGGTGGGAAGAGGAAGAGGGAGGGAGGCCCGATGCTGGGGATTATGGGATCAGGGGTGGAAAATTGTCAGCCTGCAATAGGAAGTGAAGACCTTGCTCACGTCTTCTCTAGAAAGAAAGAAAAAAATGGCAAAACGTCTCTGGTCCGGCACGTTCTTAGATGAGATGTGTCAGAAAAGTTCCAGGACTAGTGTAATATGATGCATTTCAAATCCAAACTACAAGTTTTACCCTCCTCCAAAACAGTTTCCCTTAATGAGCTTGGGTAAACCGAATCACACAAAGACAATTTGCGTGAGTGTCAAAAGTGTTCCAGCCTGGTGATATTGTTCTCGGGAAGGAACTGTCAGATGCTCAAGGCAATGTGATCAGGTGCATTGTCATAATTGTGTAGGTGTGAATGACAGTCATCTGCTCCCTGTGTTCACCTCACAACTATCGTTAAGGTCAATTTCTGCACATACAACCATCGTATTACTTTAATAGCTTGAGTATTGCTCATTTATTTTCAAACATAAGGAGACCAGATGCCCCCGCCCCCATGCACATTTTGGGGCTGACAGTCCTATCTACAGCATTTGAGTCAGTGTTTATGGAATCATTTGTAATTTGATGTTTTGACCTTGTCTGGAATAATCAAACAGAATTGTCACATGTGCCACATATTTTAAGAATAGTTGATCGATTATTTATCAACACGCAGATGTTGTGATGGAATGATAAACTAACCTTTTGCGACTTTACATCTTTTTGTCAGTAAGTCACTTTGTCCTGCTTTTCCTTCATGTGGCTGCAACTGAATGTGCCAAAACGAATCTGTTAATTTGCGCATGACTTATCATGCCCCGTTCCAATGCCTCATGAGTCCCATTTGAATACATTCCCTGTTTGGATGGATTTTTTTTTCCCCCCGAGAGCATAAACAAGTGACCATTCACGACGAAAGCATTTTAAATCGGTAAAAATGATTCAATGCCGTTGCCTGTTATCTTACCCTCACAAGCTTTGCCGTCAGCGGTGGGGATGAAGCCCATGTCACATTCACAGCGATAGCCGCCGGGCATGTTCAGGCAGTGGCCACTCTCACACAGGTTACCATTCTCTGCGCACTCATCACTGTCTGCAATTGGAGGTCACACAAAATAGAAAATATATTATATTGGTTTCCCCCGAGTCAGGCTTCTGGTTTGCATGTGTGACCTGAGCAATGGAAGCCATCTCCAGAAAATCCATCTTTGCATGCACACCGATACGAGCCCATGGTGTTGAGACATTCGGCGTTGTTGCTGCACAAGTGGGTCCCATTGGAGCATTCATCCAGGTCTTTAAAAAGAGAAAAAAGAAATGACATTCAGATTTGTGTACAGTATCATTAATGGTCAAAAACATTTGAACGAATGAAAGGTTTAACTCAAATTAAACCAACACATAGATATTAATGCGACCTTTTTGTTTTCAGTGTGTAATGTTTGCGTTACCTGTGCATTTAAGGCCATCGCCGATCCACCCAGAAGCACAGTTGCATTTGAAGCTCCCTGCTGTATTGGTGCATGTTGCGTGTCGGTCACAATTGTGAGCTCCAATTTCGCACTCATTGATATCTGTCGAAGAGAGGAGAAATAAAGGATTAATATGCTTAAAAGAGCTTCATTCCCTGCATCACCCATCCACATCTGGGTTTTGACCACTTTTACTGCCACTTGTCCCATGTGTGCTTGCAAAGTAGGTATCTATTTTGTCTTTCTCTGTTTTGAACTCGCCCAAAAATGTTTGTATACTCGTGAGACAAACTCTTTTTGAGGCTGGCAATTAGAGATCAGCTCTGCTGGTTTACAGCCTTCCCAAATAAAGGTTATGTCTTAACTCCACGGTATTTGAGGATTGGCTTAATATGAGGCCTGAGAGCAAATAAATCTCTCGGGATCACAGACGGAATTAAATACAATTTTCCTCCAAGCTTTGATGTTAGCACATGAAACGGGCACTCGTTGTGATGTGCAAATATGAAACACAAACAAGGCAAGAAATGTGTCAGCAGGCACAGCTGGTGTCATGGATGAGGATCCGTTTAATGAGGTAAATATTTGGCAGATGATGGGCAACTAAAGAGGAAACAAATAAAGAGAAATACACCAGCTGTCCCGTGCCAGCTTCACAACCTGTCTAAAAGTGAAAATGTGTGTTATTATGGCTGGTGCTTCAGTTTAGCTCATCATCTTGATATTTGGCTTTCTAACCCACCCGAGGACATCCCCACCCATCTTAACTTTCCAATCAGCTTCTAAACACATAAATACAACAAACGAACAAAGTCACAGACCCTGCCCTGTGGTTTTCAGTGTTGTGGGATAGAACTGACACATTATCCTGGTGAGAATGTCGGCAACATCTTGACCAGATGTCATTAATTTTTCTCACACATGCACAACAATTGATCAAATGTCAATTGGGGATTCGTGACAACGACAAGACTTTTGTTGTTGTTGTTTTTTTAAATTACTGTGACTTCCACACAAGAAGACCAGAGCATGGATGAGCATACTATGAAACATACTGCTCACTGTATATTGAGAGTCAAGTGCAATAAATGGCCGTCATCATTTTTAGCATGTGGTTAATTCAGTGTTCTTCATGCTCCCTGTGAATGTTTCCAGTTTGTATTTGTGTGTTTATTTGTCCAGTTCGATAAATGGCTGAAATTGCATCAACAACTGTCACGCTCCTTTGAGTTATAAATATTATAAAAATCAATTGTAAAGTAACTATCATACAAGTTTGTCCTCTTTGGCACATATGAACTGAACTGAAGTTAAGTGATGGCCGACTCCCGTGTAATTCATACCCTGGTCGAGTTTGGAAGAAGTGTTGCTTGGACTATCTGGACGAAATTTGTCTGGCAGTCATGCATCATTATTGGATAAATAATCTAGAGGGAGCATACTCTAGAGCAGTGCAATCAAGAGTACTACATCTAAACTATCGGCCTTATATGCATGTACGTAATGAGAAATGTTACGAATACTTTGAACGTGAAACTTTGTGTCGAATACCGGTAATGAAAATAGCTCATGTGTTTGTTTGTTGTTTAATGTCACTTAAAACAACTTTATTATGGCTCACATACAAAATGTTGAACTCAAGAATGTGACCAATGAGATGTTCAGTTCAGGTTGAGAATATTTACCTTATAATATGTACATTGCGGTGCATCTGCACTTGAAATCCAAATTTTGTTTCAAAATGTCTTACTTGAGACAAATTGCTGACATGTTTTCTCAGTATTCCGGAGCTAAAGTTCCCAAACTGTGAATCACAATTGGCTGCATTGGATATTTTAAAAGGACCAGGAAAGCCAGTGTGTGTTTATTTGTGTCTGAAGGTAGACATGCTGCTGCTGACTATGCGTCTGACTCATTTCAGCGCGATGGGGCCAGTTCAGATCCCAATCCAAGTTGTCAACTAGTCCTCTCCAGCAGTCTTTTAAGAGCCATTGTAAATCAGAATTCACTCAGACTAGATGAGCAGCGAGTTTAAACTCAATCAGGCCGGATGGGCTTCGTATTTATGTGTTCTGGAGTCATCTCAGGTGATTACAGGCTGCAAAGGCTCTCCAACTATCACGTCATGTTTAACTCACCTTAATGAAAGAGCAGCAATGGTATAAACTGTGGTGCAATGCGATACATGCGTTTCAAAAAAAGAATCACGGCTCCTGTTCCCGATGTCGTCAAGTGTGCATGCATATGTGGTCTCGGATGATGGTGATACAGCTACTTCTGGTTAGCTCGATATTCTCCCCAGCTAAACAAGTGTTTTGGGGTTTTTTTGGACTGTTTGACGGACTGACGGATGATGGAAGTGTGGTTCAAATAACAATGATGGACTATGACAGTTTGGCTAAAAATAATGATGGACCGATGAAGTCGGGCTGCTGACGAATGGCACGCCGGCAATATTTACTAACACTCCCATCTCTGAAAATTTCCTCACTCCCTCCTTCATAACCAATCTGCTTCTTCCCTGACATTCACGACGTGACTTTGTGGCTAATTTTATTTCAGGCTTGTTTTGCTGCATTGAACAGGAGAGGAATACACGCCAAAGTGTGTTGGTGCCGCTCACCTGTGCAGCCTGTCGTTCCTTTGCGGACAGAGTATCCCAGATCACAGTGACAGATGAAGGATCCCTTTGTGTTCTCACAGTTCCCACTCAGGCAGATGTTGGGGTTGAGCTCACACTCGTCCACATCTTAAGAGTAAATAATGACAAACAGTGAAATTGACAAGCATGTGTTTCATTTTAATAAGCAGCACAATGGGCACTTATGCTGACCTTTTCATAAACGCTCAAATCATTGTTTTGAGCTTTTTGTTTTGTTTCTCAGTGGAACCAGGCATCGAAATGTCACACATTCCTCTCCACCACAATGTTCACTTTAACATCATCAACAACAATATTACTCACTGCTTGCTCACTCGCTCTGAGTCATAAAATTCTACTGACATGACACATCCTTTGGATAACCTTTTAAATTAGTTCCCTCTTACTAAAACAATTAAGTGTTTAGCTCCTTAAGTTTTGTTTTGGGTATAAAATAACGGAGATCCGTTACCAAGGCAGGTCTTCATGTCCTCAGATGACATAAAGCCATCGAAGCAGAGACACTGGTATGTCCCCGGCGTGTTGGTACACTGGCCTCCATCACATATGTCAGGGCTCTCCTCACACTCATCAATATCTGAAAAGAAAAATATCAATTATCTTTCTTACTGCTCAACTGTTAACAACCACAGGTAAAATACCACTGCATAGCTCTTAGTCTTAGCATATGTATCCAGCAATTATCATCAAACATGTACAATGCATTTAGAAAGAAAGATGCTTCTTTAAATATTCAAGTGCTACATGGAACTTTTTGACCTCAGCTGAGCATGTCCACTTCCTTCAAACACATTGTAAAAAAAACCTCCCTGGAAACATACTCTTTGCATAGAAATGGTTTTAACCTTATAATATACAGAAATTTGCTTATCTTGCCACAGAGAAAAACATACTTCCAAACATTTCAAACATGCAAAGGTGACATAGGCTAATTACCTGTGCAGCTTCTCAGATCAGGCATTAGAGCGTATCCATTATGGCAGCTGCACTCATAACTGCCTTCTGAGTTTGTGCAAAAGTTTTCACACCCTCCGTTCTCAATGGTGCATTCGTCGATGTCTGAGTGTAACGAAAACAGGAAAAAAAATACATGACATACTGCTTGTATGTATGATGAATATGCATATGTATAAGAGTAATATATGGAGCACACACCCACACAGTCCAGCCTGTTCTCCGTCGATTTGTAACCTGTGTCACAGACGCACTGATAGCGTCCAATCATGTTGACACACTTGCCGTGTCTGCACAGCTTGTCGCTCAGCTCGCATTCATTGATGTCTGAGGAGTACAGATTTCATTTTAATACTCAGCTATGGCAAGGAAAAGACATGGAAAAAACATTGATAGACTTTCAACTTGTTTTGAATCTCTAAAGCATTTGTTTCCAATATTCAAAACACACACCATATTAATCATTGCTAAACTACATCTTGTGCCTTTCTTAAAACATTTTTTGCCATTGTCAAGTTGTTGGTTCTCATGCATCTATCAGCAACTAAAGACTCAGACACTTGGACCATATGCAAATCCCCAGCGAGCTCACAGAACTCAGAGGCAGAAGGATGGAAAAGAGCCAACGCTTGTCACGATCTCACCGTTCACTTGATGACACGCTTTCTCCACTCGTCAGCTGTCCACACCTTTTTTTATTGCCAGAGAGCCAAAGTGGGAATTTCATTTGCCAAAAAAGTGAATAAAGGCTCAAATGAAAAGGTTTTGAGCGGTCCACCCAAATCTTCATTCTGACAACCTCATCACTCACCTAGACAGGCCGAGCCGTCGGGAGCGATCTCGTGTCCCTCGGGGCACACGCACTGGAAGCTCCCTTCGTTGTTGACACACTCGCCTCCCCGACATAGCAGAGGATTGCGTTCACACTCATCGATGTCTGATGGGGAAGAGGAAACAGTTGGAGATAATAAAATCTTACCGTCTGGCCGGATGTGACCTTAGTGACAAGAAATGACTTATTCAAATGATGTAATTGATTAAAGGCGGCATAAATCATTGAGTCTGGCTGCCTTTCTCAACCCAGCCTGCTTTTTTTTGTTATCGTGTTGCCAATCGTGGGCTAAAAACTTCAGCCAACGAAAGCAATGATGCTCACTCACCATTGAGTGAGCACGTTGCTCAAAAATTTTAATCTGGTTGGCTAAATGTAATTCAGAACAGAAATAGCGCAGTAAGTATTTTCTCAGATGGTAAGACTGGAAGCTGCACATTCATATTTTTTTATTGGAGGGTGCATTATTATAGATTGAGTTCAACTATGTAATAAAAGGCAATTTTCTTTATGGTGCCATGAAAAACGATTAAGTGATGGGCTGCGAGGGGTCGTGTTCCTCATGGGTGTTATATTAAGATTACATCTGAGGTCTGACACACGGAGGTGGACTTAACATTACACAAACGCTGGCATTTTCCTTGGGCTATAAGACTTCCAGGCTTCCAAAAACGCCTCACAAAACTGATTAAATTGACTTTCCTTTGATTTAAAGCATTTTTTTATTGTTTCGGTCTTTATTGCTGCTCTTAAAATCAAATCAAAATGCTGAGTCGATCATGGGTGCTTTGAGTCTTCTCCTTTGACTTTCTCATACATTGGACTATTCCATCTTCTTACTACACAAAATCAACGTGTTGGTATGTTTTATATGAACTGAAGCTGAGCTACCCAAGTGGAGTCAAAAGAAGAACTGGCGAGATGAACACAAATGATTCTATCCAAACTACCAATGCTGAATGTACGTAATCGACACCAGCAAGAGCCAGATGCTCTTGCCAGTTGCCGTCGCGCTGCTGTCAGTGTTCGCTAAGGAGGGCGTAATAGAGATCAAGCAGAAAGTGACACAAGTATTAAAATGATACTAAGAAAGATAATAATCCTCAAGTGGGATTGTAAGGACATTACTTGTTCAAAATTTAGTTAAATTGATAAGCATGAATTAATCAGCATTTATATATTATTTTATATTTATAGTATATTAATAAGCATTAATATTACAAATCTGAGGTAATGCATATGTCTGCAAAGGATGATTTCTCTCTCACCCATGCAGTTTTTCATCATCATGAAGCCGCTCTCATATCCTTCAAAACACTCGCACTCAAAGTCTCCTGGAGTATTGACACACCGCCCCTGTCCGCACAAGTCAGGGGAGATGCGGCACTCGTCAATGTCTACGGGGAAGACAAACACAAAACAACAATGTAGAGTCAATCTTCAACATTAGACAGTGAATATTCATAAAATGTAATTTCATGGGTAATCATATTTCAACAATTTTTGAGGATAGTGAAATGAACACAACCGCAATAAAAAGCATGATGGCATCCTTGTTTTTGTGTCTTGTTAGTTTTGAACTTTCTTTTTGTATAGTTGTATGTGTTTTATGTTTGATTTTTATTCATGGACAGCAGTTTGTTTCAGTTGTGGTTGTTTTTTTAAAGCACTCTGAATAAAGTCGAGTCAAGTTGCACTGAGGTGAGACATATGCATCAATCTGGATATTAACAAAGAAGCAATGTTGAGAATAAATCCTCAGCACAATGATTCTAACTGAGAAAAACCCAACAATTGTATATAATATATCTTTTTTATGTTCATAATCCCTCGAGGAGGAATTTATACTCAAAATGATATTTTTAGAGTAATAATGTGGCTAACCAGAAGGCCTGGTCCAACAACAATAAGACCTTAGCAGGCAGAGTGTGTCTGTCTGTGAAGTGTCACACAAACTTTGATTGTTGGTCAGATTAAACAAGATATACGTATGTGCTAAATTGAGGTGAGTTATTAAGTTATGGATGCGATGACTTCATTGTCACTCACCGGTGCAATTTCGCTCATCTGAATCCAACGCGTATCCGTTATCACAACGACAACGGAAGCTTCCGATGGTGTTTCGGCATTTCCCATTTGAGCAAATTGAGTTTATCATCCTGCATTCGTTGATATCTGAGAAGGGTCACGGAATAGAGAAACGTAAGAGACAAGCTGAGGTTTATACGGTATCCGTACTTTTGACAATCAATACCTTTGAGGAAGGGTCTTCCATTGATGAAGTCACCACGGTGGGAGAAGCCTGGTCCACGAGGGCAGAGCTGAGTGTATTGCGGGGTACCTTTCTCAGGACACTCGTCGCACTCTGGACCCCAGGCTACTCCCACTGAGCAACAACAAGCATCCACGCGATGTTTTCCTGTGATAGGAGCTCCGCAACGTTCATCCTCGTGTTTTAGGTAGCACTGCTCTGTGCGCAAGTCTGCAATCAATAGGACATTTGTAGCCATTTCATTACTCGACGCTATCAAAGTTACATCGGGTATGAAGTTGTGATAGTTACCAATGCAGGTTCTCCCGCTGAGATCAACAGTCATCCCGGGAGGGCATTGACAGAAAAAGGAACCATGTGTGTTGACACATTTGCCATTGATACACACTCCAGGAAAAACTTGACACTCATCCACATCTGAGGGAAATATTAGTGGAATTATGTTCCAATCCAGACAGAGTAAAAAAAAAAAAAAAAAAAAAAAGCCTTACCTTCGCACACATTTCCTCGGACCCGAGCAAGGCCCTTACCGCAGATGGGATCTGAGAACAGCACACAAAGCAATTTTAGATGATGAACTGAAGCAAGCAAACTTTTATAAAGCATCTTACCTTTTTCACATTTGGCACAAGGGCTGTTCCAGGCCACTCCTAGTGTGGCGCAGCAGTGAGACTTGAGTGTCGCCCCGTTGATGTTGACTTCACAGACATCATTTACCATTTTCAGCCAGCAAGTGCTTTTAGTTGTCTCTAATTCAGCCAACAAGTAAAAATACAATATCAATATTTAGCCACTTAGAAAAAATACCAAAATACGTATATACAAAAATATATACTGTATATACTTACCAATACATTCAAGGCCAGAGCTGTCCAGTGAACTGCCCGTTGAACACAAGCATACAAATGACCCTTTGCTGTTCACGCAGTCTGCGTTCACACAGGGACTGGACACGCATTCATCTACATCTGCAGGAAACCAAATCAACAAAATGATAGATCCCGCATTTAATCCTGAAAGTAAACAGGAAATTAATAAATGCGAACGCATCACGGACCTTCGCAGATATCGTTTTCCGGATTGAAGGTGAATCCTTTGGGACACTGACAGGTGAAACTTCCAGGTGTGTTCCTGCACAGGCCGTTATCGCACAATAGACTGTTCATCAGACATTCGTCAATATCTGAGGAAAAACGCACAAATGAGGATTTAGCTCGTGCAAGGATTTGATGAACAGTATCGTGCACCTGGTGAAAAGACACTTCACCTACCGACACAGTTTTTGCCCGTCAGGTCGACCTCAAAGCCTTCATTGCAGTTGCATTTGTATGTTCTCAGCATGTTCTCACACACGCCATTCTGGCACACATCCGGGTCGAGGGCACACTCGTTAATATCTGAGAGGACAAAACACAGCCGATTGCACAAAGAAAAAAGCGTGAATCGGTGTAGATGTTGATAGTAAATGTTACTTTGGATCTGTTCCTGGGCCATTTTTTTCATGTCAAAAACACCATACATATTCTTGAATAATTGGCAAAAATGTATCTTTATTAATTTGATTTTTTTTCAATGTTGAGGTTAAGAGAAGTTACACTAAAAGATCAGGAGACATTTTTCTTGGCTATGACCATCCCCATAGTCAGCCATAAAAATTGAAATAACACTATAATTGATTCATACGGCCCTGTCGCAATAATAAAGAATCAACACACTGTTGCATACGTACCTCTCCCATCTCCAGTTGTGCCAATGCTATTTGGACATAACGCCAGGAACTCGGCTGCAACAAAAAGAAAAGTTTGGTCAGTAAAACCATAACGTTTTCCCAAATTCAAGACATTTAATACCATGTTATTATCCATTTATATGCTTTGTCATTTAGCCTGGATGGTATATTAAGACGTCTCCTCAATGTGGTGCAGTGCTGGCTTCCGTTAAGAGATTTGAACAGGCGGGACTAATTGAATGGAGAATTGACAGTTTGACGTCTGTGTACTATATGTGTCCTTTCTAGAGTCAGCGTGTCACAGCACGCCAAGTATTTGGGCCATCCAGAGTCGAATATGTATGTTTTGAATTAAGAGGGTGGGAGGTGACTCCATGTGTGACTTGAATGTTCTTACCAGAGTTTTGTGGTGGGCAGGGCTGGCAGGGCTCCCCGTAGGCGTACTCGATGCTGGCACAGCAGCACTCGGATTTGGTCACAGCTCCAAATAAAGGCCGAACACATTGACCTCGCTTGTAACCGCCATAACATGAGCTGCGCATGTGTGTGTCTGTCATATGGACATAGCAAAAACAGAGTGAGTGAGTGAGTGAGTGAGTGTGTGTGAGAGATGAGGCAGACAACAGAAATGAGCAGGCAAGAGGCGGTAAACAATGACAGTCGAAAAACATGCTGAGGTTTGAGGCATTCTGCTAGGCTGAAATCATCCTAGTGAGAGCTCACCCACAACTGACAACAACAATTCCCTTCCAAGACAACACATGCAAAGATGTCACTTGGTGGGAAGCTGAAATTTACGCCTGCAAAATTCATCATATTAATCATTCAACCACACTGAATTAGGCTATTGTTGAAAGATCAATAGATATCAACACTGAAGTGGCTAAATTATTGCTTCACATGATTGTTTATGGGAATTAATCAGTTTTCTTGCTGAACTTATACTAAACGCCTGGAATTTGGGTTCTCGTTGTTCTTGAGGTTAAAAGATTAGTTTTCTATTCTGTCCACAAAGAGCACAAGATCATCCTTGAATTTACAGCTGAGGAGTTTCTTACCGACACAGACGCGTCCATCCAGGCCAACCGCCATGCCTGACATGCATTCACAGCGGAATGATCCCTCCGTGTTAACGCAGTGGCCGTTCATACACATACCTGGAGTCTCACACTCATCAATATCTGAAAGCAGATAAACAGAAATGAAACTTTCTGCCTTCATTTGGCAACAGCAATTCTCAGCACACATTATGTAGGTACTTTTGAGTATGACGACTGATTGAAAGTTGTAGTGAAAGCTGTGACCCCGATTCAGTTCCGTGGTCTTGAGCACATCACATTGATGATGGTGATAAACGATAATGCTGCAAGCGTGCAGATGGTTTTTGGTTTTGGGAGAGAGACGGCGACTCCAGGGACCCTTTTGACTCACGTTTCGGTAATGACCGCATACGTCTGAACACTTTACACACACCCTATGACTTAACTAGGTCAGCATCTCAATACCAAACGCCAAGTGGAACAACATGATTTCAACTCATCTTTTACGGTAGTTTATTTGTTAACTACTTTGTTAACATTCTTAGGTTTATTTTCTGAGGGAACCGGGTGATATGTGATATGTTAAATGAGATAGCGCCAGATGAAATGTTTGCAAAGTAGCTGCTCCATACCATTTCACAATTGTCTTTTTCAAACCAAAAAAAATCACATAACGTTTTTTAATTTCATGGCGTAACACAATCTAGATGATATTTCTTGTATTTTAGAGTCTTCTTAATTGAGACTACAAACAATTAGCCCCAAAACATCAAACTAAACCAAAGCCATTCAAACAAATTTCTGCTCAACTTGTGAGCACGTCTGTCAATCTGGTTTATGATTGGAAAAGCTGCTCCTCCTCCATCTTATGTTAATTTTACGACAAGTTCCTTTCCCTGTACATGAGCATGTTTATGAAGGGCTGGCTGCTCGGGAACGTCAGCGCAGGCAGGCTCCATCGCTCCACATGTCCAGCTGGGATGCTGCCAGCATGCTTAGGGATTTTTGCAAGGCTTTTTAGGGGATTTTTTTTTGCCCTTAGGACGCCCATAACACAAATTCGAACATAGCAGGCAAGTGGCCACCCTCCAAGTTTGCTGAAATATAGCCAACTCCTCCAATGACACACTGGCCAAAGCGAGGTAAGGATTACAATATCAGTGGGCAGAGAGGGATGCGACAAACTCACCTATACACATGCGCCCACTGGTATCGAGTAAGTAGCCGGGTTTACAGATGCATTTAAAGCTGCCATCCTCATTGATGCACAGTCCATTCAGACACATGTTTCGGATGAGGCACTCGTCTTGATCTGAGGACAATCGCAAAGTTTTGATCCAACAGTGGTTCACATGCTATTGACATTATTTTTATTCACAATGTCATAAAACCAATACTGCTTAATAAGGACTGAGATTATCACACAGTTATTATTTTAACAGTCGGACTAGCCTCCACACACAGTTTGGGTTCCGGTACAAGCCCTCTCGAGAGGGGCTGGACTCTCTTCCACTCTGGAGTTGCCCACGGTGAGAGGCGTCGAGCAGGTGTGGGTATACTTATTGCCCCCCGGCTGGGCGCCTGCACATTGGGGTTCACCCCGGTGAACGAGAGGGTAGCCTCCCTCCGCCTTCGGGTGGGGGGACGGGTCCTGACTGTTGTTTGCGTCTATGCACCAAACAGCAGCTCAGAGTACCCACCCTTCTTGGGGTCCCTGGAGGAAGTGCTGGAGAGCGCTCCTTCTGGGGACTCTATCGTTCTACTGGGTGACTTCAATGCTCACGTGGGCAATGACAGTGAGACCTGGAAGGGCGTGATTGGGAGGAACGGCCCCCCTGATCTGAACCCGAGCGGTGTTCTATTGTTGGACTTCTGTGCTCGACACGGATTTTCAATAATGAACACCATGTTCAAACATAAGGGTGTCCATGTGTGCACTTGGCACCAGGACACCCTAGGCCGCAGTTCGATGATCGACTTTGTAGTCGTGTCATCGGATTTGCGGCCGCATGTTTTGGACACTCGGGTGAAGAGAGGGGCGGAGCTGTCAACTGATCACCACCTGGTGGTGGGTTGGCTCCGATGGTGGGGGAAGATGCCGGTCCGACCTGGCAGACCCAAACGCTCTGTGAGGGTCTGCTGGGAACGTCTGGCAGAATCTCCTGTCAGGAAGAGCTTCAACTCCCACCTCCGGCAGAGCTTTTCCCACGTCCCGGGGGAGGCGGGGGACATTGAGTCTGAGTGGACCATGTTCCGCGCCTCCATTGTTGAGGCGGCCGACCGGAGCTGTGGCCGTAAGGTCGTTGGTGCCTGTCGTGGCGGCAACCCCCGAACCCGCTGGTGGACACCGGCGGTAAGGGATGCCGTCAAGCTGAAGAAGGAGTCCTATCGGGCCGTTTTGGCCTGCGGGACTCCGGAGGCAGCTGACAGGTACCGGATGGCCAAGCGGAACGCGGCTTCGGCGGTTGCTGAGGCAAAAACCCGGGCGTGGGAGGAGTTCGGTGAGGCCATGGAGAATGACTTTCGGACGGCTTCGAGGAAATTCTGGTCCACCATCCGGCGTCTCAGGAGGGGGAAGCAGTGCAACGTCAACACTGTTTACAGTGGGGATGGCGTGCTGCTGACCTCGACTCGGGACGTCGTGAGTCGGTGGGGAGAATACTTCGAAGACCTCCTCAATTCCACCTACACGCCTTCCATTGAGGAAGCAGGGCCTAGAGACTCTGAGGCGGATTCTCCAATCTCTGGGGTCGAAGTCACTGAGGTAGTTAAAAAACTCCTCGGTGGCAAGGCCCCGGGGGTGGATGAGATCCGCCCAGAGTTCTTAAAGGCTCTGGATGTTGTGGGGCTGTCATGGCTGACACGCCTCTACAACGTTGCGTGGACATCGGGGACAGTGCCTCTGGATTGGCAGACTGGGGTGGTGGTTCCCCTCTTTAAGAAGGGGGACCGGAGGGTGTGTTCCAATTACAGGGGAATCACACTCCTCAGCCTCCCTGGTAAGGTCTATTCAGGGGTGCTGGAGAGGAGGGTCCGTCGGGAGGTCGAACCTCGGATTCAGGAGGAGCAGTGTGGCTTTCGTCCTGGCCGTGGAACAGTGGACCAGCTCTACACCCTCGGCAGGATCCTCGAGGGTGCATGGGAGTTTGCCCAACCAGTCCACATGTGTTTTGTGGACTTGGAGAAGGCGTTCGACCGTGTCCCTCGGGAGGTTCTGTGGAGGGTGCTTCGGGAGTACGGGGTGCCGAGCCAACTGATAAGGGCGGTTCGGTCCCTGTATCACCGATGCCAGAGTCTGGTCCGCATTTCCGGCAGTAAGTCGGATTCGTTCCCAGTGAGGGTTGGACTCCGCCAAGGCTGCCCTTTGTCACCGATTCTGTTCATAATTTTTATGGACAGAATTTCTAGGCGCAGCCGAGGCGTTGAGGGGGTCCGGTTTGGGGACCTCAGCATCGCGTCTCTGCTTTTTGCAGATGACGTGGTGCTGTTGGCTTCTTCAGGCCGTGATCTCCAGCTCCCGCTGGAACGGTTCGCAGCCGAGTGCGAAGCGGTCGGGATGAGGGTCAGCACCTCCAAATCCGAGTCCATGGTCCTCGATCGGAAAAGGGTGGAATGCCCTCTCCGGATCGGGGATGAGATCCTGCCCCAAGTGGAGGAGTTCAAGTATCTTGGAGTCTTGTTCACGAGTGAGGGGAGGATGGAGCGTGAGATCGACAGGCGGATCGGTGCAGCGTCGGCAGTAATGCGGACCCTGTACCGGTCCGTTGTGGTGAAGAGAGAGCTGAGCCAAAAGGCAAAGCTCTCAATTTACCGGTCGATTTACGCTCCTACCCTCACCTATGGTCACGAGCTATGGGTCGTGACCGAAAGAACGAGATCTCGGATACAAGCGGCCGAAATGAGTTTTCTCCGCAGGATGTCCGGGCTCTCCCTTAGAGATAGGGTGAGAAGCTCGGTCATCCGGGAGAGACTCGGAGTAGAGTCGCTACTCCTCCACGTTGAGAGGAGCCAGATGAGGTGGCTCGGGCATCTTATCAGGATGCCTCCTGGACGCCTCCCTGGGGAGGTGTTCCGGGCATGTCCCACCGGTAGGAGACCCCGGGGACGACCCAGGACGCGCTGGAGAGACTATGTCTCTCAGCTGGCCTGGGAACGCCTTGGGATCCCCCGGGATGAGCTGGATGAAGTGGCTGGGGAGAGGGAAGTCTGGGAGTCCCTCCTGAAGCTGTTGCCCCCGCGACCCGACCCCGGATAAGCGGAAGAAGATGGATGGATGGATGGATATTATTTTAACAATTTAACATTTTAATGGCTATAACATTTAATGGTGTAGCATACAGCCAACCACATCATAGATTGATATTGCATTTCCTAACACTCCACGACAGAACGCTATCATGTAACAGTCTGACAATAAATGTTTTCTTTCAGAAACTGACACATGCCATATGAAGTTGTGCTGTGTAAATAAAAGCTGAGGATTCTTGTTTTCTAAAACACAAAATGTACACTAATGAGGATAAGTGGCTCGGAAAACTTGGGATGTATTATAACTTTGGAAAACTGTTGGACATGACATTAAATCTAATATTCAGACGTTAATGAGCCAAAACACGAAAGCACGAGCAGTTGCTCATTATAGCATGAAATATCCTTGAAACACCCTGTCTTATAGCTAGCTCACGTCTCCTTTACTACAGACTAAAAGAGAAATGTGGTTCATTAGAGAGGACTTCAGTGAAGAAAAAATATGATTTTCCATACATCAGTACTGCATAATTGCAGATGTGTTGACTGACCTTGACAGTTTTTGCCATCAGTTGAAATCTCAAAGCCAGCATTGCACACACAGTGGAAGCTGCCTTCTGTGTTCACGCAGCGACCGTTGTTGCAGATACGGCCATTGGCGACACACTCATCCAAGTCTGAAAAACGAGGCTGTCATCATGTACAGTTCGTTCTTAGATGTGGTTGTGTGTGTGCGTGTGCGTGTGCGTGTGTGCGTGTGTGTTTGTAGCACAGAGCATTGGGGAAATAATTCTGGATTACCTCTCACACAACTGAAATCCAATCACACACACCACTAAAATGACATCATATTGAATTATGCTCATTAAAAATAATTTGGTAATATGTGTGAGATTGTTCTCCTAGAGTGTGAGAATGTTGTTGTAATTTGTCTGAGTGAAAAAAAAAACTGTTGTGCATGTGAGAGTGTTTTAGTGTCATGTGTGAGAGAAAATTACAATGGTATGTGCTGGAGTGTTTCAGTGGTGTGAGTGTGAAAGCATTTCAGCAGTGTATGGGTGCATTTCAGTTGGTGTGAGAGTGAAAAATCTGAAATTTATGAGAGAGCTTTTCAGTAGTGTGTGTGAGGGCTTAACAGCTTTTTTATGTGTGAGAGGAAATAGTTGAGTTGAGCGTATGAGTGTTTCAGTAGCATTTTGTTTGTGAGAGAGGTTATGTTTGAATGTGTGTGTCTCAGTCACCTCTGCACTCTGTCTTGGTTGCAGTGGACTGGAATCCCACGGGACATCGACACATGTAGGACCCGGGAGTGTTCACACACTCGCCGTGCACGCAAGGGCTTCTCTCACATTCATCCTCATCTGCAGTGTAAACATCAGTGTCATTCAAAATTGTTGCCATTATGTCTCCAGTAGAAGGAACGACGATACACTCTCTGAACCCTGCAGTGACTTACCGACACACACGTTCCTCGTGTCCAGTGTGAAGCCCATGTTGCACTCACAACGGTAATTAACGCCCGGCAGGGGGATGCATCGTCCATTTGGGCAGAGGTTGCGATAGGCCTGGCAAATGTTGGTGACATTCTGGGTTTGGATGATGAAAGGACCTGACAGAAATGAGCATGAACGTATCATGAAGTGGCCATTCCTTCATAATCTCCCGGCTGATAATGAGCCTGATTAAAGCAGGACTTAATTTCTGTAGTGCAGTGTACCTGGAGGAGGCTGTATTGGTAGATTTCCTGGAAACTCGCCTTGACCTGGATTTGGGTATTGACCTGGGCCTGTGCCCGGGCCTGTTCCTGGCCCGGGTCCTGGGCCCTGACCAGGAGTACGGCCCGGAATCTGAGGGTAGATGCCCGGGAAGTCGGGGCCCCCCGGACCACGCCCAGGTATAATTCCCCCACCATTAATATCGGGTAACTGGATGCACAGTTTCTGGTACTCTTCTAGAGTGAGATGAAAAATAAATGCTTTAGCATGGACACACAAAGACACATGAAAGGGAGGCATTTGTTGAGATTAATCTGACCTGCTCCGCGAATGGGGCAGATTTCTGGAGTGGAGCCATCGGACCAGCATCGCCCGCTATCACAGCAGCACTGCATTTTGGTCAACAGCTGTGAATTTTGGCTGGCACAGCGCCCATTCAGCAGGCTGGCAAAACAGAAACCACCACGACCATCTGTGGGAAACCACATGGCATTGAAATCAATGGGAACGACAGGACACGCCATGTGTCGTCAGCATGATGAGGAAACAAGCAAAAATCAAAAACTGATTCACATTTTCCACCATTCACGAGATGGAGTCCACTGTCAACAGTTCCTGGCACTGGAAATCCGCATGACTAACACTAAGGTTCTAGTTAACACAAATATATCATTTTTTCTTTCACACCAAGACCCAACAAAGTTTTCATGTGGTGAGGTTTGACTAAGAAACATGTGCTTGATCCTCCAGGCAAACCTAGGAATCAAACCAAAATGTTTGGCGTAACTAGAGAGAAAGCCTCAGACATTCCCTCCACAAAACATCCTCTCATGGGGGAGTCGCGTGAATGTCTGTTTGCATACTATATGATTGTGTTTATGTGAATTTTTGGACCACTCTGACCCAAATTCCTCAATGGAGGGGCTCACAGTGAGCTGAACTTTACAGACTGATTTTGCGATGATTGTACAGTAAGTCTCTCTACAGCACAAAATGTAATGCATACAAGTTCAAAATAATTTGGACCTAAACAAACATTTTGAAACAAACATTTCTTAAGCATTAAATGCAAATGTACCTCAAAGTTAAATACAACTAAACTGCAACCTTAATTTGCACCTCCCTTCATTTGCTTGGAATCGCTTGTCAAGATATTTGTATTCAATTCAGTCACTTGCGGTAACAGTACCATAATTTTAGAGTCATTGCTCTATAGTCCAACAAGCATTCACGCTCACGATAAAGCCTAATGACAATTTAATCTTCCATGACAATTTTGTGGAATATGGGAGGGAGAAAACACAGTAAACATAGAGATAACATGCCATTTCTACACAGAAGCCGAAAGCCTGGATTCAAACCCCACCTCAAAACTGTCAAACTAATAACGTGTACTTTGTGCACACCTCTTTAAAGGACAACATATCTTATTTCCTGCTGACCTACTCAAATCAAATTGTTCCTGGTATGCACTGGTATGGGAGAGAAAAAAATATTGCAAAAGAATTTTAAGTCGGTCACTTCTTGCAGATCCAACAGCAGTTAAAAAAGGTTCCACTCATCTGGGAAGACTTTATACAAGATGCACTGGGGCAGATTCAAACTGGAGCACTGAAGAGGATTTCCCCCAAATTTCCCAACAGAGTTGAAACCACAAAATGATGTACAGGTTTTGGGTTGATGAAAAGACCGATTTGATACTGAATATTTAATTGATGAAGTGGGTGTGGCGCATTATTTACAAGGCAGGCGTTGTGAACAACTACAATCAGTTGACCTAAATTCTACCAGCTGGAAGCTTGAACCAACTTACAAGAGCGATTTAATGGAAACTGAATGATTCCCTCAAACTGTTTTTCTGATGTCATATCTGGTTAAGTCCGAAAGCACGACTAGTCGATGACGCGTGCAAGGTGAACGACAACCAGGAGTGACAAATGGACTCACCTATGCACCTGGAGCCATCCACGGAGACGTAGTATCCCTGTGGACACTTGCAGAAGTAACTGCCTGCAGTGTTTGAGCATTCGCCAACGCCACAGACACCAGGAATGTTGGAACATTCATCAAGATCTAAGCAGAGAACAGGAATGATTTTCTTCTCCTCATATTCGTTTTCTATTTGTTTGTTACAACTATAAACTGGAACGTAATCATAACCATCGATGAAAGGGATTTTGAATGGAAATTTGAATCTGTGACAGAGTGACCCACACATACAAAATTTGGTAACTAATGAGGACATTAAATACTTGCTCCTCGTTTTGCACGTCGGCCGACACGCTATATACTGTGACACACAAGTGTTTAGCACATATTTTACACTGCCCAGACGTTTTCCAACAATTATTTTCAGCTATAAAAATCGCGCATAATATATTTTGCCATTCGTATGAATACCACAAACTGCTCAATGTGTTTCCTTCAATTCCCATCTGGAGTTAAAGTTGGTCTCAAATTTGTCCTATTGATGTCTTAATGACTCCTAAATTTTCACTGTCACGGTACTGGTCTAAATTGAGGAGCCAGAAAGAGTTTTGCTAGCCTGTGCTGGTTATCCATTCCAAAAAGATGATTTGGCAGCACTTTGTGAAATGTCTTCCAAACTCCATGTGGATGTAATATTCAGATGGGTCAGTTTGACTGGTCGGAAGGGAAAAAAGCCTATTTAGAGTTATGATAAGCTTGGATCAAAGACCTGCCAGAGAGGATGCCGTTTTGGTTTAAGACTAAGAAACAAACGCGTATGTGTGGTCTCTGCTCACAACGCAATAATCAGTTCGCCACGCCTGGCATCAAGTTAACCGCAACTTTGGCAAATACTACACTTTCACAGTGTTCATGAAACTTATACCTCAAGTCATTTTTGGTGTACTCTGTCATTTGATTTAATAGGGCTGCCAAAGGTTGATTCTTACCATCACATTTCTGTGAGATCTCATTGAATCTGTGCCCAGCGGGACATTTACATTCGAAGGATCCCACTGTGTTGATGCAGTTTCCACCCTCACAGATGCCAGGGATCGCCTGACATTCGTCTACATCTGTAAAAGCACAACACATTTAACATTAAAAGTGGCTGCCGCATGTATATTCACTGTATAGTGCAAACGAGATGATTTACATGGATTGCTTTGACAAAATGACACAAAAAGGCTAAAGAAGGTTTAGCCAGTTAGGGCCAGACTCTTCAGCCTGACAAAGGAAACGAAGAAAAACGAGTGAAGCGCATTTCCCGCTGGGAGAACACACACTGAAGCCAAGTCGGTTAAGGAAATGGAAGACAAAGAGACACTGGGCGTCTGGATCTTTTTTTTTTTTTTTTTTTTTTTTTGCTGCTCAGGAACTTCCTTTCTGTTCCTTGTGAGATGACACAGAAGTACTTAAGGTAAAGGTTTTCACTTAAAATGCTTAGGACCGGTGCCTCAATACCACCTTTAACCCACCCTTAGCGTAGGTTACTCCTAATTAACGAAAGGAGGTATTTGTTATCCATAAACCTTCATGGAAGCAACATTGAAAGCAACAAGCCACCACTGAAAATAACAACAACAAAATATTTCCAATAGAACAACGTCTTGGATCTCATTAGACTGAAAAAGTACGGTGATACAATAAAATGGAATTTCTTGAATCACAGTAAAACCATACAGTTTTGACTTTCTTAACAACAAAATGCCGCCCGAGTGTACTACAAGGTGCCTCGGGCCCTGGCTCAGGCGCCCATCTCCTGTGGAGGCTGCGATGTTGTTGGGTCTGGAGAAGGCAGCCTGGCTGAGGGACGCCTTTCCAAAAATGAGCTCTCCCACATGGCACCGCCACTGACCCGTGTTACTGACTCTGACAGTCTTGGCGCAGTGGGGGACTGTGGGCATTCCATACACATGTGGGAGGCATTGCCACCCACCCCAATTTAACCCAATTAGAACTAATCCTCTTGGAGAGGGGGTGGTGGGTAGAGATGAGGGGTGACAGAAGGAAAGGGTGAAGGCAGACGAGAAGGGTAATAAGATGCGGTACGAGCGTCAGAGATGAACCAAGCTATGCTTTTCTTCCAAAGTCGAAACAAAGCACCAACACAGAAAGAGAGATTTAGGTGCAGACTTTACCTTGGCATGCTCCTGTGCGGTGGTTTGGTATGAAGCCTCTCCGGCATGGGTGAGGCTGGGCCGGGCACATTTCACACGGGTGACCCCATGCCCGTCCCACTGTGGCACAGCACAGAGTCTTTGTGCACACAATACCGCTAAGCTGGCCTTGACACATCTGTTTGTTCACTGAGGCGAAGCATGGACCGGTCCGATAGTCTGCGGAGGAAGGCAAAACAACAGTCAGTGCAAATTGTGTACTATGATGGAAAACACAATTTTACAGCTGGAATGTTTGCCACGACTGAAGGTATTGATCATTCCAAAGTGGACATCAGCTGCAATGTACGACAAGTTTTTTCCATTGGAGCACCATCTGACAGGTCACTGCCACACTGCATGCAATGCAAACAGACTCTAATGTAATATAAATGAATTCCTTTCACCACTCCTTGGTCTGCTTCTGCCCTAGTTTTGCAAAGAGGGGGAAACAATTCTGGTAAATTTCCATTAGTCTAGTCACAATACCAACATTTTGACTTTGATACTTGACCTGGATAAAGTGCCTCGACACCAGTTCTGAAACAATACCAACCATTAAAGTGGGAGTCAAGTCAAAAGATTCTTTTTGCATTTATATGTTCTATGTAATACCACTCGTCGGTATTGTGGATAATATTGTGTTTGCGGAATATGAGTTCAACTGAAAACCCAGCCATTGTTAAGCACTTGCTTACTCACAGTGCTTACTCAGCTTGTGAATGTCTCATGGCTAAACCCCAAAAACAAGTGAGTCGTGACCATTGCTACCTGAGCCCTCATACATAATACTCAAATCCAAAAATATTGCAACATCGAGACAAATCATATTATTTTTGCTTAAGGTTGAAAAAAAATATTTCAAAAACTTAGCAATAGCCAGTCTGGGGAAGAGTGAATCTCAAAGGCTGCATATCAACTGCAAACATGTTTATGGAGCCCAGGCGGGGATTTCCACCCCACTAGAAATAAAGCTAAAAAAAGATAATTCCCTTAATCCCAAAGTGTGCATTTATTTATCCCCACACATCACCTTTCCCCCAAACAGCAGTTATTTGCATTCAACCCCCCTTTGGATCGAACAGTATCAACAAATCTTATTCGGGTTGGTAGATGTCAGCAAGAAATAAAGTGTAGGCTACAAAGGGGGTGTGGAACTTGTACCTCTATACAGTAAATAATCGACAAAAATCATTTCCACATTTTACAGCAGACAACAAACAGCAGGAGAAAAGACTGAGACAAGTTCCAACAGCACAGTTGTTTGAAACAAACGGGACATTGTGCGTTCCTTGTGTGGACCAGGGCCCAGCCCAGGCCCATCACGTGCAGCGCAGCCTCCATGGTGTCTCTGCCTCTGGCTGCAACACTGTGTGAACCAGAACTGGGTCATCTCTCCTTCTCCCCACCCTCTTCCTCCCACCGTCACGCTCAGTCTACATCGCAGACGTACGTTTGCCATTGTTTAACTACGACCTCCGCCCAAACACAAGAGGAAACTAAATACAGTATACTGATACAAGTATTAATTGTTGACTAAAATGGTAAATGGTGAAAAACAACAGTGACGACAGAATTAAAGTTCCCAGTGCGGAAATTAGAATTTTTACATTTTCTCAGAGTAACTTTTTTTTAAAGCAACACACTTTTTAGTTTGGTATTTCTGTTAAAAAGAAGAGGTACTTTTATTCCATTACATTTAGCTGTGTTCCACTTTCTTCACTATAAAACAACAACTTGTCATTTTAAGGCTAAAACGGGAATTTAATCTGGATCAACTTTAAAATACAAATGAATGAGATTTATGCCAACAATGTTAGCACAACAAAGTTGTGAATTTGCTGACTTGCTTTTCCTTATATCGCTAAGTGTGGGGACCATACAAGGGACAACAGTTCAGTCCACTCTTTTTCTTGGTTGCGAAATACGGGAAAATTTCCATGACATTAAGATATTTAGTTGATATTTAGTTGATTTGCCTAACTCAATAATTTTTGATTGATTTGTTGCCTAGAAATTTTGAGTTTAGTCAAACTTTTTTCTACTTTTATATTATTGTATCTACAAGTGTTTATTATTGTACACAGTTTATGTTTTGTAAAGGAAACGTGTCACAAGATTCAGTTTCACCAATCAAATGGAGCCAGGCAGTCACCTGACCGTAAAGTCATCACAGCCCGACACAGAAGCAACGTTTTCAAACTGACGCGTTACGTGAAACATGGCAAAAATCTATATTTACCGTACAGGGATTCGGCAACTCACCCAAGTGAGAAAAGAACGGCTCGGTCATGAACTGAGATTTACGTACCCCTAAAAATGCCGGCATCTAAGCCTTCAACAGCTCCACTTGGAAGAGGCTGCATTTGCTTTTTACAGATGTTACTGGGGCATTTAAAGCGTGTGTAGTTGGGAATTAAAGTAAAATGTAAGTGTTGACTTTACATAAACAGGGAGAGGCTGAACGTGGTGGTGTCATTTCATCTGTCCCCTCTCTCCATGAAGTGTGTGCAGCTGGGGTAGGGGATCCACCCATGGCCCGTTCAGCTGGGAGTGCTTGCACGTGTCCATGCACATGCGCACACGCACGCACGCACACACAAACACACACACTGAGTCGTCAGAATCCCGGCCCGCTCATCTCTAGTCTCGCCAACGATGATCTCAAAACAGACCAAAACTCACAAGAATGTTGCTCTCTTTGTTTCACTGCTCTACTTTCGGAAAACCATTCCCAAACTATTTGGAAAATTGTTCACACACACTAATAACTGTTTTGGTAAACATGTACATGTGATGTTGAAGCAGAGAGTTGATTTCAAACTCAAGGCCAGTCATTTAATGTTCATACAAGTCGGGATATTGTGAACACAATAGAAATACAGTATCTACCTCCCCAAGGTCATGTGTGCTGTATGCACAACAACATTACCTTGCCAGGCAGGAACTGGGTCCAAACATTTCCTTGGATTCATTCCAAATCGCACAATTGCATTTGAACAACTATTCTGTAGCCACTGTTTGTCAATGTCAATGACTACATACTTAGAGCTGTTCCTAGAAATTTTGTCATGTCACTTAAATAACCTCGGAAAAGTGAGTACATCTCTCACATTTTTGTAAATATGTTAATACCCAATTTTTCGGATTATCAATTGCTCCAGAGTATAAATCGCAACCGTCAAAAATGCATCATAAAGAAGATGACAAACAAACATGTATTATATGTTGATCTCAATTATAAGTCATATTTTTGGGGGGGAGAGTTAGCTAACAAAATCCGAGAACCAAGAACAATAGAGCTCAGACTCGCACCCAAAATCCTGTTTCTTGATTGTGGTTGCATTCGGAAATATGTTCAGTCATTCAGAGTGCCCCTAAAAGGAGTGCCTGAACCCGGTACGTCAGGCACTACAGATGGAAACCGTTCAAGCACCAACTGCTGATTGGTTTATAACATGGGCCTTCACAAATTAATGAGAGGGGAGCACCATTATTTTGCAGCATTTTCCAGCAATGCCAAAAACCTTTGGGCATGGAGTTCAAAACTTTATTCCCACTGGAATCCTCTGCTGCTCTTTTATGATGACATCATGAAGCAGGTGGATGCAAAAGATTTAGTTTTCTTCCACTATGTAATCTTAGAGCCTAGATCGGTATTACTTTTGCATACTATCACATACAGCTCTCAGAATGATAGGTAGACAGAAACTGTGGCTGGCCGATGTCTGAGTCTTCGCCAAATGAGTCTTAAATCCGGCCCATCAGCTAGGTTCAACAAAACACACAAAACCCGGGGTTATCTTACCACTGAGGTTTGCACTGGACTGGAGCAGACAGAAGCAATCCAGTGATGTACTTTGTGTGCTGCCTCATTTAGGTTCAAACTGTCACCAGCAACCCAAGTTAACGCAATTGCTTAGAAATGCTTGATTTCATCAAATGAGTGGATGCGATCATCAGCCTTACGGACAGCTGTGGCCAATACCACATTCCAGCCTAAATCACATTTAGGAGCAACAAAGAAAATATTGACAAACCAGTCTGCATTTTTGGGCGACTAAGTCGTGCATGTTTCTTGCTGTGGCCAGCTGGTCTGCAGACAACCGATATGTTCACGTTGGAAGACAAACGTTTGTGTGTGTGTGGTTGTGCGCTGACGAATAGGATAAGATCTAGTTGAAATGGGACACAGCTCCATTTCAAACATTCAAATTGTGTGAAGCTAAGTGTGTTCAAGGTTGACTGTACACATGAACTTCATTCATTCGGTCGTCAAGGAAATGCCTGGGAAAGTGACTTAAATGCAGCCGAAACACAAACACATCCATAGGCCTGTTTTTGTCTTGGTGAAGACGAAATAAAAGATGAACTCAATGGAAACATAAATATGGGTACGTCACATTGTCATTGTCACAAAACTGAGGGAAAAATGAAAAAGGTCTCTGCACAGCCCTGTTTGGATGCTGCATTAAGAGTCACGTTATATAAAATGTTTATACAGCACATTACTATACTTAACATTTGGTCGGATGTTCTAAAAATACTGTCCTTGTCATTTGACCCGTGATGTACTTGCTAGATAATTGCACAATAAAAAAATATGCGTGTCACCATAGAACTCGCCATTTGAAAATAGCATTGTCCCACATCACCAAGCTTCCACACAGGAAAGGAACAGAAAGCACACTCCAGTGTGTCAAAGTGTGTTTGAGCAGATAAGGCCAGTCGCTAACTCATCCGGCTAGCAGATAGCGTCTTAATAGTTTCAGGGTTGAAGAAAACACTGAAGTAAACCAGGACAAATCGTCCACCAGACGCCTCTGAGAGGCCCCTTAAGTCTGGACTCGTTAAAAGGGACAATACTAATTAGGAGCTCTGCTGACAATCCAAATATTAGCTTTACGAGGTCAAGACTTTGACCTCTACTGGTCATCACTGCAGCAGACCTCGAGCATGTCAGCTCTCACACGTTTGACTTTAAGACGTTGCACAGGCGTGTGTATTTTGGAGCATTCACAACCACAGGAGGTTGGGAAGATTTGGGCTAACAAAGCGAAAAGCAAAGATGTTACATTCCCCAGAGCTTCATTGCAGAGCAGATGTGGAAATTGATGCTCACCGCTGGGCACAACATGTCAACATTTTGCTTGCACAACAAACCTCATTCGGTGGCACAAATTCCAAAAGGTGGATTCAGTTACAGAAAAAACATTCATCACCCAGTTCTCACTTACGCTCTGAAGGCAAGATGAGAAGTTTTCATTACCTTTCTCGCACTGTGCCCCGGTGAAGCCGTAGGTACACACACATCTATTGGGAGCCACACATCTTCCTCCATTAAGGCAGCCATTTTCACATACCGCTGGACAAAAAGAGACAAGGGTTAAATTTGGTTGACATAACATGATCTAAATTTTTTTAAATTCAAAATTCATTTCAAGGTGTCACCTTGGTCTGACGATGTCAAATTCTAATTGAATCAGTTAATGTATTCGCTAGTCCATTCATGGTTCAAACACCTGTTTTGCCATTTAGCTCCTTGTTTGCGAACAGCAAGTTGTGCAAAAAGTACTTACTTACACACTAAATAGTTGGTCATGTGCACGAAAAAGTTGAGAGAAGGTCATATTACGTTATGTAGGTACATATCCCACTAGTTTCATCAACACCTCAACACTTTAGTACTACATCAGGAAAATGCCATCAAAACCGAAGAAGAATTTAGTATTTTTGGCCCATGTAGCAAACTCGGGTGTTGTTATATAAACACATAGAAAAGTTAATGTCTTCCAAATACAATTGTGTGTTTATAGAGGCAAAGGAGCCACAATAAAATATAAAATATAATCCCTCCTAGTGGGTTAAAATAAGGTTACAATAACAATATAATTGTGAATAATTGGATTGTATCCTAAATACCTTTCTGAGGGTCAATCGGAACTGAGGTAAAACAGAATATTTTTGTACAAATGGAGTTACTTATACAGCTGTCCCTAATGTTCAGGAAGGTGAAGGGCGTTTGTCTTAGAATTGTGTCCAAAAACAGAACAAAATTTGGAGCAAAGCCAGTTGCTGTTTGCTGGAAGGCAACATTATATTCAGCTAACAGTACATCCTGTAAAGTGTTGCTAGTTTTTACCAGATTCTGTCAAAAAGATCAATCAGGCAATATAAGCAGCGATACTTACGTTGACCACAATGGTTTCCCACATAGCCTTTCTGACAGATGCAGTTGTCCTCAGCACAAGTCCCCCCGTTCATGCATCGAATGTTACAGTGCTGAACTGTGGGTAGAACATCACACTTATAATTGACTTGCAATCAAATTTCAAATGATCTGTGTATCAATCTATCCATGTGAGGGATTGGTCAGGTGATCATTCAACATTCAATCAACAATCAACTGGGAGTGGCAAATAAATAGCTTTGCCTCCTATTTGGAAAACCATTAAAAAAAATCAAATGCTCTGCCAGCATCTCTCTATATTGTGTTTAGTTTCGCTGCACGAGCCATTAGATTCCATTCACTGTGGCAGGATAAGAGATGTGCTGTCGCCCCACCTGATTTGGATCCACAGGACGTGGCGACTTGGCCGGTGGGGCAGGTGCACATGTTTGGTCTGGAGCAGAACCCATCTCCGCAACTGCTGCGACATATGGCTGCAAAAAGCGCAACGTACATACATACATGTTTCATTTCAGGAAGTCTTCAATGTGCGTGCGAGAGAACGTAATTGATGCATCTGCTGAAGGTTTTACGTTTCACTTGCAGAGGGTGTAGCTATGATCTCAACCTCATCAACCCTCAAAATCTCAAAGCGAGTCCAATACAAATGGGGCCCGATCTTTCTTAACCCTAATCATGGTCATGTTATAGCTGGCGCCACATGTTCCTAGCTGAGCCATTCTCTTTTCTGACTTGCCATAAACGTGCACTCGGGAGGTGTTTTTAGTTGCCGCTGGCTGTTTTTTTTTCGCTCCCCAGCTTTTTTTCCACAGCCTGTTGGTGGCTTTGCTGCATGGCCTCAGCTCTGGTCAGGTAGAGTCCAGCCACTGACCCCTACTCCCCGAACCCCACTGCTAAACAATGTCATTAGAGCCGTGACAGGCATCCTGGCAGCCGGCCGCCCCGCCAGACTGCACTCGTATGAGACTGCGGCCTCTCAGACCTTCCTGTCTACTGAGAGAGGGGGAGAGGACGAGAACAGAAACTATTAAAAGAAACTGCCAAAAGAATGCCGGTGTAAATGAAGCAGAATTAAAAATTTCCACTTGCTTGAGGTCACGTTGTCTGCTCGCACTCTATTAAGAGGATTTGACTCTCCTTTATAAACATCATTATCCACTCTCTACTGCAATGTCACTCCAATTAAATAAGCAAATAAGTGGGGAGTTGGAATTATAGGACAACATTTCCTTTTTTTGCTAATTTGTGCAATGTCGAGCCCTCAGGGGCAGCGAGGCCTTCTCCGATGGCCTAAACATTATCAGATGTACTCACCTATATTCACAAGCTAAATTTTAATGGCTGTGCCATAAACAGTGAGTAAAGTGAGTAAATTATTACCAAGTATTTTTTGCCTTCATCTTATAATGTTTCACTCGGCTACATGGATTCCAGTATCCGTGTATGTAAATAGTTAGCATTTTTTAGTCATCCGATTGGTGAGTCGGAGTGAAACGCCAAGTTCGACAAGCCACTTGCCCATATGAATACATTTAATAATCAGCATCTGTGGTATTTTATGGAAAAATATATTTGGTTTTGACACCATTATATATAACTGATTCTGAGTTGCTCTATTTGAAGAGCGTGACACATATTGTGTGTTAAACGATAGTGATGGTTTTTCACAAGTACGCCGTGATTGTGGCGGTATTGGATTAGATTAAATTGGGTAAATCCCACTGAAGGCTCAGCTGTCAAAAACAGGATTCACAAATAAAGACATGACTGTCTTTTGAATGCTTTCGTTTACCAATATTAAACTTCTTGGGTCAAAAACTCCTAAAACGCCTGTAAATGTTTGTTTTAAATGATACTCACGGACAATGCACTGGTTCCCCCCAATCAGAGTCTTCCATCCTGGGCAGCAATAAACATTGTTCCTTGAACCACACACGTTGGGTCTGTAGAGAAAAAATATAACACGTACATTCTATAGAACAATTCAGGTATCAGGATGAATGGGCACAACACAAATTGAAGTCCATTGTCAAACAGGGAAGGGAACCCTAATGTATACCTAGGTACAGTATATGTGCACAATCCAGTGAGTCAACACGAGTGGCTGAGGTTTGATTGACGCCATCAGAGCTGTATTAACTTAAAATACATTTTTCAATCGTGGTTGCAATTTGTACTGTATCACCCCCACAGCTGATTCTAATTTTGCTCCTCTTATTTAGTTTGATTAGGTAGCCAAAATATCAAAACCCCATCTTAGAAGTGCGGGCCAACAACCTAAATTCTTATATTTGATCTGTCAAATTATACTAATTTCTCATTCTCTTGGCCACACTGCTTTTATGTCCATAAGAATGTTGCATCTATTTTTGTTTTTCTCTCATCAGATTTCAGTATTGTTAATCTAATCTGCCTAGGACCTTCTGGCTAATGTAATTTAAAGTACAGAAGAATCTTATGATACAAGTTTTCGAGATATGAGTCACTGCTGGGATAGGCTCCAGCACGCCCGCGACCCTCGAGAGGATAGGCGGTTCAGAAAATGGATTGATGGATGGAGTCAGCAATTCAACCAAATTTTATCTTGTGAGCGCAAATTTGAGACGTGAGCACTGTATAATAACTGACTTTAATTCACTTCACAATCAGCAGTCATTTGGCAAATTGTGATAAATTCTTCAAAACAGCGGCTTCAAGCCGTCCCACTTGAAGTTTACAATGAAACTAAACATAAACCAAAGAGCATTACATGTATATTTAAATCAATGTTGCCTAAGAGTGGCCCCATCTGCATAAATGCTACATATAATGGGAAATGGCACTGACATGCTAATGACTAGCATCAATAATCGTGTTTTCAGAACCTTTTAAACAATAGATATTTGAACACAAATGGTGGAGCAACACATAGACAATATAGCAATATTTACATATGACATATATTCTTTATCCACTATGAATAAAATGAACTAATATTATAATATCTTACAGACAAACAGTTCTCGCTGACAAATAGTTGTAACATTATATTGCCTATGGGTGGTCAAGGCGGGCACACCAGAAGGAGCGGCATAGTGAATTGAATTGCAGCAAAAATCATGATTCACCATATAATTAATTTAATTAGTTCCTGATAATATCTTATTCTATTTAATTCGATTACCACGTTTTGGAATTTACAATAACAAAGTAATATTTTTAGCAATGGAACTGTTTCTTTAGCCAATCGGATTAGTTATCGGTGGTATATCAGGTGAGTACTATAACGTAATTTATTGATTATTTCGGTTTTTTTTATTAGCTAAATATTCATAGTGAACTGCTCCACATAATGAACATGTCACAGTTGCATGCTGTTATATCATTGAGAACATACCTATGCTACATGAGGTAAGAAAAGCAAAATCCTGAAGCACCTTTGAACATTTTTTTTCCTGTTGATGTAAATACATGAGCCACCCTGCCCCCTACAGGTGTGCCCGAGGCTTACATATGTCAGACTTCAATCCGCGTTGACCTGCGGGGTCATTGGATGTAACTCCAACCAGATCCATGAGGTAATCACAAGGATGTCAGAAACATTCTTCTGGTGGTAAGTCAGCGTGACACAGCACGCAGTCTTCTAGAACGCAGATGTTCACATAAATGAACTTAAAGTGTGTCAAAAAAAAATGTCTACTGTGTGACCTTCATCAGCTGTTTGCTGTCATCGCTGCGCACAGATGGCCTTTTTTGGGGAGGCTTTTTTCTTCTGCCTTGCGTGCTTTTATCCTCTCACAAATGCACATGCAAACCCACACTTACACTCCAGCAGAGAACTGTGTACAGCTGCAGATGTGATTTATCCACATTTTTTAAGGCCTGAAAAAGGATTAGGTTGTTCCTCTGTCTCTCTCTCTCTCTCGCTCAGTCTGTCTTTCTCTCTGCCACAGCCACACACGACCAATGGCCTCCTTTGTTTGGATGTAATTTATTATTGCAGGCAGCAGGAATGTGATCTCCATGCCAGTATTTAATTGCGAAGCTTTGCTCCAAACTTCCCCATCATGGACAATCTTACTCATCTCAGGCAGTCTTGCATTGTTGTTATTATTAAAACATGCACACATATTGCCCGACCTTCAGGGCTCATAAAGGACGTACGTGTGTTCCTCTGTTACAGCCTGAAAAGCGAAATTCCGTGAGTAATTGAGGAATATTTTATGTGTTAAGTGTTGGGCATTTTAAGTTGCACAGTCTCATTTTAGAATTTTGTCTATTTGAACTCCATTCTCTGGTTAAAAATAAATAATTACTGTAGATATTCAAGTTGGATGACTATGTTTTACTTGAGTCATAGTTTGTTTAAAAACAGTTTTACACAAGTTTGGCAACTCTACTATCCACCAAGGCATTTTTGTTTAACAAAAAAAGTGAGTTTTTCAGCAAATAGGTAGACAGGTGTGTAAGTATGTGCTAAACTGCGAATATGCAGGGGTTCACTATATACAACAAGAGACACCTGCATGTGAACGCAATAGTGAGAGATGCTCATTGAAAAGAAGAACGCATGTGAGTCACCAGAGAATGAAGAGAAAAAGATGGAAATAAAATCAAGGCTGCCCATATGGGTCTAATGGTTGAGGGATTATCATAGTCACATTACCCTCTGAGCACGTCCGTCCCTCCCCTCCTTTTGGCTCTGCCGTTTCTGGAGTCGGTGGTTCTGACCTCGCCGGTGTCCAGAACCTCTGCGGCGTCTCCGAGCAGGATGCAGAGGGACAGCTGGGCCACCAGAACCAGCTGCAGGAGCCTTCCTCCTCCGCTCTTAGTGTTCTGCATATCCACTCCTCAAGTGTGCAGTGTTAACTAGATGTCCAGCCCTCTAACTGTGGAACTTGTGTGCAGTTTGGAGTCAAAGCTGCAAAAACAATAAGAGAGCAGAGAGGGGGGGGGGATACAAGATCGTTTAAGGGCAAAACAACTCCATGGCACTCAGTAAAACATCTGGTGCGTCGTGATTAGTCCTATTTGGAAGTTGGTTAAAGTCGCAATAACACGCAGTGTAAAATAAATAATAAATCATTACCTTGACTCCCAGGGAGGAGATTCTCCTCACACCCACCAGAGGAGCTCTACTGGCTTCCGCGCAGGTATGATGATGATAAAAGTTTAGAGAGGTGAGCGCAAGCTTCCGAAGGACGCCTGTGAATAGATGCGCACGGTCACGCGCAGAATGGGTCCGTGCGCATCCAGCTGCGTGTAGATCCACGAGAGATCATTCAGAGGAGCTGATGCATTCCACAGGAGGAGAAGAGGGCTGAAAAGTCACTGAGGCTTTCTCCCTTACTCGGCTCTTTCCTCATCCCTTGCCTTGCTCAACCCCCTCCGCCCCCCTCCCAAAAAAAGTTCCCGACGAGTCATACCACCCCACCCACACGCATCCGAATTCAGGTCTCGCGAGAGTTAAAACGCCCGTGCCAAAAACGCACAAATTGCTCTGCATGTTTACTTTGGACTTTTACAATGATCAATGGAACGACTAAAAGTACTTGCACTGTAAATTTATTAGAAGTACAGACAGTTAAAAAAGCAGACTGGTAAAAGACAAACGTGGAGGTGATTCGGCTCCTTTACTTAGATTTAAAAACTAAGTACAGACTAAAATACAGTCAAACCTCGGTTTTCGACCACAATTCTCGAAGGCGGTTCGAGAAGTGAATCGCTCGAATTCCCAATCTATTTTTCCCATTACAAATAATGGGAAAACAATTTAATCCGTTCCAAGACTAAAAAAAACCCCGCCTTTTTTAAGCATTTTTTCATTTGCACATTTTTGTCCGATCCCGCAACTGCAGCGCGCCGCCGAACGCGCAACGGTAGCGCGCCGCCGACCGCGCAACTGCACCGCGCTGGTCGCATTATGGTGACAGAGTCGTCGCTGAAATTTAGAAAAGATTTTTAAAGTCCTGATGTACTTTTCAAAATTTAAGTGGACCTCAGTGCGCAGGGAGCTTAACTTTGTCCGATCGCGCAACTGCAGCGCACCGCCGAACGCGCAACCGTAGCGCGCCGCCGACCGCGCAACTGCACCGCGTTGGTCGCATTATTGTGACAGAGCCGTCGCTGAAATTTAGAAAATATTTTAAAAGTCCTGATGTACTTTCCAAAATTTAAGTGGACCTCAGTGCGCAGGGATCTTAATTTGGTCCGATCTTGCAACCGCAGCGTGCCGGGCGCTCACTGTCGCATTGCTTTAAGAGCGTCTTTGTGTTTTAGGATGGCTTTACTGCTCCCGCTTGCTTTCTTTGGAGGCATGATTAGGGGCTAATACAATCCTCAAAGTAACGAAAGTACAATAACAACGGAGTCAGTCGGCATCCGGGCCGCGCGGTCGGGTTTTCTCGGGTCCTCTCGGCTCATCTCGCGAGGTTCGACCTCCGAAATTTGTTCGACAACCGAAGCAAAAAAATCTCGAATTTTTTGTTCGAATTCCGATTTGTTCGAGAACCGGGACGTTCGAAACCCGAGGTTTGACTGTATATTATTGGTTCTTCACAGAGGTTATATAAGATATCCCTATGAGTAATTTTATATTGTCTGTCTTCATGTGTTGAGTCACCATTTGTGTTCTAATATCTGTCTTATATCACCTACAGTTTCCTGAGGCACAAGAAGTCGTCCATAGTAAAAGTGAGTATAATCGTGCCATTCACTCAGTATTGAATTATATGCTGTTAATATTTACTGTGTGCGTACAGTATGTTTTGAGGAATTTGGTCCAGGCAAGTGATAGTTTTCACACACACGGCTTCATGTCTGCCGCCCCACCCAGCAAATAAAGAGCCCGCCTGGGTGTGCTTGAGTGTTCTGTCATTCTAAAAGTGAGTGAGACCTGCTCACACACTCCTTCCCCTCCTGGCCACGTTTCCTCTTTTTGCTCAAATGTTAGTTTCTGCACCTACATAACTATCCCGCCTCGTGCACTTCTTCAATGACTATGGGAGCTGGGTTCGATGGAGATAAGCTATGAGGATCGCCAACGAAGTGGTCGAACATTTCGTGGTGTGTGGCGGTTTTACATGAAAAAAAAAATGGTGGCAAAGCAACCACTTTAATTATAGACCACCTACCACTGCAGAATACACTACTCTCTTCCTGTTTGCTGTGCTTTTGTTTTTAATTAGAACTTTCAATGTCAGTGTTAAAATCAGTGCAGGCACTGATCCTTAAACGGAAGAGTTGAAAAAACATTTCCAACATCAATATATTTGCTCCAATAGTTTGTTCTATACACATCATACATTTGGTTGATGCTGGCCGAAATCCTTACGCTGTATTAGACATAAATGTGCATGTGGAGTTAAAAACAAGGCCATTTGCTGTTACAGTATCTTCTCTACCACTAATACTAATAATCATAGTAGTTGAGAAGATACGAGTAGGCGAAAAAAAAAAAGACACCTCAGGTTTCTTAAAGCCGTTCACCTGCTCTTCTTCTCAGACACTCAAACGAAGGGCTGCGTCCATCGCACTTCCATTTGGTTGTCTTCCCGCCCTGTCAAGCCTAGCCTCAACAATACTGCACTACTTTCTTTTCCTCACTCTGGAAAGTCCTGCCCTCTGCAAGGCCTCTCCATCACGCCTCTAGTGCCAAGAGTTTTTGTTTGCCTCAACGTGGCCAGCTGTCAGTTCAGGCGGCTTCTGATAGCAAAATAACTACCAGCTTTTTCGCATCAATGTCTCAAAGATTTCTGATATTTACTTTATTTACAGTATGGCCTGTTTGAACACCTGCAACTCCCAGACACACGTCCTCCCAAAAATACCCCAAGACCACTCCCACAATATATGGAGGGGCAGCTCTGTCCGTTCATAAATCTCAACGGCCTTAGATGTTCTCTGTATGAGTAAGTCCAGTGCGGGTCAGGTGACCCTTTACATACTGTTTGAGTCAAATTTGACTTATTTTGACAGCAATAAATATATTCTAAATGTCATGCGTTCACTTCAAAAAGTCCAAGTCATCTATAGGACAGTGTGAACAGTCTTCATGGGGATATTTGAATAAGTGTCTGTTTTGTCACCATATTTCACACAGTATCATGCACCTGTTGGAATTTGAAGGGTCATGGGGTGTCCTAAAACCACGAAAGAAAACAAATTATCATACAGTGCCTTCTACACCTAAGAAACAGAAGTCATACAGAAGTCAGAGGGTGTCTTGGCACCGGTGTAAGAAATGCACCTGCAAAAACAAGTCTCCTGTAATATTTTCTCCGAATCTTTGACAAAGGATTAAGCCATTTATTCATGTCGGACATGAAAAGATCTGTAGTTCACAACTTGATACGGACAATAATTGTGAGAATGCTTGTGTCAAAATTGACTGTCAAGGTGCTTTGAAAATGAAAAGTATGGAAGGATTAGCAGGTGGTCAGGTCAAGTCAAACATTTGGAGGTATTCAGATGCCTCACCTTGTTTTTGATTTAAAATATTTCACAGAATGTTCCTAATCCACTACATATTCTGTTCTTTGGATTTGCCAAAAAGCAATTCAATTTTTTTTACTATGTAAAACGTTTCATCCAGATCCACATCCATCCACTGGAACCAAGACAATTATAGTACGATCCCACTTCAACGTTATAAATTACAGCTTGATTTGACAGATATTGGCTTACAGTAGTATCATTTGAGCATGTTAAAATGGATTTTTCATGATCAATTGTACTTGCGGTCAAATATGATATGATTGTGTTTCTCACATTTGAAACAGCCGGAGGGAAAACAAATCACCAGTGTTGGAATTTTAGGAATCATGCACTGGAAATAAGTAATGCGGATCATCCTTGGACGAATGCATAACCATCGTTTGTAAGTTTAGCTTTCAGGGAGGGGCAGAGATACAACACTAAATTAATGCTGAATTTAAAGTCTGTGCTAATAGAGAGCAGCAATAAAACTCAAATGATTGGATTTTTTTGATGGCTAAACAATATGCGATGAGGCAGATGTGCCTCATGGAACTTAACGTGCATCCATCTTTTCAACGCGTCGACAGGTTTACGCCAACTCGTGCTCATTAAGCATTGTTGTGCTGATGAGTCATGGTCCTCATCCACGAGAAGATGTGCTTGCGTAGAAGCAAATAAGACGCCAAGCAGGTCAGACGTGGCCTCTGTGCTTCCTCAGTGTAGAGGAGGCGACATCTCCAGGAAGAAAGCAGCTCCGCCCACCCCATCATTATTCTTCCAGCCCCACCCCCTTGTTTTCTCACTCCTGTTTAGTAGCTTAAGCGTGGGTGTCATTTTAGTTTTTTTTTTTTTTTTTCTCCCTAAAATGGCTGATCTTAGAATCCCGATTTAGCAAGAATGTCGCAGAGCTTTGCTGAATACTTTTATTTGAGTGCTAAAACTGAAGGTCTCCTTGCGCCAGGTTCCCGCTGGACCGTTTGAGTGTAATAAGCCAACACATTCCAAACATCCTCCTTCATCAACAAAACTTTGCATGCGCTTTGCAGTCATTCTCGGATTAATCTCCGCTCTCGCCTGTGTGGTTCTTATTTCCCAAGGCTGATCTTAATAGCTGAGATGGAGATAGTCTCTCACTGGGCTGTGGGCTGTAACCTAGCAAGACTTTCTCACACTGCGTGTTGTCTTTGGCTCGGGCCGCCGCGGTTCATTTCCTTTTGTCTTGTGCAGCACAACTTTTGCCAATATTCATGTGCAATGTTTGAAGAAAACGATCTGCAGCAGCCATCATCGTGTTTGGGCTGAGTTTCATCTGCGGTTAGTTATACCGTCTCTTTCACGTACACACCCAAACACACACAGTTTTAATGTGACAGCGCACAATCAAATATAGAAGCAGACATTTTTCTTTTGCATGTTCCTTGGAAAGCTGCTTCCTAGAAGTTATGGGAGACTACAACCAGTGACCTTTGACATACCCTTAATGATGAAGATGCTCTTTGGAGAGGGGGAGAGAGAGGAGCCTCAGCGTGAGTCATCAGTCATTTAACGAGCGTTTCTCAGCCACACTCTGCCTCTGACGTCACCCCTGATTGGGAAACTCACAGATGGCGTTGCATCAAAACATCTCAGACCAGTGGGAAAGGTCCTCGTGCTCTAAAATGGAGTAAAAGTACAGATATATGTATTTTTGAGTTTTGTTATCCATGATGAGTATATTCATAGGAATGATGAACCGTAGACTATTAGTTTATGGTCCTCAAAGGACTATTGGAAGGAATGAAATATCGACGCAATAGTCAGCTGAAGCTACAGATTTTGACCTTTTGGGGAAAATGACCTATAGATGCATAAACCCCTTGGCTAATGTAGTAAATCTCTTCATAAACGTCCGAGAAGAAATGATTAGTGGTGTAATGAATGACACTATTTTGGGTCAGAAGCAGTCACTTCCTGTTTGTTGTAATGGTGGGAACGGATGATAAACAAGTTAATTCACGTGAGATAGTGTTCACATCACAGAGCCACATCATTTTTATGTAAGGCATCCTTTTTTCCCTACCAAAGCAACAATATGCACACAGATAATCGAGATAGTAATGGCATTTTAAGGACATCCGATTATTGTCGTTATATATAATTTGTGTTATAGAACTGCACTGCATCATACTCAATAGACAAATAGATGGGAGATCTGAGCGATGACGAGCTCGTCTCATGTCTTTGGTGTGCTGTATGCAGACAAAAGTAGCGCACACAAAGTCTGTCACCTGTTGGGCCCAGCGGACGGTCGATCTGGCTTCCATCCAGCCACATCTTCCCTCCACGTGTGATTTATGGAGAGTTCCCCCCACACAAATCTGACCATCTTAGGCATGGAAAACATTCCCCGTCGAGTTTTGTCGTCAGGGGTTTGCCGCCACCATCTGTGAGAGACACTCAGGCACAGATGTAGAGGTCCATAAACATGGAAATAGACACATGGAGCTCCTAATATACCACACACGATTCGTTAATTTGTCAGATTTATTTGTGTGGCACTGATAATGAATGTATTGTACATTAAATGTTTGAGAAAGTCACACCAGAAAAGAGAAAACATGGGTTTGGCAAGCGCACTGAACTAAAGTCTCTGAGAAATGTGTGTCAAACAAAAGTGTACAGAGCATACGCAACATCATCGTTGCAAAATCCATCATATTTAAGCATATTTTACATCTAACGTCATTCGAAAGGAAGAAATGCGCAAGTATGATTTGCAGCACCTGCTTTCCTTTGACATTTGACAAAAGACAGTTTTGGAAGCATAAAAGAGGTCAAACTTAAACAAAAAAATCCATTTTGCCTTGATTTAATGTTTATGGCTTACCGTGACCCAGATAACACAGAGACAATCACAACATTTGTGTTAGCATTTTGGTCATTTCTAATGATAATAATGATAGTAAGTTAAAATTGACTTAGACAGTTAAGTCATTATTTGCTCCAAAATAGCAAATAATGCTGTGAGTTAGTATATAACATTTACCAAAAAACCAAACAACATTTAGTAAGAAATTTGGGGAAAAGTATAACTTTGTTCAGCACTTTGTTCAGTTGTGTTGAACTTTTCAGATGACACATTTGTATTTAATCTTACTGTTGGCATTAAACCTTTTTTAAAAATTATTTTTACTATTTCCTATATTGTTACATTGCTGATGTTCAAACTGCATAATACACTACAGTGGGGTACAATCATATTGCAAATACTTTTTAGGAATAAAATCCCTCCCTCCATTTTGAGACACTTGTCCAAGGCTACCATATTTCCAGTACATGATGGTTATTATGATGGTACACAGAAAGCTATTTATTGGTGGTTGCTGGCGTAATACAGGCCCTCTTTCCAACTACAACTCACCGGAAGGTGGAAGAGAAAGAGAAATGAACTCAGGCAGAGAAGCAGCCAAGAGAGAATTGGAACTTTGATATCTTGAGTCCTTCTGTTGCCTCGTGCTGCAACTTTCCACTCCCTTACTATCCTTCATCATACATTACGTGTCACACACACGCACGCACACACACACACGCACACACACACACACAAGCACACACACACGAAGCAGAAGCTAATGACTTCGACCTATTTTCCATTGGTGCAGCGATAAAAAAAAAAAAAAAGACAGTGGAAAGATGGAGATTTGGACGAGGTGAAAGAACTCCAGCGCATTGTGCACGTGTGTGTGCAAGTGTGTATGTGTGTGTGTGTGTGTGCATATACGTGTGTGTGCGTATGTGTGTGTGCATATGTGTGCGTGTGTGTGTGTGCATATGTGTGTGTGTGTGTGTGCATATGTGTGCGTGTGTGTGTGTGTGTGTGTGCGTGCGTGCGTGCGTGCGTGCGTGCGTGCGTGCGTGCGTGTGTGTGTGTGTGTGTGTGTATGTGTGTGTGCGTGTGTGGGTGTTCCCATTCCCAAGCCAACAGTACCTATATTGATCAGAAAATATTTCTCATGCTGGGGTGGAGCACAGAGTATGACACACACATGACACACAATGCTGAATAACACGACCAGAACATGCATGATTGATTTTTTAGATGATTCACAATCAGAAAGTATGGACCCTTTCTCTTTCACAGTATCTGTCACATCTGAAATGCACGCACACGGACGCACGCGCGCAACACGCTGTCTTTGTTTTTGTGTTTGCAAAGTCTCATATGACTCTTCCTCCTCCTGTTCTCGCAGGAACCTGAGCGAGTTTGTGCCATGAGAGTTAGTGTTGCCACTGTTGTTTCGTTTCCTTCGAGATGTGAACTCTGTACGACTCTGATAACATTCAGCCAAGGAACAATTTCATGCTCTTGTACTCCGGGTCCTTTTATGACTCAAATCGTTCCATTAAGGTACTGTAGAGTCTGGTAACGCTTTGTGATATTTGTAAATAAAGTGAAGGCCTCAAGTCAGTACTGCAAAGGAATCAGAGCGCAACACACCCACACTCACAGTGTCATAAATTTAAGTCGGGTTTGGAGGGCGGTGAGGGTACATGTGTATTACTGTTGACATTAACAAGAGGAAATATATTCCATCACTGCTGTTTTTACTGGAGACTGTCAATCATAGTAAGTATTCTTGCGTCATGTGATTTAAAACACTGAGTACACTCAAACCGAAAAAGTACTTTGTTTTCCAAGTACCATCATGACCAGCAATATTCAGTTATTTTAATGGGTCATAGATGAATGAAAGCCTATTGCGCTATTTATTATCAGTACCGTATTGGCCCAAATATAAGGCGCTGTTTTTTTCATTGAAATAAGACTGAATAAGTGGGGGTCGTCTTACATTCGGGGTCTAGACATTATACCCATTCACAACGCTAGATGGTGTCAGATCACTTTAAAGCGAATGCTGAACTTAATATTCTCTCGAATATATTATTATAATCATTTGTTTCAGATGTACTGTACTTATTTTCTGTATAAAAATTAAATTTGATGTTCAAAAAGTAGTTTTTCAAACTTGAGTCTTGAAAAGGAGGGGGTCGTCTTATAATCAGGGTCATCTTATATTCGGGCCAATACGGTATATGTAGCGATGACATGTGGGTCCCAAGAAACATCATTGCTAATTTGGGTATTGAGCTGAGAGTTTTGCTAAACTCTGACCTTCACTGACTCGCACTGCGCAGAAAATGGTAACATGGCAGACATCCTACAATGCAAACTATGTTTTGACAAGAGTTCAAATTGGGAAGGGTTTGCTTATGTTTGTCTAAGACTCTTTTAGAAGAAGTTTTTTAGGTAACCCATAAATTCTACCATATTGTTAACGAGGCTTTTTCCTGTTTTTCTTATTATTAAATTAGAGAGCGTTTGAAACAGATTTGGCACAGACACCGCATTGTTCATGAAACAACACAAGTTGTTCCCCACAAGCAATGTTAAAATGCAGCTCTTCAGTTCAAACAAGCTGCTAAATCATAGAAAAAAAGCATACGTTTTTAATAAAGTTTGTGTCTTATAAATGGTATTAAAATTATGAGGCCAAAATGTAAAAAAGTTGGGCCTAGTAGATTACATGACCAGACGCCCAAGACAGTACTAGTAAACCTGTACATACGTAAGTAAGACATTAGCCACATTTGCCAATATTTTTAATAGGCTTCAACCGTTTTTCTTGTTGCAAAGACATTTTTGACTTGTTCAAAATTTCGTTGTGACAAGAAAAATGGTTTACAACTGTTTGCAACCTTTTGGGAATCTGACAAAATTGTTTGTCGCATGCGCAAAACCAAAACAAATACTCGACTGGGACTTTTACATGGACCTTATTCTGGATATCAGTGATATGGAACAAATGCTCATGAGGGTTTTCCATATTGATACCCTGACGTATTTGTGGTGACCTCCCAGTGCGTGATTTAAAAAAACGTACCTGACACGCAAGCACACTGTTGTTCCTGGTGAGCGGAGCTTCGGGCGAGGTCCCTGTGACTCAGAGAGAATCCGCAGGGATGTCACAAAGCTGGGAAAGCACTGGGAGTGGAAAGAAAGGGGTGGGGGGGAGGACTAGTGAAATGCACATGTTCAGTGTTGATTGTTTTGGGATTTCTGAGTCTTACTTTGGCAAGGACACAATCAGATAAGGCACAGATACTATTATTGTGTTTAACCTTTGCATGGCGTGAAGGCGCACGGTTTGGACCCAGCAGAGGATACATTGCAAAGTATTGTGGGAAGTTTAGAAGGCATGCAAATCTTGTGATAATATCACAAGTCCTCAGTGGCTCTCTCTTGAGGGGCCCAAAAATAATGAACTCCATAGTTTTTGCTCCCAGTTATCTTTTACTTAAAAACGGGGGGGAAATTTGAAAGTGACCGAGAGAATAGCAACGTCAGGGTTATATGGTCGCAACAAGCTCACCTGTGAAATCCCAAGGAAGGTCAAGGAAGGAAGATTTCACCCTGTTGAATTAAAAAAAAAAAAAAAAAGGACGTTAGCGCCATCCTGTGGCTAAATGAGACCTCAATAATCTTTCCCTTTGATGCACCCATTTATTAACAGGGTTGCTTAGGGACAACTTCATAGAGTAATTACTGCTATTCAAAATATGTCTCTGATCAAACAAAAAAACCTGTTTTATCGGTCATATGTGATAAGTAAATTGGTCATCTGGGTGGGGGTAAATTTAAGGGGTGCATAAGTGATATTTAGTATTTCACTTCAAATAATATTTAGGAATCACTTTTACCACGGCGGCAGTCATGTTTTGCCTTGGGACAAATATAATTCACATGAGTGCATGCTGCTGTACTTCGTGCAAAGATTATTTATTTTATTCTACATAATGACTACTTTTCTATAAGACAAAAAGTATCATCAAATGAATGTTATACAAGACAAGGTTTTCTATTATATCACAAAGACAAAGGGTGTTAAAAATACAGAAATTGTGAATATAATAAGATTAAAATCACAATACTGAATGAAGGCTATACTATTTTTAAAGGTTCTTTTTAAAAATAGAACTGTGTAAAAATGAGCTCATCTAGATAAAGTATGTTTTTAAAGATTTGCAAAATCCCTTATCCTTTGATATGTACTCAATTATAGTAAATCACCATCTTATTATTTTTAATGGAAATTAGGCTTGCCTTCGAAATTTTCTTTTCAGTTTTACTTCCTTAATTTCATCCATCCATTCATTTTCTATACTGCTTTTTGTAATGAAATGAAAAACAAAACTAGCATGCATTTTGAATACCCAGTGACAAAAAAAACCCCACTGGCGATTGTGCTTAGAAAGTCAGACAGGCACAAAGTGGATGTGAGAAATACTCGACAGAGAAAGGCACATTGTACCCGATGGAGTTCCAAATTGCCCATGTGTAGAACACAAATGAATAAAGTAAACTTGCCGTTTGTAGAATTACATGCAACGTTCAATTTACAAATACAATTAACATTTGAAGTAATTATGACGTAATTAGATTGTAATGGGGACTAAAACTGTGTCTAAATACTAGTACACTGAACTGTCCTACTCATGAGGACAAATGGCGTCCTAGTTCATGGACCTTGCTCTAGATATAAAGGATATGGACTAAATGTTCAATTCGCTGTCCATAGAAGTTACAGATGTAATGAGTGCATCTGTGTTCATGTTAATGTCTCTGTAGGACTGGCTGTTTGAGGCAAAGCTGGTTGCTCCCCGTCACAATAGGTATCTGGCTGTGCATGTGGAATCGGACCAGATGACTCACATTACGAAAGACCTGGTCACAGGTTCGAACCTGTTGACACACACAGACACAAAAACAATGAAGGTGCTGATTCAAGCTTGTGTGCCATGTTTGCGACGCCAACCTGGCCGTGTGGATCAACCAGTAGCAGGTGTCGCACCGTGGTTCCGTCCATCCCACTAAGTACATACTGACCGCAGGCCGAGCTGCTCTCTCGGACCAGGAAGTCTCCATTACAAGAGAGAAGTGACTCGGCCTGCTCTCTTCCTAACCTGAGTAAAGGATCACCATATTAAAGGAAAGCTGACCTTGATCACAGGGTAATAAGAGTCGACAAGAGTCGATTTCAAATTGGTATTGAGAAATATAAAATCAGTATGGAAGCCTTGTAAAATATATACTAAGTTAAAACTACAATGATTAATTGACAACTAATCAATTAGAAAAATTAATCAATAGCCATTTCTGATAATCAATTAGGAAAATAATTGACTTTAAAATTGTCAAAATTTCTCACCAGTAAATATTTTGCTATTTCTGTATAGTCCTTCATTTCAAGATTCAAGATTTATGCAGACTTATCTTTGTGTTGAATCAAAATAAAACATTCCCAAATATTGATTTTACTTTGGAAAATAAATCAACATTTTTGCCCTTTTTTTCTGACATTACAGACCAAACTTATCATTAATTTTTAGTTTACTTATGTTTTTTTTAAAATATCCTGTTTTTAAATAAAGAGATGCAAATTAAAACTTGTTTTTTTAAAAATCTGATTCATCGATTAATCAACAAAATAACCGGCAGATTAATTAATAATTAAAATCGTTTGTTGCAGCCTTATATTATACAATATCCATATTGAGCTACCCTCAAATAATGTTTCTCCACTTAATTGAACAAAAATGGTATTCATCCATTTCGGACTACCCCAAAACAATAATTTTGTGTTTGTTTTTAATAAGGAAAATAACCCAATACAAGCACATTTCATAAAAACAGTGCGATATAAAATTCAGATATAATTAAGATAATCAATTCAATCCCCGTTATGCTGCTTTTCCTGGTGTGCCCGCCTTGGCCACCAGGAGGCACGATCATGCAGTTATGCAGACAAAGCAAAGAAAAAACATGTTAAAAATGCCATGACCCACCTGCCATGAAACCAACCCTCTTCCTGGATCAGGTGCTGGATGTGAGTTTTACAAGGAGGAGAACATTGTTTACTCCTCATCTCAGACTCCAAAGGCTCTAAAATAGAAGGTTAAAGGAAATCAATAACAATCAGTGGTAAGAATTGATGAAGAAGTGGTACAAATACATTTGTTACTGCACTTTAATAGGTTTTCAGGCCCAGTGTACTTGACTTAAATATTTATTTTTGACAACTTCAGCATGACAAGAATAACGAAATTTTGAAATTTTTGAAAGCCTTATGGGCAACATATTGATTGAAAGAAATATTTGTCGTGTATGTGGAAGAGGTGCACCTATTGTTGGAGCATTCGTATCCTGTGATATGGAACAATTCTCATAGAGTGAAATAGAAGGAGAGGACCCAATCTAAAACAACAAAAAAGTCATTCAGACAAACAATATTCAAGATATAATAGGCATTCGTAGAATATGAATTTGTAACTTTTTTTTTTTTTTTAGCTGGGTGTCATCTCAATGGTAATGGGAAGACAACAATACATTGCAAAAGAGAAAATCTTATTTTACTATTTATCTTTTTTATCGATCTGTTTCTCCATGTAAAATTAAATTAATCATCTACAAAGAAAATAGAATAGTCAACTTTCCAAAATAGAATTACTACTCAATTACAATTGTTATCTAAGAATTCAATTCTTCTCACAAGTCTTTCTCTCAACAGAGCTTTATTTGCTGTCAATGGTTGTAGGGAGACCAAAGAGCCCGATCAGGGGGTTTAGTTCACCACACTCCTGTACAGCCCACCTCTGAATCGTTTCTCTTACCCTTTCTTTCTCTGCTTTTGTGACCCACAAGTTCTCTACTCCACCAAAGGGTGACATTGTCCCCGGAGTCACGTTGTAGTAGTCATGACGCTCACTGGTCACATCAACATTATCATCATCGGCATCTTTCGGGTCTGTTAAAGTTTCCTCTGGTTTCCATTTGTTGCATAATATTTGCGTTGATCTGCACGCACAAGATGAAATGAATTTCTTAGAACAAACAAGGGCAAACTAGTTCGTAAATATCAAGTTATCATTTATGAATAAGACATAGAAAATAAAAGCATCTTATTGTTTAATCTGATTAGCGTGTTTTCCATTTCAATTTCTTGGAAGAAATATTTGTCTAAGTAGCATGAGTTTAATTTTTCTTTTACTGCAGGGCTAAATATACAAATTGAAAAACCAAGCAACCGACAACAGCAGCAAACAGAATCTTTGCCTTGACTCATGACGCATACCTGGGACCAGCTGAGACGAGTAACGGTGTGTGACAAAGAAGCTGTTTGAACCGCGACTCAAAGGCCCAACCGATGCTACGGATCACCTCTGCTGCTCGGCCTTGAGGACACTCCAGGATGTGACATGCTTACATGCAGACCAAAAAAAAAAAAAAAAAACAGTTAGGATACAAAGTGCAATGTTGTGATTGGAGACAAAAACAAGGAGCCGCTGTACCTCTTTGATTGACTTGATCTTTGGCTACATATGCAATGTAGTCTTCCATGTCCTGCAAACACATTGCTATATGAATACTTTAGTGTAGTGCTTCTTAAACTCTATAGACCACGTATCATCTCAAATTACATATATAATGACCAATATAGAGATATGGACCAGCATAGTAAGCCTATTTCATTACAAACAAAACTATTCCCAAAAAAATTTGCTGATTAATTATAATAAATACATAAAAAAACATATTCATCTACATAAATAATGAATCAATTTGAGTGTATTGCACAATAAAGTGAAGTAAAAATTGGACCAAAATAAATTAGAAATCAAACTATTCTAGAAGAATAAATACAAATGTATTGTCCCTTTCGTGGGAGGTAACTTGCCTCTAAGTGTAAGACTAATAACACCTTATTAATATTATAATATCATTACTATTATCATCATACAGATTATTTTGTAGTCAACAATAATGTGACAAAAGTCGAGTCAAATTCAGTGAAGCGATAACATCCCTGATATTTTTTCAACACAGTTCTTTGGCATTTGGTGTCGCGATATAAAGTTGAGTGTTACAGCAACATCAACAGTACAGTCTGATAACGACAGCAGTCAGGCGAGTAGTAATGTTCCATTAATTGGCTGATGGGAAAGCAAGATGCCAACAACATGTGATTAGTGGTTAGTCGACCTCAAGCTTTCAATCCTCATGATCAGTAGTCGAGCGGACTCGTCAGCTAGTCAGCTAAACCTCTAACTCGTAAAACAATTATATGTATAAATCTTTTTTTTTATTAGACCTTAAAGATGTTTGAGATTGTGGATGTAATCTAACACAAGATATAAAAAGGTTACCGTATTTGCCGGTGTATTGGTCGACCTTTTTCGATCCAAAATCGACCGAAAAAAATCGACCTCGACTTATACACCGAGTCATAAAATTTAACTTCGTATTCATCGCTTCAAATGTGATGGTAACCAAGGCCGTTTCTCATGCATCTCATTGTGCGTTGCACTTAGAAAATTTGAACCGGGCGGCGTGCGCGAGTGCGCGGCCCGCTGGAAGTCCAATGAGGCGCCGCGATCTCCTGCGCGGTGCTTATAAAGTGCCGATCCGCTCGGCTTGGAGCTATTTCCGACCTCCCGTTGGTGCCGGGCGGCGTGCGCGAGCTCGCCGGCTGCGATCTCCTGCGCGGTGCTTATAAAGTGCCGATCCGCTCGGCTTGGAGCTATTTCCGACCTCCCGTTGGTGCCGGGCGGCGTGCGCGAGCTCGCCGGCCGCGATCTCCTGCGCGGTGCTTATAAAGTGCCGATCCGCTCGGCTTGGAGCTATTTCCGACCTCCCGTTGGTGCCGGGCGGCGTGCGCGAGCTCGCCGGCCGCGATCTCCTGCGCGGTGCTTATAAAGTGCCGATCCGCTCGGCTTGGAGCTATTTCCGGCCTCCCGTTGGTGCCGGGCGGCGTGCGCGAGCTCGCCGGCCGCGATCTCCTCCGCGGTGCTTATAAACAGCCGCATGCGCACGGCCTCCCGGAATTTGAACACATTTCGTCAATAAATTTCGCATATTGAATTTTGAAGTTTAATATAATGCAACAATTGAGCTCGACTTATACAAAGGATATATCATAAAATCGTAAATTTCCGTCGAATTTTAGGGGGTCGACTTATACACCGAGTCGACCTGTACACCGGCAAATACGGTAATTACATTTTTAACACTGCAAAACTCCAGCGAAAAATTCAGTGCCCCTTCTTCTGCACTCGTTTGTCGATTTTGAAAAGACCATTTGACCAAGAAGTCAATAAGCAGGCTGCATTCTCATTTGACTTAGTATTTGATAGCTGATTACATAATTACAAATACGTTCATCAAGCAGAACTTGAGCCACATGGCATGCCGCTGCTGATGAGCCATTTCGATTTGTGCTTCCAACAATCGGCCTACAGTGTAGGAAACTCGGGCTCTCCAATTTGTCTCATTTGTAAATAATGTTGACTTGGACGGAACCCGCAGGATGATAGATAAGAGTAATTGCTTTAAAGATGAACTTTGAAAGGTGAAGACACTGCAGCTTGCACTGGTGACCTTGCAGCACCAATTAAAGGATTTAGCCAGGAAAAATCAATCAAAAGGCAGCAAAGCAAGCCATTGCATATTCAATCCAAGAAGCGCAAACTCTACATCACACGTGAAAATGAAAACGTACTGAGTCTCCTCCTGAGGCAAACGAAATCGCCTGGATGGTGTGTTGGGTGATTCTCTGCAAAAGTGAGAGAAAGAGAAGGGCAATGTTTGTATGACATAAGTTCTCATGTGGGTGTACTGTGTGTCTAGTTCAAACGGTCACCTGTGAGGACGCGGCGATGAGAGTGAGCATGTCTGGGGAGACGCTGAGGATGACTCGCCTGCCGAAAAACTGCAGGTTGCTGCGACCCAGAACACAGAACAGCTGCTTGTGTTCAGGCTGACAATGACACAGAAAAAGGGCTCATTTGTGCAAAGCTCTTTGGAAACACATAGCCAACACAATCCCACAACAGTGACACTGTCACACACACACTACATAAACACTAACACACAATACTAAGACTCTCACAGGTTATACTGAAATGCGCTCGCATATGAGTAACTCTGTGACTGTCTCACACACACACACACAAACATAACACACAGATACACAATGAAATCTCTGTAGCTCTCACATATAACTGAAACGCTCTCACACATAAATGCTTTCAAACTAGTGATTGAAATTGTATGTGGTCACCACGTACAATTGCAATGCTCTCAGACATCACTAAATGTTTCTTGTTGTATACTCTGAAATGTTCTCTCATATGCTACTAAAAAACACACATACACACAGCTTGAGTGAAAAATAACTGGATTTTCATTTCAGTATGTTATGTGAATGAATTTCAGTATGATGCATGAAATGATTGTTTCTTACACTTTTTGTTTTCATTGTGGTCTTGGTGGTGGTCCTCTTGCAAAGTCTGTTGATTGCCTCTCTGCATGACACACACACACAAACAAGAAATGAACACAGCCAGGCCTTGGAAGAACAAACTGTTTTTCATCAAAATGTAAAATTTAAAAAATGCTACTCTAAAATATTGTTTTGGTTTCAGAAACAAAAAAAAAATCTTCACTGTGACAATGTTAGACAATGCGATTTATGAAATAAGGCCTAGGATGACGGACAACTATAAAATGATTTAACAGTGAGAGTCTGAACAATCATTTGAGTATAAGCCAAATTTGCTTCAATTCAGATCTTTGAGCATGTTAACATTCTTGCTACGCTGTCAAAAGTCATCAGATGAGTTACCATGAGGTTCCTGTCCATTCCGAGAATCCGGCTAAGTCAAGAAGTTCAATCATTTTCACACATTGTAAACTCTTAGTTTTGATGCAGACGTTTTTCCATGCAAAGCATAATCAGAGTATACATTTGACTTCCCACAAGTGGACCACGCGGTACAAAGCTCCACCTTGCTCCGTTGGAAAATTCAATTCAACAGTCATGAGCCTGCAAATGTAACTCAATAATATAATCATATTATAATATAGCAGAGAGAAGCCACATCTTGCTGTTAAATTTTAGCCTTCACTGATAATTATTTAACATTGACAAAATGAAATTGCCTGTTCAAATAGCTTCACAACTATATAAACTGTACACAATAAATTTTGTGCATTTGACTAATAAGAATCATCATCATAAAAATAATATCAATAATGTGAGTAAAACTCTGCTTTTAAAATTTAGAACAAAACTATACTAGTTCTTAGAATTAAATATTTTGTTTCAGTGTATTTTACTTCCTTCCAAGAGTTAATTTATTACTCTGAGCAAGACCAAATAGACTCGCTTACTCGAATAAAAGTTACTCTACAAAATATACTGTGACTTGTAAGAAGGAGCAGCAGCAATTAAAGGACAGTGGCAAAAAAATCATCCATATTTTATGGCCATCGGTTAAAGTCAGAAACCTTGATTGGTGACAGAGACAAATGCCCTCAGGTAGATCATATTTTTTGAGGATGGGAGGGATGAATAAGCGGCATGGTGAACACTGGTTAGCACGTCCGCCTCACACTTCAGATTCAGCGGGTTCGATTCCACCTCCGGCCCTCCCTGTGTGGAGTTTGCATGTTCTCCCCGTGCCTGAGTGGTTTTTCTCCGGGCACTCCGGTTTCCTCCCACATCCCAAAAACATGCTTGGTAGGCCAATTGATAGGTGGATGGGAGCGATGAATGATTTCTGTCCATCGAGGCAATACTGTAGTGTGCCTATTATCATACTCAACAAACAAGCGTTACAATTACAGATTTATTTATTTATTTATATATTTATTTTTAAACAAACTTCACAATCCAACAGGGGATCAAGTCATGATTATCCCCCACTGTACGCTTGTGATTCTACTGTCAGTGTCTGGCTTTTTATAGGAAGAGATTTTGTACCCCTTGAAGACAAGTTGTACATAATGGATTTAAGTCGCTCTCTTGCTCCCCAATGCCTACTTCCTCTTTCGTAATAAGTGCATGCGAGATCATTAGGAGGAAATTCACTTAATTTGATTTGCCGGCCAATTCCTTGTGCAGTAATCTAGCAAACAGAGGTTGCTATGGTCATGTCAACTGATAAGACGTCACCAGGAAATAGCGAGGAAAAAGATGTCACACGTTTCATTTACAGTTACTGATAAAGATGTTTTTTTTTTTTTCAAGCGTGCACAGATGGAAACAAAAATAATGTTCTTTGTATTATTCTACATGTAGCAGTGGAGCGGGAGAACCTACCGTGTCACTTGCTTCCTTGTATCAAAGTCAAGGGTTCTCATGGATTGGGTCACCTCCACGCTACCCATATACTAGGAGAGGGAGAGGGTAAGAAAAGCACAACAGAGTAACTGAGTCTTCTAAAAGATGCAGGAAAGGGGCCCTCAAGGATCAGATTTGTACACCAGTGCCCTACAGCGTTAACATGGCCTTATATTAGTTGTTCTATACAGAGGATAACAAATATCTGATTGTGATTGTGGATATATTGTCTGTCTACGTGTTTTTTTACACCGTTTGTATTCAAGCCATCGGCTAAACAATGTAACATAGATGATTAAGCTAGAGGAGTGAAAGGTGGACACAAAGTGGTATAATTATACTGGACGTGGCAATAAACAGTTTGAAGCCTCTTTCTGACGGATTCTTCACTTTTTGATAATATGCTGCGCACTGTTGCACTTACTGTCGCTAAACCACTGGTGTCAAACTCAAGGCCCGGGGACCAGATATGCACCCCATTGAATTCATATGTCAATACATAAATAACACATTGTTTTCATTATTACATATTACATTGATTTTTTTAAAATATTTGAATAGTTTTAATTAGTCTCCATTTTAAAAACTAGTTTGTGATACTATGTAGGTGATACTATAAATAATATGAGACATTCATACATTCATTTGTGTTGACAATTTTAATGGCCCTCCGAAGGAAACGATGACTACCATGCGGCCCGCGACAAAAATAAGTTTGACACCCCTGCGAGTCTAAACGGATAGCATACCTCAAGACTGTGCTTGCATTCAAAGCAAAAGTCACCATTAATTCAAGTCATCACTTCTACTAGACCTTTTCTGACCTTAATCGGTGTTCACACATACGCTTGTATTTCTATTGGCTAAAGGTAACAGTAAACCCAGCTTCACACAAACACCAGAATGTTGAATTAACGTGTGCGAATGTGTAAGTTGTGAGTGGGTGGGAGAGTTAAGGACAGTAGGTGTGCTTGTTGACAGCTGCGAGACCATCACCTCCCTAATCATTTAGTTCTTGGTTACCAGTTTCACACACACACACACACACATGCATGCGCACGAGCAGTCAAGATGTGGGGGTGAGCGCCGAGCCAGGATGAGTCACTACTGCCTACACAGAAAGCTGACTGGAAGGAGGGAGTGAAGTGTGTGAGATGGCGACTACGGAGTGTAGCACAACCCCAATTGACACAATGGCCAAATAAACAGAATGGTCATGTCATGTACCTTACCCTGATGTGATGGTGGACCACTCTATGGACCACTGAAGAGCACTGCTTGCATTTGTGTCGAGTGCAAGGAGGACAGATGGCCGTCCCGGGAAAGCTACACATGCAATGGAAGGCGATTGGTCGTTTTGGGTGATTGGTCACACTCCCCTCAGCTTGTCGATCAACACATCCGGCCTCGGGTGGTCCAAGTGGAGGACTTTGCTGTGGGGCTTCATCAGGTATGAAGTCCCTTGACACGCCTGGTGTATCGTGGAGGAAATCCGAATCCAAGCAAAGAGACCAGTTGTCCAAGGAAGTTTTTGAATCGTTGTGCAGACGGCTGTATTTAGTGCGCTTCAGCATGCTTGGACTGTTAATGCATCAAACACATGCAGGACAAATAGAACGTTGGGCTGACTGCATGAGCTATACCTGGTTACTGTTCTGTTGTGTGATGACCAGTGTATGGGACACAAAAATGAACTAGAATTAGACACATTGCTGATGAATTCATTGGGTTATACTGCAAGATAAATGGTACTCACCAGCATGCAACTGGGACATCCCGTGTAGTTTCAAGTCCAGTCAGCCTCACACCAAGTCCAAAACTTACAATTTGAAGTCACCTGTCCTTCCCTTGACAACTTTCCTTCCTCCGCAGCTTTTATGAATGAACTGGAAGCTCTAGCTCATCAATGAGTCTCTATGTGAGGATGAGCGTATGAAGTGAGCAAAGGAGATTGACAGGGAGCCCCCAGGCCCTCCTCTTTCTCTGCCCCTCCCGTACCGAAAACTGCCGTCCAATCACAGCAAGGCAGAGTGACTCATGCTGTACGCGCGCACACGTATACAGACGCAACGGGACTTAATACCCAGTTACATATTCATTTTTTTGTTTATAAAGCCAATCTTTTAATCTAGTCCTTCACGTCAAGCACAAAAAATTCTGGACGCAGGGTCACAAAACAATGTCACGATGAAATAAAACTCTTTAAATAACTTTTCATCTAAAACATGTTCAGAAACATCTTCACTGTCATCTAAAATAATATCCTGTTTTGAAATATATGGACGGAAATAAAAAGTTGTATGTTAGGGATGATAGATTAGTTTGATCCTATGCTTATGTTGGAATGTAACCTGTAATAATTAAACTCGCTTGTCCTGTCTTAACAAAAGTAGTAGAACAAAGTGCTAAGATCTTTTGAACTGATTGACTAGCTGCAGAGGAAGCAATCAAAGTTGTTTTGTTCACACAACATCGTGAAAGACCCCCTGCTGTGCTTTGATCAGCAGGCCAGGGGCTTCGGCCATTTGTCTACTCTGACCCCCACTCTGTTTCTCTCAATAAAATGCTCCTGAAAGAGGCCCGAGTCAGACTGCATTCGATCATCGCTGTGTACACAGTGACGAATGGACTCTCCACCTGCAGGTGCTTAAAAGGACTTACTTGTCTCCTGTTTGGTTCTTGCAAAATAAGTTGAGTGTGCACAACTCTAACATTGTATTTACACCAGAAAAGTCCTTTGGTCGTTTGCATAATCATTAGTTTACAGGTAAATTTGTCGCAAACACAATTTGGCTATTCATGTCCTCAAAAAAGTGCAGAAATGTTGAATAGTTGGACATTAAATTAAGTTCACTTTTAAATTTAAGATTTGTCCTGTCACCATAAAGTGCCCAACGTTTTAAATACTTCATGTATGATCTTATTTCTATCTCTGTAGCGTGCAAGACATTGAGTGTAGCTGAAATAAAACATTTATTCTAATTTATGTTCTGTAAAAGGCTTTGTTACAGCGACAGCGTTTGTGAAAGACCTATGTAAAAATGTATTATATTGTACTGAACAGTACACTATACAAAGCAATGGGGCCTTAGCTGCGCTTGACCTCCCTCTAGTGGCCACTCTATAAAACTACTCAAGGCCAACAATGCAAGGAGGAATCAAACAGTCACCACAGTCGATTCGCCCTCATTTTACATTCATGTTTCATTATGTCTAAATCCTTGAATATCTGCTATAACTACACTTTAGCGTGTTTGCATTGAATGAATTTAAATAATTGAACTGGGACTACAAATAGCATAGTAACATAAAACTACAGGGAGCAAAAAAAAGCAAGAGATCACTACAAAATGATCACTTTCTACATTTTTTTTCTAAGTATAGGGATACGTTTGAGCAACATGAACACAGAAGCACCAATTACTTGATGCTTCTGTGTTGACTTCCTAAAAATGAATTCCATGTGCTTATCTAACTAAAATACGCTTGGGTGAAATTAACCCAAAAGTACAGTCGTGGAAACGGTAACAAAATGCATAGAACAGACAGTACAGACTATCACGTTAAGTTACTGATATTTTACTTTGCCCAGTCGATCCAATTCAATTAAGTAATTTAATAAGCTAATTATGTCAAGCATTCAGAGCCTGTAGAACATCCAATGCATTGCAACAATAGAAAAAAGAGAACTGTCAATGGGAAGGTGATTGGAATTGTTCTCAATGTGGGGTGTCGTGTTCCCGCGTAACATGCACACATTTGCAGCAATCACTTAATCGTTTCACGGTTCTGTGTAAAAGGCAAAGGTGCAGAATATTTGCGTTCGGGCTCTGATGCAACTAAACAATCTAATTGTACATAAATAAACAAAACATCCATATGAATTACTTAAACAACATTTTAATTATGTTAATCAACAGTCCATGAATTTTAGGGATTATGAGAAACAGCCTCTTACAATGTTGCTAATGAAGTTGTGAAAGACTCATAAATATTCATATAAAGACATCACACTGAAAAAGTACTTCATCGAACCGTTTTTTTGTTTAGTTTTGTTTTTCTGCTCATTTTAAATCACAAGACCTCTTTCTTAGTACTGTATGTACATAGTGCAAAAAATACACGCTTGTTGTCGATAAACACTTTGATGGATGTGGCAACAAAAAGGTCCACAAGGACAAAGTACCTTTTATTAAGCTACAAATACTTTCCGGATCCAAAAGTGTGACACTTAAGCACGTGACTGACTTAATTCAATTCTACTTCTAACATTTTAAAATGGGTTTACAAAGTGGTTGGGTGTTTTTCTTATATACACAATCGAATACTTGTCGTCAAAAGGCATTAGTAGTTTGAACGACAGCCGTGCTGTCGTAAACACGGTCTTCTGGGTGATAGTCGTAATCGAACAATTTAAAGTGTTAACTGCTTTTTGAACGAAACAAAAACTTTGCAATGGATTACAAATGAGACAACTGCGGCGTATTAAAATATCATTACCCGGCCCTGACAAGGCTTCAGTAAAAAGGCCCAAAGCATGATCGTGACTGTTTCTACCGACATAACAGCAACACAGCAAGTTCAATCTGACAACCAAGTTACTGTACAGACGCTACTGTTCTGCTTCTTAGAAGTTAAATCATCTGAATGGAAAATGGGGGAAAACACTTATTCCACGATAACAAAACACTTCCTGCCACAGATGCGAGAATGCTGTTGGGGAAACTACACAGCGGCTAAGCAATCTAGACAGTGTCTCCTTTCTTTCTTTCCTTCCTTCCTTCCTTTAGGGGGAAGTGCTAGCATGAACACAGTATGTACAAAAAAGGTAAAGCTCAAACACAGCAAAGTAAATGTAAGCTATGTGCATGTAAACAAACACACACACCCACATAGAGCTGTAAATGCGCTCCATAAATTTGGGAGCAGAGTAGTCACATGCTCTCTGAAGCTTTTCGGAACACTTGCCCCCAAAAATGGAGACTGTCAACTTGGGATGAGGACACATGGAAACAAAGGTTTATTCCAAATTCAAGTTTTACAGGTTAGGGGTTGAATTGATTTTTTTTTTTTTTTTTTTTAGATGAACCTGCTGCGGCTTGGTCCTCGAGCCTCTCCGTTGCGTGCGAGTGGTCTGCACTGACAGATGCCTGAGATTAAGGGCCTGATTTACTAAGATGCCAAATGGCGTGTTGACTCACTAGTAACACAGCACATGAGCAAGCTCCGAAAAAGCTTGATATCTATCCTGGTCCTCGAGAACCGAGTTTGGACACCCCCTGCACTAACAGGTCAAGTGCGCTGTGAACAAAAGGGGCTGATCAAGCCCCCTGCAGACAAGAAAGATTTTCACCAAAATTTGGGAAAGCACCACCACAAGTGCAAAATGAAGTGGTGGGATTAGAAGTGTAAGTAGAAGAGGCAAACAAATGTATTAGTGAATGGTATGTATCTGCGATCCTGTCGAACATGGTGCTTAAAACGCGAAACAACGCGCCACAAAATTTCTTTAGGAGAGACCAGAACAAATTATCACATTGTATTTTTTTGCATTGGAGTCATTTTAGCATATATGTATTGAGCTTTGTCATAGGTGATATGGCATGACGCCACCTTGGGACTAGCATCGGCCCTTAGATCAGTAAGTAGAGTGGTACGTGGGCTTTCTCTAGCGGTATGTAAACAAACACTGAATTAAATGTTGAAATAATAACTCAGTTACAATTGCTTCAACCATTTTTAAATTAGTACATTTGTTAAGTGGGAGTCAGTTTTATTTAACTCTTAAACACATTTTCATTGACTCTTTTGGAACGCCTTACTTTCAAACACAGGTACAATGTTTTATTTCCTATTTAAGTGGTCACAGATGGCATAATGTTACAAAGGCTTACACCAATCTATCGTTGCGGTCAGGCGGATCCCTTGTTTGTGTTCAATTACATATTTTCCCACAATTTATATCGGTCTGTCCCCGTGCATTTTTTTTTTTTTTTTTTTTTCAAAAAAATAACATTCTGAAACGCAATATTGTTAAAGTCCACCGCTTCTGTATGAGGCATGCGGCATTGTTGCCTCAGGACAGAAAGTTTGCATTCTTTTATAAAGATAATAACAAGAGGCATATCATGCTAAAATCAATTTTTTGAAGGTTTTATCCATGTTAAAATGCTAATTCCTCACCAAAGAGGAGACATCCGCATTCCGCCCTTGCAGACTAAAGAGACAGCCATTTTCTCAGAGCAGCTGTCCCTGCAACTTGAGTTGAGTTATCCTGTGTATGTAAAATGACAACAAGAGACCATTGCGAGTATTCCAGTTTTGAAAAGGTTATTGACTGCATGAAAATGCATTGATGTTGGTGCACACCTGTACATGACAGCAAAGGTAAAATACAAAGTTGAACAATGTGGTGTTCAAGTCAGATGGCACTTATTTGTTTTGTGGAAAACTAATGATTTGGGAATGCAAGGATTTCGCCTGACAACAATGATACTTTTCAGGAATAAAATCACAGCTTCCTCCGTTTGAATAAAAATTTTGGATTTTACTATTATGTTGCTCGGGATGCTTTGTGTAAAACGTTTGAGAATCATTACGTTGCTGAATAGCCAATATGCTGCATTAAATTTTGTTCCTGGCATTCAAGCATGTGGGATAAGACATCAGGTTCCATTTGCCTGCGTTTGCACACGCAAATCTTGAGTAAATCAGGCCATAGGTGTAAGATTACGTCTGGTGTAGAGTCATGGAGATGCAAGGAGAACAGCTGCTGGTTTTATGGGATGAGACCACGTGGGTGAGACAGGAGAGAAGAGGAAGACGAGGAGGAGGAGGAAAGGTCAGGCCGTGACCTCCTTGGCCGCCACCTGCTCTCTGCTCTCTACGTTGGTATCTGCGATGGCGTCTGAAACAAGGCCTTCCTCATCCTCGCTCTGCGCTCTCTCCTCCTCCTCATCATCCTCATCCTCCTCTTCTTCCTCATCATCTTCTTCTTCCTCTTCCTCTTCCTCGTCCTCCTCGTCTGTACTGTCCTGGCTCTTACCCAGCTGCATGTTCTCCAAGGTCTTTGACACCCACGACTCAATGCGGCTGTTGAGAGTGGGTACCTCTACGGAAATGGGTTCTGGCGTGTAATCCTCCTCTTCCTCATCTTCTTCCTCTGCCTCCTCCAACATGCCAGGGACCAAGGTGGACGTGGTGGAGGTGATGGAAGAGTTGAGCGGCCCCCTGCAGCTGCCATCCAGCGAGCCTGTCTCGGTGCTCTGCTGGGAGGCCAGCTCCAGGCGGTCGTCGGCGCGGACCTCATCTCGCTCGCCGTGAGACTGTGTTGGGAGCGGCGCCTTCTGCGGGGCAGCGGTTGTCGGGACTGCCGGGGTCTCATTGTCTCTGGGGGGAGCAATAGAAGGGGAAGGGACACTTTTTTCGGCCTCCACTGGCTCCGGAGCATCTGAAGTTTCAACCATACTTCTCCAGTTGGTTTCTGTGGGAAGCGGGTAAGGCTTGATAAAACATTTTCGTATGATAAACACGTATAGAAAACTATTACTCTGAGTAGCGAAATGAAGGACGCATGCATTTTTGAGCAAAAATGAAAGAAAATAACATGAACACACTAAAAAGAAATCATTATATTCAAGTTAGGCGCGCTTAACGGTGGCTAATAAGCATAATAATATAAGGAAAGAGACACGAGGCATCTCACCATACTCCTTCTCATTGACCTCTGAGATGGGCTCAGAGATGACGGAGCAAAAAGACGTAGCGGAAGCTGCAGAGTGGTTGCGTGAATGTCCCATGTGCGAAACTTTCTTGACGTGTTTCAAAGCCTCCTCTGCCTGCTCTTGTTCCAGAGATGACACCATGTCCTTGTAGGCCTGCCTGGCCTGTTCTGTTAGTGACACCAGGTGGTCAAATAGACTCTGAAAGAAGCAGATAAGATGCACTCTATTTTATGAAGAACAATCGTATGAAAAATAAAGGTAATAAACCAAGGTAGTGTACCTCAGCTCCAGAATAGTTAAAGATGCCAACCAGACTGACAGCCACAAGTTTGTTGACGCAGCGCCCGAGAGCTTTTCTGCCCAATGCAAACACAAACGGGATCCCCTGCTCTCTGGCCATGGCAATTACATTGTACAGAGCTTCATCCAAACCACCTGAAACAAAAGTCACAGAAATGCTTCAAATTCTAAAAAATAAACTAGCTTTCAAAAGTGAAATGACACTTGGGGTCACAGTTCCACTTGAGCTATCTGGAGTATAGCACTGTATCAAACATTGTCCCTTACTAACAAAATGGATAACTGACTGACAATGTAAATTCATAATTGCGGTTGTATGCCACAGTGAGGGCACATCTTGGTCCCTACCTTTGGCTTGGATCTTTTCACAGTTGGGAGAGATGATGACGCATTTGATCTTTCGCAACTTCATGTGCTTGGTAACCTCCCGCAGGCCCATGACGAGGCGGCGTTTGGATTTGGCCTTGTTGGGGTCCTTGTGGTAGAAACGGTCTTGGAAACGGACCAGCTCCTGCAGCAACAGCGTCGCACTCTCGTCAATCTCCTTGTTTAGGACTTGGCTACAGTACCTAAGGAGAGCAACAACATGACATGGAAGAATGGCAAGGTTAAGGAAATAAGAAATCACCACTAATGTCGTTAGGAAATTTTGCAAAACACTGACAACTTGAAGCCTATAAGATGTGATGTTTTATTCATTTACTTTGATGTTTGGGGTGATCATTGGTGGGTTTGAACAATGTTAAAAAGAAGTCAAAACAGGATGCAGGCTTTAAGCTGTTGTTGTGATGACATATGGAGCTGGTGGTCACAGGAGAGGAAGGCAAGGAGCTTAGCCATTTGGAGGCTATCAATGCAAAATGTGTTAGAGAAGGCTGGGCAAGTACAATAGGCCTACAGCGGAAGACACAAAGATAGCTTTGTGGCTACTTGCATACATTTTTGCTGAGGAGGCACAATGTATCAAACATCTGTGCCCTCCTCTACAATTCTGTATTGTACAAGGGCCCCCTGAGAAAAAAAGACCCGCTAATTTCTAGACGTTTCTCCCATCCAAGGCTATTTTTGGGTGGGATAACTATTCGCAAGAGTGAGTCACTTACTCTCTGAAACGTCGACTGTGGATTATTGTGAGTGCGTTTGAGGCCATTGGACTCCCAATGCCGGAGCTCGAAGGAGAACCTTGTGAAACGGGGGTGATGCTGTATGGAGAGTTCTGACTGGCTGGGGAGAGGGATGTGTCGCTGGGCACACACAGGCCATTTTCTGTGACATAAAGTGAAGGAAGAACTGTTAACAGGGATTTGATTTGGGGAGAATAAAGTACTTGTATTTAATTGATCCCACCTTCTTGAGAGGCAGGCTCTTGTGAAAGATCTTCAGTAAAATGTAAACAATCGTCCCTATGCTCTTCTTGGCTAGGCAACTCTTGTGCCGAGCTTGTTTTACCCTTTTTGCCTTCTCTCTCCTTGAGAATAATCTAAAAAAAAAGCAGATAAAAACAGTCAGAACAATGACAACAAAGCATTGCAGTGATCAATTTTAACAAATCAAGCAACCAAAACCAATCCAGGTGTCAAGTACACCACACGGCATCCGTTAAACAAGAAAATAGATGGCAGTTTCTGAAACATTTCAAGGTTATTCTCACCACTTTAAATTGATTAATATTAAAAATAACACTATGTAGAGACAGATTATTCTCATTCAAAAATTACATATTTCGTTATGGGGCGTTTCACCGGACAGCGACAATAAAATCTAATGTAAGGCCATAGTGTCCCCGCTTTTCTTGAATAATTATCATCAACCCATTAACCTTCTTGAGAGCCGTTGGTCGCTTGACTTTGGGTATCTCCCGCTCCTTCCCTCGTTTTATACGTGGAGCAGTGGAATCCAGAGTGTTAGGGGAGCCCAAATAAGGTTGAGGATGACCCTTCAACATAGCTGTCAAGCTGCCAGTGCTGTGGAATGGCATAGTTGTTCCAACTGCGGGGGAACAGAACTACGTGAGTAGATGTGTAGAAGAAAAAAAAAAAAAAACGAATATTAAAAGTGAGCTGTGGGGTTGGGGAACCTGCAAACGATAGTGGCTTGGTATTGGTGATTTGTTTGGCCTTCAGTGCCAGCTGCTGTTTAGCCAAATCTGCCAGCATGTCTCCTAAGTCCAGCGTGACGGGAGTTTTACTCTTCTTGCCTGCTGCCTTGGTGAGTGCCTCCTGTTAAGAGGTAAAAGAAAAGACAGAACAGGATCATTTGACTAAAACAGTTGACTCCAGATGAACATTAAGTCTTGAGTTCCTAACACGATACCTGTAATTTCTGCTGTTCCATACTAATCTCTGAGTATTCCTGAGCAGTGGCCACGGCAGCAGCCAGGGCCTTCTTCCTCTGGCTTTTGGCCCTCTTGGGAACCGATGTGGTAATGGGGATAGGTGTCTGCACAATGCTGATCGGGGAGTTGTCTGCTACGTTTTCTAGCTGTGATAAGGAATAAAACATGAAAATGTTCCGTTGCTTTGCAAAAGAATCAGCACAGAGCCAGTTTTTCACCAAGTGGAATAGTTTGGTTCAGTTGTAGAACACTTTTTTTTCTTGTTAAGAGGTACTCTTTTATTGGAGTACCACTCACTGCTTTTGTCGCCGGATAGTTATTATGGGCAACAACAGCTTTGGAATAATAAAACAACGTTACAACTGTAACTAAGAATCTAATGAATCCCGAATGGCAGCCAGAGCATGTTGTCATTTGGAATTCCCCTATTCACGCAAGAATATTCTATTGAAAATAACATCTAGCAAGATGCTGTAAAAAGGTTGGATGTTTTCCACATCAAACAAATTTGGAAAGTTTACCAAACACGAATAACCTGTGAACATTTTTGAGAAAAATGTTGCAACATACTTTCAGTTAAAATATCCAATGTACATTCCTGGTTGCATGCACACTGTAGCCTATACAACGTAGACTGTCTACATGATGATTTTGAGAATACCCCCACCCCACCCCCCCTTTTCAACCTTTTGGAAATTAACTGTAAACCCCTTTGCATTTGCCACATGTGGCAAAATAAACAACATCGTTTAACGCTCCAAATCTATCACAACCAGGCTGAACTTTAGCTGAAAGTGACTTAAGATATGTTCTGATAACGGTCTACAAATATGCATTTGGCCTACCAGATTTCGACACAGTTTTGGCTGCGTTTGAATCTGAGATGGCGCGTCTGCTTTGGTGCAGCGCTGGACACGATTTCCAGTGGGTAAGTCTGGGAACTCATCTCTCTCATCTTCATCCTTGTGTGTATAAAGTATATTTTAGCGTAAGAAATAAAAAGGGGAACAAGTGAAATAGTACATCAATATGACAATCGTTTTCTCACTTCAAAGTAAAGGGGCTCTGTTGCGATCTCATCACGTGTGACCAGTACTGGCTGCAATCTCTGTTCCGACTGGTTTGGACAACCACGCCCTGGACAGGCACTGTGGAAATCCTACAGAGAAAAAAAAGCCAACGTTGACAAAAACACCGTTGGGAATTTACCGGATAGTCTGGTAATCTTATTATCTATTATTATTCCGTGGTCTAATAAATGCAAGTAATCAACTCCAGTAGTCTTTACTGCACCTGTGAGAAGTTACTCTGTTCAGGATTCTTCCTCTGGTCTGCTCTGTGGAAATTTACCCATGTACCTGCTAGAAGAGACCAAGTGCATTGTAAATTTCAGTCCATAATTGAGGCCATGCAAAGATAAAGCTTCACCACTACTAACATATTAAGTACTAAAAAGAAATGCCCTCATAAGAGCAGCATTTAAACTTACTTGTCATTACACCAGTCTCAACCCCCTAAAGACAAAAAAAAAATTGCAGTTAACATCATAGTTGATTTGACAGTTGGAAATGTGACTTTAATGAAATTGTTACACTTGAGCTTAAATAAAAACTTTATATTAATGGATACATCTGAAACGTTTAATGACTGTTCTGCCGAACAGAACATTATGGGCAGCCAAGTCAACAGCGTTAAAGAAATAAAAGAAAAGAAAAAAGCCTGTTGCCATACGGTGCATGATGTGGACGTCTCTACTGTTCGATGTGTTAGTCCTGCTGCCTGTTTATGTTTGGGGCTACAGTATCCACTGTCGCTGTCAATGTCAGCTTCACTGGTTCCCTGATCGCTGTAGCTTTCAGCTGCATTGGATGCCTGTTGCCTCTTTGTTCGGTTCTTCCACAGTAGCGGACTGGCAGGCTCCCCAAAACATTGCCCAGATACCTCACCTGGGAAATCTAACAAAGAGGGATCAGATTAGACACATATACATTGATACAATATACATGTGTACTATCACATAACACTTCATTACCGGTAGTTATTTCATCATTATGACAAATGTGATATTTAATTAAAAGCATAGTCAAAACAGCAACAACTGTCAGATTTAAGGTCTTATTTATCATCCTTTATGATGTGAGGCGTAGCCTGCCAATTAAGCCACCTACTATTGTTAACAGCTCATATGTGCTTTGATGCTTTTCTAGTACATCAATAAATGTTTAACTGGTTTAACATCACTGTAAAGTACCTTTGGGTTCCTCATTAGAATGACAGTCATGAAAATACAGCGGACAGATAATTCTCAATTTATTAGGACAATAGCTTCCAAGAGGCTGTAAGTCGACTTATTTGTAAGTCAAGACACATTAGATTTTAAGAAACAAAAATAGATTAAATTTTTTTTTAAATATATGAAATAATCTATATACAGTGTATGCTGTTGACACATATCTCTTAACAAAATCAATGAGTTTTTGAATGAAAACAAACAAAACAAGTTTTTAGAAACATCCCAAATTCTTCAGAAAACGCTGAAGAAAGAAAAAGATCTGTTCCTTACAGTGGACTAGGGGAAATGCAGAATTAAGAAAAAAAAAATCCTGAAAAAACTTGACATTAGTCAAAAGTCATTTATTTGGCCTGGAACCTGGGGTGGTCACAGCATATTTCATAGGAGGGCAGTGTCCTCCGTCAGAGCTTTGTTCAAATATGTAAGTATAGCTTTTTTTTCTCTATTGAGTGCTAGTTATTCTGGCATGTCACACACACACTGCTCTGCTAACTGCTGCAAAGTCTCTCTCAACACCAGTTGAAGCACCTAGGCCTTTCAATTTATGGATCATTTGTTTTTATCTTGATCCTACTGAAGTGGGGGGGGGGGGGGGGGGCGCATTCATGTTGATGGAACTGTCAATGTTTTCAAAGGCATGCAATGGTCATTTATTTTACTAAAACCAGACTCAGTTCATGTGACGCGACATCATGACTTGCACAAAAGTAAATACCCCAACTGGAATCTCTACATTCTCTTTTTGTTCAGGAGCCCAATCATTTGCATCATCAACTAGTACAACCAGAAGATGCGGTTATTGGCTATTGGCAGTAGGCTTAACTTCCTCACTAAAATGAAAGTAACATACTTTCAAATAAATATTTTGTTAAACATTACCATCTTTTACTGCTCTATTAAACACCTAAGATAAGAGTTTTAAAGTTTGAAGATATTCCATCTTTTACATCCCTAAAGCAATGAAGGAGGAAGATGCTTACCTGTCTGCTGGGCAGCATCCACCAGCAGTACTTTCTTGGTCCAACCATCATAACCATTGTTGCAGACTTCTTTCTGCACAGCCAAAGTCCTGCTTGGGGGACGGCGACCCCTCTGTGGCTGGCAAACACCTAAATGTTGCTGTTTTATATTAAAATGAGGGAAAGACAGTTATTATTATTTGGAAAAAAAACAACATTACAAGCAAAAAGGAGGACAGATTTGGAATCGACAGGAAAAAAAATCACATAAGGTTTTCATGCATCTCTGATTAACAAAATTAGCAAAAATGTGTTGACCAGTATTAATTTTCAATTTTTTTCTAGGGTTTACCATCATTTTTGTCCTGGCATTTTTTTTTTTTTTTTTTATAATTCTGTTGAACCACAATTTCAAAGCAATGTCTGTTTTTTTTGTTTTATTTACTTATTATTACTATTAATATTTTTCTTTTATTATTAGCAAGTTATTCATCAAGACAGGGTTTTCAAGTGAAAGAGTTGACAATTTTACCTTTGGCATATTAGATCGGACCATGCCTCTTCCTCTGTTATTCGCTATCCCATATGCCGGCCCAACAGGCAGAGGCCTTTCGCCAACATCTGTTGAGACGGGGTTAACAACTCCAGGCTGCACTGGTCCTGCGTAGGTACCAGGGAATGGCTGGTAAAAGCCCATCATAGGTGGGCATGGGGCAGGCATAATCTGGTAGTAGGTATAGTCATTGGAAACAGGGGGTTGAGGGGAAGACATGATTGGGTAGGCCAAGTAAGGACCACCGGGGCCAGGGTTGGGCTGATGCCAGCGCAGATCCCCGCCATTGTACACTGGATGCTGCCTGTAAAAAAACAAAAAAAAAACACACAGGATTATTTCGTTCTCTTGATGTTTGGGAACCCTGGAAAACTCACCACTACCACTTAACGGACCGAGTTGGCCAAAAGGTTTTGTTACCAGTATTACTAACAGACCAATTTTGACTTTTACCACCCAGTTCATATACTGTCATTAATATACTATCATTAAGGTAACACAGCCCAGAAAGTCTTCCACAAAAATCTACTATCAAATTGTAATTGTTTTTTATCCTATTGCTTACAAAAAAAGGAAATAACAAGACAATAATCCCTGGCATAAGCGCAAAGCAATACCGTGGCACCCTCGGTGGCAACTTGTGCGTGGGAACAGTAAAGTAAAAGTACGACTTTTCGTTTCTCTTTATGCGGCTACTAAAAGCACAAGTAGTCTTAAGGTACTTTTTGTTATCAAACATGTTAGCAACTTTTTTTGAACAGTCACGAGAGGGATTGGAGAAGTCTCTAAAAAAACACTGAGGCTGACTTTTGTGAAGTAGTTCCTCTCTGTTCGCAGCCATGTTATTAGTGTTAGCAGTGCATGTCAGCAATGATGCAGAAAATCCAGAAGCTGCTAAAAAAAAGATGACAAATCTAGTCAACTCAATGAATAAAACGGATTGATCACGTAGCTAGATACTCTAATCTGATTCTGAACATGAAATGCATATCTTAAAAACAACCTCAACAAACACAAGATGTTGCTAAGGGCTTTGGAAAGGCCTTTAGAGGAAGGATGATGATTGCATCTGTGGCATCACAATGAAGTACATGAGGGTTTGTTAAAATGGTGGTGTGGTCATGCTACAGAATGGTTGACATTTTCACAACCAAACCGTTATAGCAGTCATTTCCTTGCATTCAAATAGCACGGAAGGAAACAAAAGTGCGGATGTGTGCAGGATATAGAAGATCACTAGTGTGAACAAAGAGGACCTGCTGGAAATTGGCTATGGTGCTATGTCTTTTTCTCAAGGATGAACTTAACTAGAGAAGCGCGGACAACGGACGTAATCACGCTCATGGAGAGCTCTGCTCACACTGGTGCAGGGGCAGAACAATGATGGGAAGTCAGGAAACGAAGCAAGGCTACTTTACACGAAAGGCTTCTTCCATTCAAAAGGTGTTGTTTCGACATGAGATTTCAACTCAACTAAGAGTGAGAAAACCATGCACTCCACATAATTACGCTAATGCGGTGTGGCACATTAATTAGCAGCGACATTTCCCAGCCTGTGACACAGTACCTATTGGGTTGGTTCTCTTGAACAAAAGGGTAGCAGGTGATGAGGTAACTCGGAATGGGAGTAGTTTCCACTCCTCCGTTGCCCCCTCCCGGCTCTCCAGATAGACTCATGCTGACCAGGGATCCCTCAAGACCTTTCGTCTGTGGGATGAACGGTTCCACTTCAGCTGAAAGTTTTACATCCTGTAAAAAAAATGAAGCATGATTACTGGTGGAATGTGAGGAAGGGAACCAAACTAAGGTATTAAAATGACAAAACTAACTGTGAAGGCTGGGATATTCAGATCCATATACAGTATGGTGGACTGTGGTCTGACAAAATTAAGCTCCTGACCTCACTCCAAAATAGTTGTATGCCACCAAAACGGTGCATGAACAGCAAATGGCAAATATGTGGTGGTGGAACACTTATCTTATTAGATCAAACATAAAAACGAGCCACATTCAACAGTAAAAAATGTGTAGGAATGATCATACTAAATTTAGGGTTAGATATTCAAGATGCTGATGAATCACATATTAGTATATATACTATATACACACAGTTAATGAATAAGGCCCAAAAGATCTACATCTGCTCCACCAGGTAATCAACATGCAACAGTAGGTTATAAAGACATTACATTGACATGTAGTTACCCCACAAAAACTCCCACAGACATAAGAAAAGGTTTTGGTGGAAGAACTAACGTGTGAAATAACAGCCGATTAAATGGCTGACATTAATTGGTCCAACCCAAAAAACAAACACTTGTGGTATGATTGCAACACATCTAGAATTTTTACCAGCTACACTAGCTCGTTGTTTTTCCCGTGAAGACAAACGTCACCCTTTTTGGGTCAGTTTTTTTTTTTTTTTTCTTTTTTAATGATTATATTGCCAAGGCATTTGGGGAAACTACTGCTGTTGATATTTTCAAGTATTTCCCCCCCAAAAATTTAATCAACTAATCAACTGTCATCAAGTCATTTGTTTGTTGGAAATACTTTGAAAACAGTCCTTGTTGTCATCTTTAAGATGTGTCCAAGAAAGCCAATTAAAAAAGAGGGGTGGCCAAGTTCAGCAAACAAAGAGGCTTCCTAATTTCTCACAAACAGTGCCGCCTGTAACACAGACAAGCCACTGTGTCCCACTGCCATTGGCGGTGGGTGGTTCCCCCCGCCACACACTTTTCCTTCATACATCAACAAACGTCATCTTGTCTAAATAGAAATGTAGCAGATTTAAGCCTATATAACCAATTCACAGAAACTAAACAGCAATGTTGACTCTCAAGATGCAGCATGATGTGGTTGCAAGTGCTTGTTTTGTAGCGGTGAAAAAAACTGTAGCTACAATTAAAAGTGAAAAAAAAAAAACCTAAATGCACATAATGTAAAATAAACACGGATCAAAGTTTCCCACTTAGTAGGATTAGTAGGACTTAAAAGGGCAAGTCAACCCCCAATTTTTTCTTTGTCATATATTGTGTGCAGCCCAACTAGTCAAAACACAGTGTTGGGGTTATTTTTTTCTTTTTTGGGAATATGAATTAAACAGGCAAATTCCACTATTTTTATTCATCTCATGATGCGATCATTTTGCCACTTGCGGTCGACTGAAAATGACATAATAGTCAACAATAGGTCAAAACCTATCATGCATGGCTCAGTTTAAAAAAACTGGTGAGCTGCGATTGGTTGTGACCTAAGGACTTAGCAACTGTGAAGTAATTTTCAGTCAACAGCAAGTGGCAAAATAGCTGCCTCCTGAGATGGATACAAACGGGGGGAATTTTGCTGCTTAACTCATATTCCAAACGCAATACTCAGAAGGCCATGTTTAGTCTAGTGGGGACACACAACATATTTTGAAGACTTTTTGGGAGTTGACTTCCCCTTTAAAACACTGAAATGGCCCTTGATAGGAATTTAGCTCCGATAGCAGGCTGTGACAGGATTAAGCCTGAGAGGATAACTAAGACAGCAACACAAGATAAGCTAATTACAATGCAAGGAAGAGTGTGGAGAGACTGACTGACTTTGTGCATGTGCGTGGAGAATAGCTGCAATTGTTAAAGTTGCATTGAGCTCACAGACAGATGTGCATCCTTTGGTGATGGTAGAGCCAACACTTAGATAGGGATCCATTGAAGCTTTTGTTTTGCTAGGATTAAGCATCTTTGTGTCAAACAACTGTCATTTATAATTTGAATCATTAGTAAATGTCACTTTTTAACATTACATACATGTCGTGTGTCTGTGCTGAGTGTAGTGGGTGGACTGAAGCGACTATAGAAAGCCATTCAAGAGTCATGTTTGTCATGCAGAGCAAAACCACTACCACTGCATTGCAATAAATCAGATCAATATCTGATCAAAGGCCACATATGAAAATGACACTGGTCGCATTTGAGAAAAAAAAAAAATCGGATTCAAATATAAAAGTACAATTCCATTCGGAAATTAATGCATGTCTTTGAGATAGGCATATTGTGACTCTGAAATTAGAAGATTTTGACAACTTTAACACAATAGCACTAAATGGTTACCTTTATTAAAACGATTGCCATTTGATAAGAGATTACGCATTCATTCATCTTCCGACCCGCTTCTCCCCATGAGGGGTCGCAGGGGTGCTGGAGCCTATCCCAGCAGTCTTAAGGCAGTAGGGCAGGGCACACCCTGAACTGGTTGCCAGCCAATCACAGGCCACACAAACATCATTCAAACTCACAATCAAACCTCTGGTAAGATCAGGTACATCATTAGACCGTTTGATTTTTTTTGCATGTTCCGAAGAAAATACAAACAATGACAGCCATTACTTTAGGAGGGTGAATCTATTTTAATCAATTTTATTTTGTTTTAATGAAGAACTAAATCAGAGAATATTACTGTGGAGAGGTTGCAATCAAAACAGTTGTTAATTTGATGATTAGTTGACGGTTAATTGATCAATTTTGAAGCTTCTAAATCGATGGGATAATCGGTCAAATAATTAATTTTAAAAATATTTCGATGGTTGCAGCCCTACAGTACATATCCAGTGCATATCCATGATACAGAAGAAGTGCTCCAACTGAAAGCTGTTTGCACATTTATCAAAGTTGTGACGTAGGATGTTATGGCAGTTGTTCTGTTTGTTGTTTTTGTTGTGTGCTTTTTGATATTCACCCTTAAACGCTCGCCACACCTTATGACGACACATGCCAAAACACCGTCAGGCCGAATGTCTTTGCAGTCGTCACAGACACACATAGACGCACGGAGAGGCGGTGGAATGTCAGAAATGCTGAAGAACCAGACATATTCTTCTCCACAATACCTCTTAAAGCTCTGTGCCTCACCTAAAAGCATTCTTACGAATCCCTAGGAATGGCTGCATGAGACTTTGACTTTATTCTGCATCGATCGGGACTGACCAAGTGAACTGTCGCTCAGCTGTTGCTGCTTCTAACCAGTGACAGCTGAGATGTTTTGGCTCATGTAGCCAAGTTAGCATCAACATAGACGTCGCTTCTCATTGTACAAGAAAATGACAAAATATGGCGCATAACACATACCCTCAACTGGCGACAAAACCAATGTAAACTTGTCACATAGATTTCATTTTTTTTTTTTTAAAAGACAGAAAAACACAAAAGCAATATCAATGCATTATAGCCGTTATGTGACAAAAGCCCTTGCCGTTAGCTCTCCAGACGATGCTAGGCAAGAACTGTTGAGCCTCCCATCTCAAAACAACGTGTGCTTTAAACGTGATCAACTACATATAAATTAAATAATTTGCAACATTACAAGGCGAAATTAAGAAAAGCGTATTACCTTAATGTCACTTGCATCCATGTCAGTCACCGACACAGCGTCTGTCCGTCACTGACCCCACAGTGGACGTCAGGATGTAGGCCTTTTTAATTTCTTCATGGTAAATATTAATACCAACAATCCCCTAAGCTTGATATGTACACTCGGGTTCTGACTGGGTACACTAACCGGCTTTGAGACGGAGATACGTCCAATACAGTGCGTTAGCTCCAAACGTTGGTCACTGGCACACTGCGACTGAAGCCAAGTTGACTCTCCAGTGAGAAACGGCAGTCACCTGAGCGGAAGTAGTTGAAGCCCAGCGACGATCCTATTGGCTGGATTGTGCTGCTTCGTCCAATCGCGTCATTTAGTCACAGTCCCTTTAATAAGTGACGTCAGCGACGGTGGGTATGGTGAAAGTAAACGCTCCCTGTTCAAATGATTTTATTTTCCGCCAACCAGTACGACTCTCCTGAAAACAAAACTTTCTTTTAAAGAGGAGCAAATAAACGTGAAATTAAAATGTGCACATCCACCTACCTAGAACTGTATTTGGAATGAATCAAGCACATTCAAACTCAGGTAAAATGGGAGTCAGCTCTAAGCAACAGTTAATCAGTGACCTCAAAGTTCATCTTTTCTGGTAGGCTTTTCCACTGTGAACAGATACTAGATACTTTATTCGTTCATAAGGGAAATCCACAATATCCGTAGGATAGAAAAGCAGAAGAGGAAGATCTACTATGAAACCTACATTTAACCTACGTACATTTAAATTAAACGCTTGGAGTGACTGGAAAGGCTGCCAGCATTGAGGATCAATATCATTGATTGATGTATAGGATATACTTTTTCTCAATATACTTAATATCCAGCTGAAAGTCCATATAAGAAACTTTTTGCCAACACTAGCAGAACGTTACAAGACATCTAAACTGTGCACTTATTGACGATGATTGTGTTTGACTCCAACTATTCCCAGTTGAATTTTAACATCAGTGGTAGTACTAGAAGCATACAGTTGTCAGCTAGTATGCCAACATTATACTACTAGTGAGAACAAAAGGCATACATGGAACTTGAGCTGGATGTCAAGATAAAATAATTTCCATAGCTAGGTGTCTCTTGTCATGATGAAAACACTCCATTCCAAATTTAAACCATTAAGTGCTGACAGGAGTTTATTACCAGGTGGCAACAGTATACATTAAAATACTGCATATGTCTTCTCATACACATTTATACAACCAATATATCTGCACATGGAAGGATCTGCCAATCTGGTATATGAAAAACAACAGTGTCAGTGATTTCCTCTCGCCAGGACAAGTCAACACATTCTCAGGGCTCTTCTTGAACATCGGTGGCGTTTTTCAAAGCGTGTGGCGTCTCGCTCGTCTCCGAAGCACGGTAGCATACTTGATGTATTCAAACATGCCATTTTCTTGTCTCTTGATTTTTCAGTGGCATCATGTGAGCTTGCTCACAATGGCCTGGTTGAGAGAGTTCAGCTGATTAGTCCATTTGTCTAAAGCTGTGTAGCGAGCACCTCCCCGTTTCTGGTAGTCGAGTTCTAGTAGCTGGTTGACTTGGTCGATTCGCCCGTGGATTGTGCTGTGAACACCACAAAAATAGTTAAAGAACGGCTGTACGCAGCAGTAAAATACAATACACTCTCAGCCATGAGAATATGTATCCTCATAAGTAGTTTATATATATGTGCTTATCATTGTTATGATTTTATAATTGGCATAACCTCAGGTGACTGGATCGAGTCTATTAAAGAAAGAAACAATTCTAATTGGGGTTTGCAGATAATGGATGGATGGATGGATGCTATCTTCATAGGATTTTGTCACCTGTAATAGTAAATCACTTGGGTACACTTTTTTTCTTGCTAAAATCTGCATCCAAAATTTAAAACTATCTTCTCTTTAAATAATGTTGAAATAGAATTTGAAATTGCAAGTTATAGTTGAACCTTGACGTCTAATTTCAAAACCAGTTATCCATCAATTTATGGTGACGTAATGCTATATGATGAGACCGGTTGACACGTACTTATCCAGAATACACTGCACCAGTAGACTCTCCACATCACAAACATCGATATTCAGCTCCTGAAACACAAAGCAAATAGACAGTTGGAGATTATACATGGCTGGCTAAAACATAAAACTCCCCAAAGTTGTGATCCAATAGTCTTACCTTAGAAATGAAGGGGATGTGTATTCTTGTATACGGTTTGATGAGTTTGATAAGTACTTGAGTTCTAATATTGCGCAGCAACTCTGCAATAAATAAACAGAAGGTGTATTTACAAGACATTCTTGGTGCACCACAAGCAGTCAGAGTCACCACCACTCACCCTCTATGTGCTCTCGGATAAAGGGGTCGTCCATTATGTTACTGTGATTTGTTTTTAAGATTTTCTCAAATTCAGTGATGTCATTATTCTGGTAGGCGCTGGGGAGGGGGACAAACAATCAATGTTATTAAAATGCCACACTTGATGGTTAAATATCTGATGAAAACAATTCTAGATCGCTGTCAATGTTGATGCAAAACTGACAAAAATAACAATTTCACACTAAGTGTAGTTTTCCTTTTGGTTTATACAACAGATACACGTGTATTACATCATACGTCTCTGGTGAACCATTTGTACAATTTTCAGGATGTACGTATGCTTCTGCAATAAAAATAGATTTTACTTTAACGTTTTAACACATCTTGACCAAGTGGGTGCTAATATTTATAGAGGATGTTGTACATATATATTAAAATAAGCCTGTGCAAAATCAAAATTGCACTCTAATTCATTGCAATATCGATTTGCTTGATTTTTCAGCCCTACAGGCATCTTGTTCTGCAAAAAAGAGTCAATGTTGTGTCGTCGTGCAGCTTACTGAGTCACTTTGTTGTGAAACTCTGTGCGCCTGCATGTCTGTATTATAATGTCACGCACACCAAAAGGCGCACAATGTGGAGTTGGAATGGATTAACGGCATTGCCATTCATTTTAACAAGGAAGACAATTTGCAATACAAGTATTTTACGTTAAGAGCGTGGACATGAATTGAATTAAACTTTTAATGAAGGCGTCTTGATAACAAGATATCACCAGATGACCTTTTGAGATGAGAACAGAAAAAAAATCTGCAAATCTCTAACTGCAAATGTGAGGGATTCATTGTTATATGCATTACGTATTTCACAAAACTATGTGAACATAGTGCAGTTGTATTTTAGAGGTGATGAACGAGGATTGACTCCAATAACAAAGCAGTCTTACCTTACTAAATTTGTCATTGCTAATATCTCTGGATCATTTTTGTATGGTTTGGCCTTTGAAGGGTAAAGAAAAGGAAACATTAGTGTTTTAAAAACAAAATCTTCCAGACAAAAAAACATGAATCAAGAACATTAGGTAACATCAATTATGAGCTAAGAGTTAAGTAAAACATGGCACCTCTTGTGAGTCAAAGGGATTGATTCCCGACTTCATTAGCATATTGGCGAGTACTAGGTACTTCAGACACGTCGTTCTTCTTGGACTTCCAGATTCGTCATAATTTTTAAAGGCCTCGAAGAAGTCTGTGTGAGCTTTCTCAAACTCCCCCTCTCTCAGGTGCATTTTCCCGCCGCATTCTGCACAGGACCAAACAAGCACCCCTCTTTCATCAGAAAGAAGCTTTGGTCACACGGGATGGAGAAGTTGCTGAATACACCACCACTTACCTCGGATAACGCCCATTATAAGTGGATGAGGAATGGCAGATTTAATGTGGAGCGACTGCTCGTACAGGGCTTTCAATTTTTTGTTGTTTTTCTGTGCTGTGTACATCTGAATTTCCAGAGCATAGATCTCCAACAACTGCGTGCCTTTCTTCAGGTCATCCTCCCCATCATCAGTCTATGACCAACAAGAAAAGAAGCGAGGACACTATGGTCATGGATGCAATTCATAGTCGGAGAAGGAATTTCTATTCAATTACAAAGGACGTACAACCATAGCATTTGACTCATGTGCTGGGAGTCTTGTTACCTGGCAAGACTGGTGTAATTGCCTCAGGATCTTCTGCAGCTTACCGTACTCTTCTCGCTCCAGGTACAACTTTCCCAACTGTAGTGACATAAAGCATTACAATTTACTTATTTTAGTGCAAGTATAAAGTGTGATGATGTTGAGCACCAGAATAACCTTAAGGTACCTTTGTGTTGGTTTTAAACCAAAGTCTGTCATTTTTTGCATCTTTTAAAGCTTCCAGAGTAGTTTCATAGAACTCTTGTAGAAGGTCCATCTGGAAACATGGTAAATATAAAATATGACACACATACAGCGGTGGCTTGGAAATTTCCCGTGATTAGTTTTGTATTTTGTATTGTCGATTCCACCTCCGGCCCTCCCTGTGTGGAGTTTGCATGTTCTCCCCGGGCCCGCGTAGGTTTTCTCCGGGCACTCCGGTTTCCTCCCACATCCCAAAAACATGCTTGGTAGGCTGATTGAGCACTCTAAATTGTCCCTGGGTGTGAGTGCGAGTGCGGATGGTTGTTTGTCTCTGTGTGCCCTGCGATTGGCTGGCAACCGGTTCAGGTTGTCCCCCGTCTACTGCCCGTTGACGGCTGGGAAAGGCTCCAGCACGCCCGCGACCCCCGTGGGGACTAAGCGGTTCAGAAAATGGATGGATGGATGGATGGATGGATGGATAGTTTTGTATTGCATTCATTGATGGCATTTAGCTAAAAAGACTTTTGAAAGGTTGTGGCTGTTATACATACAAAACATTCTCTTTGTTTTGCAATTAATTTGACAGCAAACATCAACTTGAAGCCACTTTTTAAAGAATTGCCAAATTGCTGCTTGCTACCATACTGCAAACACACACACACACATACACACACACTCACACAAACAAATGCCTAACAACAATTCACATAATTGTCAGTTGGGTCACTCATATCTCGAGAAAAACAACATATTCAACTGTCAGATAAAGTGGTTTCCATACTGCACCTGTTTGGATGTTGAGATGTAGTCCAGAATGGAGTTGATGGACTTTTCTGAGTAGTTCCTCGTGACTGCACTTCTTATGTACGTCAGCAACTGTTTGTATCTGTTCATCATCTCTGGGAAATTAGTCTGCAATAAAACATGTAACACTTAATCAGAGTGGTCATGATAATATCAGCTACATGTCACATGTCAGTGTTGGTTATTTACCAGCTTAAAGTTGATTTTAATCATTTGTTTCAGTGCCTTGAACCCCCATTCGCCTTTCTCGCCTTCTAATTCCAAGACCTGATGATGAAAACAGGACAGTGAATACTATGAATACAATAATGTGTGTGAAACTAGCACACAACTTTGAGTTGAGGAGCATCTTACCTTCTGGAAACTGCTGAGCGCTGCTTTGGGATCATCCTCCTTCAATGCTTTGGAGTTGTAGTACTGATTCTCCAGGTCAACATTTGGCTCTGAATTGCTGTCTTCCGAGTATTCCTGAATGCACATGTACATCAAACTCCAATAGTTGAAGTTGCGAGCATAGCGTGACACAAGTTTAGGGAAGCAAAGCTTAACATGATCTCTTCCTGTGGTATTCGTAGCTTCTGCTAAAGTTAGCCAACCTATTGGCTAACTAGTCTGTAATGTAATGCAATGAGCGAGTCAGAGGAGCTTGCATGCAAGTTTCACTAAACTATCCTACAAGGTTGTTGTTTATTTTTGTTAATCAGCTCTGTGGGAATGTGTGTATGCATGCGTGTGGCCAGCTATTAAACTATATTAGCCCTACACGCTAACTACGAGGCTAACGCTAGCTAGCTCTCATTATCGCTGCTTTCCAGTTCTGCCAAAGATAAAAAGCGGGAGTTGGGTCATTTTAGATAGAAATACCAGGTCGTAGTCCTCTTCATCATCACACATGAAATCGTCCTCCATGTCAGACATTGTGATAGTCCTTGTTGTCCTTGTTTAGAGACGAATAGTTGGCCCGGCCTGCGCTGTGTTTTGCGGCGATGGGAAGGAGATGGTGTGTCAGGGTGGCAAAGAGGGGCCACGGCCGACCTCTCGTCACTAGATGGCGCTATTGGATAGCCTCTCCAACGTATTCTCTGTGTGCATTATGCCCCATTTTCACTGACGGTATCTATACCCTGCTCCACTCTGCTTCTGCTCTGCTCGACTCAGCTCTACACCCAAATACAAAGTTTCCACAACCACTGCGACTAATCCGCCTCACCATGCTTGTGACGTCATCTTACAGCGACCGTCGCTCGTGTGCAATGCAAGCACACACCGAAATAACAGAGAGTGCAATGGGTTGTTGTACCCGGCGCTTGGTTTGTGGCTGTTTATTTCAGCCAGAAGACATTAAAGGAATGAATGAACGAAATAATTAAAATGCAAAAGAATACATGCTTAAGTACCGCAGACTTTTTTGTTTTGTTTTTGAAAACACGGAACACGAGACATTGTTTACGTGGCTATTATTAACTTTGCAGATTCTAACTTAAAATAATTTGTTTGTGTATGCAAATAAAGCATTGTCTCTGACCAATCTTTGGCCTTACATTACGTTTTAGATCGAGGTTACGTTTTTGGAAGCAGAACGGAGGCGGTATCGAAAAAAGCGAGTAGAGTAGAGGGGTTAAACCCGTGGAGGTACCAGATCGGGTCGGGGGCTACGACCGTATATGACGTCACGCTACGGCAATCGCAATAAGACAAACTACACTAAACCGAAATATTTTAGTCACCCGTGTTTTGTCATTTTTCATTATAATACAGAGACTGACGGTACTATAACATCGGCTGCAATATTGATAACTGAAATGTAATACTGAGCCTCAGTAAATGATAGGCTGTTTTCTTGATGTTTCTCATTCAATTCACTTAGAGGTTTCAACATAATTGTTAATACAGATACAATACAATATAAAATGTAAGAGATGTTATTATTTTCTATCTAAAAAATGTACCAGGAAAGCAAATATATTTTTATATGATGTTCTTTTGAAGTTATTATTTCTTAACAAAACATGCCTTGTCTTATTAATTGTAGGAACACATATTAGCAATATAGACTTGTTTTCCCATGTTTATAAGCTAATTTGAGTCTGTATATTATTTTGTCTATGGTGTATTTATAGATATATTTATCTGGGATTCTTTATTTATTGGCCCAAATATTAGTTTACCAGGAATTTTCCGCTCCTTTATGACTCTAAACCAGGGGTTCTTAACTTTGTTGGAGGTACCGAACTCCACCAGCTTCATATGCACATTCACCTCTTTGGTTAAAAAAATTGAATATTTTTTTTTTCAAATCCAAGACATAGATGTTTTTTACTGGTACACAAAATGAGCCGTGCATGAACATTACCTTGTTCAAAGAACAAAACCCCTAGGTTAAGAACCACTGCTCTAAACTCTGCCATTCATTAAAGGCTTACACTGCCCTCTAGAACAAAATGAATATTTTATTTGGAGATTGCTGTGCTGAAAAATCCTGCAAAGAGTTGATGTCATTGGTTTACTGGGAAAAAAACAAAACAATATCTGATGAGTGTGAGTGAAAAATACAAGTGTATCATGCTATGAAGTGAATTGGACCATAATATTTATAATATCCAGTCATAAATTATAAATACTGGCATGACAGTGAGGAGCGTATCCACAGATCCTCATCTGACGTACAGGCTGAAAATCTTTCCAAATGTCTCCAGTCATATTAATTGTATGGAAGTCTGTGTATACTGACACTGCATGGCTGTCGACTGCATTCACATAGAAACCACAATATGTCTGCACATGCTGCAGACGTGCTCCAGTTAGTTCACGCCCTTTTGTTTCGTGTGTGAGATGAGTCATTGGAACAACAGTGCGTGCTTCGTGTCTATCAACAAATGATAAATTAATTAGATGATGATGAATTTATGAACAATCTGACCAACATAAAGACCTAATAAGCAGCACTCAGCTTGCGTTATAAACAACAGCAAAAAAAAAAAAAAATGGATAGGGGCAAGACTGATAGCTCCGCTCTGATTTGTCATGTTTTGCATGCTTAAAAATTACTTCAAATTTGTCAACACACTAACATGCTCAAAGGAGAACTGATTCGCCACTTAGGATGTAAAAGTTAATGTCGCGCTTCACAATCAAAGGATGCTGCCATTCAGTCCATAACTTGAATTTTTTGAATTTTTTAGGCATTAAAGTGCCAGAAGCACTCACGCGTACATCAGTAAAGTACAGACACACACAAAAAAAGAAACAGAAAATGAACTGGGATTGACTGTATTATTATATTATTAAAGGCAAATATTTGTTGCATGTCATAAAATTGTACAAAATGTTGTGGCGCCTTGAAATAAATGAGCCAAATTGAGGGTGTCCACATATCTCAGACATAAAAAAAAAGACAGATGTGAAGTCAGGCACGTACGTCTGTGGTTTCTGACGACTAAAATACCAGAAGAATTAGACATAATGAAATCACCTAGAAGAAGCAAGGAGAACCAATAAAGAACCCATTGTTGCTTATGAAGTGCAAACACGTCCAGTCAAGGCAACACAGGGCAGTAGAAAGTCCCTGCTGATGAGATAATGCATGGCAATCTATCAGCTGCCCCTTTCTTATTCTGTCATGTTTTAATTATGATTGTCAAAAGTGAAATAAAATCATTGCCCCACCTGTGCCCTACTTCTGTAAAACTTGTAAAAACAAGCATGATGGCATCCTTCAAATATTCTGTCTTTACCCTTGAGCTATTATCTTCTCCTCGTTTATCACATTTGTTCTGTCCGATTTATTGTCAGTGTCATTTGCGCAGGAGTGATTTATGATATTAGAACAACAGGTCATATTTATTAATTTATTCCCAAAATGACAATAAAATAAATATTTGTTACCCTTTGTTGTTATTCTGCATTTCTGTGTGATCCGCGAGTTACACAACGGATGATGCGCGTTACACAACGGATGATGCAGACTGTTAAGTCATCATCTTGCACGTTTACTTTAGTAATAGAAAGGGGAAACTTCCACAAATATACGTTTGTATCTTTATTGGGGTAAAGGTCAATCGAAGCACAAGCGGTGACGCAGGTACAGTGTCAACAACGCAGGCAGGCAGCATTAGACCTATTTGCCCAGCATGTCTCTTATCCCAGCAGTCAAATTAAAGATATCACATTCATCCATTAAGTTCCGCTTTGTTTACGCCTCTACTCGTGATTCAGCCGCTTTGAGCTGAGGCTCTTAGCAAGGAGCCATGTGAGATTTTTCCAGCCGCTCGCAAATAGTAACTTTCCATTGCGAAAGGTTCACACCGAGATCGCATTGATATGTTTACGAGTGACATGTTAAATGGCACCAAATTACAATTTTGGCAAAGAAGGAAACCTTGAAATGGGAAGAAGACATCTTTATCACAGTGTGGCTCAATCTTTTTTATGTATGTATGTTTTGATACAGCAAGTGTCTGTGTGTGACTGCTTTCATACACACCCGTGACCATATCCATCCGGCAGCTCACTAATTGCTGAAATACATTGAACGCCTGAATATTTGTGGTTCGGCATTTCCTAGTTGCACTCACGTTTCTTCCCGTTCCGGCAACCAAACCATCTTCAATTTTGGAGGGGGGTTATGAGGCAAATATGAAAATGGTAAATTCCAATCCAGCTCAGGTGTGATATTTTTCAGTTCACAGCAAATACCTTTGCTGTGCGCTGAGATATGAGAGCAGTGCGCAATTGCGCAAGAGAGGAGCTTCGAGAAAACATTGACAGCCGGTATAGAAAATGCATGGATAGATTTCATACACACAGGTATTGATGACCTTTCTTAATTGAGGGTCGTATCGAAAGTAATTGATTCATGCATATTTGCCACCATAGAGGGAATATCTGCTCTGATGACAGACTGTATTTTACACACACATGCAACAGAGTATTGTGTATTTCTTCTGCCTTCAAAGAACAGGACGGGAAATTACATTGTTTTTTATGGTTAGTTTGGGGGTTTGTCATGAACTGCAGAGAGGGCCCAAGAACTTTAGAAGAGTCATATAATATACAAATCTGGAGGTTTACAATCTGTAAAGAATTAAGAGGCGACGGAGAAGCGGACTTACAAATGTCTCTGGGCATTTTTCCCACAACGGTGGGAATTCCATTCAGCCTCATCAGTCTGGAGTTGTTTACCCTCAAAACGTGGGGGCATGGTGCAGTAACTGTGTCAAAGTCAGTGTATGTGTGGCCAAATGAGAGTATCGAGTTTCGCGGGTTTGCCCGAGGATAGGACCTTTGGGGCGGAGTAAACATGATCAGACTCAATTTATTGTGTGGTCACTTGACAACTAGAAAATATCACCACATGCACGCAAATATAGACAAACACAGACACATGCACCAGGTTTTGAAAATTACAGCTTAGCATGCGAGCATTGAACAGATGGCTCGTCTAATGACTGTTGTGTACAGTGCTGGTGTGTGTGTCTTTGTGTGTGCGCGTGTGTTTGTGTGCGTGCACGTGTACTACTAGACCCCAACGCTTAAATCTGGCTTTCATTTGCTTTATGTCTTAACTGGCACTAGCTTGAATGACGCAGGTGGTTAGACGGGAAAAATAAAACAAAGTTGTATCGTGGTCTGCACTTGCTTTTCATGTGAAGGGAGGGCCTCATCACTTGTCGAAAGAGATCCAAAGTTTCTCATTCGTGGTGTTTAGTCCCTTTAATAGGTATCATTATCTGCTTAGTCCCAATGTTTGCATACCTTTTTTCTCTAACGGAGCATAACGAGATGAACGTTTTTTACTGCTAGTGACGAACAAATAATAATCCCCTGAGAAGAGCTTTCAAATGACATCAGTGTGATAGCGTGAGAATTGGGGGTAGACTGCAGAAGATCTGTTGTGATTGATGTCAGGGGATGATTGTTTTACGATGATCTCATTTAATGATGATCTAATTTTTAAAAATATATCACTTTACTCTCCTGTTCTTAGAGGGCTGTAATTCACCTTCATATTCGAATTAAACCCCCAATTCATAAATATATTCAGAATTATTATATGATTAGCTTACCTGATGACATAATGACTATTATACAAAATCCATGTGTTAAATAAAGAGTAAAACCAATATGTTTTTACTTAATTCTATATTTGTACAACTGTGTTGCTAAATATATTTCATATTCAGGCGGCAGACATATTATTTTATGAGTCATTGTGCAAACATTTAACCACAGAGGAGCAAATCAACCAGCTCCAGGAAAGTGTTCTGACTTGGCACACGCCTGGAATCTCCTGAACACTCATTTAATTGTTGACTTAACTGTTCCATCCATTATTAATGTTTTATTTTGGTCCAAGTAACACCTGGAAGCACGAGTTAGCTCAAGTTTTGACTTTCGATATGAGGTAACTCCGCAGTTCATCTCTCAGGGCAAACAAAGAAAATAAAGGTATACTTGATGTTGTCATCAGAACCACATCATTTGCTAACAGCAGAGATGAAAGTTACTCCACCGGATAATCTCTATGGGTCCTATTTTGGTAGACTGGTGCGGGTGCGCTCGGCATGAAAACAAGCATAACTTCGTGCAAGTCTATTCTAATATGTTTGGGGCTGTGTTGCGCCGCTCTGTGTGTTTCCACATCTTTCATTTTGGTGAGAAAAAGTAAGATGAAATTTTAGACTACCTAAAAGGAGGGCTATTGTGCAGCGCAGGTGGCGTAATGGGATTTTGTTGTTTTTGATTGCAGGCAAATGTAATATGTAGTAGATGTCACCGGATTTCATTCATAAATATTACAACTGTCCAAAAGTTTACAACTGCCCACGTAACATGCCGATTACATAATTCGCAAGGGGAGATCTTGCAGTTTACCTGCAATGACTCCAGTGAGACTATTTCTGTTTGTCTGTTCTTGAGTCTATTTCTCACAATAGCTTTATCTGACTTGTTTCCTACATCAAGTCTTAACACATGCCAAATGACATCTATTTTATAGAGCCAAACCAGCAATACAAATGAAACATTATATTAAGGCACACTCACATTTATACACTTTTACTTTTATTGCGGGCTTCTTTGAAGAGGCAGCAGTCAGCAGCTTGCTCAGTCTCCTTATGCGTGACCACACTTTTTGCAAATTGGTGGGTGGGTGTAGAATAGACAAAGAAGGGAGGTTTATGCGCAAGACCTTCTTTACCTTAATCCCGTCTTGCATGCAAAGGCCGGTGTTTCAGACAGGCACGAGGAGAACTTCAGATGGACTGATGGCCTCTCCAATTGCCTCACTTTGTGGGGGCGTCTTTGTTTCTGTGAAACCAAACACATCCACGTGAATGACATATGGGGAGCTGGCTGTAATTGAGCCGTCTGTCGGCCAAGGCCTGTTGAACTTCTGTTAGTCTCAATTCTCCATTTCGCACGATATTGAATTGATGGTACCGCCCCTGCTGTTGTGCCTGCACCATCCCAAAAGTCTATTCCATTGTCTTTTTGTGAGACAATTTGCTACAAGATGCTACAGTATACAGAGTGCACTTCGACCAACACAACTGTAATGACTTTTGGATTCTTAACTTGCCTGAATCTGTGCCAGATCTGAAAATGCAAGACTGCATAGTGAGACAGACTGGGAACCAAAAACTCTGTTCTGTGTAAAATGTTTGGATGGTTGAGTATATTTTCTCAATTGCTCTTCTACGTCAAATGACATACAGTAGAAGAGTTTGTTTACTTGGGGCACCATTGAAGTCGTTGGGTGAACCTGTAATGTCCAGAGTCAGACTATCTTAAGATCTTAAGTTCACTGTGTAATGTGTGCTTCCACAATTGATATCATTCATGTCACTTTTATTTTGTCTTGCTATTGTTAAGGAACTGCGATCAATAGGTGTCACTCCTTTGTAAACAGACAATGGCTCAATGGATTCTTGGCCACGTGCTCCTATGAAGGTGTGGTTGGTGTACAGCCATAAAATAGAAACAGTCTATAATAGTCTTTACCCGAGAACACACAAATTCAACTTGTCAAAATGTGTGCTTGAATGTGCTTTGAATATCATTAACAGCACAAACAAAACTCTGCAGGCGTCTAACCCCAAGTGGGATGCAAAATGTGTATGCCAGTTTGAAAGGGGCTTTGCAGGTGTTTCTTCAGCCCTAAATCTGCACTAAAGGGTGGTCTCTCTTAGCCAAGTGTTGCTTTGATTGGAAGCAGACATTTTGGGGGTTCGTTCTATGCATAACTACTGTACAATAGTGATTTACAGGTGTGTAATATACGCAAAATTCTCACGCAACGCAAGATACGACTTGAATAAAAGCACATTTTGAAACAGGCCTCCCTGCCCTTAATAGGTTAAATGGTGTCATCCCCCCCTCCCATTTGGCTAGGACTGTTTATTTTGTGTCGCCAATGTCCTCTGTGACTAATATAAAAAGAATGTTTGACAAGACAATAAAATTGTGTTTCCTGGAGTGATAAAGTTGTAACGCCTCACCCCCTAATTCAGGGGTCATATGATAAACGCAGACAATTGATCGTTTCTTGTATTTTAAAATATTATCGGAAAGTGTCTCTGTCATAGTAGCAGGAACAGATGCAATACAAAAATACTATCCATGACCAGAATACATGTCATTAGTTATTGTTAAGTATCCAATTAGAGTAGTAATTGCTTTCTCAATATCGGAAATATCGGAAAAAAATATCGGAAGAACAAAATTCCATGAGGGCTGTAGCCAGATTATTATCAGGAAGATTGTGGTTCATGGTCACACATTAACCCCAGAAATATGGCAAACATTTTAAAACAATCACTATTGACAGGTAGCACCTGTCATGCGTGTCTTTGCAGCGTGGGAGGAAACTGGAGCACCCGGAGAAAACCCACGCAGGCACGGGGAGAACATGCAAACTCAACACAGGAAGGCCTGGAATTAAACCCTGTACCTCTGAACTGCGAGGCTGACGTGCTAACCAGTACTTCACCATGCCGCTGAGTTGTAATATTTTACTCCAAGATGTAAACTATTGTTTCTGTGTGCTCCAAAGCATAATGGCAAGTCAAGCAAATGTTATATATGACTAATTCTCAGCAACAGATGTCACTGGTAAACAGAAACAGATGTCTGTCTCCCTTTGGTTCAACCATTTGCTTTGTTCAGGCAGACAACAGCAGCACGCTGTGAATTAGAAACTACAACAAGGAAAAAAAGATTATGGTATCAAACTAATGATAATCTGTTCCTGATATCCATTTTCAAGTACACTAATATTCATTAAACAGTATTTTTCCTGTATTTGAGTATTTTTATGAAATTATATATTTCTTAAACATTTTTTAGCACTGCTTTTAATGAGACCCCCAAAACGTCATGTTTTTCAACATGGCATTATCAAAGACAGCAAGGCATTTGCAACTGTTTTGATTGGACAATCATATTTGTAAAACTAAGACCCAGACACATATGTGGACCGAAAATATTGTAGATTTGTGAATAATATTAAATTTACCAAATTATGTAATTATGCACAGCGGTTCCGGGTTGATGCCAACTAAATTATTCTTGCTCTCAGTTAAGCTGCAATCCCCTTTGAAAAGTAGTCAATCCAAATAGAATTACGCTATCACATGGATGTGTACCTTTTAGTGAATGTACAACAAGAACTCATTTGATATTTACGTATGTTATGAAAATTGGAATTGTGGGTGTAGGATGTAGTTGCCTTTTGCCAACGTCATCTGGCATAGGTTCCAACTCCCCATGAAATAGCTGGAAGGGTTTTGAAAATACAACACAACAACACTGTGTCTTATTGGGACTTTTCATAACACATTGCACACATTCCGTTGAGGAATTGAATGAATGGTTAGAAAAATGTTCACTAAAGCCAGGACCAGTAATTACTATGAAAAGATTAAGTAAGCAGTAAAACGAATCATGCTTCAGAAGGAATTTTAATGGACTCTGCCCTGTTCATGTCATGCGCTGTGAATTTTTTTTTTACTGAAATTATCTTTGCACCTCATTTTCAGATGTATGTCATCGTTATTTTCTCGAACCAACAATGGTCATACGTACAGTATTTTTTAGTTTTGTAATGAAGTAGCTCAAAGCTTTGTGACATTTCTGGTGTGATGTCAGCAGTGTTTCCCTGTGACAGGTTACCATTCAACTTTGATTTTTCTGGATCTCATGTGAGAGGCTGCCTCAGAATCTTCTTAATCCCAAATTTCCCTGTTGACGGTTGCCTTTCCTGGCTTTGTTCGAGCTTGGGACGGGCACTGAACTGAGGCTTGATTTGATGTCCAATTAATCTTTTGAAAAGTTCAATTCAAATCAGTCATTTGTCACGAAATGTTTGTGAGTCTGATTTATAAAATGACATATCGTCATACAGTTTGTCACACGTACACAACACTTTGTAAAACAGTCATGTTGCTCATTATGGGATTGCCCACCAATGCTCGCAGGCTTCATAGCGGCCTCATTAAGCGCGCCATTTAGCCAAGTGAAGCCACACATGACTCTTTTCAAGTCAATATAGTTACTACTCTTTATGCGTTTGAACCTCTCGAGTCTTATTATCACTGCACCCCGCAGTCTGAAACCCCCTTGTGTTTTACAGTTGTTAAATGCACCACCACAATTAACTACAGCATATTAACAGCATGCAATTTGTTGGTCTTTTTTGAAAAGCATGTGCGAGTTGGGCCTGGATGGGGGAGGTGGGGGGTGTTTCAAACAATCTGCATGCCAGCTGAGTGAAGAAGCACACGCATGACGTTTTTGTAAGAAGACGTTCAAGAAAGAGGAGCGGGACTGAAAAGGAAACACAGCCACTCAAATGACGCTAAGACATTCATCTGGAAGCATTTTGTATCAAAGAGAAAGTTACAGTGGAACACTAAATGCCCATGACAGCAATCTCCTCCAGTTCAAGTTCACATCTTCCCTTTAACAAAGTAGTCTTTCAATAACAAAGCTCGACTATGTTGAGTCATTTAATAATATTGGATTTAAATGACAGTCCAAAAACACAGCAATGACTCTTCTTAGTCAACAAAGAAATTCATCGCGCATGAAAATATGTACGACTCGGAAATTCAGAATTGTAACCAACAGAAAACATATATAACTTTTTTAAAACAGACTATTTATATTTCTTGTAACCAGTACCAGTATGTCCTTAAAATACATTTACAACTTTTTTTTTTCATAATGTTTTATAATGTTTACCTTGATTTAAACCTTTTCAGTTCACGCAATCTCTTCAAGGCCATGGGAGAAAAAAAACAAACACAAAAAACGCCCCTTCTTTGGGGTCAGGTATTATTAGGAAACGCAAGAGTTTGTACAATACTGGTAACACCTCCCAGTAAGATGAAGCGCTGCTGTAACCTCAAACCATGCCCATATTACAATTTTACATCCCTCAAACTGTCAATCAAAACAGCTCTTATATAGTATTTATTGTATCATTGTGTGGTTAGCCAACTATGTTGTATTGTAAAAATTCTTAAAAATATGTAAAAAAGATGATACAAAAGCCGCACCGGTCATCCGAGCCCATGATTACAAACAGTCGCAGACTAAAGTTTACTGTAAGTAAATGATTCACATATGCTAGTGTTGAAAATGTCATCTTATTTAGAAACTCCTGCCACAAATAAATTAAAACGGCATCAACTATACCCAAATTACAAAGTAAACAAGTCTAATTGCGAAATTATACAAAATGGCCTACATGGTTGCAAACAATCTATTGTCTTGTGGTTGACCTCTGTTCTATTCATATTTGGGGGGGGGAATCATCCTCTCGAACATCCACATTCTCTTTTTTTATTTAGTTTTCTCTCTAGCTCTAATTATCTGGTTTCTCTTTGTTGCAGAATGTTGGTTTGTGTGCAAGGGTCAATTGTCAAGTGTGAGTCCCTGACTGTACTCTGTAATTGTCCAGTTCGGTCGAGTCAGGGTCTATGTGGCAGGACTTGCACGATAAAGCCATGTACTGTTTGCCAAGCATTCGTTGAACAAAAATATCCTGGCCAAAACAGCATATTGTACACTCATTGCTTAGAATTATAAAATGAAAGTTAATGTCCTTTTTTTTTTTTCTTTGGAAGAGCACACTTGTTTATGACCCGTGTGTTGATACAAGAAAGGCTTCTTGTACATGAACAGATATGGTGAGCAGTTCAGAGCGAGATCCCTGACAGCTGTTCGTGCATTAAATTGGATCAGGGTATTCCCGACAGCTAAACACAACACCACATTTAATAAGTCCAATTACAACCAACCTAATGCACCGCCTGCAGCCATTTGACATTCATAACTTGTTAATGTTAACTCATTCCTCTTCAGGATATTTAACATCGTGATCTTCTGAGGGCAAAATGTCTTTGATCTTTGTACATCATTTTAAAGATATAGTTGAAGTTGTTATTTTTATTTTTATTACTGCCGAGGCATCAATAAACAAGACTTACCTTGGTTTGCTATTTCACAAATTCACCTTTGTCATTTTTTTAACGATTTAACACATTCACCAAAATTGTTTGAACCGTACATTTCACTGACTATATTTCACACATTACACCCAATTGTTCACTCAAAGGAGACAGTAAAAGATAAAGTTCATGCCCCAGATCAGACAGATGCTGAAGGGTCAGGCTGAGGTGCGACCATGTGTTATTTTACTGCGCTAACACCCAGGAAGAGGCGCTTCAAAGTGTGCAACCTCGTGTGTACTTATGTCCTGTGTAAAAATCCTGCTGTCACACGCCAACCTGCATTATTGCTTTGTCCAAATTCTGAGTGAAGCTCAGTATTGTTGTACAAAACTGGTGTGGCAAAAATAACCAAGTGTATTTTTTTGTGATATTAAAACCAATTTGTGAGGCTGAAATGCTTGAAATGTGAAAATATTTGTGTGGCTTCTGCCGCCAATTGACCTTCAGCTCTTTACTCACACATTTTGTTGTCTCTCATCTAGTTTAATGTAATTCCTCTTTGGCGGCCGCAGTCAATCTGCTCTCAATCGCTTATTGTAAGTGTAAAATTTAGCTGCCAAGTTGTTAACTGGAAGCAGTCGTCGTTCTCACGTTAGGCCCTGTAGATGCTTTTCTCTAGCTGAGATTTAAGTGTAAAACTAATTTAAAGCTATGCACAACAACCCGCCCCCCCCTCTTGTCTTTGTAATCTTTCCTTTTTTTCCTCTCAAATTCTGTTGAAGCTTGGTAGTGTTTTAAATAACAATTTTTATTAGACTATAGACCCCTTTCAAGGTTTATAAAAGATGTGAAGTCATTTTTGGGGTGTGCCTAAACTAGAATCAAAAACATCCAGCGCGCTTGCTTGAAAACGCCGGTTTGCATATTTCAATAGGAATGGACATGAAAAAGGGTCATTTAAGTGAATGTGAGTAAAGTTACTCTCCGCAACCATAAATATTACTTTAAAAAGTTGACTCTAATTGATGGGATAATATTCACGCCCCTTACTCACTGGATGGCCAAACATTTACACTAACCTTCAAGAAAAAATGCCTATAAATCATTAGAAGCCTAACTACATCTAGAATGGACATGTTTAAGATTTACATAACTTGAGTGACGTTTGCCAACTTTTGTGTTTGCGTATCTCCTCAAATGTCAAAATATTCTCTTCTTTAGAAACCTTTTGTAACTGCGTATTTTAGAAATATAAACAACAATTTACGTCATTACTGACTTGTATAAGAGTCAAGCATGCAATTTCTCGGTATGAGTCAATAAACAAGACCGTTTGTAACTTCTGATTTGATTCGCCTTGCTTCACGGTTACTCTTATAAAACAAAACTAATTTGCTGCAACCCCCTGTCTGTTTAAAAATGGTGTTATTCTGTCTGCGTGTGTTTACATGTCAGTTATTTTTAGTTGGCGCTAATGTTGTGAGCCTCCGATCCCAAGAGATCCCCAATTATCATAGAATTTAGAAAGCAAAAGCTGAACCCCAACAGTCTAAAATGGTGCTACGAATAGACAGACCCTGAGATCATTAAGAGAGTATTGCAAGGAGACACTGTTGGAGGCTGATGTCTCTGCAGTAATTGTGGAAATGATCATGAATTGTGGACAAGGCTTTGAGGACTAACTCTTGGGGATTCTTAAGTGGGTCATAATTCACAAAGCAAATATTGTCATGCCTCATAAGAAATAAAAACTACATGATTGTCATTCAGCCTTCTAGTGGGTTGAATTAAGACAAATGTTCAAAGAGCAAAGTTGCTGGCAAAAAAATTCTATGCAGTAGACAAATTACAAAAATGTGTTTGTGGTGTGCAGCCTACTGGAAGCAAGATTCCAAGAATGCAATGGGAGCTTACTCTGAATTTGGAACTGAGACGGGAATGAAGTGAGCTTGTGAGATTGCGTATTGCACTGCAATGATCCTTCTCTGGTTTCAGTATCAGCATACAAAACAAAGGAAGCCACTAAAATCATTCCATATTCTCAGCAGTGGCGATTTGTGCGAGACCCCCCCCCCCCATTGTCATGAATATCTTGATTGCCACGTCTGTTCTCAACTGCTCCATGCCTCTAATGACAATTAGTGCATTCTAAGAAGCCAGACCCAAACGTAACTTTCACTTTAATGAGAGCAGAGGTTAACTTCCCCTTTGTGCTTCTAATTGCTGAGATGTTTGCAAGAGAAAAAAATGGTTCTACTTTAACTTAAGGGCAAGACCGTTGATGTCGTGGTATGGATTCCTTACCAATCAGGGGACTCACGTTCTACCATAATCTCAAACTTCTTTGATGGAATTAGGCATGCTCTGCAGCAATTTTGGTTTGAGTTTGTCGGCAAACTTACACACTTTCTAAATCTTGCATTTATGGGAGGATTGTCACTGCCTACAGTTTCAAAACGGGTCTCCTTGAGGACCCATTGAGTCTGGGAAAGAGGGGGGAACAAAATCATTGATGATTAGAAAGGTTCCTTTGGCAAGGTAATGTTTTTCTTGACCAGAAAGTGTTAAATGATCAGGCAATTGTGAGGAGCCATGAGTTGTCCTATCACCTCTTCTTGTGTACTAAACGGACCAAATCTGCAGGATCACTTTGTAGGTGTACTGCTTGAAAAAGGAAAGCTCAAAATCTGGGCATGAAATATATCTGTTGTGAAACAAGTCCTGGAATTTCCCTAACACATACCCCAGAGCACCAGTGGAATGTCACAGGCAAAAAAATAAAATAAAGGGCCTTTTCTAATATGCCCAATCAGAATTTAACACTGATGTGTACGCATTGTACAATCTCACTGAGAATTAGACATGAGATATTCAGCCATCCAGGATGAACAGAACTTTTGATCCACTTGCCCACAAGAGGAGCCTTGACTGATATAAAGTGGGACTTTTTTCGAACAGCCTACAGCAAACATCCCATCAACGGACGGAAAGAAAAATCTCAATAGCAAATCTCATCAGAAATGAGCGTTTCGTCTATGAAGTGAAATGTCCAAGTGCATGGACTGGAGTGTGAACTGTCTCTAAGGTGATTTAAGGGACAGACGAACTGGCCGGAGAGACACCTAATAGATCAGATCTTTACGACCGTTAGTTAAGAGATGAGAAGGAGACCTGCTGCAGCCAGAAGTCCAACTCTTTCAGGTTTGCAGCCCTGACCTCTCCAGGGGAGCGTGTCATTCGGGGGCCATATAAACTTTTGAAGTATCCCCACTTGCAAGTAAATGCCAGTAAGGCAATAAATTGTGACGTTAAATACAAACACGAACAGCAAAGGCGTACACGACCCCTGACACTCGCCTGATTACTGAGCGGTTATGTCTTCTGTTTTCTCCCCTTGGATGGATACCTGCCAGCCATAACTTGTTTTTCTACACACAATAAGAAGGAACGCCGACGCTCATCTTTGAAGCGCTTTCACGTCAGACGGTAAATCCTTTCCAGGGATTTGATTTGACAAAGAAAACAACAGTAAGAGTCGCATTTCAAACGCAACTGCGGCGTAAATAGAAATAAATCCCTGTGGCATTTAAAAACAAAAAACAATTGAAAGGCAAGCTGTTGCTATGAGAGGCTGCTATTTAGTTTATAGCTCCCTCTCACGTTTTGAGTGTGTGAGACAGCGAGAGGCTCGCGGAGGGTGTTCCTCCCTTGCATCACAGCCAGGGACAGCTGACTGGTTGGGTTGTAATTGCTCTCAAGTGAGGGCAGCGGGAGACATTTATCTCAGCCACAGCGGAGGATGCACACGCACAGTGAGTCTGCCAGGAGCAGGAAGCATCCATTGGATTAGACACAAACTCGCAGCTCTTTCTACTGCTTTGAGGTGTTAGCACCCAAATTGGTGCTGCAAGGGATTACAACTCCTTTCATCACATGTAAGTCATTCTTTTTTTTTTTCCCCAGCAGTGACATAATGTAGCACGTTGGCACATGCTTGTCATATTACACCAAGCAATTGTATATTTATTGACGAGAATTTTTGCTTTAGCACATTGTGTCTGAGAGAATATCGAGGATTCAATTCCTGACATGTTATGATGTTCTTTGATAGACTTATGGTCTCGGGGATGGAGAAGACAATATGTTGCATCACTGAAGATTAAAAAAAAATCCCCATACAACAAAACCACTGGACGCCATCTCCTGTTCTCCAGCCTTTTTGAACTCCAACCAACTTTCAGAAGTGTTCCCTCCACAAGTAGTCTGACTTGGGCCTCCCTGCTGCAAGAACACGGACCCTGAGGTCGCAACCGGAGCGACGAGAGTTCAAGGGGGTTCACTTGGGCTGAGGGATAGCGCACAGATCTCGTCTCCCGTTTCAGTATGTTTTTCATTGATCCCCACTGCATTGTATTATAATGCGCAAATGGATGCCGACATGGAACCTTCCAAATTTGTTCTCGGGACTCTACCTGCATGCAGTCTTCCTATTCAGCAGTGTGTGTGTGGCCTACAGTGACTGCACTCCAGCGCAACTCGCTGCCATCATGAACTGTTCGAGACACGAGCGACACACCAGGAATTATGACTACATGGAGGGAGGAGATGTACGGATCCGACAGCTATTCAGCCGCACTCAGTGGTTCCTGACAATTGATGACGAAGGCAACATCAGTGGGACTCAAGACCTAACCAATTGTTACAGTAAGGATGAATATTTTTTCACTTAGTATAATACAAACTTAATCTTCAATCTAAGAGCAGCATTCAGACAAAACATTCTAACTTGGGCTCCCCACAAGACCAAATGATGTTTATTGACGTTATGTGTGCTGATTTGATTTTGCATGCTGCTTGACAGATAAGAGGATGATTTAAAAAAATGTCGTCTAAAGTTTTAGATGTTGAATTTTGCACAAATATATTATATTTCTCACATTATATTTCAGTGGTGGCAGAATGTGCAGGCTTGTGATGCGTGGACTACGTTGAACCCTTCATCTGTACATTTTGTTAATAAGGCAATTGTGTGCAGTAAAAAAAAAATCACAAGACCACAAGAGAACATTCATCAAATTGAAGTGTGATGATGCAAACTCAGGAGTTTGAGTCAGCCCTTGGCATTTTACTGTTGTACACAGAAATAAGCCATTTCAAACAAAACTTTTACTGATTAAGTTTTTACACAAACATGAGGTCTCCTTTTCTATATATGAATATATAATATATGTATATTCATTATCAATGCTGTTAATGTAGGGAAGATGTGGCATGAACTTAATACTGGGTGATAATCTCATGAATTTGTGACTGTAAAGGAGGACTTTATCATCATCCCCATCCCTAAAAAAAAATAATTGGGGAGATGTGTGAGCTGTAACTTTTCAAACTTGCCACTTCAATCACTTTCTAAGCATCTAATTAGACTATGCTGATGTCATCATATACTCACCTGGTATTTGAGGATTGCTAAATAATAGTATGCTGTGATGTATTTACCAGAAGGTCATAGACATTTATTCATCTGGTAGCAGCATTGATATTCATCAGTATTCATGCTTTCATTTTCATTTATTCTGCAATTTTTAAATGCCGCCAGTTAAAATGTGCTACGACAAATGTAAAAAAAGTCAGTACTGTTCGTTTCCGCTACGTAAAGGGCCTTTGACCTGTGAAGGTGGCTGGAAAAAAAGTTACCTACAGTTTGTGCAGCCACTCGCCAGAGTGACAGCGGTAAAACAAAGCAGGTTGTGTTGGTGGCAGCCTGTCAAACCATAACAAGACTGTCAGGAAGTAAAATGAAGGTCTGGTTGAAAAGTGCGTCTGACCTTGCACTCACACACTCACACTCGCGCATTTGTTCTGCCTGATTTACTCTCCCCAAAACATATTGTGAAAAGCGGCTTTGGATAAATGACAGGCTCCAAAACAGAACCTCCTGACAGGACAAATTTCAGTAATATGTATGAACTAAATGTTGTCAGTAATCACTAGCTGTGGTGGATCCAAATAAGAAACAGTGTCTGGTCAACACTGTGTGAAGACTTCTGAATATTTGTAATTCTGCTGTGATATTGTATTTTTGAGGACTACTGCAGGGTACTCACGGATGTTTTGAGACGTTATCGTTTCCTCCTATCTGACATCGCAGCTCTGGCTGGAATGTTGGTATGACAGCAGAAGAGCTAAGAAAGAACAGGAAAGATGTTTGTGTAATGGCTGGCGACAAAATAAAGCAACAATGATTCAGCCTTTTGTGCACGCAAACACAGAGACATTTAACGCATAAGCCTTTGATTCAACAAGCAGTGTACAGTAAACTTGAAAGTGTAGTAAAGGCATTGTTGCATACAAAACAATAAGAAACAAATGAAACCACAAAGTGACACTGCACTGTTTTGTTTCCTACATTCCAGACTGGAAGCATGCCTGTGGTGCATGTTTTACAACTTTTTTGTTTTAAACATTTCCAAGAGCCCCTATTGTTATTTAAGTAGCTAATTTGCTGTCTGGCAGTTCCGTTGGGATTCCAGGAAAAAGACACACACTACAGCAATCAATATATACAGATTTACAAATAAAAACACATTGTATTGTAAACGCAAACACACACACACACATATACATATATAAAGTACACACTCATTTTCCTGGAAAAAAAAAACAGTGCGTACTCCAAAAAACAAATAAAGTGATGTAACACTTAAGATAGCAGCTGGTTTCATTTTGAACAAACTAGTAAACAGTAATTGTCAGCACATACACATTAAAGTGAAACTCCATGGGCAGCGCTTATAGTGAGTTTGCAGCAAATATGATTGTGATTGCAAGAAAAAAAAAAAAGCACACATTCCGCTGCCAGGTTGATTTAAGAAAAAGTAAACCACAAAAGGCCAAACATGAATGTTATGTATAATCTAGATTGCGGTGAGAGCGAAGAATGAAAAAATATACCATTGGTGTCTGGGACAACTTAATAATATGTGCTGCATTTAAAGCCTCAATCGAAATACTAATGTAGGCAATGAGGATGATGTTTCGGAATGGGGCAAAAAGATGAGTTACATTACTTTTTACAGTCAGTCCATTCAAATTACGCAAAACAGCATTGCAGTAGAATGCCCAAATATGTACCAATCGATGAAACTGGCAAATCTGAGTTTTTTTTAAATGAATGACAAATGTGACTACCGTTCCTGCATCAAAATGATACAGCATACAGTACAAGTGTTTCATTTTTGCACAGTAGACCTAACTCTTAAACTGTCACATATACAGTCATAGGACCAGCACGTACATACTGTGAGAACATGACATTATGCTTTCGGACAATACAAATATATTGAAGCTATCCCACTATTGAAATGAATAAGAATTAAAAAGTAAAAACGGTGTAAAAAGGTCTTCAAATAAAGATGAAGAATTTTGGGACTGCCTACATGACATGTTTTGATGTCTGCTCAGCAGGCACTCAAGGGGCAGCAATGGTGAGCCCAAGAGTGCCGAGCATAAACAACATTCCAAGATTGGGAGACTGTCATCTGTTTATTTACCACAACAATAAAGGTTGTTAAATAAATATCCATGACAGTACCAATCAAAAATGATCATTATTACCTTTTTAAAGGTAGTTAATAGATCTTCAATCGGTTCCATAAATACTTATTGAAGTGCACAACCGAAACGTTGAGTATTGTATTGCAGTCATAAACTGGCTTTTTGTTCAACTTCACCATCAAATCTCTGATGCTTAACATTCACAGTACATGTTGTTTTTGCTGTCAACAAAATCTCCAGATGAGTGTACTGCATACACTGACATTAATCACTTGTTTAAATAAAAAAATAAAAAATAAAAAGTAAGGCACGCATGTGCGTACTCCCGCAATTTTCAAGAGCAGGTCTTGACTATAGCGTGCAAAGCTCACTCAAGAAGGTTAGTTTTCTAAACCCTGTGGGGAATGAGCCCTAATCTGTCTCCCATATGTGCTATGCCATATAAATTGGGGCTTGTGTAAAGGTCAAGAAGGTCAACTAACAATTTTGAATGAAACCAGAGAGGCCACGTTCTCATTAACCACAGGAACTTCAATCTCCTTCTGATAATGAAGACAAATGTTGTTGGGGTGGAGGGGCGCAAGTTCTGGAGAGAAGGCTGGATATCAACATCATCTTACCTGTTCTATTCTATGTCTGCATTTGTCTGATAGGCATCCTCGAGATCAGGACAGTGTCCGAGGGCGGCATACTGGCTATCAAAGGCATAAAGAGTCAGCATTACATCTCCATGAACAAAGCAGGACAGCTGCAAGGAAAGGTAAATGTCAACGTCAAAGCATACAATTGCACAACAATCACAACAGCACGTGGCTCAATTCAAGTTGCCCTTCTTGTGACCCTTTACAGAGGACCTACAGTGAAAACTGCAACTTCAAAGAGGTTTTCCTAGAAAACTACTTTAATGCTTACTCCTCGGCAAAGTGGACTAAAAATGGCAAAGAAATGTTCATAGCACTGTCTCAGAAGGGACGGCCCATGCGGGGGAAGAAGACGAGGAGGGAGCACGTCGCGTCGCACTTCATCCCCATGAAATGCAGGGAAGAGGAGAGGAGGGCGGACTGAGACTGGACTCGCTCTGTGTACCAATTCACTTAGCAAATATGTTAATGGGCATATAAACTCATCCCTAGCTATGCACCACTCTTCTCAAGACTACCATCAGGTTTGACAGTTTAAGATTTGCAGTCTTTCAAACCATATCATTCCTGTGGCGCAAGAGAACATTTCCTCAAACCAACATCCTCATAAAGTCCAACATTTTGCAGGCAATATTCCCAGAGACGGGCTCCTATTTTCCCTTCTTGTTGATTGATATAATGGCCATGTGTCCCAATACCTTTGTCCAAATCACATGTGTTAGCTGGTATAACAACAAACCAATACCTTTAAATATCTTGTCTTCAAACAACACTACTCAAACACAGACAAGTGGTTTGACTTGCATCACCTGCTTTTTACACCACAATTCAATATTATTATTTTATTAATAAATATTATATTTCTTTATAAAGGTTTCCTGTTATTTCTTATTTCTTACTCATACCATTGCTCACACAATGACACACACGAGTGCATGCAAAATAGATGAACTCGTAAAGTGCACTAAATGACTAAGTCAAGACGACAGCTTAATTCAAATAATTTAAGTTGTTTTAAATTATGGACATTTTGATATCAGACTGGATCTGTTTCTATGAAACAGAATCGTCTTTTAAACACTATGCTTCAACATAAGGGCATTTTTATGAAGATAGATGTTTTGTTTACAAATAGTTGTTTCTCTGGAATAGTTTCCCACGCACCCAGTGTGATAGTAAACGGCAAATCTTTACTTAACTACCTCAGTGCAACTAATCGACATAGCATCGGCAAATCATCTGCTCATGACATGACAGTTGTCTTTGGCAAAGATGTGTCATTTTCGAGTGACTGCTGAAACGTTACCACATCAAACCCAAAAGGTAAGCAGATCTGCAATATTTGCACCAATTAGCATTCACTAACGGCGCATACTTAAATATTTGAAAAGAATTGTTGACGTGGGCACAGGGTTCATTCAAATTTGGTGATGTGTTCACTGCTTGAGTTTGCTCTTCTCTTAAGACTCTGGACTTAAGAACCAGCCAACTGGCCTCGTATGAGAGTGTGTCTGAAGTTTTGACTGTTAGACTTGAAATTGACTTGAAACTTGAATCTGAAACTCGATGTCATATTAAAGGTATTTTACTATTTGCACTCCACAGTAAAATACACAGCCAAAAAGTCCATGTTCCATTTCTTTGGAGCGACACGTGTATTTGATTATGTTTAAGTTTTTAGTCCACGTATTCTTAAGAATGTACCGTACATTAGCAACAACATGTATGATATTGACTTGCCATTTGATGAGAAGTGAAAGACAAAGGGAACATTTCAAAACCCATCAAACCCCTTTTTTAATTATTCTATCACTTATTTCAGCACTTTATAAAAACAAATCTACATTTCTCCGGAGGTATTAAAACAATTTTTACCCCAGATTAGTCAAAATAATCCAATAATGATAATGCTAGATAACAATTCAAACACTTAGCAAAGAAACATTTGGGAAATCATGATGACACGTCCAAAAAAAATGGATAAACCAATGACAGTATAATCCAATCACGTGGTGTTTTAATGTAATTTGAATTCCTCTGAGTTTCGATGATGACCACAATAACAGACATATTAGCAGAGTTCCCACACTTTCCAATCTCATTCATGCATGAACACGCACGGACGCACACACAGTTTTAACTCTGTGGGCTGGGTGCACATCTGGATCCCTTGTCAGATACAGACTGTCAAATTGAGAGAACAAACCCCCTGGAATACATCTGACCCAAACAACATGGGAGCAAGGTAAAGCTGCCTGCCAAGTCACGCAAAGTTAGTTTTAGCAGATAATTTGTAACATACTTAAAATGTAAACACATTTCACATTCAAGGTTGTGTATTCTCAGTGGACACAGCACCAATGAGGAGACGACAGGCACAGTGGCATCATTAAGACACCCCACATATGTACTTCATTTCATTTTGAAAGAACATCTTAAATGTTGAAGAGGTCTAATTCTCTCCATAATATGATATCGATCAAGTTGCTGCTCAGGCTCACTCTCGTGGTACTTAAAAGAATTTGTAAGTATAATTGGATACCTAGATAACGTTTTGGTATCGGTATCAACATTTGTACAGTGAATAGTTGGGATTAAATGAAAACTAATAATTGATAAATACTTAACCATACTGAAATGTTATCTGTTTTATTGTTACTGTGGTTTTGATTATTTTTGTTGAAATATTACTTCCAAAACAATTAATACTGGTCTTGTGAGTCTGGAACAAATTATTTCTATCTCTATTATTTCCTATGGGAAAAACTATGGAACGTCCTGGAATTGTGTTCACAAAACTGTATTTGTGTCAATGCCTCGCTTTTGTCACCTACAGCAAATCAACTAAAAAGTGCTTGTCCAATTTCATTGTATTTTGTGGTTATATCATGAGTGTATGGCAAAAACACATTATTTGTTTTAATGGTTTATAATCTGTTTGATTTCAGAAAACCACATGTGGTCCACATTACCAAGTGCACATGCAGACATTGGCAGTCTGACAAATTGAACAGAATCTTGGGAAAAGACGTGGAGGTGGGTAGGGGGGGAATAAACCTGGCGGCTGGGGGGGTTGTGAAAATTGGTGAGTAAAGTTCAACTGTGTGGAAGGCCACAGGGTCTCGTGCGATGGCGGTGGGCTTGGGCCAATGGGAGGAAAGTGGAGGGTGAACTGCCAAAAATCTTATTTTTGTTCAAAGAAATCTATGGTTATGCAACCGAGGGCGATTCTATGTCTGCAAAACACCCAATCATTTTGAAAGCAACAAGTGACATGCCACAAAAATCAGTCGTTGCCCCTTTGTGTGGGAAACCATTCGGATGGCTTTTCCAGCAAGTCACGCAAGCACTTGCAATTGGTGATTTGTGATTTGAAGGATTACATGGCAGCTGTATAGCATGGCTAGAATTACAGTAATCCCCCGTGAGTAGCCAGACAAAATCCAAGCAACCCAGCCCCGCTGCAAATAGGGGAAAATGCGAGTAAACGACACCATTCCCCCTTAACTCGTATGTGAGATTGCTGTTTGTGGACTTCAGTTCTGCCTTCAACACCATTGTGCCACAAAAACTCATCTGCAAACTCGACAAGCTGGGCCTCAGTACCTACCTCTGCAACTGACTACTGGACTTCCTCTGTCAGAGGCCTCAGGTGGTACGTGTTGGCGACAAAATCTCCGCCAGCATCACGCTGTGCACGGGGGCCCCCCAAGGCTGTGTGCTCAGTCCGCTGCTCTTCACCCTGCTGACGCATGACTGCACTGCGTCCTACAGCGACAACCGCATAGTGAAGTTTGCTGACGACACGACTCTGGTGGGTCTCATCACCAAGGGCGACGAGACTCAGTACAGGTTGGAGGTTGACCTTCTGACCGCGTGGTGCAGGGACAACAACCTCCTGCTGAACGTCAACAAGACCAAGGAAATTGTTGTTGATTTCCGGAAGGGTCACACCCAATACCTGCCGCTGATCATTGACGGTGCTGTGGTGGAGAGGGTGAGCAGCACCAAATTCCTGGGGGTGCACATCAGTGAGGACCTCTCCTGGTCCGCCAACACCGTGTCACTGGCGAAGAGAGCTCAGCGCCGCCTGTACTTCCTGCGGAAACTCAGGCGAGCAAGTGCTCCTCCGGCCGTCATGACTGCATTCTATCGTGGCACCATAGAGAGCGTCCTCTCCAGTTGCATCGCTGTCTGGGGTGGTAGCTGCACTGAATACAACATGAGGTGCAACAATTAATGGAGTTATCAACAAGTAAACAATTATCAAATTATTCACAAAATATTTGTCTAATTGATTAATCATTTGGAGACATGGTTTAACAAACAATTATCAAATTATTCACAAAATATTTTTCTAATTGATTAATCATTTGGAGATATGGTTTAACATAAAATTGTCCAATTGTCCTCAGAAACTCCATTTATGCACAATAAATATTCTTCGATTTCTGAAGCCCTCCTTGAAAGCAGACTGACTATCGTTGTGTTAAATCAAAAACATCTGCTTTTACTTTAGAAAACAATGGTCAACATTTTTCCCTGCTTTCAGACATGTGAGGGACCCAACCAAACTGAATCTTAGTTAACAAATGTTTGTGCATTTCCACGCTGTCAATTTGATATAATGTACTGTTTTTTTTTTTTTTTTTTTTTTTTTTTTTTAAGAAACAGGTGGAAAGTGGGTGGGTGGACAAACTCACCAAATTATATTAAAAAAAATAGAAGGAATTTTTCAGTCACCATTCCATGACCTCTGGCTTTGAGTTGACACGATTGTGCAAGGTGCAAATGAATGAGTCATCTTCAACAATCTTTCCACATTCAATGTGGCGGAGACGTTTACGCACGTTGCAGTTCCAAGGCGGAATCTAATACTACGGCTGCAAACCGGAAAAACGCTGCTGCACGCTGCCGTAAAGATTGGGCGGTTAAAAACATCCTGGACCATAATTTTTGACATTTCTTGATTAACCAGTGATCAGTAAGTGAAATGCACTTGTCAGACCACACGCAGCTAATAGTCAGTTAGTGTGCACAACTTCACGTCGTATTTTCAGATCCATTCACACGTGTTATGCGAAATACTGTTTTGTTTTGACGTGCAAAACTAGTCGCATTTTACTTCACTAGTAGTACCCGTGGTCAACTAGTGCACGATTTGGCCGCACTTGTTACGTAGTTGTCTTACTGGTATGCTTAGAAAAGCATGGACTACTAGTACTACTTGCCTACTAGTGTGTGACACGTACTGATTGGGTCTTGAATATTCTGCATGCACTTAATATCATCTTGTAATAATTTGGGGGCCCAAACTAAGTTATTCATTATATAAAATCCACATCTGTCAGGCCTTTTTTATTATGTATATTATTTTAATTATTGTAAGTGTACAAAATCTAAATCTCTTAACTCAATCCAAAATGTGTCCCTGTTGTGCAGCTAATAATATCTGGTCCGCATTCTCTCATCTGGATTGTCAACATTAAGCACAAGCAAGCATGAGCAGCTTGGATGAAGGCTCAAGCGATTCAGCACACACTCCCGAGCTGTCCAAGCAGCCTCTTCAAGGACTTAAATTGGCATCGCACGCCGTGCTGGAAAAAGTGCAGCAGAGGGGCAGGTCAAAATGTGCTAAATGTGGAGGATCAAGGATGTTCTTCTGCTACACATGCTGCCTATTAGTGGACGTCAGTCTGCAAGAAATCCCCATTGTCAAGGTCAGTATAAAGGTTTGGGATTGTTTGTTCTTTTCGTCCTTGGGTTCAAGTCTTTGTGATGCTTATAATGTCGTTTTTACTAAGTGTTATGTTTTTTGTCTTCTGCGTACAGCTCCCAGTGAAGATAGACATCATCAAACATCCCAATGAGACAGATGGCAAGAGCACTGCGGTTCATGCAAAGATCCTGGCGCCCAGTGACATCACCATTTACACATACCCCTGCATTCCTGAGTATGATCAAGACAAGGTTAGCTCAAGATCACACGCAGCTTGGTGCTCCGTGATTTGATGTTCCAAATACCGTCCTTTTAGTCACAATCATTCAAGCTACACATTTGGCATTGAATTCTGATCAACTATTTTCAAATGTTTGAACTTCTGGGCAATCTATGGAAAAGTATTTTTGATATATCGTTATTATTTGAATATAATTTCATACATTCTCATCTGTCCCTCACCAGGTTGTGTTGGTGTTCCCCGGTCCAGGCGCTGTCACAGTACAAGACATGATACGCTGTTTGCATGAGAGGACTGAGAGCAGGTCACGTGGCCCCTTGTTAAAGAGACGGAAAATAGAGAAGCCTCCATCTGCCTCACACCCTACAGACGATTCGGGGTCAGGGTGCCCTGATGAAACGAAGGACTCCGAATCAAGGACACATCCCCTCCAGAGGGTGGTCTTCATCGACAGCACGTGGAACCAGACCAACAAAATCAGCACAGATGATAGACTGCAAGGTACTTACCGAGTTTTCGTTTTTATAGCCTTCGATAGTTTAACAAGGTCACTCTGTGCTAACATTTCAGACCTGCTCCAGGTTGAGCTGAGGACAAGGAAAACGTGCTTCTGGCGCTCTCAGAGGGGCAAACCAGACACTTACCTGGCAACGATCGAAGCAATCTATTATTTTCTCAAGGACTTCCATGAGCAATGCCTTGCTCAAGAGTACAGCGGAGAGTATGACAACCTTCTTTTTTTCTACTCTTACCTGCACGCAGTCGTCAGAAAGTCGAAGGAGGCCGGAAAGAAGGAAGCAGAGAAGAGACAGAAACAGCAAGAGACTGAAACACAATTGTAAATCCAATTCAAGTTTCATTTTTCCGTTTGATTTTGGAAGGGAAAGTGATATTTGCTTGAGTGTTTGGGATCAAATTTAAAGTGTATACAATGTGAAACGCTATCTTGTCTCGTGTCAAAAATATTTCCTAATCGAGTTAAAGCTAGTATGTTAGTTACCAGTCATACCACGTACAAGTCTTAAAGTCCCTGTAAAGTGAAAATAAGTATTGTCAATTTGACACACTACAGAGGAATGCTTTTAACAAAACGTCAATTCAAAAAAATTCCAAGTACATATAATGTGGCCTCAAAATTGTAAACAAGCCGTTCTCACCACTTGCAAATAGCCACGCCATCTGACTAATCTTTTGTTCTTTAAAGTTAAAAAAATAAAATAATGATATTGTCAGCATTATGCAGTTTCTTGACATTTATTTTTTTCACCTTAAAAGCAGCACACTGGGATTTAACTGTACTTTTAAATATCTTTATTTACAAACTAGTACACAGGGCTTTGATTTTCCCCCTTTAATTAAAACTCATCTATTATTGTACAGCTTAAGGTCATCTCGTTATATTTCATTCAGACGTAAATATCTTAAGATCCAACTGAAACCAAAATGTGTATTTTGTACCAAGAGGCTCCATGTAGTCAGTCAGCTGGTAGTGAGGAGCCTAGTAGAAGGCTTCTCTGATCTTTGCTTGAAGGCTATCACATGTCTTCTTGGCATCTCCCAGCAACATGGATGTGTTGGCTTTGTAGAAAATGGGGTTATCCACCGCAGCGTAGCCCACACCCAAGGTCCGCTTCATCACGATCACCTGGATAAATGGGAGAAAAGGTTCCCTGACATGTCTAATACGGTGCCATCATTTGTATGTGACAGAGGATAAAGAATATATGCCTGTGTGTAGTTAATGTCTACATGTGTAGATCCACCATTTGTGTTCAAACAGCCATTGCTTATAACAGAACATGAAATTCTCATTGTTTTACGTTTAGTTTGACAGTAAACTTCTGTCAGTGCCAATTTACAACTTTCTTTGGGGGTGGGGAGGGTTCAGTTGCTTTCTGATTTAAATTACAGATAAAAGTGGCCATTCACTGTATCATTCAAATAAAAAGCTGGACTAACCTGTTTGGACTTCCACACCTCTAGAACAGGCATGCCGGCAATTATAGAGTTTGGATCTTCTTGAGCTGCAGAATTCACTGTGTCGTTGGCACCAATCACCAGCGTCAGGTCCGTTTCTGACATTTAAATGTAGTCACAGGAGACAAAAACAAAACCTTCTTTTGAAACGCACTGAATTTCCCAACACCATTTAGCAGTGCACCATCATAAACACAAGCATGTGTCTCAGGGCGTACGCCTGATTCTCGTGTCAAAACAACAGCAGGCTGATCAAAGTCAAGTAAGTGTATGACGTTATAGTTCACTTCTTGTAATTTTACTCAACACCTTGCAGCTAACCCCCCGTTGTATTCCTGGGAAAAGCATACCTGGAAAGTCTTCGTTGATCTCATCCATCTCCAATACAACATCATATGGTACACCGGCCTCAGCCAAGAGCACGTTTAGCTGGCCTGGCATACGCCCGGCCACTGGATGGATACCAAACCTGAGGAAAACACCGAATGTATCATTTAGTATGTCACTTACGAGAGAACGTTCGAGCAAATGTGTTGACAGTTACCTGACAGTTTTGCCTTGTTCCTTCAGCATCTTCACCATGTCTGCAATTGGATACTGGGCTTTTGCTGCACACAACCCCCAGCCTATATACACACACACACACACACACAGAAATGACCTCTTTGAAATCAGAGCCATCATTTTCCTTAATACCATGTACTGTAGGGCACCAGCTTGACTTTACACTGTTTCTCATAATCAAAGCCCTATGTTGGACCGCACATCTGCCCATGGTTGTAAAAGTAACAACAAAAAAACACTTGCGCAAATGGCAGCCATGTGTATCCCAAGTTATTCTTTGAGGTTGATGCAGGCGGCAAGAAAACTAGTCATCTTGCATGAGCTGGGTAGAACCACACTGTACTTGACTATGATGAAAAATGTACAGTGCGATACACTACAAGTAGTCCTCAGCTTACAAACATTTGACCTACAATCTTACGAACATTTGACCTACAAACGTCCATAGATACGAGCAAAGCAGTAGCGGAGCCTGAAATATGCTTTGAAATACATTTCAATTGATTCCATATATAGCCAGTGTTGAGACCTCAAAAACTGTGATTTAAATACATAAAGATCCAAATAGAGTTACGGGAAGTGCTCCGACCTGAATGCATGCGTCAAAGACATATACGTGATAGCTAGTAAATATTGGTTTTATATACATATTTGTTTCTAAGTACCTGGCGTGATGATAATGCTGTTGGCTTCCTTGATTATGTCAATGGTCTGGTCCACGTTGACCTCCGTGTGGGTGCCAACAATCTCCATGGGTTTGCCACCTGCTGTGGAGGTGGTGCCAAAGCCACCCAGGATCACATTAGGCAGGGAGCGGTTCATCGCCTTGGGAGAGATGGCAAATGTCGCAATTGGGGAGGAGTCATGTAGATTTTTCGGGTATCTATTCTGTACTTCTGATGACATATTTTCTTCCCAACATTTAACAACATGTGTATTTTCTCTTTGGTAACACATCTGTATTTTTTATTGAAGTAGAGCGTATGAGTATTTTGGCGTACTCACCACGCACATGATGTAAGAGAGGATTGCGCCAGAGGAGCCAATCAAAGCACCCACGATGGTCATAAGATTGTTGTCCAGTAAGAAGCCTTCAGCGCAGAGTGCCCAGCCAGAGTAGCTGTTCAATACGGTGATGACCACTGGCATGTCTGCACCTCCGATAGCTGCTGTCAGGGTGACGCCCTACCATATTAAAGGACAAACAGAACTGGGACGTGAATGTTCATCTCTTGACAAATTTATCATTTGGATTATTTATCACTGATCACGATAGTCCATGAGAACATTTGTCAATACGTACTTTCTGAATACCGTTAACCTATTAGCGGAAACTCACCATTACAGTGGACAGCCCAGATACTCCCAGTAAACAGCCCATTCCAGTACCGTAACTGGAACTAAGCATGAAGGGCACCATGCCTCCCATTGACGCTGCCATGAGGCCAGCATTCAACATGTGACGTCCGGGCAATAGGAGAGGCGCAGAGTTCAGGATGCCTGCAAACAAGTCACACATATTTCAATTGGAAACAATGTTTGGCTTTCTCTCTGTTTGGCTTCAGGGAAGATCATGATGAGACAAAACATGTCACACACTCTTCTCTTCAGTGTCTACAAACACTTAGAGAGTCTAGGTAACTACAGAAAGCAGACAGTGAAATGGTGGAATTTGAAACATGTCCGAGAACTGTTTGGTTTCACAATTGCATAACATAAGAAGGTATTTATGATGTAGCCATTTTTTAAAAAAAAAATAGCTTATTCTCTTTAACATTGAAGAGAACTCGCACATTTATTAATGAAAGAAATGTCCTTAATAAAACATTTTAAAAGATCAGTTTCTGATGATTTGATTGGTGGTCCAAATTCCCCTGGAACACGCATGTGCATGAAAAAGAATAGTATGTAATAGTTAAAATCACTCCACAATAAATAAATGTGACTGGCACGGCAAGGTCAAAATCCAGGGGTGGATTTGCTTGAGGATCATTTTGGTTTTGGAATGATCAAACACACAATCAGGAACAGACAACGCTGACATGATTATGATGATTATCATATGTCAAAAATCTGAAACTGCAATCATACGTGGAAAATGAGATCTTCAAAACATGTGCTTGTCTTTCTCCAAATGCTAGTCAGGCTACGTGAAGTACCTTGCAGCTTGCCATAGGCGACCAGTGATCCACTGAAGGTGACGCCACCGATGTACGTGCCCAAATAGGCCACCGTCTTGAGCACGCCAGCGGCCGGGTGAGCGTCAAGGTGGGGGAATTCGATCATGTACTCCGCCACGCAGGTGAGAACCGCTGCCAGGCCCACGAGGCTGTGGAACGCCGCCACCAACTGAGGCAAGTCGGCGATTTCGATCCGCTTGGCTATGGTCAAACCTGCACGCCGGCAGAAAGAGAATTTACCAAAAGTCCAGTAATGATAAACATTTTGAAAAATAATCCAACTCCACCTCCTCTTCTACATTGCAATTAAATCATTGTTTTTTTTTCAAAGCTCACTTCCCATGTATTTTTTTAACAAACATAATGCATTAATATGCATTACAATAAACAATATGTTTCATGACAATAATGTGCAAATGTGGACTGCCTAAAGCACTGAACTTATCTAGAAACTATAAATATACATACAAAATAGATAAAGGCCACCGACTGAAATAAAGCAAAAACAAATTCTTGAAAATGGAGCTTTTGCAATATGACAATTGCATTCTACAACATTGCAATATTGATTTTAATTTGATTAATGGCTCAGCTCCAATGTGGAGCCATTAACACAAACCTTCTCAAGCATGTGTTTAGATGGTACAAAAAAAAAGAAAAGAAAATACCAGTCACCTGTTTTATGTTTCTCTACTCTGAGCAATTGGGCCTGAACTTCAAAGGGCAAAACAACGGTTAAAGTTTTAGTCCTCCACTTCCCCTCCCAACAAAACATGAACAATCAAAGCCAAGAGGGTTTGTGCTGAGCATCATTTATCATCCCTATGTTTTAAATGACCATTACAATATTACACGACGGTGCTGACAGAGTTAGGGATGGGTGCTCGCTTGGAATATTTTCACTCTCAGGACTCAAAAAAAATTGAAGCTCAAATTTCAACCGGTTCTTCCAAACGGATTTGATACTGAAAATGGATGGATGTATATTTCTTGTGACATTTCTGTTAGGTCTTGAGATTTTTCTAACGTGACCTGGATGCCTTTGTCTCGATATACAGTATGTTCCAAAGCAGGTCAAAGTGCTGTAAGATATCATCAGAAGTGCTGCGAGTAGTGGTCTATTTTCACTCAATTGGTCTGAAAGTCATTTATACATTTTAATTTGGGGCACTTCTCTCAGGAGGGGGCATGTGTGAATTATTACGATGATTGGCACTGAAGCATGGCGATGCAGAGCTTTTACTAGTCTTGTTATGCATATTTTGAGTGCACAGTCATTACTTTTGGCATCAAACATCTGGTGCCTTTTCTCAAATAACAATTGGGATATGCCTTCAAGTCAGAAACAATAATAAAGTAGTTAACATGCAAAATCTGTTAACGGCTCGAAGCACACAGTGTGTGTTCTCAAAGAAGCCACCTACCCAGAGTCCCTCCAGTGGCCATGGCCAATGACATCTGTGACAGCAGCTCTGGAGAAGGCTTGAGTGCACCAAGGGTGGCGGCAATGCCCCCTGCAACTCCCATCATGCCCAGCGCATTTCCAAGCCGACTAGTGCCCTGAGCGGAAAGGCCTGCCAGTGCGCCGACGCAGCACAAGCCGGAGCCCAAGTACATCATCTGAGGAACACCACAAGTTTCTCAAACTGTGGAATTTACCAAGTTTTGAGAAGCAGACAGGACAGAAAATGAATGTGGAACTGCCAATTCATTCAAAGTGGAGGTAATGTTAAACAGTTCTAAAGGGGAAAAAGAAGGTTAGAAAAAAGCTTTTAAAAATGCCACAAGATGTCCGCAAAACACAATTTTTCTCTAATTTGAACTCAACTCATGTCATCGTAATTCCTTGACACCAAGATGCCACAAGATGGCGGCAAGCAATATTTTTGGGCTAAATGAAACTCCTCAACTCGCTTCAACATAGTTTCTTGGCATCGTAATGCTACAAAATGTTGTGTTCAATGCCCTTTCACCTGTTCAATGCTGTAACCAGCTGCCACAGATGCGCCATATCCACCAACAAATGCAGCCCCAGGTAACATGTACAGGTAGTTGTACTCCGGGGGGTCAGTGGGGCGCTTGAACATGTCCAACATTCGCTGGGTGATAAGGAAACCACCTGAAGATATGACCAATGTGGTTGTTATTTGGCAGGTTAGAAAAAAAAAAACTGCAATTTGTTTTTGCACAAATAGAAAAAGGGTAATCAGACCAGCAATGTTGATGGAGGAAATAAAGGCAGCTGCTAGGGCGAGACTCTCAGGCAGTGAGGACGGTGTGAGACTCCCACCCATCAGAACCAGACCGCCAACCGCTGTCAGACCTGTTGAAAAGCAGCATAATAAAAGTGGAAACTATTTTAAGTTTGGACCATTTTTTTCATATTGAGTGCCGAGGCTCAAATCATTACCTGAGATGGCGTTTGTCACGGACATTAAAGGCGAGTGGAGCGCGGGGGTGACACCCCACACGGTGTGGTACCCCACGATCCCGGCCAGGCCGAAGGTCGTTACCATTTGCGTGAACGCGGCGTTGGGCGAGATGAGGCCCAGAGCCAGACAGGTGGACAAACCTGCAGGAGTCAGCAAAGGACAACTACTTAAGCTGTCTAACCGAAAATAACTTTTTAGAAGTTTAGAAGTGCTGGCATTAATGTTTCAGCTTTGCATGTCCTCCCCCAACCTGAAGTATAGATGCCAGCATTAGTCATTGTGCGTTTGAAGGGAGAAACTGCAGCCACTTTCTCAGCCTCCAACTCTGCCACGGATTTCTGTTTCACCGGTGGTGGTGGGACGGTCTTGGGAAGTGGCGCCGGGAACATATTCTGTCCATCCTGTTGACGCACCAAACATATGCAGGATTGTGAGAACGGATGACAGAGTTACATCAACACAATAACGCAGCAGTTTTCTGTGAGAAACATCTTGCATTGTGGTAGACCTCCGACTCCAAACGCAAATTTAAAGGTTAACATGAACAAACAGCAATCAAGAAATATTTACTAGTGGGTTTAACGAGGGCGAAACTGATATCTAACATTGAGGTTGCACGCTTTGCCTTCAATAAACAATGTGTCAGAGGTAAAAATTCCTGGAAAAGTCAATTATGAAGCGTTCATAACATTCTTATTGGTGGAGCAATTTAAAGCCGGGGATTGGGTTCTATAATCATTTGGAAATCAACAAGCTCTGATACCCAGGAGGCAGCAATGAGTGCCAGCAGAGCTAAAGATTACAAATCAAACCCACCTTCATTACAAGGGTCCCGCGGATCACGTGGTCCATTGTTCCATAGTCAAAATCCTCTTTGGGTTCATAGTGGAAGTACTCCTTGTCGGGGCTGATGGCCTTCAGAAGCTTCAGTACGTTGTTGGAGTACAGAGTGCTGGCTTGGGTGGCCATGCGGCTGGGCAGGTCCGTGTAGCCAATGTGGGTCACGTTCTTATTCAAGAAAACAAAATCAGAGCATTTGGGAGAGGGGGCAGAATCATTCACGCTCTGTACTTAAGTACAAGTACAGATACTTGAGTTAAAAAAAAGGTCTGGTAAATATATTAAATAAATAAATAGATCAATAATTAAATGGATCAATCAATCAATCTTTTATAGTTTCTTAGTTTTTTTTACTGGCTGAATGCAATAGTATCGCATAATCATGACTTAGTAAGTCAATGACTGATCGGCGCTTGGGCTATGGGGAGATGTTGCGCTTCACAGTGAGTTTTATCTTTTAATTCATTTACTGGCTTTACTCTAACAGGACAGTCATAAATAGAAACAAACACCGGTGCATAATGAATGAATGAATGAATGAATAAATAAATAAATAAATAAATAAATAAATAAATAAATAAATAAATAAATAATCACCTTGTGAATGTGCAGCTCTCCAGGCCTGGTGGTCTCTATGTTACCACCCGCCTCGGCAGCCAGATCCACTACCACAGAACCATCCTTCATGGACTCCACGAATTCCTTTTTGATCAGAATAGGAGCCGTCTTTCCTGAACACAAGACAATAATCATGAGAAAATGAGAAGTCTCAATGCAGACCAACGTATGGACCACTTTTTGGCAAGACAGCCGGGACGCATGAATGCAGTGCCAGGGTCAGAGTGACTGACCTGGAATCAAAGCGGTGCTGATGACAATGTCGACTTCTTTGCACTGCTTGGCAAACAGCGCCATCTCAGCTTCAATAAACTCCTTTGACATTTCTTTGGCGTAACCGCCGACCCCGTCGCCAGACTCTTTGACGTCCACTTCTAGAGGTTCCGCCCCAAATGACTTGAACTGTTCCAAAGCTGCTGGTCTGATCAACACCAAACAGTTCACGTAAAACCATTTGGGCATTTATGTATTCTTTGTTATCTATCTTTAGGCCATACACTAATTTTTTCATTGGCAAGACAATTCAATGCGCACGTAAAAGGACCATGTCAGTTGTTTTGATACTTCTCTAAGTGGCACTGTTGGTTTGAATAAAAGAGTCACCGTGCTTTTAGAATGTTAAACGGAGATCACCGTCTACAGAAAATAATATAACTGATTCATGAAACTAATTTGAAGCTTCATTTCCCATCACTACTGTTAGTCATGTTTTTTCCACCACTGCCTTCCTTTGCTATGTGACTTTTCTGCTCACTCAAGGCAGCACAATGCTTTACTAATAAGGTTTGTTTACTACTGTAGAAGGCCAAAAGTGGCACAAGTTGTGGAAAAATGTTAATAGTGACAGTAAAACAAAGTGGTCATAATACTAATGCACAGTAGCCATTCTACTAGTATGCCAAAGTTCTCCTAAAAGTCAGAACAGGGAGCATACTCATACATACATGGACCGCACACTGGATATTGAATAAATCCTGAAATAGCTTTAGTAAAAGCCATTTATTAGATATCATTGATGTAAGCCAGTTCAGTATACTCGTCAAACCACGAGGGTGCACGAATAGAACAAGTTTTATTTCTCCGTACACCTAGAAGTGTCTCTACTGCAGCACCGCAGTTTAATACTACGATTAAATTGCATCCTCGTAGGCTTAAAGTGGCATTACTAGTGATAATGAATATTAGTAGTAAGATACAATTGTTCTACTAGTGCACCCTAGTCAGTCTTACAAGTGTGATGAATTCTACCTTGTGTCAAATCCTCTGACAATGGCTCCCATGGATTTGGCTGCCCCTGCGGCTGCCAAACCGGCTACACCTCCTCCAATCACCAGGACCTGAAGAAAGCACATTTTACTTTGGAGAGTAGCAACAAGAAAACACACACACACGAAAAACAGCTTTAATGATATTAATGAGGATTTTACCTTAGCTGGTGGTACTTTTCCTGCTGCTGTGATCTGGCCAGTGAAGAATCTACCAAAGTGGTTGGCAGCCAGAACAACAGCCTTGTACCTAAAAAAAAAAAAAAAAAAAAATCCAAGATGTTCCTGTCACTGATAGACCCTCTTGATCAAAAAGTACGTTTTCCACTGATAGGCCATAGGTATATAATTATAGGTCCATCTGTATAGAGATACGATATATAAGCTATAAGTGATATGAGAAATTCTATTGAATTGAGGAGTTTTATTTCAACAACAATAATACTTAGCTGGCATGTTGGACTTCAAGAGGTTCATTTGGTCAAATGTAGTCCTTTGCCATTATTACTATGTGTTGAAGTAAGTTGAGGAGCTTTTTAAAACAAAAGTAATGCTTTACCACCATCTGGTGGAACTATGTGGAAGTCAGTTGAAGAATTTCATTCTGCAAAAAAAGTAGTGCAATGCTGCTACCTTGTGGCATCTCTGTTAAAGATTTGAGGAGGTTAATTTAGACAAAAGTAGAACTTTGGTTCTATCTTAGTGCAAAAGCATTCTGTAACAGCCTTGATTTTCTGAGATGTTTCCACAATAGTAGATGTAAAAAAGTGAATTCAAAGCAGATAAATGGATCCAATGTCAGCTGCCAGGGTGCACCCTGGGCTTGTGGACAGAAAATCAATCACAGCACAATTAGACAAACAACCGTTCTCATTCACACTGCTGAAACGCAATACAGTCAATTTGTAAAATATTTTCTATTGGACCACAGCTGCAGCCAACACATCGATTGGATTTCTCTCGGCCCTCACCCGGCAATGTTGGCCATGGAGCTGAGTGCGTCATAGCCTTGCGCAATGGTGACTCTGGGCACCTGGTCCATAGCCAACACCGTGCTCCTCCTTTCTGACAACTTCTTCATCAGCTCCGGATTCTGAGCCGGATAGACGAAGCTCACCAGGGTGGACATTGGCTTCAGAAGGTCTGCCTCGCTCAGACTGGGTGCTCGAACCTACAGCAGAACATGAGCACTTCAATTATGCACATAAGGCTTAATACAGACCGGTGGTGGATGGTCAGACGGGGCAAACCTTGAGAACCAGGTCTGATCCAAGGGCCCCTTTGACGTCCGTGATGCTGGCGCCAGCATCTTTGTATTGCTGGTCAGAAAACTTGGAGTCCTCACCAGCTCCACTCTCCACCTTTACACTGAAGCCTTGCTTGACCAGCGCCTGCACCCCAGCAGGAGACAGCGCCACACGGCGCTCGTTCTGGAAGGTCTCCTTGGGAACACCAACCACCAGCTCCTTGTAGAGAACACCTGCAAATCAGATGAGCACAAAACATAGTAATGCAAAATTGCAGGTTGTGGTTTTATGAGCCTTTTCATGTTTGTCCCCACAATCCCTCTCCTGCTGCCCGATACAGATTAGTTGAGGTGCCATGCCGCAGATTAAAACCAGCATTTTCTAAAGCAGGGATGTCCACCCCTTGATGCAGGCCGTAATTAATTTTATTACAATATGCGGCGGGGCAATAACAAAATCTGGCTGAACATTGGGCATCTTTCTTCTAGATGCTCGCCATCTGGATGTTTTCTTCCATCTGTGAGGCTTCATTAGGCCTTCTAAACTCCTTTCTTTGTTTTGATTCAAACTTTAAAAGAGTCAACCACAGTCATTATTGAAATCTAGTGAGTGACAAACTATTTGAAAAAATAAAGCTAACGACGCCAAAATAAATATATACAAATAAATAATAAATAAACAAAATAATAATAATTTCAGGCATGGTTATACACATTAATGATACCTAATATGGATCATAAAATGTATCAAAATATGCTGACTTGTGAATTTTTGGGAAACAAAAAAAAAAACTGTTTTCCAACTTTACACCAAGTGCCACCTAAAAACAGCACTTGGTGTAAAGTTTGAAAACCTCTCATGTAAAACAATTGAGACTTTATTTTAAACAGACAATACACTGTAGTTTTTTTTATTGTTTCTCCAAGCACTAGAGTACAACCACGTGTGAATGGCTGAGTGCAAGTATCAGGTTAACATTTCTCTCCATAAATGGCGCCGTGACCTCGCTTCCATGGCGACACGAATAGCAGGTGACTGGCTGCCGGCCAGCGTGGCTCAGGCCTGTTACACTCCAACACAGATAGCGGTGCTTGGCAAGTTTGAAAAAGTTGCTATGGAAAATAACTTGCACGACTCTTCTTAAACATTAACTTACAAACACTTTGAGGGTGAACAAATCCGATCCTTGATTTATTTTTAGGTGAGAATTGTCCAGAGTCAAGTTTGTATAGGTCACCTTTATCTGACCTCTCACATGCTAGCAGTACAGAAAGCTTTTCCATTTGTGCAGTTTTTTCCTCTGCAAAGAAGCCTCAATATTGTTTTTTTTAATGCTATATTGCTATCCTACCTTTGTTGGCCTGTTGGTCCCATAACGCAGGGAAAGTCCTAAAATTCCTCCTTGCTGGTATCTTCTGACGGACCCCTCGGTGGAGCAAAGTGAGAGACGAGCTGGAGAGGCAGTGCAGGAGGGTCGACATGGCCACGGCGCGTCTGCCCGGAGACTCCTTCTGGGTCTGTCATGGGAGTTAAGATTTAAGTTAACACTAATTTTACTGATGAGTAACACAAACAGGCTTCGACATACACCTTGGCTGTGCGTCCCAAGAGAGCTAGCAGACGTAGCAGAGTGACATTTCAGTTCGATGGGACAAACACACATCCCGGACCTTCGCGAGATCTGGAATTATGACGGCACAGGTGGAAAGTGTGCCAAGTGCGTTCCGGCTAGTTGAGCAGGCAGTAAGCGGAGAAAGTTAACCAGGGACAGCAAATGTTTTGAGGATTAAATGGGGTCATTAGGACAAACAGGTTGTAAGACAAACATGTGATGTTTGCAGATAGCGGTTTAGTGATGCAAGAGTGGTGAAGGAGGCATGTTTTAAATGGTGTTTAAATATGATTAATAGCGTTCTTTGATATGTAGTCATTCCTCTTTTAGTGCATAAAGTTTTTAAACCAAAATCCGTTCTTGAAATAAACAGGAGGGTTGTGACCTTTTTGAAACTGAAAGCTATGTACATACGTGAAAGGCTAAAATATTTGCTCGTATTTATATTCCGCTGAGTACGTTTTTTGCAATTCATCTATTGCCCTTGTAGCCCCCTCTCTCTACCTGGATACTTGACACACCCAATGCAGGTAAACTGGGAAAGAGGATGCAACTGGCAAAAAAAAAAGGCAATGAAGGCATGAGTCATTAAATCCTGAAGCTAGCTGGAAAATAATTATAAATAGTGATTTAACAAGGTAGTAAAATACAAACATTAAACTATAAATATGATATATAGTGTGTACTGTCTAGGAGAAGAAATTTATGATTTTTAATTCTTCAAATTCCAGTTGGTTTGGAGTCTATAGGGTGTACAAAAATGTAATTTTTAGAAATATTATATGTATTCTCGTATTGTTTTACAGTTATAATAAAGTGTTTCTGCAGACCGCAGAGGAATCTTACACCTGTTTAATTCTAATGTAGTAGGTATTCCATGATCAGCAGAGGTTATCACCACTCTGTCTCAAAATTGCATTCTTCCTTTACTCCATTGGAATGCAGTAAGGCTTTAAATTACACTTTTAGAAATTGGGAATAATGCATGAAATGTCTCCCTTGTCCAACAAATCCTAAATAAAGTAAGATGGTAAAACAGCAACATTTTCAAGTACTGAGCAATACTAGTGTAAATTGAATGTTTCAATACAGTTAATGAGGCTTTAAAACACTCCTTTTGATGGTCTTCAATTGTTGCCAGAGCCGACAGAGTACAATTTGATGTACCACAGCAGATATATTTACATTGAAGAAAGTGTCACGTTGCAAAAATCAGACAGTCACCCAAGGGAAGTAATTATGCATTTGCATTCACACATAATTCATACAAAAAAAGGAGGCGAGGTGGACAGCGTAGAGAAAGTTAACCACGAAATAACATAAACAATATCCCTCGTGTTTCTTTGCTTCACCAAACTTCACTGTGTCATTGCCAGACTTGCCTTTTTTAGGATTTCCACCGGGGTCAATAGTTCAATAGTCTGAGAAGCAGGTAGAGCCGTGCAACTGTCCACATTCAACCCAAGCACCTGTCACCTGGCTCCTGCCTCCCGCACGTCCACGTACACACACGTACAATCTCGGAAACGACCTTCTGGTATCAGGATCGCGCCGCGCCTGCATTACTATTTATGGATAAATAGGAAACCATGTGACTAGTACTCATGACCACCCTGAGTGAAGAAGAGCTAAGCACTTTGCAGACGCCACTCAAATACTGCCGGCAAATCGAATTAAAGGTTTAGGTTTAGCGAGTCAAAACCCAGACAAACATTAGAGGACATTTTCATTGTACATGCCAAAAGCATTTCTTGCAATCAAGCAAAGATTTGTGCATATTTTCCTAAAACTTTTTTCCATTCATTCATTTCCTTCTCTGTACACGTAGGGGCGCTAAATAGACAGTCAAGTGACATAAAATGTTGGCCAACCATAATGCATCATGGTTTGAAAAAAATGATACACTAATAAGGAATAAATAGGCTAAAAAGGTTCAGCAACAGGTGTAATTATTATTTTATCCTGCAACTTCATGTATTACAACGAATGGTGAAATCCATCTTATGCACATCAAAGTTGCAAAAAAAGAAAACATCTCAAAACAGTGATGCGCAAATGAAAACAACTAAAGACATTTTCAGCATCTAAAATACGTCAGACAATGATGGTGATTGCAATAATAATAATAATAATAATAATAACAATAATAACAATAATAATAATAATAATAATGATAATAATAATAATAATATCATCAACAACAATAATAATAATAGTCATAATAATCATTATTATTATTACAATATATAGTATATTAATAAATATATAATAAATAATAATAAAATAATAACATATATTCATTTAATATCATTATTATTATTATTATTATTATTGGTATTTGCATTATTATTACTACTATTATTATTATCACATATGTTAATGGAATAAAAGTAAAAAGGGATAACTTTTCAAAGAGGGCACTCATATTTTCAACAATTATTTGACGAGTCTACAGTTTTATTGTTATAGTCGAAATACGGAAGTCAGACAGGAAAACGTTTTGGTTGGCCATCTTATCTTCATGCCACATGGCTATTGTAAACATTACTTTTTCGACGTCTCGTAGCTTGTACGTGTATCATAAATACGGTACAGAATTGGGTTGCACAAATTTATTTACTTGAAGCGAAATGGTGGCTCGTAGTTTACATAGTCACCACTCACCGGTGACTTTTAATTCGTAGCTACTAGCTAATAGCATAGCTAACACTAGAATTAAATACGAACATCATGTATTTCTTCTCTGGACAGTAGAAGTGGACTGAAAGTAATAGTTACTTGACGATGACGTCTCTGAAGCTGTTGCCAGTCGAATCATCAGACCGGGGCTCGCAAAGATGCAGGCTGGGTCCAGGTTTGATGGCAGCGCTGGGCTTGACTGCGGGCTCCCCGGTGCTGGTGTCCCTTCCCGAGGGAAGCTGCCTGTGCAGCGCGTGGCCCAGGCCTGACTTGGCTGATGGCTTCTTACAGTTGGACATGAAGTCTTGCTCGCCATATCTCGTCAGGCAACCCACGTCACGCCTCACCCTGGATCCCGAGCAAGTCATATCCGTCCCGTGTCCAAAACTGAAAGGAATGAAAATAAGCGTGGTCGTCCAAAGTGTTGATTTCAAGAGAAACAGCCCACCTCGTTTTATTCATGAGCTCGTGAAAGACATGTTGAAAGGTGCCTTAGTGCATAAGGAGCATGTCATAAATCTGGAGGATTTTGATATGGACATTCTCCATGTTGTCATTAAAGACATCTATCCGGATTCTAACACAGCTGGACTTGTAACTTCCAAAACTAGTGTGAATATTGCTGACATCCAAACTGTCAGGCACTTCAAGAGCCATCTGCAGGGTCAGGTCACTGTACCTTTGGGGGGCCTGGATGAGGTCAGCTTGCATTCATTTGAACGAGGAATCTTGCCAAGATTATTCCAAAGCACTCAATCTAAAAACACAACTTTTAAAATCCCTTTTCTTCTCTAGGTGAGTGCGTCGCTAAGAGAGATGTTGCAGCTACCCCTTCTCTATCCAGCCACCCTTGATTCTCTTGGGGTAGCGTGTCCCAGAGGCGTCCTTCTTGTGGGCCCTCCGGGTGTTGGAAAGACACAGCTGGTTCGCAAAGTGGTTGGAGAAGTCGGAGCCATCCTTGTGGTGGTCAGAGGGCCAGAGGTAAAGTGATTTGAAGCCACGACAGTACCTGTATGTCTTGTCCATCTGTGGGATTGAACTTTTCAGGTTGTCCGTTCCCGCCCGGGCGAGAGCGAAGAGGTGTTGCGAGGCGTGTTCGCGCAGGCTCGTGCTGCAGCAGAGGAGGGTCCGTGTGTACTCTTCCTGGATGAGTTGGACTCCCTTTTTCCGAGAAGAAGCGGCTCGTCCGCACCGGAGAACCGCCTGGTGGCTCAACTCCTCACACTGATGGATGGGGTGGATCGATCAGATCGCTTCCTCGTCATCGGTGCCACCAACCGCCCAGACAGCTTAGATCCGGCCCTGCGCAGGCCTGGAAGATTTGACAGAGAAGTAAGAAAATATAGATAAAACACTCAAATGAATGTGTGAATCATGACAGACATAACTTTATCTTTAGGTCATCATTGGGCCTCCTACCTTGTCCCAGAGAGCAGCGATCTTGTCTGTTTTGTGCGAGAAGATGCCGGTGTGTCCCAGCGTGGATATAACGGAGCTGGCACAGAGAACCACAGGTTATGTCGGGTCAGACCTCAGCGCACTCTGCAGGGAGGCGGCCATGCATGCTATGCGGGAAAACGCAAAGGTGAATCCAACGATGCAGCATACGAAACAGATTGTTGTTTATGTAACGTGATCATTCTTGTGGACATTGTAGATATAAGGAGATGATGGTCCTGTCTGTTTTCATGTTTTGTGAAATGTTGAGCTACCTTGTTACCTTTTCACACAGGGTTCAGGGGAGCACATGGTGGCCCTGAAACATTTCCTTGAGGCTCTAAAGTTGGTGCGGCCGTCCTGCCTGCGGAGCAGCCTGGGCCGGACGGACCTCGCTCCTGTGGCCTGGGAGCAGATCGGAGGTCTTGAAGACATCAAGCTGAAGCTCAGACAGGTGAATTTTTATATTGGTGATAATATAATTTACAGTTAATATAGTTTAGCATTTTGATCAGGACTCACATCTAGGAGGAACTGGAGGATCATTCACACCAGCGCTATCCTACTTGACATGTGCTACAGAATGTGTGCAAAGCACTACGTTTATCTAAATGAAGCTCCTCAATTCAACTTAGTTTCTTAGCACCGAGATGCTAAATGATACCTTTAATACCTGTGTGTTTATTTTTATAGAGTATCGAGTGGCCAATGATGTACCCCGAAGCCTTCTCCCGCCTGGGTCTGTGTCGCCCCCGTGGTGTCCTTCTCTATGGGCCTCCGGGTTGCGCCAAGACAACACTGGTCCGAGCGGCAGCCTCGGCCTCAAATTGTACCTTCCTGTCCGTCAGTGGTGCTGACCTCTATTCGCCCTATGTGGGAGACTCGGAGAAGGCTTTGTCACAGGTACTTTGGCGTCACGATGTATTCATGTCTTCTTTTTTTTTTGTTTCATCCGCAAACTCATCTCTGTTGTACAGCTGTTTCGCCAAGCCCGGGCTTGTGCTCCCTGCATTCTTTTCCTGGATGAGATCGACTCTGTGATCGGCTCACGGTGCAGCGGTCAGACGGCCAACAGTGTTCAGACTCGACTCTTGTCCGTGCTCCTCAACGAGATGGATGGCGTCGGCCTGAAGACGCTAGAAAGGAGGGGGACGCAGAAGATCCTTCAGGTAGAGGGAGCAGAGGCGAATCACACTACAGAACAGGTTAGAGCACACGTGTCAAACATGCAGTGCACAAATACTATAATGTGTGTGACTTTTGTCTGTTTATTTCACTACACTGTCTTTTATTATGTCATTGAATCTATTCCTGTTTCAACCAAAGATTTATTTGGCATTTTCCTACAAATACATTTTTTAATTGACATGCATGTAGAGAAAATAATTCCTGCATTTGTGCTCTTTAACAGCTGGACAGCCAGGAAGTGTGCAACAAAGACGTGATGGTCGTAGCAGCCACAAATCGACCCGACTGTTTGGACAGCGCCCTTCTGAGGCCTGGAAGACTGGACCACATTCTCTATGTGCCACCACCGGACCTGCAGGTTAGATTTCATTCAGTCACACATTCTCAAAACTGTAAGATCATTGGCGAAAGAGTGTTACAATTCTGCACAAGACTGTTTTTTTTAACATAATATAGAGTCAATAGCATCAAAATTGTATGGCTGTAGTAGCTCCATTCCATAAATATTTATCAAACATTCCAAGGAATCCGTTTTGTGGTATTATGTTCTTGATTTAAACACCAAAATGTGATTTATGAATTTAGGCCACTGATTTAATCCTGACACATAATGTGAAATGTCATATACGTACGGGCTAATTAGCATAGAAGTTGCAATAATTACCGAAAAATCCTTCAGTCAACTGCAACCTATCTGGATTTGTTTGGAATATGCATCATTTTCTCCAACCGATTTATAGTTTTATCATACTGAACACATTCTTTTTTTGAAAAATTTGGGTTGTCTTGTGTTTAGGCTCGTCTTGCCATCCTGAAGGTGTGCACAAAGTCTATGCCTGTGGCTCCCGATGTGTGTATGGAGGAGCTGGGTGCCGGCACTGATCTTTACTCTGGAGCTGACCTGGAAAATCTTTGTAAAGAGGTAAAAGAAATTTTGCAGGCTAGGAATTTTCTCAAAAGGGGCAAGTATCTGAAAACTTGTTTTTGTCAAACAGGCTGCTCTACTGGCATTAGAAGAAAATATGGAGGCGTCTAGCATCAAACACGAACACTTCCTGCAGTCTCTCAAGAAAACCAAGCCGTCCCTTACAGCCCAGCAAATCCAAACGTACCAGATAGCATCTTAGAAAAAAATATAAAGTTCCACCAACATTTCTTTTTTAATAAAACAACAAAAACCTGCACATTGGTGTCTTCAATGTTCCCTCTTCTCGAAATGAGTTCTCCCTTTGGGTTGCAAGGGGGCGCTGTGCACTATTAAATATATTGATCCACTACTTTAATGGTTGGCAAATCCTCCCTTGGTGAATAGCAGAGCAGGAAGCTGTGTGTACGTGCCTGTTACCTCGTCGTTGCAGCCTATATCAATCCGGAGTAGGCGGAAGGGATGCGCCACTGTCTCACAAACCCGAGAGCTACTCGACAACTAAAGGTGAGGGGTGCTATATGCTGATGACACTGCCGGCAAATGTTGGATCTGTTCAATGGGAAGAAGCCAGGAATTTACTAAACTGATGATTGGCTTTTAAGAGGGAACTTCTTGGAAATTTACCAGAAATTTTCGACATAGCTAATGGAGAAATATGGCCTGTTTTTCATCAGGTATCAAAGGACCGGTACAAAATGAAAGGATTTTTCCAAATGTTAAAAAAGAAAAAAGAGGTGAGTCTGGATGATATTTGTGAGTGATAAAGCTGAGGATGGTGTTATTTTCTAAAAAAAAATGTTTTTAAATAATATAAAGAATATACTATGTACATATAAATGTTATTTAATGATGATCCCTATCCAATTACATGCAGCTGATTCCGCTGATCGGGTTCATGGCTTTCGCCGCAACAGGAGCCACCACAGCATCCTTCTACTTTCTTTTCACCAAAACGGACGTCATGTGAGTAGCAGGAGTGCTGTGGTTGCCGGCTGTTTGGTTTTGTCTTTTATCAAAGGTTTGATTATGTTGCATTTGTATTGTTTTCAGTTTGAATAAGACCTCCAATCCAGAACCATGGGAAAGAGTGGATCCATCCAAGCCCCAAAAGGTGAAAAAACATCACATTTTGGTTTGTTTTTAAGCAATTTTGGTTGAATTTGGAGCTGCGATGAAAATAGAAGTTTCCTAAGGGCCTGTGAAAGCTGCTGTGTCACAGAGGAAGAAATGTTATTAAATAAGTCTGCCTTCCAGAAAAATTGATATTAATGCGTGCGCCTGCATGCCAATGAGCGAGTCTGCTTTGAGTGCCCTTCTATCTATCCATGACCACACTCTGAATTCAATAGAAATGGCACGACACTTTATATTACTTTTAAACAAAATCAAGACAAAATAATGATAATGAAGACAAAAACCCTGGTAAAGTTTGTTTTTCTGTTATATAAGCACAGTATTATCTTACTTCACTCCATTATCTTGCAGTTGCTTACAAAAATATTTAAAGACCTTGTTTAGTGAAAATAAATGTCCGGTAAATGTGTCCCACTACTTCTGAGTGCTGTTAAAAACCCAAGCAAATTTGAATCACTGCAAAAAATCAGAAAGTATCTAAAAATTAAATCATGCAATGTGATCCTTGTTCTGTCTGGCCCCCTTGCAGCTTATCACCATCAATCAGCAGTGGAAGCCAGTGAAGGAACTGGAGCTGGTGAAGAGTCTCATCAAGTGAATGGCGCTCTAACCTCTCGTGACCTCGCTCCCCTTAGCACCCACTCATCAGTCGAACAGAATCCTTTGCGCACGAGCCAGTTTGTGTTGATATCATGTCAGTGTGCGGAAACGCTTTTGTTCCTGTCTGCTCTTCAGCTGCATGACCGCAAAAATCATCTGCAAACATTAGTATGCTGACAGGAAGTAGCTTGCACTGTGCCTGTAAATGTACAAATTAAAATGGGACGCCGGTGAAAAATCTACTGTAAGATTGCTAATAAATTATGTGTTCATCGCGATAGTGACTTTTACTGGCCAGCTATGTCAACACCACTATACTTTTCAAGGCTAGGAAATGTTTATAGACTGTGTAGATCATAATTATGCGCTGTAAATGACATTATATTTCTTAGCTTTATTGTTCATCTATGTAAACAACTACACTATCAAGGGCTATCTATCCATCCATCCATTTCCTGTACCGCTTGTCCCCACGGGGGTCATGGGGACCTCCAGCCCTCCCTGTGTGGAGTTTGCATGTTCTCCCTGTGCCTGCGTGGAGTTTCTCCAGGTCCTCCCACATCCCAAAAATACGCTTGGTAGGCCGATTGACCACTCCAAATTGCCTATAGGTGTGAGTGCGGATGGTTGTTCGTCTCTGTGTGCCCTGGAATTGGCTGGCAACCAGTTCAGGGTGTCCCCCACCTACTACCCGATGACAGCTGGGATAGGCTTTAGCACGCCTGCGACCCCCATGGGGACAAGCAGTACAGATAATGGATGGATGGATTTAGCTACGTGAATAACTACACTACAGATTTATTGATAACAGCTCTAGACGAGACGTTATCAGTGAACAACTACTCCCTTCCAACCAGTTTATGGATAAGTGAGCGTCCACCTACACCAACAATTTTCTTTATAATGGAGAATGATCCACTCAATGTTGTGTGGCACATGCACGTGGCTAGACCCAGCTCCGAGTCTTGCCTCATCAATGATTCACGCATCACAATGACTGAGTGTGGGCAAGGGTTCAGGATATCACGTTCATCCTTGCATTATTTTTTTCCCTTTGCAGTGAAGCGTTGTGTTGATAGCTGCCTCCACTCGTGTCACGTCATGTTGTAACAAGTCAAGGGTTTCTGTATCTAGGGACGTTCATTGTGCTATACCGGGTGGCGGTGAAAGGCTATTTAAGGAAACAATAGCAAAGTGGGAAGGATGTAAAGTGCTGGAAGACATTTTCAGACAAAACTGTGTCGAATGCCTCACAACATATAAACAACTAAGGTGGTTTGATCAAGACAATTATTGATTATTGGTTACTTATTTGAACAACTATGTGAACTGTGTGAACAATGTGAATCAATACACTCCCAAATTCTATTATTACATATATAGGTGTCATAAGACTCTTGATTAGACCTGTGACACATTACAATTTAGGGATAAATTTAGACTGAATACTGTCTCTTGTTCACACAACATGACGTACAACATTTGTGTTTGTAAGTCACGTAGGCTTGGTGTGTGCAAACACTTTCACTTTTATGGTCACACAGACGCTGCCTAGAAACCCAGGCACACGCCCTTTTACTTTTCACTTGTCATGTGAGGTTAAATTCCTCATGGCAATTATTTTAAAATATGTGATGCATTCTGCACACATTTAATATGGACTCATCAATGATGCCATCATTTCATAGGCTAAAAGGTACTAATCCTTTAAACCAAGCTGCAATCAGCAAATGCAGCCATCCTGAAGCTACATTTCAGTGCAGTATTACTATGCTGTATAAGTGGACCACCATGTGGACGGAAAAGGACATAACAGTCTACGTGGTGTGTTTGTCGGTCTTCACTTCATTATCACTCTAACACTGTCAAAGAAGCATTGGATTAATGCATTGTTGAATATTTTTCAATGTGTATTCTTCAAATCCTGCACGTCCTATTCAAGGCAAATAAATCAGACACGACAATACATAACCAAGTTTACCCTCTCATAAAAAACGTTATACTGTGGCTGAAACAAAGTATTTTATTTCAAAACAAAAGTGATCATGATGTGTTTCAATGATTAATACAAGCAATATGAACAACATTACTATTTGTGAATGCCAAGTCACTTAGAAAACAAAGAAGTTGGCTCAGCGTTATAACACTGTCAGTCATCATTAAGGTACAGCAGCTATCATGGCACAACTCCAAAGTGATTCCAAAGTCGAGCGCTTTCAGAATTTAATTTGAATACTAGTGTGGCTCATGTCCGCATTATTGTTTAATATAAAGTGACTTTGGTTAGTACTGTGAGGTGTATTAACTGATTCAGTCAGCCGACTGGCCACAGCTGTACATTGCGGGTTAACTTAGGAAAGCTGTTTGAGCTTTATTACATATCATTGACATCCATCTTAAGGTCCACATATACCTTACTAGAGAAAAAAAATAAAAATAAAAACTACAAATTCTACTTTTTCCACATCTCTGACTTTACTAGTGGCAATGGTAGTGCATAGATGTCAACTAGTATGCCAAAGTATGTCAAGTAGTATGTGCCCCCCTCCTACTAGTATGCTAGTTTGTGAATTTCATAAGGTGGTGAAAATACATTATTAGTAAAGAACCATGTTGTGCTGCTTTGTTTTAGAAGTGAGGACAAATAGTGTATTAGCACACAGACCTCAACGCTGCATATGAAGGCCATTAAATGCTCAAACAACTTTCCACAGATAAAGTAACAGAGTTTAAAGTCACAACAACAAAAAATATACACCGGTCATGTAAAATACAGATAAATAGGCCTTAATGGTGAATGAAGAGATTGTGCTGAAGGTTTACCTTCCTTAACTGAACACGTCAAAGGTCAGTCAAAATTGGCCAAAGAGCAGTCAAGTCACGGGCAGCGGCAATCCTTTCACCGAGAGGGTGTTACTACTGCTCACGTTCCACGTTATTTTCGGTGAGTGGAACATCCAAGTACCTTCTGCCTGAACTTGCCAACACATGGCTCCGCAGAAATGCATAAAGAAGAAGAAGTGAAAGCAGTTGAAAGCAGCCAATGTCTTTAAGTGCTGAGCTGCTCACAGTGTGCACAGGTGCGCACGGGCCTCCGCCTGTGCGTCTGGACCTGGACCGTGCATCTTGTCAGACTGTAGGTGTGAAGCAACAGGTGACGAGCCTTTGCTTGGACATCCTCCCAGTTGCTGGCACTTAAGGGCTCTGGCAGCAAAACAATGCAATATAAGATTGGAGAAGCAAAGTCCTCTAAATTCCAAGGAGTGGCTAGCAAAACCAGCCAAGTTGTTGTGGCTACATTGATTTTTGAAACAACAAATAGGAGAGGCACTCACAGGCATACATTCTTTATCCTCTGCACAAATAGTAATAATATCGCAGCTTAGACTTCTGTTCTTTGGTTGAGATCTTCACTGTGTAAGCTCATTCTTTATTTTTCTTATATTGGTATAGTACTGGTTTGTACTAGAGTTTGAATTTTGAAGTCAACTATGGAACAAAAACAAGATCAACTGGGGTTTTGGTTATTATAAGGTCATGACCAGGATTTTAGAGCGTGAATATTTCTGTTCTGACAGCTTCAGTGACGCGTCACGCTTTGGTTAAAAGAGGAAGAACCGGACTGGTGCTTATGTTCAACTGGCCTCAGGCTTTCTTGGATTTGACTTTACTTTCAGCTTGTTTGTGGATTTTTTTTTTTTTAACACATACAGACAGTCAGTCAATTCTTCTTTTACCGCATATGGATTTTTAAACTAAGATTAGTTTTTTTCACTAATGTACATACGTAAACCATCCATTTTCAAATTTGACTTTGCTTGAAAAACTGTGCCGGTTGTGAAACAACTACAATAATTAATCTTGGTAAAAAATGCAGTATTTTCTGTACAGTAGACTACTACCTCATTTTTGTAGACAATATTTTATTAATTTCTAAAATCGGTAGAGGGCACTTCAACTTCCACTTTTAAAAATCATAATTGTGTCATTCATTGTCTACACTGCAGCAAGTTATTATATTGTGATTTATTCATTTTAGAAAGAAAAGTAGAGGAAATCACCCACTGATCCAAATATTGATCAATTCTGTAATACAGTCGTTAAAAGAAAATCACGTGTTGAATATAGAATGAAACCTGTATTACTCTGAACATGCAATTCAGTCCACTAATTCCACTTAAAAAAGTTCAATTAAAAAGGCAGTTTTCATGGCTTTCCATTGCTCCAATGTAGCCACCTTAGAACTAAAACACAACTTAAATGTAAAGACTTGCACCTGGAAATGACAAAAATAGGGGGGGGGGGGGGGGGGGGGGAAATCCCCATCATAGGGTAGTTTCATTTGCATTAACACAGCTAAAATGGTTCAAGAAAAGGGAAGCAGTTGACAATGGCCAGGAGCAGAGTTTTAAAAATAGATTTGAGTCACGTAACCAAGCCAAATCACATTTACCTCACATTCCTGGGAATTAACAAGAAAGTATGCCAAGTAATATCAATGCATGAATATGTGCATATGGTACTGAAGAGACTCACTTAGTTGAAGATGCACAAGTGCTGCGGTTTTATCTGCAGTCAGCGCCCAAACATTTAACTCGTCCACCGACTGCACGTCCTCCAACTTTAAGAGATCTTCTTTGATCTGCACTGTGTCCAGATGACTCGGCACACCTAGGCGGTGTACAAAAAGGAGAAAACCACACCATGAATCATTCTTAAGAACACAAGTTTGCACACTTGCCAAGAATCTGACACTTACCTTCCAGCACAATGACTGTTGTGTCACGTATGATGCGGATTGTGGTGAACAGAACCAGAACCGAGAAGATGTAGGTACAAATTGGATCCGCAAGTTTATACTCGGGCTGAAGAGATAGAGAGGTGATATCACGTTGACAAACTGCAAAAATACAATCCAATCATAGTATGCAACAACCGAAGCAAACGGTTTAACAGCAAATTGCTGAATTTTTTAAAAAGTTTATACATTAAGAATTGAATTTCCATAAGATTCACGCAAAAGTGAGTACACCAGTCACAACTTCTCAAGCCCCGCAACACAGAGTCACATGACATGAAGCCTCAGATGCAAAATTGCTAATTGGGCCCAAATTTGTCATTTTCACTTTGAGGTTTACTCTTTTGTTGCCAACGGTTGAGACATTCAAGGCTATAACATTTTGAGGGGACATAACATTTTCACAAGCTGCACAACAAAATCAGACTGTGGTGAAAAAGAAATCGATTTTAAGGCCAGATCATCTAGCTCTATTTGCTCGGCACCATAAAATTGTGTTTATTGCGTAATAAAACCCAAGACTTCATATAAAACTGGCCGCTAACAGAACAAAGCAAAGCACCTTGAAGCGGACGATGTATGCAGCTATGAGAACCCCGAGGCTCTGGAGAAGGTCACCCAAAGCGTGGATGAAGGCGGCTCGGACAGCCAAGCTGCCGTGCTGCCTCTGGTTCTGTCCGGACCCCGCGGACTGTGACCCCAACGTGGCTGCTGTGGCGCCATGAGAGTGACCGTGGCCGTGAGAGTGACCGTCGCCATGAGTGTGAAGATGACACCCTTGGTTTAATAAGAAGCCCATTCTAGATAAAAAAACAAAACAAAAACATTTTATGCTGCGATTTCGACTGTAGTCAGACTCTCAGAGAGAAACACGCCTTCGCACTCACACGACGTTGACAGCCACACCCACAGCTGCTGTAATGATCATGACATCGCCATCGATGTTGAAGTCTTGTTTTATTGTCCTTTGAATGGCCTCAAAAAGCAGTATTCCCGTCAGGATGTAGATGAGCACCACACTCAGGACAGCGGATATCACCTCTGCATCAGAAACGGACGGTTACACTACTCATTCCACAGCTTGCAGTCATATCTCTGCTTTGACTCTTCATACATCAGTTTGGCTTACCAAGCCGATGCAGTCCAAAGGTGAATCTCTTGGTGGGAGGTTTAGTGGAGAGCCACAGAGCCAGCAGAGAGAACAGGATACCCACCACGTCAGCTAACATGTGCAGAGCGTCAGTCATGATGGCTAAACTGTTCGAAACATATCCACCTGAAGGAACCATACAAGGTAGTATTCAGCGACATAAACAAGATGTATATTTAAAAACAACAACAAAAACGTTTTTACAGGCCTCCTTAGCCATACTTTTCCCACCTCTGACACAGACTCCGCTTACCTATAATTTCAGCCACCATGAAAAGAAAGTAGAGCAGAGCCGCAATGACCAGCCTCTTCATCACCTTCCTCTGCTTCACTGTCTCCCTCTTCTTGGTGCAGCTGTCGCATGGATCCATGTTCAAGCCTGGGCTGCCCACGCTGGAGGAAGAATCCAGCAAGGAGTCATCATCTTCCTCATGACCCGACACCACCAGCGTGTTGACCGCTACTCCATTGGACGGCGTTCCGGCAGAGTAGTCCGACATCTCGCCAGAGACTACCACCTTTATATGGAAAACCATTTGGACATTTATTTGACATCATTAATATTCATCTAAAGGTCCACTAGTACATAAGTGTAAAATTTTGACTCGTTTTTTTTTTTTGTGTCACTACTGCAGCAAACTTGACTTTCTAGTACATAAGTGTACAATTTTGAGTCGTTTTTTTATTTTTTTTTTCATGTCACTACTGCAGCAAACTTGACTTTAATTGAGAAGACCAAGTAGTAGACAATTCTGATATTGGTTTGGGAGCAAAAATAAACATGGTTATGAATGTGTTAGTACAATTATGTGACAGGAACAATAAATCCTGAATGCAAGATGGCAATGGTGTGAATACATGTGACTGAGAAGATTTTATGATTTGACTTTGACTTGCATATCCTAAGTAACAACAAATGGTGCCTCTGTAACTTGGGACTGCCTTGACATCAGTCTCTGCACATTTTTACAAATGATTGACCGATCTTAAGTGTTGAGAATGTCAGGCTCTCTCTGACAATGCAGTTAATGGCTCAGCAAGCCTTTTTTGGTTTTCTGAAAAGACATGGAGATGATTTTGCTCAATGCCAGCTTACTTGTGAAGACAAACAAGGTCTATGCATCAATATTGAATCATTGGCTCCATACCTTCAGCTTGTTGAATTTGGGCACTTCGTCTTCCACCAGCTCATCTGAGAAGTCGAAGGGTGCCGTGTCGCTACTCATGTCCCAGTCGTTGCGCTCTCTCCTGAAGGCGGAGCGCACTTTGCTCAACAGGCTACCACCCGACATTTTTCAAAAGTATGCCGGGCCAACTATGCAGACAGGACACTTTCCTCCCAGGTCAATCATTCACATTGCGTAGCTCTGACGAACATGCAAGTTTACTGCATCGGGACCTGAAACAGATGAAAACAAAAGCTAATGGACACCACACACGCTTTATCACAGCTTGTATCTTTAACCCTCAAGCCATGTTCTGTTTTCCTACCCCTTCATCTTCCATGGTGATATACGTAGGCTGTAATTTTTTTGATTATTTTTTTTTCACTCTTATTATTGTATCTTGTTTTTAACTAACATTCAGTTATTTTGATGAGTATAAAGCTCAACATTAACGGAAACTGTGTTGGGCCACAAGGAGATCACTGACTGATAGAGCTAGCATCAATTTTATATATAAATTAGGTGAAATCTAAAGATGGCTTGAACAAAATATAAATCTCAGAAAATCTAAATTTGTACTTTGCCATGTTCAAAGATAGCTATCCTAACGGGTACTATATTTGCTTTTTAAAACAGTGCAGCTGTTGATACAGCTGGTGTGACCATTTTTCTTCTGTCCCTCCCTTGGGATAAGGTACTTTCGTTTTCTGAAATGCAAATAATTAGTGGGACTCAAATCAAGTCAAATCTACCAGTTTGTACCATCTTAACCTTGTGGAAAACCTTGTCGGTACATTGGAAAGCACTGTTTAAACTGAATTCACCTCCACTTTTCTGCCGATGTCATCACAGAATACTATTTTATTGCTGATGTAGCCTCTAGTAGTGCCTCTGGAGTCAAAGGCGGCATTGAGGCACCTTTCAAAAGCATTTTTGTTTTGTTTTTTGTTTTAGACCTCCAGCCACCTTTCCTCCAATTGTCATCCCACTCGGCTAGTGGGATAAAGTTCCCACGCATAAAAAAAAGAACAGAATCTGAAGAGAGCATCATGTATGAAACGTGTGACAAAACTTATGCTATGAAATTTACTAATTGACGTCCTTGTGCAAAAATGTAGTATTTAAAAAAAAAATGAATAAGGAATTTGTAAAATGTGATTTTCGTGGTTTTCTGTTGGACAAAAGTTGCCAGGATAGAACCACATGGTCAATTTTATTCTAAAGAACAGTATATTATTAATACACAAAGATTTGAAGATGTAATCAAAATCAGATAAAAAATTACCGAACAGTGCATTAACGTGGCTAAAAAAATACACACGAAACACATAAAAGGATGTGAGGTGGAAACAAAAGGCCAGTATATTATTCCAGGCAGTCAAACAGATCCTGTCATTAGGGAGAGAGATTGTAAAAAGCTCAAAAGTCCTATTCAATGGAACAGCTGTGGCTAAACAGTAACAGGATAGCTCGTAAATGTGATCAGCAGGCGACAATCAACTTTTCATAAAAATCACATGACATAAACAGGGCTTACTCACCCGACAAAATATTTCCGAGCGATGTCTTCGGTCAGCTCGGTACATCTCTGGAGTCGTCCAAACTCTGGAGTGGGAAAGAAAACCCCGAGCAAATTCAACTAGCAAGTTTGGTGGAGAAATCCACAGTCACGTGACTGGCCAAGTCATATGACTTTGGTCATCCGCAAACAACTCAAAATGCTAATCTGGTCGTTGTTTTAGCTGCGTTAATACTCACCATACCTGTAATCGCCGCGGAGAAGAAATCGCAACGGGTAATGTTGTACATCGACTTTTAACGCCCATTCGTTGGATAGGTGTCTCTTTAAAAAAAAATCCAGTTGGATAAAGAAGAAAGTAAGGTGATTAGCCTTTGTTTTTGTAGTGACATGTGACGCGCCCAACGCGTCACGAGATACGCCGTCTGATAAACTGGTTAAAACAATTTAATGGAGTGTTTTTACAGGTTGCCGAGTCTAGGCGTTTATGGTGGAGACTACTATACCTAACTAGTACGACACGCACTGTTAGCATACTAGTAGCACCAAACTACCCTGTAGTATTTCTGCCCCACTCATGATATGATGTCCGACGGGCATGCCAAAGTTCTCCTCCTCCTGTTCAGGAATGTCATTTAGAAGTGAAATGACTTTACTAGAAAAACAAGTCAAACTAGTGCAACTGTCATTATAACTAGCTGGATTCATTTGATATTGCTCCAAGTTGTTGAGTGCACCGGTCGAATGACTGACTGGTAAAGTGTTTGAATGGTAATATTGAATTGAGGTAATACTATTTGTTTGAAGTGCATATGCGCATAATTCTCAATGTGCTAGTGCTAGGATGTTTCTTCGACTAGAATGGTAGCTAATGTGATTGATGAACCTCATGTGAAGGTTTTTGTGTGCCAAATAATTAACCTACTCAGTAGAATCATTTAATGGACTCATGATAGTGTACCAGGTACACTGTACCTGGTAGCAGCTGGTAGCATGACCTTAACTGTATGATACTCGCCATTTAAAATGCTTTGTCGCCATCTTCTGGAATACTAGTATATGCACAATTAGAATTCCTCATAGTGGATGGGCGTCAAATATTTGTAGTTTACTGAAGAAGGACCATCTGATGCCCTGGCATATTTTACAGATTGCAGAGTCTTGTTGTTTATGGAAGGAATGGAAGATGAAGGACCCTCATCACAGGGTGAACCTCCACATATCGAAGGTGTGTAATTTGATACCAAACCTGCACGTGTTACACACGCTTGACCTTGCAAAGTGGTCCAAATGTTGTCTGATTGCAAGGCCTCGCAAGTTCCCTTTTTTTTTTTTTTTTTTTTTTTTGGGGAATTAAAGCTAGACTCGAGCTTGGACTTTGCATTTTCTACTTGTGAAGTAATTCTTCTCTTGGGTCGGATATATTAACAATAACAATAACAATAACAATGGGGTAAATGTTGCACTAGCAATTTAAATTTGTACATCTGCTGTGATCTTTCAGATGTGCAGCTGTCAGCAGAGGAGCTGATGTATGTGGAGAGCTCCGCCCCTCTAGAAAATATGTGCGAATACAAGGAAGCAGTGCACAAGCTGACAGAGGGCTTGCTTTCCCACTACTTGCCTGGCCTTCAGAACTCAAAACGTACTCTCCAAGAACTCACGTGAGTTGATCGATGAGCCCTGATCATCAACAACTTGCCGTTACGTGATGGAGTTGTATATTGTATAAATTTGTGTGGTATACTGCTGTGTTTCTCAAACCTTTTACATCAAATACCACTCACATGTATTTTCTCATGCTCTTTCAGACAAAATCAGCTCATATTGTTGGACACACTGGACCAAGAAGTCACCAAGTTCCGAGACTGCAACACCTTACTTGACCTGAATTCACTGGTATGAATTCACTTGCACCTATAATAGGTCAGGGGAACATGTTCCCTCACCCTGTTTATTGGCTTTACAGTTTACAGAGGCCAAGGTTTACCACAACAAACTGGTCAGTATCAGGAAAGAGATGATTTTAATCCATGAAAGGACAACAAAATTAAAGGTAAAGCATCGTCCGTGAATTTAGCTTTTTTGGCCATCCAAGACCTGCTTCTTGCGTTATTGCTTGTGTATGAGCATGTATAATGACATTTTAGACGTACTTATTCCACGTATCTGTTTTTTTAGTTGCCCTCTGGGCCTCATTTATGGTTTATCTTCTCCTTGTGACAATGACAAGCCCCCTGATTGGTTTCAGAAAAGAGCTTTAAAGCTGCAGCAGCACAAGCAGAAGGAGGCGCTGGAGAGGGAGCACCAGCGCGAGAAGGAGCTGGAGCGAGAGCGGCAGCTTATTGCCAAACCTGCTAAAAGAACATAAGCTCCTGTGGTATGGTGGTTTTGCATGTTTCAGCCCATTTTCTACCAAGAAACAATTTTGTATTGTACGATCAACAACATTTAAGGAAACGTAATAAGAGGCCAAAGTATGAGTGTCATACAGTGGTCATAAATTGACTGGTTGCTAGTCTGCAACCAGAAGAACACTTTAGAGGCCTGTCACCGTCGAGTGAGTGGATTTTTCATAAAATATTTCGCCCCAAAAACTGTTGCAGCATGAACACCTATTTGTGTACAAGAGTGAGCAATTCTTCAAGATGAGATAAGGTTATTGTCCTACTAAATTCAAAACAAAGAATTACATATTGTGTGTTTCGAGCTTTGCCCTCAGCAAGTTGATACAAAATGCCATAGATGGGCTATTGCATAGTGATTTAAAGGCAGATGGCACATCATATGTAGACAGACAGTACAACAATGCTCAGAGGCATTTTTTCTTTCTCAACAGAGAAAATTGATCATTATTATTATTATTGCAGTTTACTGTGCTGTCACAATATGGATTCAACTCGTATCTCAAGGCATCTCTGTTCATGTGCCGCAAATACAGCAATGGGAATTTGAACGTTAAAGTTTGCCCACTTGCAAAGAAAGTACCAGTCTCAATTATTATATTTTTTATTTATTACAGTAATAGACACTATTGGTTAAAATACATTTCAAAATAGTCTAAAAGTGAAACAGTATTGGTCATTTTATTGGATGCGGAAAGTGTGATCCAGTACAACTCTGCAAGAATTCTGGCTCCCACAGACTAACTGACTGGTGCTCACGTGGCTTGCAGCTGCGCACAAAGTAAAAACAACATTCCTTAACCTTTATACTATTTTTATTAATCCACAGTTTTCTTAATACTCTAATAAATAAATAGCAGTATAAGTCAAACTCACCATTTCTTGTGATAGTCTAAGTACAAATACTAATATCAAAATATCCCCCCCCCCCACACTGTGCACTTTTTCCCATTTCAGTTTCATCAGTCCTCTAAGATGCAACTCTAGTCTAATTTCCCGAAAACAAGAAACATTCGTGAATGATCTTAATTAACAGGTACAATTTGTTGCTATTTTTTGAAAGAGACAGTTTTACATCAATTCTATTCCAACTGCCAAGCTGACAGGTGTCTTTTTTTTTTTTTTTTTAAAGATGCTTGTGTTGCAATCACAAATCTTGTCAAACGAGTGGTTCCTGGTAAAATGATTGTTTTTTTTTTAAGTCTCAAGGGGATCGGATAGCCTTTGTTTCATAAACAGGAGATATACCTCCCATCTGCTCATGTGAAATGCATTATGTTTGTGTAAATGTGCTCCAACATGCAAAACTGTGATTATTTATACCGGTGAGGTTTAAACCAAAGATGGCGAGTTCCCTACTTTCAGCTCTTAAGCTCTGTTGACGGCATTCAAGCATAATCCTGCTTGCTTTCATTGTTGTTGAGATAGTGTTAATAGAATTGCTACTGGGCATTGAACCCGTCCGTCAGTTGTTTCACGTTATAAAGTCTGTTTAAAAAGCACTGCTCTGTGTCATATTTGACTTGAGTTTTCCGTGCCCCAAAAAGATCTATACGGTCTACACTTCCTTATTTCTTTTTTGTTTCAGGTATAATTAGACAGATGTGATCTGTAAGAAAAACAACAAGGTGAGTCCGCTGTTTTTTTTTTTGCAGTATGATACATAGAAATAATTTCTGCCATCTAGTGGAAAAACATAATTCTTCTGCCCGTCATGTTGCGCTGCTTAAGATAGATTTCGTTAATTTGTTTTTTTTTTTGGGACCTGTTGTGTGAAAGATGAATGAGTGAATGATTGAATGAATAATTTCCTGTAGCATACTAGATCTTTTACAGCACAGTTTCCCCATCCAGATTCAATAGAATGTAAATACGTGAGTGTTTTTTGAAGGAAGAGGAATATTCTATTTAGGTTTCAAGTAGATGTTAACCTTACTGAAAATTCCAATAAAATACAGACTTCCAACAACACAGGTGGGCAACATCTCTACAGTGGATTTCTATTTTCTAGAATAAATATTTGAAAAATTTGCATTCAAATCTTACGGACTGCTGCACCTTTGTGGACTTACAGAAAGGAATGTTGGATGCAATGACAATGTGAGCCCAGAAGATGTCAGCATGGGCATTTAAAAGATTTCCTCAAAGGCGCTTCAGTCCTCTGTGTTGATGCTGATATACCGCTTTGTTTTGTATTCTTTTCGCTCCACCACACAAATGCTACTTTTGGGATCGTGGCCTTTTCACCTGATCATTTTTCACTGACGATTTTATTTTATTGCAGTGGTAGGAAGTAACGGAACTGCACAAAGATACTTATTTAAAAATTTCAAATATTTGAACTAGTATGTATTTTTCTGATGACCTTTTACGTTCACGCTTTGCTTCAGAAAAGGAATATACAGTATGTAAAACCGAGTTACTAATTACTTTGTTAATAGACTCATTACCTTTTTTTCAACGTTCTCATCATAAAATAAAAGACAGAGCTAGGTCCATTACCATATTCTGGAGAATCATTTAAAAGAACACAAGAAAGGTGTAGATTTATTTTGTAGTTGCTATCAAACTCTAATTCAGCATTTCACAAAACCAATGTAATTGCCAATAAAAATGCTTTTCTGTTTAATCTTTGTTCTTTCAGTACAGAAGTTGAATGGGTACTTCAACCAGTCTTTTATGACCTTTAAGTACTGAGTCTGAATGCTTTCACCAACTCTGCAAAATTGTCAGACAGTGGTTTTCAAAATAGTCAACTACTTTCAGCCACTATTGTTTTCTACCAGCTAAAAAAATGTATATATTTTTCTGTTGACAGAAAAGTAGGTTAAATTCCTATGCATCCCAAGTTGGAGCCCTGCCAATTCACATAAAGCTCCAATTTTATGCCCCACTACTACGGCTGGAAACCACCATTGCATGGTTCACCGCGTAAACTTGCTCGGAGCTAAAACTGCACTACAGAGTGGTCATGGAGGGGTCCAGACTAAGGAAGTAGCTGTCTTAAGTCTGTGCTGACCGAAGTGAGATGCTGCAGTGAAAACTGCCCTTTTCAATGTGGCCGATTTTCTACATTTGTCCGTGTATTTTGACATGCACCTCGATGCACCTTTGGGGGGTAGAACAGGCATTTTCATTTATTTGAATGTGGAAAGACCATTTGAGAGTTTTTTGAGTTATTAGCGTGGTCACGATTTCTTTTTTTTTTTTAATCTCAAGGCACCACTGCACCCACTTTTGAGTCCCAATCCACTTGTTGAGAATCATTGGGTCAATTTATTCTTAGACGTTGAAAACGTCATCAGACAGTAAAGGAAGGACAATAACTGTCCTGGTATGTCTACTATTCCCAAGTGGTTGTTATTTTTTCCTTATAAAAACACCACAGGCTAGAATTAGTCAATTAGACGCTCTTCCTGGAGGCATGGGTGGATAGCATCCTGAGAGGTAGACAGTCTGGATTACGCTTCTCGAAGTGTTTGATTTTAATGCTTCTCAGCTTTTAGAAAGCTGGCTGTCAGAAAAAACACACACAAGGCAACTTCGTTCACAAAGCCACAGACACGGAGCAGGAGGACATGATGATGTTGTAGTGGGCAGGCTTTCCTGTCTCTGTAAACACTGATTCAGACAGACGGCTGAGGAGTGGGAGGTTGTGGTCTGCTTCAGACCGGCAGTGCCAAGCCTCTCCCAGAGCCACCATAACAGGATATGGTCCTCAGGCCCACACTGATGACGGCTGCGTGGTGTCATTATTTCCCTCAGGTTTTTACCATTTCGGTTTGTTGTTTGGCCATGTGTAGACTTTGAGCAATGGCTCTGGAAAACATAACGCTTTGTGGTGATTTTGACCAATGTGACAGCAAATGAGGTTGCTTTCCCCAACTCTTCCCCACCTCGCCTTACATAAGTTCATACGCACATCTGGCTTAGTGGACTGGGAGAACATTAGTAATTAAGTGTCCGTGACTCAACAGATGCTTCAGAAATAGAAATTTAATCGAAACAGTTTGCTATGTAACCAATGGGATTTTCCAAAACGGTATAAATAATCTACAAGCAAAAACATTACATTTTGTAGTGCAGTAAAAATTTCAACATGCGTTCATGGTTTTTTTTTGGACCGCAATTAGCATTCATTTTATAAGCATGTTTTTACAGCATATAAAGAAGCTATTTTTGTGGTCTTTAAAAACAATTTTAAAATGATACATAAACATAATATACTGAGCCAGAGCAAGAGCAATGGATAAGAAAGTGTGACAGTAGTGTGCCAATTTCTCGGTTTACAGTAAGCAAAATTGTTTTCCCCCAAACTAATAAACTCATCTCATCATAAACATGAATAATTATGACCCAAGATGGGCATTGTATGATGAAACTACAACCATCACTTTCTATAGGTGTAAAAAGCAGGATTACAGAGGCTTTAACACTATATTGAATTCATCCCAATGTAATACAGTAAACTGCAGGCAAAACAAAGTTGAGTTTTAAAACAAGTACAAAATAACAATAATCATCTGTAACAAGGTTGCACCTAACACATTAAAATATATCTTTAAAAAAAGTGTAACAGATGGTTGAGCTGGGCGAATCAAATTACATAATGGTTTATTTTAAAAAATATCAAATAAATGCTTGGTTTGTTGCCTAAATTGTTTTTCTATGGCAATGTTTAGAATACAGATCAACGGGTCTAGTCTGGTCTTATTTGACAAACAGATACTTTATAGTTTAGCTACACATTGTGTTTGAATGTCTGGTTCTTGTTGTGTTGGTAACGTGGCCTATTTTCTCCCAAAGGCAGACAAATTCAGTGTAAACACAGACATTTGTGGTCAACCACAGGAGGTGAAGAGTTGTTTTTTTTCCTGACAATCCAGCAGGTGCAGCGCTAGGTGGCTCTCTAAAGCATGGTGGCCTGGCCATGGTCATGTTTTCAAAACAAGCCTGTGCAACAACTCCAGTCGTCGCTCAGGTTTTTACTGCGTAAACCACAGATTTTCTCAGCTAGACTCTAGTAAAAGATACAAATATAGAAGTTAAACAACAAAGTGTGCTTTGTGGATTAATCAGATGCATGTGTCTTGCATACTTTGAGGTTAGACTATATGCCACAAAAACTATACTAATCTTTCTTGATGTCTTGCGCTATTTCTAAATTCAAGCTTCTTTCCTAACCGCCTTGTTATGCATGGTACATACTGCCGACAACAAAATGTTTTTGTCACACTACAAAAATTAAACAAGAGCATAAAATAATATAGGGCATTTTTAGACATATAAAGTCGTAACGTGAATTTAATTCCTCCCATGACCAAGCTCATAAATCTATCAATTTTCAGCAGTGAAATCACTGGAAATGCCAGGAATCCATTTCATCACCCCCAAAACCACCACAATGTTTTTGTTGTCACACCTCCCAACAAAATGTATTACAAAAACACCATTTTAAATATATTTAAATACCTGCATATGTGCAAAAAAGTTCTCTTAATATATTTCATTTTTGATAATACATTTTTCAATGCATGTATGAGAAATCTAAAAATATATAAAGCCTAATCAAACAACAAGTGCTTTAAAGCAAACAACTAAATAACTACAATTTGTAATATTTAGTTTTCACTAAAACAAATGGTTTTTGCATAAAATGACCTTATGCCGGCTGTATTTTGCATTTCAATAGGGAAGTTGATTCAAAGATATTGTGAAAGCGCGAAATAAATAAAAATGTATTGTGTTGTAGACATAGATAAAGTGGGAATTCAGACAGTTATATGATCAATGAAGGCCTTGCTACTTAGTTGAATTGTATGTTGCTCAGATTAATGGTAAAGATGTGCCCTTCGATGCTAAAATGTTGCTAAATAACTCAACGACCATACATTTTACACATACATTACAAAATTCTACTACGCCATATGTGCCCTATGATTGACTGCTGGGATAGGATGCAGCTCCTCGCAACCCAAAGCAGAACACGCAGAATAGAAAATGAATGTTCCGATGATCTGATTGAGTAAGAAAGAAAGACTGAAAAAGTATGTAGCCTCCCAATGGGCAAGACAAGTCAGTGTTTGTAAAGTCTGACCTGAGGTGAAGATGTGAGGTCTGAAGGGAGCAATTACGCTGTTGTTTATATGCTCTATTTGAGTTCACCACAGCAGACTGTTGCTTCCTTTGCTCCTTGGATCCACTATGCCGAGATGTGTATAGGCCAAGTGGATAGAGCAATAGTGTGCAGAGAAAAAAAAAATCCCACACATATCTAAACAAGATCCAGTACTGGTGACCTGCTTAGCCCTGAGTGGTTATTGCAGTGGTTGGAGGAAAAATGCAAACTTTGTTATTGTCCAGAGACAACAGTGGTGGCAAAAGACCACAGTTGGCAAAACTATTCACATGCTGTTCTTCAGTGGAGGAATAGATACTTGTTGTTTGTTTAAAAAAAAAAAAAAGAACCCTGAATTTTTTATTTTTAACATAACGTTTTTTTTTTTAATTAGGGAAATAGCACAGTCGCAACATTTACCCAGCACGTAACTTGCAAATGCAGAAAACGTTAACACAAAAGACAACTGCAACTTATATATTGTAGTTCTGTTTCTCCTGTGGGCTGGCCATGACTCTACTTCAAGTATAGGTAAAAAACATACAGATTTAAAAATTAGTGTCCATTGTGTACAAGACACGTTTATTACGTCACACAACTCAATGTTATTGCTTAGTTTTGTTTTTCTTTTCAATGAAGAACTAGCGAGTCTGTGTTTTTTATGCAAATTAGAATTTTTGTACACCAAAATCTTGTGGTTTTCCAGATTGGCAGAAGACAAAAACTCATTTGCCACAAATAATTTTTGGACAAACATTTCTCTCATCCCTGAACGATAACCTTGACTCTCCAAATCTTTTGCTTTGTTATAAAGTCTCTTGTAAAACAATGCCAGAAAACTAAATGCAGGAGTACAGGTACCTGAAAAACCTACTTTTTCACAGTACCAAAATATTTGTACTTTGTGACTCCTCACCACTGCAAAAGACAAAGCCTTCTGTCACCAAGCGTTCACACAATATCCGAAGACAGGTTCACCGCAATCGCCTCACTTCAGCAAAGTAGCACTATGCTAAAAATATGACGTCTCTTTTGGGAACTTCTGCTGACCATTGCACCACGTTGTATAAACTCACAAACAAACACACAAGGAGGTCAATGATTTAGAATTGGATAGCAAGACCGTAGTGCAAATGTGATCCCTTTCCGCTCTTCTTTTCGTAGAGGGGAGCCAACAGCAGCAGTGGAGTTATGTAACCACTTATCTCACACATTCAAGTCTACTCTGACCAGCTGGCAAGCTGTGCGCACTAACACCCATGTTAAAATAAGATGCCTGGGCCTTTGCGAAAAGCTGCAAAATTTTTGTCACTGGTGCTAAGCTAAAGTAAATAAAGGAAAATTGTGACTATGATTGTGACGCAGAGTCTAACCTAACGGACACAGTATTATTTTGGCAATGTAATGAACTTTACCCTAACAAATAGGTTTAGACAGCCTAGCAGCTCAGCTAACAAAACAAGTAATAATAAAATTAATAAAAAAACAACTGTTAGGGTTTTCAGGTTAGTTTGATCCTATGATTATGTTGGAATGTAGACTGTAATGATTAAATCAATCACGTCTGGCCCTCACAATGTGATAATTGAATCAATCACGTCTGGCCCTCACAATGCAGAGTCTGTTTCCCACTATAGTGTAAAACACCCCCTGCTCTGATCTTATCAGAGGCCGGGGGTTCACCAAACCTGTCCACTCCCACCCCCACTCTGTTCTTCCTAATAAATATGCCCTTGCAGGAAGGAGAGTTCAGACTTCATTCGATAATCGCTGTTCAGACAGCGACGAATGGACTCTCCACCTGCAGGTGTCTAAAAGAACTTGCCTTGTCTCTTGTGGTTCTTGCAAAATAAGTTGGAGTGAGCAAATCTCTAACATTTTGGTGCCGAAACCCGGGACCCTCATACCCATCATCTGGCTGACGGAGGACGACGCGCTGTACACCGTCGACGGGCCAGCGTCCATTAGCCGGACCTGGTAAAGAAAGACCTGGGAAGGAAATTCTTCGCTGGGCCAGCATCTTAGGTCTGCCTTCGTCTGACAGAGGTGGATTGACGGGACCCGGCAGTGCAACGAACCAGGGGACAAGTAAGTTCTTGAAATTGTGTTGTGTTGTTAAACGCGTAACACATAGAGGTGCACGGGAGATAGCTTGGGTTCAAGTCCCAGTGGAAGAAACAGGCTAAGAAAGGCAGAGCTTCTTTTTCGTTCATCGAAGAAGTGTGTAGACTCTTCTTTGTCTGTTTTTCCGAGCTGAGGGATCTGGCTTGGGTTAAAGTCCCAGTGGAAGGAACGTGCTAAGAAACACGGAGCTTCTTTTTTGTTAATCAAAGAAGGGCGTAGATTTTTCTTTGTATGTTTTTCCAAGCCAAAGAATAGCTTGGGTTCAAATCCCAGTGGAAGAAACGGGCTAAGAAAAACAGAGCTTCTTTTTCTTAATTGAAGAAGGGCGTAGATTTTTTCTTTTGTCCGTTTTTCCAAAGCTGTTTGGGAGGGTTTTACACCCATCCCTGGATAGGCCTAAAAAAGCGCTGGCGTTTGTGTGATTGAGTGTGTGACTGGTAGGATAAGTTGACTAAGAAGCAGTTCTAGCATTGATCCACGGCAATAATACAGGCTAGTGATTTGTTGAAAGGTCAATTTAAACCTGCATTGAGGATCCTCAAAAAAAAAAAAAAAAAAAAAAAAAAAAAAAAAAAAAATTGAAAAAAAAAAATTGAAAAAAAAAAATTGTAAAACCTAAAACTACTAGAATTAAGATGGGAAATAAAAACGGTAAATCTCTGCCTCTTGACGGAGATGAGAAGTACATGGCGAGTAGATTTCTTAATTGCATGCAATATATGCCGAAGTGGAAGAAAAAGTATGGAGTAGAAGGGAAGTTGAGAGTTGAAGTGTGGAAGATAGTTGTTGATGTTTTGGAAGAGAGTGTGGATAAAAAGAAAAATGGACTGCAAAAGAAAAGAAAAGAAAGAGAATTGGATTGTGCTAAAGTGTGGTTGAAAGCTTCACAAGAGAGAAAAGAACAAATCCAAAAGACAAAAGATAGAAAGATGAAAGGTGATGAGGCTGAGACTATGTTTGTCAGGCCGGAAGACAATGAGGCCGGAGTGCGCAGGCGCACTGCCGCGGCCACGGCTCCCGCCGACGCTGAAGGCGCAGCTCGAGCAGTGGAGCAAGAGGGGCCTTCCGCTCGTACACAAAACTTGTATCCAAGCTTAACAAACCTGCAGCCCCCCCCATATAACAACAAAAGAAGTCAGGGTCACATTACTAGAAGTCCTGTACAAACAAGAAGTTTGACCACTGCTGCTAGATTTTCTCAAAATTTGGACAAGGTTGATGTGTGCCCAATGATACAGGTGCCAAACCCTAATGTAGGGGAAGGCCAACTCCCACATACATATGTTTTCCGGCCATGGACTTTGGAAGAGGCAAGAAAAGCTGTTGAAGGGGTTACCCCTGTTGCTGAAGACCCAGCTATATGGGCAGAGGACATGGCTGGAATTATACATTCCTATAGACTGAATGGACATGAGGCAGGAGAAGCTGCAATGTCCTCCTTGGGAAAAGACTGGGCAAAGGTTAGGGGAAATTATACAGGTAGAAATAATCAAGGGCCTTTTCCCTATCCCGTTGAGGGAAATCAATTGGGAGGGGAGTATGCAGCACAATGGAATGGTCTTGTGCAAAGAGTGCGAACTATATTTCAAAGACGAGCGAATTATGGTCATTTGGCAGGAATAAAACAGAAGCTTGGCGAAGATACTGATGATTTTCGTTTGAGATTTGAAAAAGAATTCAGGGTGCATAGTGGCATCCCATTCAATGATACAGCTGAGAGTGCTTATCAACAACAGCTTAAAAATGCGCTCCTCACTAATTTCCGCCCTGAAATAGGCAACTGGGTGAGGAAACATTTGGTGGAAGTGGATGTTGCAAGTGTGACAACAACTATGCAATGGGCCAGACATGCTGGAAAAGTGATCAAAAAAGGCAAAAGTTCTGATGTATTTCATCTAGATAATGATGATGATGAACTAGATGAAGATACAACAGTCTTCTTCCAAGGGTCCCAGCTAGGCAGAGGGAGAGGTAGAGGCCAACAAGGTCGCAGGCCGCCATATAATTCAAAACCCCCACGAGATTCTGACAACTGTTGGAACTGTGGGAGACGAGGACACTTCACACGAGAGTGTCGTTTTGCAAAACAATATCAATCAAAGGGTGGAGGAAAGAGCAGAGGAGAAGCCAAATTTTTAGCATGACAAGCTTCCTCCTCTTTGACCGCTTCTCAAATTGTGTTACACTGAAGTTAAAATATGCAAATCAAGTGGTAAAGAAATGCAACTTGCTTCTAGAAGATAAATAAATAAAATTAGAATGTGCTGTCCTCGTGTGCATGGGAGGGACCAGCTCATGATCGACCACAGGAAATGGCCAGCCTGTGACGAATCATTGTGGCTGGGACCTACCTTTTGCATGCGAGAGCTGTGCATGTGTGTGCGTATATGTTAAAATGATGAACATTGGCTAAAGTTTTAGTATAAAAAAAAATTTGCTAGACTGTGGTCTATCCAATTTGCACCGCAGAACAGAAATGATTTTGAAAGATAAAAATGAGAGGAAAAAGAAATCTGTTTGCAAGCAGAAACTAATCCACACTAGTGCATGTAAAGTGTCGAGCCCACATGAGAAATTCGGGAAAAAAAAAAAAAAAAAAAAAAAAAAAAAAAAAAAAAAAAAAAAAAAAAAATGACAGAACATGCTTTCAGGAATTGGAAGAAGCTAAATTGTGAATTTAAGATTTTGCAATGCTACATTTAATAGGAATAATTGATTGGTTGTGTTATAAGATTATGCAAAATTCTAAATGCAAGCTAAATCTGAGAGATTGAGTTCTTCAAATTTAAAAACAAAGAGAAAAATTCAGATTAACTTGCTAGTTGTTTGTTTTAGTTAAGTTTTTTTAAATTGGTGGATTGTTCTACCAGGAAACCTGAGTTGAAAATGATATATGACTGTTGTGTGGTGAGCTTGGATGAATTGGGACCAATGTGATAGAAAGACTCCTTTTTGGAGACTGCGTGTGAGATGCAAATGAACATTGATGAATGATAGCCTGAATGAAAAGAAATTACAGGTTGAATGGTTGAAGTCGTTGGCGACTACTATAGAGAATTAGTAGAGCGACTTTGATGAAAGAGTGATTTTGAGCAGGTTGAATGTTAGAAAGAAACACGTAGCTTTTGGATTGATAATTAACTAGAAAAAAAACTGGAGAACCAGTAACACATGTAGAAGATGTGTGAACTGAGAAATTGGGAAGCGTTTTGGAAAGAAAGTCAAATTAAATGATGATGGAATCGTATGTAGTAAAGAACGCATTCTCCCAAAAAGTTTGTCAAGGTGTGAGGCATGGGCGTTGCCAAGCCTCAAAAGGGGGGGAGTGAGTAGGACAGATAGTGGAAGATAGTAATAATACAACACTTTATGACAATGAATTTTCGAATACATTTGGTGTTATATTGTGGTAAATTTTTTGTTCTGGTGTAGATAGGTTAGCAACACGAGAGATTTAGAGGTTCAAAAGACAGACAGTTAAAAGAAATTTTTTGATTTGGACAATTGCAGGCTAACAGGAACATGAGAACGATAAGAACTACGAGGTGGGATCCAATTTCATTGGGGAGATTGAGAATTCACAGCACCATACTCTAAGTCACATTTTTGAGCAAGCATGACAATAACATGTGAGAGGTCAAGACATACAGATCAGGGCTTGCATAAATAGTTTTTGGTTAAAGGGAATCATTAGGAAGTGTTCAAACTCTTCCCGCAAACATTCCTATTTGCCAGTTAAATGGGCACTACAATTGACTACGAGAGTTGCAAACAACAGATGAATGAGCAGTCCTTGGCAGATTATATGATCAGGACGCTCAAACTGTGTCAAAGACAAATTTACTGCCGCTTGATCTTTCCTCCTCACAGGTGGACAACCCCATCAATCCAGGAGACTGGGTCTACATCAAGGTCATCAAAAGAAAGAAATGGGCCAGCCCGCGGTGGGAGGGACCGTTCCAAGTTTTGCTTGCTACTCCCACGGCAGTAAAAATCTCTCAACGGCCCAGCTGGATTCACCTCAGCCACTGCAAGTTGCAGAGAGTGCTGGACCCCTAATTCGGAGTGGTGGGGAAGGCTGACTACAAAGGGGCCCTGTCGTTTAGGGCGAGGCGTCTCAATGTTGGTGAAGAATTCATCGATCCCCACTCCGCTAGGCGAGGGGATGTCCCAGTGTCTCTGCCATCCTAGTAGCAACGGGGCTCCATATGCCAGATGGATCCTCTGCTGCGTTGTGGTTGGAGCGTGCTATGGTCTATTGACTCATCTGAACAGACCAAATGACAATGTTGCCCGTGGTAAACGATGGTCACATGATGAGAACTTTGAAGACTGGTCATGGGACCCCACAAACCCATACGAAACCAACATGGCTACACCATCGAACGGAACATACTTCATACAGAATGGCTGGTGGCTTTGTGGTCACAAGGTTTATCCGATGCTGCCCGCCAACTGGACAGGAGTGTGTGCACCAGTGTGGGTGACAGACCACACCTACAGGATACGACACCATTTGTTGACAGGAGCACGTAACTCTACTGGACGCCGACGCAGAGCAGTTACAACCTTTGACCCTCATGACCCTGTCTGGGGTGTGAACGTTCCAGAGGACCATAAAGTATGGTCTGCCGGAGACAAAGTTGTCCTTGCGCTCTTCCCTCAGATTGGGGTTGGGAAACTATCGCTCTTCATCGAGACACTGAACTATCGTTTTCAATCCTTTGTGAATCTCTCGCTGCAAGTCAACGATGGACAAAATAGAGAGATTCAGGCTATCAGACTGATGGTCTTGCAAAACAGGATGGTTCTGGACTTGTTGACGGCAGCACAAGGTGGTGTGTGCCACATCATTGGGACTTCCTGTTGCACATACATACCAGGAGAAAATGACACCCACATCAACGACGCCATGAATTCACTGAAGAACTTACAGCAGGCCATGTCTAATGACAAGGTCCCACATCAGTTTGATTTCTTTTCGTGGTTTTTCTCTGGCAACTGGTGGCAACTGCTTTTGAAATTGCTGTCTCCTGTGCTTGTTGTGCTGGTGGTGTTGTGCTCGTTTACGACCTGCGTTATCCCATGTTTGAAGTCTGCTGTGTCGAAGTTTGTGTCCTCTACTGTAGCCCAAGTTCATATACAACTTCTTAGAGATGACGGATGTGATGACGATAATGACACGTGGATTGCGTAGATGCTGTTCTGTTGAGCATGTTTTACAGAAACTTGATGATTTGACCATCGAAAATGCTTCGCAAGTGATGGATACAATGATGTACTGTTTCTATGTTTTTCTTTTTATTTTTTGTTATTCATAGCATTCTGGCCGCCTGTGGCGACGGGGCCGTGTAAGAATTTTCCTGCTAATAACATCTGGCCAGCAGGTTTTTCGCTTACACAATAAGTTTGATCTGGGGTGTTGAGGTAATGCCTCATCTTCACTGGAAAGTGTTGCTATCATTGTTTGTTGTTTTTATTTTTACCATTCTACTTTCTTCATTATACGTATATATGTTTTTTTCTTGCTTATCGTTGCTGTTTGGGGTGGCATAATCATATGATAAATCAGGAGGGAGATGTTAGGGTTTTCAGGTTAGTTTGATCCTATGATTATGTTGGAATGTAGACTGTAATGATTAAATCAATCACGTCTGGCCCTCACAATGTGATAATTGAATCAATCACGTCTGGCCCTCACAATGCAGAGTCTGTTTCCCACTATAGTGTAAAACACCCCCTGCTCTGATCTTATCAGAGGCCGGGGGTTCACCAAACCTGTCCACTCCCACCCCCACTCTGTTCTTCCTAATAAATATGCCCTTGCAGGAAGGAGAGTTCAGACTTCATTCGATAATCGCTGTTCAGACAGCGACGAATGGACTCTCCACCTGCAGGTGTCTAAAAGAACTTGCCTTGTCTCTTGTGGTTCTTGCAAAATAAGTTGGAGTGAGCAAATCTCTAACAACAACCATGATAAATATTTAAAAATAATAATAAAACAAATACCAAAGCTAATAAAAACAAAGGATTTAAAAACATAATACAAATGAATAACAACCAACAAACCTGCTCTAAAAACGGATTAAAATGAACAGAAATTTAAAAACAAAAGTCAAAACTAAATAAGAAACACAATGAATGAATAAATAAAAGCTTCTTTTTTAAATATCCAAACTCCAGTAACCCCATATCAGACTATTAACACATTTAAACACATCTATATTTCATAATTTGATGTCGACAATTACAAAGATATTCTTGGATTCACTAGAGTATGTATGCATGCAAAATGAACAGTATTAAAGTTGAAGAACAAAATAGATAGAAGAGAGCAAGCATTTGACTGTTTGTTCTGGGGAAAACTAAAATAGGTTGCAGGATATTCCCCTAATGATTGGGATTGTAATGTGATCTCTGACTCACTGCGCCCTCACTCCCAACTCCAAATCACGCCAATTTCCATAGAATAACTAAACCCAGTAAACCCAAGTGTCTTTTGTGTGTTGCTGCAGAGGGACTGGGTGGACTACTAGCGTATCTTTAGGACCAGTCATGTGACCACATTTTAATTGAATGTCAACCCAACAAGATTCATATCTTGCCGTTTCTGTCAAAAGGCTGCTCGTACTAAATTTCATTATGGTCAGACGTTGAAGCAGGAAATGATGGCTTTCTAACATACATCAAGTATTGACCTACTTTTGCGTCTTCACAAGGCCAAAAGAAATACATATGCTTGCCAATATGTATAATGAGAGCAAATTTAAGCACTGTATGAAATGCCTTGTGGTTATGGTTTTTATATTCAATGTTACATATAAGTAAGCATATTGCTTTTAAATACTGTAGTGGATTTTAATGTCAGCGAGTAGAAGTGTTATACAACATACGTATGTAAGGAAAAAGTAGAAATATAAAGAAACATCACTCCCTCTGAGGCACCTCGCAGGGTTGTGCAGCTTGTCCCTGCAGTTGTTGTGCGTGCATTTATCAAATCGAACTGGGCCGTCTGCTATTATAGATAACAGACCTTGGCACGCACTCTGATCTATGTGGGTATGGAATCAATGACGTTGGAGTCTAGGAGGTAGGTATGTTTTGCAAAAACAGCTTCACCTCATTTACACCTGCCAAAGCTTTCTGGTTATAATTATTAAGCATAAAGCTTTTGACACCAATAAAGATAACCAAAACACACTAGATCTTTTTGGGGCAGTATTTTGACAATTTTTCAGTTCCAGCAAATAATTGACAAGTTGCATTAGGTCTGTTAAACAGCAATTTGTGAAAACAGTTTACCAGCATTAGCATGAGCAAGGGTCGCGTCAACCTTCTCAGCTTGCCACGTCAGACAACCTCATCGTCATGCGTTTGGTGTCATAATGACGTTTTATTCTGAAGAAACTGAAAACCTGTCTAAATATAGATAAGGCCTTTACTTGTAATTAGAGGTGACTATGGGGGGCTCAAACTTGTGACTCCACTTATCACTTGTACCAAGAGCAGCATGGCCCTTGATAGTGGGCATCACATGCTCAGAGTGGTACATGATGAGTATCATTTTGAAAATGTCTCATGACAAGATACTGTTCAGTTATCACAACAACACAAAGTTGGATTGAGGATAATTTATTGACGTATGCATCCATCCTCTGAATATATCCATCCACTCTGCGTAGTGTAGGCCGTATAAAGCAATAAATAAGCTTGATAGAAAAATCATGTCAGCATTCAATGCCGCCAGTTACAAAGTTAAACAATTTTTTTTTTTTGTTTAAAGATAATAGCAGTCAGCTAAATAAGCTGCCAGGAAGAAACTTAAGGCGAGCCGGACTTCAAGCAGGCTGGGCTGAATACGTGCTTCTTTTTAGCTGATCAAGTGACCTGAAATACAGAATGATAACATGTTTATTACCAGAAAAACATTTACGTGGGGAAAGATTGTCTTTATACTGTACAATGAAAGATACCTTTGTTAGAAAGAATGTTGGATATTATTCAGGATGTCTCCATAGACAAAGTTGAACAGTTGTTCCTTTGACTTGGTTCCATCTAGCTGCACTGTAGTGACAAAGAAAATTAGCACCGATGTATTATTATTTTTTTTCAAATAAGGATTTTTGATTTAGTAGGAGGTGACAAAGGACACTTACAAACATCAACACCCATCCTCTCCATGATGTTCTTGTGTTTCAAGTACATGGGCCAGACGTGGCCGTCAAAGAGGCCGGGGGGGTCTGGCACCGTGTAGTTCCTTGAACTGTAAATGACAAACAGTAAGTGTAAAATTGGTCTCAATTGTGCTATTTTACTTTGACATTTGGGAGTTTGTCAAATAGTTCCCAAGATTGCTGTATGTAAAATATATTTATATTTGAACATTTGTGAATGGAAATAGTTGCCAACATGCCTGAATGAGCTGAAGGTTACAATGTAAAATATGTCTTCATTTTGGAGGCTTACTTTTGAAACTAGTTCCTGATTACTAATAGTACTACTAACTAATTGGACACTTACCACCTCCTCTTTTTGCATTCTTCATAGGGGATGGAAAGAAAGAACCTCTGGTTCAGCACGTCGATCAAAGGTCTGCAGAAGAGCAAATTCAGCGATTTTCTCTTACCCGCCAAGAGACGTCACAGGACAGGAATGTAAGTGAGGAATGTGTCTTTACTGGTAAGTGTAAAGCAGGAAGCCCTCCACAATGAGGATGTGAGTTTCCTCTTTCTGGTCGGACTTCAGGAGAATCTCCGTGTCCAGGACGTTGTTGACACCGTGAGACTTCTCAAACTTCACCGGGTTCTCCAGCCATGCGTAGATGGTGCTCATCATGGCGTCCATATCCAAAGCAGTAATGACTGGAAATGGATCGGAAAAGTCAAAAGGTGGGAGATGAACACCTGATTTTTCTACAGTCCACAAAGCATGCATGTTGTAAACGAGAAGACACACATATCCTTACAAACACAAGCTTACCATCATACTGTTTAAAGCCATCTTCAACTGCAATCTGATCTTGGGGCTGAAACATACATTGATAAAATGTACCAAGGTACATACACTAGTGCTATATGCTAAATGGAAGGCTTTAGAATTGGAATTAAATCTAGTAACACTTTGGTAATAGCCCACCAACCCGTGCTGGTAATCCTGATCTTTATACCTGACATTTAAAGACAAAAAAAAAGTTTCAGCTCACCTTGAAGAAGTCATCCTGGTGTACCACACAGCAGTTGGGCAGGCTCTTGATCAACCGGTCGGTGAGGGTAGTTTTCCCTCCATTTGTTACGCTAAATGAAAAAAAAAGTTACATGCTATTCTGGTTTCAAAGATACACAACTGATAAGAAACAATTCCAATTCAGTATAGTCAATTTTAACATGCAACTTTACATTATGTATTATCTATTGATGCTGAGCACCATTAGCAGCAGCTCAACAATGGGAAGGATAACCAACGCTGATTTCCACGCATGATCATCATTTTAACTCCGGATAAACACCTAACGACAAATGTTTTCAATCATGCAAGCACAATACAGCGCTGAGCGACATCCAGAAGACACGAGAAGAGCGCAGATGTCACGACCGCTCCCCCACGTGTCTTGGCCTCTTTCTGGCCTAGCAGCTCGGCTAAACCCGGCTAGCTTAGCAAACCGCCCCCGCTTCATTCATTTCCTTTACTCACCCGCCGATGCCAATGATGTACTTCATGATTTCCGTTGGTGGTAGAGAGCAAGGTGCCACGAAGTCAAAAACGCCAATAGACAGGTGATAAGTGATCGGACGGAAGAAAGCTTAAAAAGAGAAGGTTACAGGAAACGTCAACTACTCGACTCATCCATGGTACTTGATTTTTTGAGTGTGTAAAGTCAGCGAGGTGATGCTCGGACGCGGTCTTCCACCGAGAGAGGACCGTGAGCTACTTGACACTTGAACACGTACTCCACGGAGAGAGGCGATTGGCTATTTAACCACTTGCTCTGGGGCGACGAAAGGGAATTCGGCCAATCAGAAGCTTCTACCAACCACAGACCCCACCCTCTAAAACACCGCCCTCATTCACACGCGTGGAGCTGCAAATTTCCGACCACAATGGGTTTCTAACTTTGAAATTAGAAAAACAAAAAAGGGTTTATAACTTTGAAATTGAAAAAAACCCGGCTCTTATTTTCATCACTTGAATTGCTTAAGCATTACAACTACTCCTTACCTATTGCGTCTATTATATTTCTGACCTTTGTTGCCTCCATATTGGTTAATTTCACCATGCAACTTCAATATGGGAAGCATATATTTAATGTTATTGACGTCCTGCTTGCTTTAAGTCCACGTACTAGTTAATTTTTGTCCCCATTCGTAAATCAATCCAGCACACTAGTAAAACAACTGTTTTACCCCCCCCCCCCCCCCCCCCCACACACACACACACACACACGCTGTATGGGATTATGCATACCAGAAAGACAACTGCACATATTTGGTGGGGCAGAACTGTGCACCCGTTGAAACCTTAGAACTACTGGTGAAACACTCAAGAATGTCACAAGTAGTACTAAAAGTTTTGCACCACAAATTAAAAGTACTGCTGTATATACTACAGTAACTGGCAAAAATGTCTGTCACTCTATTGAGAGAGAATGCTTTCCATTATGTTGTATGAAAATGATAGCACAGCTCATGATTGTCTGTTTTTGTTATTTTCCTTAAAATATTAGCCTAATTTAAAAATAAAAATCTAGGACACTCAATATTTGAAGGTTTTACTTTATCGTGCAGTATAATTATAGAGTAAGTGAAGTAAAATGTGATTTCCTTGGTATTTTTAACAATAGGCACTCAATTTTGTGCCACTCATTATGGCATTTTTGGGGGGTTGTACACTTGATCACTCACCTCAAATACCAACATTATTTTGGTGCTGCACACACAATTGGTTGAAACTAATTAATTTCAGATACAGTATTGGTATGACATGCAATCTGATGCTTTTTTAACATTTTGAAGACTACAACCAAAAGAGGAAGCCAGTTCCAGCTTTTCTTCAAAGTGCTATATAAATTCATTATATTTACACTTTTTTACACTATTACCTACATTCAATGTGGCAGTTGAGGATAACAGTACATTGTAGAGCTGACTGTAATTAGGCAGATATTCTCAGTTTATTCAAAATATTGTCCTTACATGAACCTGTAGAATGCAGATACACTCATTCTAGAAAACTGAAAAATAGTGGTTTGTAGAACCTTATCTTGAGACAGAGAAAACTTGCCTCCTTATTATAAGGCAAGAGGCGCAGCACAAATTCATCATCACTCTGTTAAGGATATTAAAGAATTTGAGAAAATGAATCCATTTTGTAATATTTCATACACTTGGAATGGGATTCAGGAAGTCAAAGATGTTGATATTGGAATTGCTACATTTTAATCAATTCCCCTCCGTATTTATTGTACCATTCATACAGTAGTCACATGTAGGCCAGAGCAAAAAAATATTGAACATCCGTGCCGTGAAATGATTTCAAGTGTTGCATCTTACATCACATGTCCCACATACATGAGAGATACTACAGGTGCTATTAACCTACTTGACAGACTGTACATGGAGTTCACTTATCATTCTGTGCTACTTGGTGGAGACATTTCACCCCAGACATCCAGTTTTTGCATCACATAGTCATCTTTCAGTCTCTATATTTTAATTGTATTTCACAAAACTATATTCGGCATAACTAAAGTGCATGTAGTTTTGATGTTTCATGTGATAACATAAGTATTATGTAAGTGTGCATTATATTTGAAAACACATTCATCCACTTATTTGCTCTGCTCTCAAAGCGGAGCAGCATGCATTTGAATTCCAAGAAGTCATATCCATTGGCATATGGATCAAGTAAATAGATACACACACACACACACACAGATACACTGATAACATCTAATCTGGAACCATCTATTGTAAAGCGTCACACTACTGTACTTTGACCATTCTCAGAAGAACTACTGTAAGTATTCAGTCAAAAAGAGGCCATTTGACCATCTCATGTGGTTTGAGATTGAGAGGATTACATTTTTTATTTAGATGCTTAGTAACATTGTGACTTGGCTTGTACAGTGAAGAATAAAGGACGTTTCCACTCACTCTTTTTCTAAATGGCTTGACTGCCATCAAGTGGACATTCAGTAACATCAATTTTTGGTTATCAAGTTTTACACAGCAAAGTAGTGTCTCTCCTGTGATCACATGGAAACCAAACAAGTCTGTGTCGTCACCCCAAAACATTTTTGCCAGACACACATTAAAAAACAAACATAATCCATTATTTTTCTAAGGCAACGAATATATCTTTCTGTCAATAACAGTTGACATGTATGGTTAATGGGATTTATGGAAAATTGGCTTTTTAATTGTTTGCAAACAAATAGTTGGGTCTCTGGAATACTGTATCTGTGTTTGGTGATGTGCCTGCTGCATGTGCACTGCACACTATTTGACAAGTGTAATTTAGTGGGTTGCTGATAAAGTGCTGACTCCATGACGGAAAATCAATGCTGTCTTTGAGGGGCCTTGCTTCAGTTTGAGCTTACTTTTTTTAAAGACCCTTTTTAAGACATCCTATCTATCTATCTATCTATCTATCTATCTATCTATCTATCTATCTATCTATCTATCTATCTATCTATCTATCTATCTATCTATCTATCTATCTATCTATCTATCTATCTATCTATCTGTCTGTCTGTCTGTCTGTCTGTCTGTCTGTCTGTCTGTCTGTCTGTCTGTCTGTCTGTCTGTCTGTCTACCTGTCTATCGTTTGGCCCTATTGACAGCAAGCGCTGCACATGGATGTTTTCCATGTAACAACACACTGTAATTGAAAACACACTTTCCTGACAGCATATATTTAAAAGTAATTCTTAATTTTTGGTTGACAAGAAGGAATACTCTACATTTAAAGGGAGGTCATTATCTAGTTTCCCTTTTATGACTTTTAGCACGCTCAGCATGGGAATGCTCTCAGAGGAAAAGACAATATCATTGAGTCACCTTGCTGAACCCTTGGCAGCCCAGAGGCAGGAATCCAGCTGAGATGATATACTGCAGAGGTGCACTTGTCTATGCATACATATACTGTAAACAGAACGTGTATTCTTTTGTGTGGGTACATTAATGTGTGCATAAGTACTTCTGCTGATATATCACATCAAGGTCAAAAATATGAAATCGGATGAGCTGCGACATCAGACGGTTACACAACCTTGAGTCTGGTTAAGAAGGGTCGAAAAAGGCCATAATTGATTCATGAACATAATCTTTATTAATGTTGCACAATTATGATTGACCTTATGGACAGAACTGCCATTGATTGAATGTTAGACTGTTGCAAAATCAGCCATTATCTGTACAAGTGTAACTCATATTTGTATGAATAGCCTATGAATCCCGTGACTGCTGACCGAAACCTACAGGAGTAGTTATCTAGTTTCTTCCTGCACTGAGATGCCCCTTATCCTATTTCTCTATACAAAGGATATACCGTAAACAGAACCAGTCAGGATATATAGGAGATGCTGCGCTGTGCACTCACAAAGCCCAAAGTGAAATGAAGGGGCAGCTCTGGTAAATAACACTATTTAATGCAGTGTAAGCACATGTCAGGAAAGGCTCTCTCCTCCAAACAACACTACAAAGAAGATGATGCAGCCAAAAGCTTCACTAACTGAATTGTACACACTCATTCCCTTCCTGTCGATGTATGCGTGCATGTGTTTTAGCGTCACCCTGTAGAAAGCAAACAAACAAACAAACAAACAAACAAACAAACAAACAAACAAACAAACAAACAAACAAACAAACAAACAAACAAAGGTAGAACTTCTAAAATGCAATTCTATTCCTTTGGTCAGAATTCTAAAATCCTAGAAATGGTGCAAATCTAATATGTTTCAGGACCAATTTGTCTTGATTGTTTTTGTTCACAAGTACAGTAATCCCTCGTTTATCGCGGATGAAATCCACGAAGTACGGTCACCAACAAGAAGTACTGGGCAGGCTAACGAGTTAGCGGAAAGATGCTAATTTGCGATCGTGCTAGCACGCACAAACAGACTTCTAAAGGAATATAAACGAACATTTGGAGCAATACTACATTGTCCTAATGGTTAGACACATGTTTCCTCAACTTATAAGTTTTATTTTGACTTTTAAATGTTTTTTTTAATTTGGAGAAAAATCCGCGATGCAGGAAGCTGCGATAAACGAAACGCGAAGTAGCGAGGGATCACTGTACACTCGTAAAAGTGCAACATTTAGTTCCTTTACTATGGCAACTTCGCTCATTCAAACCAACACAAACAAACTTCTGTAAATAACACATGGCTCAGTATCACATTGGTTTTGACTTTTAATGTCGAATGATGAACGTGATCGGGTGTTGCTTTGACTCCACTCTTTCAAACATGTTACTTTGACTGAAGCGACATATCTCAAAATCGGTTCCGGCAAAATTTAAAGGAAAGCCTCAACGCTTCCACACGCCCATCTCATCTCTGGTACGCGTGCTTGGTGCTGGAAGCTCTGGAAGTGCAGCAACGTCCAAACGCCTTTCCATAACATGCAGCAATCGCTGCATCTGCAGAGCGCAGTCGATGGCGCCTTCGTTTCTCGGCCCCTTTAAAAGTATGCGGCTTTAGCTGTGGGATTACTTGCGCTCCGTAGACAAGTCGGCGGAGCGAGAAGGGGACGAAGGGGAGAGAAAGAAAGGGACGACAAGGGGGAGGGGGAGTCGAGCCGGAGAGGTGCAATCATGGCGGCACCGCTCGGACGGGACACCCTACCGGACCACTGGTCCTACGGAGTTTGTAGGGATGGCCGCGTGTTTTTTATCAAGTGAGCTACTTTTCAGTAGTTACCGATCGTCACTTGTTGGGATGCACACCACGAGGTTTGTTCTAACATCGTCCACTATAAGTAACAGGTGTCTTTCTTCTAGCGACAAAACTCGCGGTACCACTTGGCTTCACCCGCGTACTGGCGAACCTGTTAATTCCGGACACATGATACGTTCAGGTACACTGCAGATTGTCCGAATCGCGGATTGCTTGCAGGGATTTGGTGCACGGCGTGTGTAATTTTGATTCGGTGTTTTGTTTCCTTTCCAGATTTGCCGAGAGGATGGGAAGAGGGCTTCACGGAGGAAGGAGCCAGCTACTTCATCAAGTGAGTGACTGACTGGTCGTTGCATTGTTTGGCTGTTTGAAATGCGATACCGTTTGTATTTTAAGTGTTTACCGTGTGTAGTTCAGGCACGTCTGGAATGCCAGATTCGTCTTCAATTGCTGATGCTGCAAACATGTCGAGCAATCTAGTTTGAGTTGAGAAACAAAAAGACACTAAGGAGTGCCACTGGGTTGGTGACAAATAATTACTGCTTGCGGTGTGACTAAAAGTAGCAGCTTAAGCAGAGCAGCAAGAAGGAAATTAAAATTCTCCTCACATGCTCCATGCAGGACCTCTACTCTCTCCATTAGGCAGGTATGGAGGTTTTGCGTGTACATGTGTGTGTGCGCGCGCGCGTGCGTGTTTGAGAGAGAGAGAGAGAGAGAGAGAGAGAGAGAGAGAGAGAGAGAGAGAGAGAGAGAGAGAGAGAGAGAGAGAGAGAGAGAGAGAGAGAGAGAGAGAGAGAGAGAGAGAGAGAGAGAGAGAGAGAGAGAGAGAGAGAGAGAGAGAGAGAGAGAGAGAGAGAGAGACTATAAAGATTGCAGGAGGAGAGGTGTGACCTTGTGCTGACAGAGATGTATAACATGATTGCATTATTGAAGTGGGGAGGACAGATTTTCCCAAAGTCACAAACTATGGTGTGATTTGTTTTGGCCTTTTTTCAATCGAAGTGTTGACTGCTGTCAAAATCACCAGTAGCACAGTGACATGCAACCTTTACAACTTTTGAAAGTGAATGATACAGTGCTGTATATTTGGTTGAACAGCAGGTTGGGATTTTTCCCTTTTTATTTCACCAAAGCACATATTTCATATTTTTTTTATATATTCTTTTAAATTTCATAGCCACTAAAAGAGGCAACGGGTGACAATAAATGAGTCACTGTGACTATTTTGAGAGGTTGTTGGCAATGATTGATCACCCGATCCACTGAGTGATGATTGTCACTTATGACCCGCACGCTGCGCTACAATTCAGTCCGTTTTGGCCATGTGGCCTCGGCGTGCGGTAGGCCTAACATTGTGTAACATTGCAAGCCTTTGGTCGTTTGCCTTTTGCCACCACCATCAATCACTTTTATGTCACTAATTTGAAGTTTATTATGTCCATGTGCGAGAAACCCTTTTCCATGAGTGAAACCATGACAGCAAAAGATCAGTGTGCTCATCATGAAGAACAATCAATATGTCCATCAAGAAGTGGAATCAATTTGTCCAACTATCCTATTTTTATGTTATGCTTAGTCCACATCATGTAATGCGGTGGCATACTTGTGTAATTTATCATATAACATTGCACGATTAATCAGTTCCATCTTGTCAAACAGCCATCACATTTTTTTTGTCAGGTAATGGAACAAAAAAAACGGTATTGTATAAAAATATTGAGAGAAATTGGAAAGACATGAAATTGGTTTGGTAAAATGTCCACACATTCTTTTTTAATAAGTTTTCATCCAGCTCAGGGGCAACCATATTGCCACTTGCTGTAGACTGAAAATGACATCACAGTTGTCAAGTCTCAATCTCAACCAATCATGGTGCAACTGTTTTCGAGTTTTGGTCATGTGATGTTTGCAAGCTGACCTGTTTGCAAGCTGGCTCTGTGATGTCATCAAATTGACTATGCATAAAAGCGGGTGAATATTGTTGCATCGCTAAAATTTCACAAACTCAATTTTAATTAAAATGACGTGTTTAGATTAATGGGGGCACATACAGTGTATCATTGAAAATAAATCTTTTGGGTTAATCTCCTCTTTAACAAAACAAGCACAAAATAACACTTTTATCACTATCAGGCCCAGAACATCTTTTGCAATGCTACCCTCATGAACAATATCTACCTTACCAAATCTGCTGAATTATGATATAGTGCTGTTAGGTCTGTATCACTTCTTGAACACACAATAAATAACCTTTAGGTCTCTAAGCCACATCGTTATTGACTGAGCTTTTGCCTGAACCCCATGAATAATTATCACTGCATCCAATGTCCAACCCTACCCACACGTCTTGGTGAAATCGTGCTCATTCTGGAGAAATAACCACTGTGTCTGCAGTGGCAGCAGAAAGCTCACTGCTCTGGGGAAGAGAGATTCTATGCTACCAGCTATGCTGCAGGCAGACTCGACTGCAGTAGAATCACATCTAGGCAGAGGTGTTACAGGTACTGAGAATTTTTTTTTTTATAAAGGTACCCACTTTGCTGCAGGCAGACTTTACTGCAGTAGAATCATATCTAGGCAGAGGTGTTACAGGTACTGAGAATTTTTTTTTTTTTTTATAAAGGTACCCACTTTGCTGCAGGCAGACTTTACTGCAGTACAATCACATCTGGGCAGAGGTGGTACGGTACTGAAAAAAAACCACAACAAAAAATGTAGAAGTACTGATTTGACTTTAATTAAAAAAAAAAAAAAAAAAAACATTTTCTTGATACAAATTAGATTTGACTGTCCATTATAATACAATACTTATGGAAGTCTCCCAGCCCCTATAATTTTACATTTTTACTGGAGGAAACAGGCTTCCAGACCCTGTATTCTTTTTCTTTTTACTGGAGGAAACGGTCTTTCTTTCCTGTTGATTTTTATTTTTTATTTTTAACAGACCATTTACGTCATTGACGTTAATACTTCCTGGTTCATGTTTGTCCCTGTTTTTCTCTTTCTTATAATGCACCAGGATAACCGTACCTGGGGATGCCGTTCGCTCAATCAATCAAGATCTAAAAACAGTTGCCTTTCCCTTTATCTTTACATATTACGCATTAGCGTATTTTTTATGTCGTGATGTCATCGATAGAGTCTGAAAGAAATACTTTGACTTAGTAAAAAGTAGAAACTACAGATATTTGTGTTCAAAAGTGGTGAGTCAATGTAAAAATGCACAAATACAAATCAAATTAACTTGAGTACAGTAACAGACTATTACTACTTTGATACTTCCCATCTCTGCTTCTAGGTAAATTTAATTTTTATGTGTTTATTGCTACATTCTCAGGTGACAAACACATGAAAAAGTAAAAGTCTTGACAGTCAGCCGCAGACAGCGCTCTGTCACTGCCATCTATAAATAATTGGATATGCAAGCCAGGTTATTTTTTAGTCTGACAGGTTTTATAAGGCAGTGGGTATTCAAATGACTTGTTCAAGGTTGTTTTTTTTTGCATCACCCTTAATCTTGTCATGACCTAAACAGTTTTATATAAACTTGACTGCAGTTTGTCTGGTTCTTACTGCCTGCTAAGATGTTTGTCCTCTGCTGATATAGTTTACTATACACATTACAAGATTATGGAGGTGCGGAATTGTTTGATAACAGTAGTATATGTTGTTGTGATGACATTTATTGTGTGCAGAATACAGATGTATTTGTTCTTTCTTCTGCCCTGCAAAAAGATGGCATGGAGTAATAACTCATGGTAGCCTAAAGGTCAAGCCGATCAATTCAGTTAGCTACATATTGCGCAGATTGTTTTGTGAAAGTTTCTTTCTCAGGCTGGAGTTACACGGCAGTGGTTTACTGCATCAATTTATTTATGTCACGCTGTGATTATTTGCGTTTGTCGGGCCGATCCACATGTTAATATTCTGAACATCACAGACCAGCATAATACAATGACGTCAGGCTCGAATGGACGATGTAGAGCTGATCTGTTAGTTTGCGCTTCAGTCTCATCGGCAGATATCTGATACATCTATATCGTGAAGAGTTTGGATTGCAATGTAAGAATCAAAAGACATCTTTCAAGGCCGGGTGCTTCAACAACCCGTTTATTAAATTAATTAACAGTTAGCTATGGCCACCCCCCTTAAAAAACAAACAAACAAAGAGTCAATTAGCTCTCTGCCTTCCACCTCCATACACACGCTCCTCTCTTCTGTTTACCAGTTTTTCTGTGCGGCCTGATTCAAAATTTTATATTGCTGATCGCAATGTGTGAATATTAGATAAGGCTGAATAATGCTTCCTTTATTGTCCATTTATTCATCCATTTATCTTCCTCACTGCTTATAGAATAATAGTATCACAAACATCGCTGGTGAGTCCACTTTTTGGTGAGACGATAGCCAGACTCCAATGACTACCTAGCTGTAGTCATAGTGAGCTGTAGCCATGGCAAAAACTTCAGTCAAGTTGGCTGTACACTCATGACTACATTACTGAACCACGGAAGACACTTGGACTTCCTTGAACACCAGTGTTTCTTCTTAAAATGAAACAGTTTTCCAGCAGCCATAAAGCTCTTTAAAAACCTCGCTATACTTCTATTTGGAATCATTTTCAAATTAATGTTAGATAACAGGCAAAAAAAAAAAAAAAAAAGAAATCACACTGGGCTATAACAGACCAAATAAAACTTTATATGCTTTTTTAAAATATCCTTGTGACGGTGTTAAAATCTAGGGAGGCATTTTGCTATTGTAATAACATTTCCATGGCTTTGTTGTATTCCTAAATATACACAAAAGAGCAATTTGAAAGTTGTATGGAATTTTACCCCAGTATTTCAAGAAGCAACGAGTTCAGGTTGTACCCAGCCTACTGCCCAATGACCTCTGGGATAGGGAAAAGCAGTACAGAAAATGAATGGATATTTCAAGGTGTTGATTATGTGTATGTACTAGTACATTTCACACGTGACAATACATTACAGTTCACCACGCATGATGAGCAAAAGTGGGAGCCCGCACAAAGAGAATCCCGCAAGCCCATGAACTCCTTCAACACACCGTTGACCAGCACACTCATTCTTTTAGTCACCATTCAAAGGTTGTGTCTAGGGGATACGGCAGGAACGCAAATAACTGCAAAGTCAAGGGCACAGCTAAGGAAATTAAAATGTTTTTTGTTACAGCAGATACACTCCAAATATTTGACAAATTAGTGCCTCTAATGCACGATGGACCAAAGTTAACTATGGTCACATTATCATCCAGTCATATTGTATGTCAAGGTCGTAGTATGAGTCTAAACATAGTGTTGGCATATGCCTCATCTACCAAGCAAAATAAAAATTTGATCGTATCAAAGATCACATTAAAACCTTTGCTGTTGATTGGACTGAGTCGGTGTGAAAACCGAATCTCGTTGTCCTTATTTTTATAGGACACTTATGAATCGCTCCTTTGGGAATTGGTGAGTGTAAACTGAGTTTGACCTTAACTCCTAACTCTTTTGAGAGACAATTTCTGTTGACGTGACCACTCGTGGCAAGAGAATAAAGTGTTTTTAGAGTTTAGCTCAGATAGTTACCATGATTAATTGTAGATGTGAACGATGCCAAGTTTCTTCATTCGTCCCATGTGTATCTTAGCTAATGAGACATCTGTGTCACTTGATTAAGAGTGTTGTATGTTTTAAACTGCTGCACTTAGCCAATTAAAGTTCAAAAGGGAAACGGTACATTTTTTTACTACTTTCCACTTAAATCGTGTTCGATTTGATAGGTTAATGATGACAAACAGTAAGCGTTTAAAGAATATTCTACATTTGTCACACATGAATTGCATGATTGGAGATCTCGCAGTTTCTTTTAAATGTACTTTTCTGGCATCAATCTCCATGCCATGTAGCTCTCGCTGCATTGAATTTAAAGAGAATGAAGGGAGACGCTTTGATTGGCTGGTTGTCGGCTCTGCTCCCTCCCACAACGGCGCATAACGGCTTGTGCTATTCTATTCTAGAAAAATACCAAAAGAAAGAACACTCCACCCACAGTTAGACATCCATCCATCAAACAAATTATAACAAATTTAATAATAACACATTTTCTATTGCGCTTGTCCTCATTAGGATAATGGGTGAGCATATCTCAGTGGACTTTGGCTGATATTGGTTGCAAGACAATTGCATATACTAAGGACAACATAAGGATTGACAAAGCCTTTGCTCAATACATTAATATTGCACTTTTGACAGCATTTGCTGACTCAGGTCTTTCTAAATATGATGCCACAAGTTTGGCACAGCTTCAGTATATTTGTGCGGTTTCCCTTCAATGCTATTTGTGCCACTTCTTAAACTCAGCCTCCATCAGTAGATTTAAATTACAGTGCTTCTAAAATAGGCTGCTCTATTCGATTGTCTTTCACATGTGATCAAATGGAAGATATGTCGGACAAAGCATATATTGAGGTCGCTCAGATTGAAAATAAAAACATAATTCATTATTTGGCCCATAATGGAATACGGTAGTGTGCTGCCTGACTAGAATTTGATTACAAGGGTGTTTTTTTTTCTCTCTGCAGCCCCAAGGAAGTATCCTTGAGGAAGGGAGTCAACCCTCAGTTGTTCAATTTGTCGTCAGCGTGTGAATGAAGCAGCGGTAGCATACATCATTGTCATCATTATGTGAACGGCCGATTGAGGTGACATTGGAAAATCACACCTTGAAGGCAATGAGTCGCCGTACGATTGAAGCTTGTCATATGGCATTATCTCCAGCACTCAGACCAAACTTCTGTCAAATTTCTGAGGAAGTATAAATGATTACCATTTCAGGTCTATTGATAATGTAGAGTCATTAAAAATCAAGTTCTGTGAATGCTAAAAAAATGCCCTATAGAGTAGTTAAACGGGATATTGTGTTATTGTTATTACAAAGATGGTCTGGAACGGAACCTCTGCGATGGAGAGGCGTAACCGAAGCAAAAATAATCAACAGAAGGTTCAAGTAGACCTAGATCAGTTGACTCTGAAGCAGTCAGGCACCGATTATGTGATTTCTTTTTTTTTATTGAATATAATACAGCAGTACTGGTGTGTGGCAGTGCAGAAGGAAGCATTTGTTAACCACGAGAAAAGCTACCAATTGCTTCCGTCTCGACCTCATCAAATGCGATTGCTCTATCAATATTTTATTTTCTCTCTCGAGCATCCCTGTAGGCACCAATCTTAATCCCCATTTAATGAAGGTCCCTCCTGTTGCAAACACAGCATTCTATCTATTCCAATCACCCATCTTAGAAAAGCTAGTTGTACATAAATGCACCAAATGACCTTTGTCTTTCTTAGGATGACTAAGTTACAATTGAAGAAAAGAGCCAAGAACAAAATGAATGATGAGGCCAACTATTTCTGACAGGACCATTAAGCCGCTGCTTCCTCGTTTGAAACTCGCTAGTTGATGCACTACTTGCCAAATTCCAATCGTGGTACCCTGAGTTCTGAAGGTTAAACCCATTTAAAGGTCGAGAAATTTGTTGTTTGCGCGCTTCCAACATCTGTTTTTGCAGTGCACAGACACTGCGACAAAATTTGTTTGCCTAAACACACTACAGTTTCCCTGGCCTTGATGCTAATATTCCCTCTAATTTTATTCTCTGAGCATTCCTTGAACCATGGTGATCAACATCAGACATGCACACATTGGCTGTATCACACCTGTCCAAAACTTGAGATCATATTAAGTTACACGACGGAGGTATGTTCCCCCCCAAAAAAAGTGAAGAAGGATTTGTAGCACAGATAAAATTCAGAATTAAGGATTTTATGCACTTTTATGTTGTGATTTGGCCCAAATTGACTTTTTCAGAAATCTGCAAGTAAATAGGAATTTACTCATATGTTTTAATAAATTATAGCTTAAATTACTGCTACTTTATTATACGAAATATGTACGTATACGAATTGAAGACAAGAATGATGCTTTTCATTGCAATATGTGAAAAATGGTTGGCAAGGTCAAACGGTTGCATATTATAATTACGATATTAATCGCTTTAAATGTTGAGCTGCTTCATTTGCTGATAATTTCCACAAATCTTTAGACGATGCTAAACATTAATATTCAAAGTTATGGCTGGTAAATGACTGCATTCATCATGGGCATCCAAATGACTATACGCCGAAGATGAAAATGCAAAATTCCAATACAGTTCAGGTTTTAATTTTATTAGGGCACTGTATACATTTTCTATGCTTGCTCTGAGAGAGCAGTGTGTGCGGTTTGGAGGGAACATTTCTTGACGCATGAATTACTGTATTAATCATATAAGGGTAGAAACCATGCACATGCTAATGTTAATTGTCTTCGTGAACACTGAATTGCCTGATGGTGATGTAAATCATCCTCTTTCACTTTACTCTGATTTATTTTCCATTTATATATCCATCCACCTCAAACCATTTTTAACGACAGGCTTGCACTGACAACTGTAGCCAACAAAAAGGAAGTTCTGCCTCTTGACTGTGTGTGTGTGTGTGTGTGTGTGTGTGTGTGTGTGTGTGTGTGTGTGCGTGTGTGTGCGTGTGTGTGTGTGTGTGCGTGCGTGTGTGTGTCTGTGTGTGTGTGTGTGTGTGTGTGTGTGTGTGCACCCACCCTCTGATTTATGTAATTCAGATGAAAGTTGCCGCATTCTGTCAGAGCCCAGTGTGACTGGAGCCACTGCAGAGAGAGAAGGTGCACTGTTCTTGTCTCACCTCACACGTGAGAACAGCAGTGATTAGTTAGCAGCCACAAAGGTGCATTTGTTAGGTGATATCTTTGAGACTGGCTGTGATTTAGTGGCGAGTGTGACCGTTTTGGTATTGGATTAATAGAAAAGATTCGGTTCACCGGGAGGGTTCAGCATGTGACTTCAATTAATTTCTTACGAGAAGTAGGAATAATGAGTCGAATCTTTTGTCATAAAATTGTTCGTCCATGTGGAATTGATTGTTGCTTAACTCATTCACTGCTGTGGACGTTTATATACTTCAATTGGAATTTAACAGTTTACGGACACCAATTTATGTATTCATCAAGTATGTTTTTTTTTAATGGGTTATTATTGAGTTTGGAGACCTAGTTTGGAATAATAATACGTGTAGCTACGTATCACTGAGATAATTTCTCAAAGGCAAAGGTTTCCAAAAGATGCAAAGTGGATATAGACTGGTTAGATTATACATTGAAATAGTGTAAATCGTCCAGTTCTATTATTTAGTGCAGTTATTTTGTCCAGCATCATTTTTATATTCCACACGATAGAGTAAAAGAAATGTATGCTCTCTGTCAGGAATATTTGTAAATGCCAGACAGTTTTTTTCCCCTTCAAATTGCATTTCACTAAGATCCTGTTCATTGATGTGTGAGTTGCGAAAACTGTTTATCATGATTATTTGACTCGCTCAATATTGTTGTGGAATGGAACGGAATATTGAGTACAAAAGATGAATGAACAGGTAATATGACCGATGAGGCCTGGTCTTTGGGTTTGTGCAATTTGTGCATCATTTGTTGAACTCAACTTTTATATTCTTACAAATGAATCCATATGCAATGTTGTTAAGGGCTGCAAGTGCCAAGCTCATTTCTTAACAGATAATCAATATATTTTTTTATACAGCATCCAATCTGATACAACGTTCCCTATTTGCACGGCACCGCAGCACTGGTGTGAATACGTGATGATGTAGATTAGAGGCAGATGGGATCTGTCAGCGCAAATGAGACCAATAAAGAAGCAAGTTGCTTTTCTGCATCTAGCCACTAGATATTGCTATTGAGGCTGCGAGAGTTTTATTTATCACGTGTTTTGGTCCTTGGGACCTCTGCTATTTTAAAATAGAACCCTCTGAAAGTGGCTGTCACTGTAAAATATGAACATTGACGCTGTGGTCCATTTGATGGATGGAGCGCACCCGCCCTCATCCACGCCTTATTGCTCTTATCTATACGTCTGTCTGGATTATTGACTTTTGTGGCAAGTCGGGCCCAATTTGCCACTCGGCTGTAGTCTGTCCTCCATTCCGGTCTCCCCGGCACACCGGTGTCATCTGATAAGGGGAGATCGGGCGCAGACGCAACGTTTTGGTTGCAGACAGAGACCAAGGTCAGCACTTTATACAAAGGTGAGAGCTGCTCATCTTCGATGACCAATAAGAATGACGACTCCCGACGGGGACTTCCTCTTCCTTTTATCTTTAAACGCAGAAAGTGGACACTGTTATCGTTTTATTCAACCCTTGAGGGGTTTAAGAGGGCTGTACAATGAAAGTGCAGGCAGTTTTACTCGCAGAGATCGAGAGTGGCCGAAGAGAGAGAGAAAGAGAGCGAGAGCTGCAACGGCAGCTACAAAGGATATTCCCATCAGGCATTACTCTTCACTGAGCTTCGCACTAAAACAAGACAAGAGCTACCCACACTACATTTTGTCTGGACATGATAAGAACTTGAGTCGGATTGCGTTTTTCTAATTTTGATTGTTTAAGGGTGAGTTGCAATTTTCTGTTTAAAAGTCACATACACACTTGAAGTATGCAGCTCTTAACTTTCTGCACTTGGTTTTCTGTTAGAAAAAAATGGTTGGAACTGATTTTTACTGTGTTGTGGTCTATCAGTTAGGAATTTAACTTGAAAGTATGGCAAGAGTTATTTTATTACTTTATTCACTTTCACTCATGCCATGCTGGGGAAGTTGCGACTGTGCAGCTAGTTGCGTTACTGTTGTGCAAATTGAACACAATGCTACAGAGCTGGAGCTGAATCACCTGCATGGAATGCAGGCATCATTATGGCCATTGTTGAATTTTGGACTTTAGCAAAGACCTGTATAAAAAAAAAAAAAGTCAAGTTTCAGTCATAGTTGTTCTAAGTTTTATATTGGTTGTCTTGTTATAAATACAATATTAGCAAAGGCCCCCTTTTTTGCGAGAAGATTTTGGATGTATCCAAGAATTAATCTATAGTGAACATCATTTTAATCTTGTTGAGTTTTTAAAACAATATATCCTGAACATTTTGAAACGTATAGTATGATGTTTTGTGTGGTAGCCTGTTGGAAAATTATTAAACATCATGCATTACGACACATTTTGCTAGGCAATATTTTATTTGCTCTTATGGTTTGTACTGTTTACATTCTGCGAAGCACTTTATAAACATTGCAGCCACTCCTTCGAAGCAATGGCTTGGAAACACATGTACTTTTCATTATCTCGCACTGTTACAAAATGGTAATGTTTGGATAGCTGGAATGCATGAAAAACAAAACAAAACTGAGCAAATTTGGAACACAGTCCGTTCAAAGTCCTGCTTGAACTCTCAGTTGTCTGGAAACGAAAACTCAGAGTCTTGCCATTATAAACATTTTGACAACTATTTATTTCAATTATTCATTTATTCTAATCTTTCTAATCATTGGTCAAGTGATTTCCCTCCATTGCAACATCATCTTCTCGTCGTATTATTATGATATTATTCAATTTAGGACAGGGATTTGATGCGAAAAGTATTATCTGTTAAAAATCGAATTTGGTACAGACTTTGTTCCAAAATTAAAGGAGCGATTTCTTTAGCAAGAAATAGACTCATTTCAAGTGCAACATAAAGTGGAGTCACAAACAACATATTGTAAATAATTTTCTTGGTTTGACTTCCTTAAGTATGAGAAGACGTTTAAGTTCTTCTTTGTCGCCTACTTTCTGGGGGAAAAAAGCAAAACATGAAGGCTGTACCTTTGAGGCATATTTGCACAACAGATTGTGGTTAAATGCTAAATTGTCTGACCTCAGGGGCGTTTGACTTTAGAATTTCCCGGTGCTTTAATCTGAATTCACTTCATCTGCCAGAAGCGTGACTGTATCCTTTGCTCTCGCGACCTCTACATCCTCTTCTCTTGGCCAATGCACATTGTTTCTGGATGACTGCAGAGAGAATGGAGCAGAGAGGGCGTCCTGCTCGGGGAAGCGTTGTGTTGAGGAGACACAGTTGTGATGAGAAGATGCGGGGGGGGGAATATGGGAGGGAATGTGAGGCAGTCGAGAGGAAGTACCTGTGCTTTACTTCTTATTCTTCGGGGGCCTCTTAAAAGATCCCTCAATGAGGTTGACTGGTCTTAATGCTCATCACAAGAGTAATACCCTGGAGACGGAACAATTCAGTGATTGCGTGTAATTATAGCTGCACCTTAGCAGGCTCACACGGGAGCAGTGGGAAGGAGGATGTTTTGAATGAATCAATGCCAGCGTGCTCAGCAGAGGACGTCAGCAGCTGTAGCAGCAGGAGCGGCGAAGTGAGCCGAGCGACAAGGCGCGCAGCCACCACTGAGGAGAGCGCAGCAAATCACAGACCTGCCGCTAACATGTCGGGCCAACCAGGACGATCCTCTCAAGTCGCTTACAAGAGGCGGCCGGTTTATCGCGCGGCTTCCAGGTGTGTATCTCACGCCCTCACCTCACGCTTAATTTATGGCAATAGATTTCCGGCTAAAGTGCTTTGGACTGCACGCCGTTAAATGTTAGTGTGAGAGCATGGGATGGAATTTAGCGTGCATGCAAGCTGATGCATCATTTGATTGTGTGGGCGAGAGGACAGCAAAGAGGTCTTCACTGCGGTGTCTCGCAAACACTGACCGTTTTGCCATGTAAGAAGAACTATCTCCTCAAGGGATCTAAGGAGGCTCTTGTATATTGGTGGATACACGGTGGCATCTCTGCAGGTAGAGTGTGCTGCAGTCCAAAGCACTCGAGGGGGAAAGCAAAATTGAATGTTTACGTCCGTCCTTAGTACAACTGCAATTAAACCCCAAGCCGCAGACAGATATACGATCCCGTGATCTATTGGAAACACTCAAGGGACGGGCACACAAATGTCCATCTATAGATCTGGAAAATTAACCGCCAACGATTATTTGTTCTATTCTATAAAGAAGGAACTACTAATGAGTTTGTTTGCCTAAAATGAAATCTATTGGAAGAAAAGTTCTCTTTGTAAATGTAAATGTCTTGTTTCATTTTGTTACATTCAAGTCACAATTTGAAGTAAATGTGACATACTGCCTCATGGTGACAAATCAGCTTGTCATCATGACAGTATACTCCTGAGTCAGTCCAGCAAAAATGTTGTTCAGGATGTCCTTGCACCCAACCGTCTTTTGGTTCGCTTTAAGGATTGCATGTGACTTGAATTGCAAGTTCACATTCTGTTTTGACGACTCAGGGAAGTCAAAATGAAACTAGAGTACACAGTGGTGCCTTGAGATATGAGTGGACCCGATTTAGGAGTTCTTTGAGATAGGAGGTGTAGTTTGGCTGAAAAAACCTGCATTACGTTAACTTTCAGTTGGGTTCTAGTGAATATGGAAACTCTTTTATAGATCAATGGACATTTATGATGGATCGCAATGTCACCCGGGCATTGAGGTTTCTGTACCCATTTATAAGCCATCTTGCAATAGCCAGTGGTCAGTGTAAAATGTCACCCAAGAGCAGCAGGTAATTCTTTAATAGGTATCGGGTCTTTTTTTATGTGATGTGATTTATGCCTCGTGACTGAGTTAAAGCTGCTCTATCGTCAATACTGTTGGGATCTTGTGGCCAGCGGTCACTGTGCCTCATTTGTATGCTTAACTGCCACAGGTCATGGCTTTGTTAACTGCAGCCGTGAGTGTGCGGACTTGAAAAATGCCACACCTAAAATTGGCTCATGGGACATTACACCCAGAAATAGAGAGGACGTTTCCTGGGAGACACCTTCGAAGAAAAGACATAATGGCGATGCTGAGCAGAAGGTTGCGGTATTTAAAAATGAATAGTCTCTTCACTGCTTATTAAAACTATGACCTTTTAAATTCCTGAATTTCTGATAAGCGCAAATCACCCTTGTCAAGCAAATTCCAGTAAATGGGACTGTTCAGCTAAAATCTCACTTCTGCTAGCAAGACTGTTTTAGAGTTGTCCGACTATAAGACCTTCTACCACTTTACTGACTTAATGAGCCTCGACAGTCTTCCACAATATACAGAGATCTAAAAATAACCAGTCAATTCAGTTATGCGCGCTCAGTCAAGTAAGCCAAACCCCCCCTAATGTATTTAATTAATCTGTTTAAATTGATTGTGCGGTAGCTTGCCGGCGTCTGCGACCAAAATAAAGCAACAATGTGGGTGACCTACAGCCAAATGTATCTTGTTAATATCCCAAAATTTGATGCAGATTTAGATTCCAACTACAGTTCATGGATGTACTGTTCCATGTCTTCTGTATAGTAGAGTTACGAGTGACCGATCCATGTTTTTCGACAATACTGCAGTTTTTCTCAGTACTTCTGATCATCTCCTTATTGTATATCTGTATATCTATAATACTGCCCAATAGAGGTTCAGGATTGCACCACAGGCGAGCCACACAGGGATGCATGAAGTATATTTTATGGATTATTTGCATCCAAAGAGATAACAATATGATCACCTGAGGCTTTAATAATTTCAAAGAACTAATGCTGTAATCAATCTGCATAATTTTTGGTTCTGCATGCTGCATTTATTTTAATCTTAATTTGATAAGATTTCCACTGCCATCCATCTTTCAATAGTTTTTGCTGTAATTTAAAAACCTGACGGGATTATATGAACATTTTAGGTGTTTGATAGTTGTGTTTAGTGAATTGAACTATCTACATAGTAGATTGTGTTGTATCTCTGGTAATAAGGAAAAGTGCTATGCAAAGAGCTAATTGAGTTTAATTAGTCTAATAACCGGCGGCTCGGTGGCGCACTGGGTAGCACGTCCGCCTCACAGTTAGGAGGGTGCGGGTTCGATTCCACCTCCGGCCCTCCCTGTGCGGAGTTTGCATGTTCTCCCCGAGCCCGCGTGGGTTTTCTCCGGGCACTCCGGTTTCCTCCCACATCCCAAAAACATGCTTGGTAGGCCGATTGATCACTCCAAATTGTCCCTAGGTGTGAGTGCGAGTGCGAATGGTTGTTTGTCTTTGTGTGCCCTGCGATTGGCTGGCAACCGGTTCAGGGTGTCCCCCGCCTACTGCCCGATGACGGCTGGGATAGGCTCCAGCACGCCCGCGACCCCCGTGGGGACTAAGCGGTTCAGAAAATGGATGGATGGATGGATAGTCTAATATCCAAACTCAGAGGGGGTCTAATGATGTGTTAAAATGAAAAAACACAAGGTCATACAGAACCCAGAGGTTTTTTTTTTCTGTGTGATTTGTTTCGGATGTTGAGGGATTATGGGGATCAGAGATCAGAAAGATAATCTGACCAAAGACATATGGAGTTTGTGTGTGCCAGCCGACTGAAGCCTGTTTGTCGAATAAGGGTTTGGTCAAATCAGACAGGGTCATGTTGCAGACAAGAGTGCAGAAAACAAGACGGCACATGACAGACCTATGGATGAAAGTGACACTGGCAACCAGCAGGTAGGCCGAATTTGTTTCACGTGCATAATTAGATGGATTAATCTGCATTTATGCTGACTGATGTACAACCACAAAATATAATCCACTGTGGTGTACAATTTGCAGTGGATCTCAAAGGTTGAGGACGAATAATATCCGTTTGGGGACACTTATGTATTGGTACCTCTGATTTGTGGGAATTTTGAAACAATGTTTTTTATATTATTGTTTTCATCTCTCAAGGACAAAACCAATGGAAGTTTACAGTTTATAAAGTTATTGACCTGGAACGTTATTGCAAAATTCACACCTGCATACCTGGCGATTGAGCATTGGGCATACACCAACTACTAGCTCCAACAGAAAAACTGACCACCACTGTTAGTTTTCAGGAAACAACTTGAAGCCTCACATGTACAGCCCAAATTGTATGGAAGATGCATGATTGCCTGAGCCGCTGTAGTTAAGTTAAAATAATATTAGGAGAGGAAATGAGACACAAAAGGAAAGATTGTGACTAGTTTCTCATTTCTTGACTGTACTCATGCATTTTGGCAACAGAGTCTCTCCGTGCTTCACTTTTTAGCCACGGGCGGAAATCTCGCTGCTCTAAAACATCATCAAAAATGAAAAAAAAAAAAAAAAAAAAAAACCCGAAAAAAATCCCACCATGTTTGTTGTGCTATTAAGATTGCATCATTAAAAAAGCAAAACATTTTCAACACGCTACAAATTTGTGACATCGACCAAATTTGAACAATGCGGGTTTCCACCCAACAGTGATGATTATGAATATTATTAATTATTATTGCAAAACACAGTACAGCTCCCATATATACTGTATTGGCAAAATTCCGTTAAGCTGATTTTCTTTCTTCTTAATGACATTTCATTCCTCGTTTAAACGTTCTTACTTAATCACAATTAAGTATGAGACAAGTTCACCATATCATTAAACTTGCTGGAACGCTCTGTTTCACTATTATTTGTCAAGCTTCATAGTTTTGGTTTAAATTCTGCTGACAGTGCAGCAATTGTTTGCTCGTTAAGCCTCCTCCACATGGGTGGAGCAGCTCTCCTGAAGGAACTCAAGGGTGAGTCGGTCAAATTCAAATGAAATACCGCTCGGGTGTGTTTGCTGAGGATCTAATCCAACATTCTTTCCACTGTCTCTCCACAAGTTCCCCATTGGTTTGTTTGTTGGATATTAAGTGTTCTAAAATTGACAATTTTCTTATAATGGCTTCACTGTCATCCTAAAGTATTATTAATATTTGATAGTGAGTGTTTTATGAGTCTCATGACAGGACGCCTGGATTTGATTCGTGTATAAGACTTTCACGTATACTAGCTACGTCACATAACACCCTGTCTTGTGTCTCTTTCTTTTGTGGCATTGAGCTTATTGTGTTTGAGCCTGCTGCCTATTTCCTGCTGGAGATTTTGAGCTTTCCCTCTTTTCCGACCACTTAGCTTCCCCTTCTGTCCTACATTACACGCCTAAGCGATTAGCTGTTTTGGGCTTTGCAGTGCGCTTGGACTATTTTGTCACAACAGATGCTCCAGATCAGAGATTTGTGCAATAAACAAAATTAAACAGTGTGGTAAAATAACAATTCTGATGTTGACTAATTACAGTATGTAAACACAAGCAAAGTCATCTTTAATTGCAGAGTGGGACTTCGTTCCATCAACAGTAGTTTGTCCATTAATGTCTCATTATGCTGATGTGGGAAAAGTACCTGAAAAATCAGGCCATTGCTCTTTATTATTCATCTCTCATCAAATAGCCTACTGTCAGATCCAATTTGCCACCTCATTTTTTTCAATGAGATGGACCAATCTAATATTGTCAATATACAGATGTCTCACTAAGATATTAAAATTGTGCAGCTAAGAAGGAAACGGGTAATTTATCAGAAACGTGTTTGATTTAAATTGGCCGCTGAGTGCATTTAATTGATGTCATTAATATTGTTAACTTTTAACTTAAAGTAGTTTAATTGCATTATTAGAATAGAATTTGGAAGTTGGATGCAGAAATGGCTTAATGGATCGTTATTTGGTTGCAAATAACCGTTTGTGTTGAATGGATTTCTTCAATCATGTCTTGAAACAATTGATGCAAAGGTGTTACCCAATCCAGTTGAGCAACGTCAATGATGGAGATCAGAAATTCTCAAACTGTGGTACCAATGGTACTTGCTTCCATGAGAGAAAAAAAAATCATAATGTAAATGTATTAAACTTTCTAGTCCAATTATTTATGTACAGTATTAATGTCAATGTTCTTTACCCTCCGTTCTTAAGTGTCACTAATTGAAATTACATTTGGACCTCCAGTATATCACAACTGAATACTTTACATGGTTGAGCTCTTGGAGCATGGAGGTGAAAGGTCATCCTGTTACTGTTAATTAACCTGGGATTCCCCAAGGCCAAGAGCCCGTTATGTTCATATGCTCGTCATCTAAGGCAATCCCTGACCTTTATGGAGTTTAATATATGCACCCACATACACATGCACACCAAAGAGTTGAGTGTTGTTAATAATCCTGCAAAACACGATTGCTAAAAAAAAATGGCAAGTATATAAAACGAGGCTTCAAAATTGTGTTAAATCAAGCCCCCTACCTCTATATTCTGCTTTCTTCCTGTGATGTGGACTCTTATAGCCAGCGACCCTCTTCAAGTAATCCCACGCTCACTGTTGTCTATTAATTACAATGCTTTGGTACTCAGGCTGCACTTCACTGCACATAGTGGCTGTTTGAGTAAACCACAAAGTCTGTCTCCAACAGTGTGTGTAAATGTAATTAAAATGTCTTTTATGAATAAGAATTTCTGAATGAAAATCACCCTGAGTGTATGCATCGTAATATTCTTAATTTGCTGTGCATATGAGAAGGATCTGGCAACTTTACAACTCTTTATAAAGCGTAAGCAGTTAGTCGGCTGCCTTGCTTGCGTTTCTGATTGCCTGTGTTTTTGAGCGCAGCACCGGGATGACAATAAAATGTGATGCCTCACAAGGGTGGGTGTGCCTTGAATGTTAATGAGGCATTCGCCAGGACCATGCTTTCAAATTGTGCCAAACACTCTGACCGACTGTTTTTGTCTTGGCTCATGTTTTGGCCTTTCTGCCTTTCACTGCAGCTTTGCTTTGCTGCAAATTCCCTCAAGCGTCTTCTACCGCCACCAAGATTGTTACATTATCATTTCATGTGGTATTGATGCTGTCTTAGATTGCATATATTAGATGACTTCTCTAATGGTTGTAAATGGCTGCAGCATATACTCCCCAGAAGAGCTGGAAATGGTCATAATGATAGTAGTGAGTGACAATGACGTGGCAAGGCAGGTTAGGATTTGATTTGCAGTAGAATCAACCAGTAAGAATGATTAGAAAGGCTTAAATGTAAGGCTGCTGTGAAACTGATGGAGGTCGGGCAACATGTGCAAATCACGCTGCAGAATGCTTATCTGCTTAATAGCTGTCTGAGAGACAGCGTGCGCTATTTTTAAGGCCTATTTCTTTCAGCTTGCTTGACTGGATGCTGCTGCACAACGCTGCTGGGTATTTCTCTCGAACAGTCCTACACGCTCACACTGGGTGGGCTTATTGACGAGAACGTTGGTGTTGTTTGTGTGTGTTTCGTACTGCCTTGTTTTCTCTTATTTAGTTTACTATCTGTTTGCTATTTGTGACAATGAAAAGCAAGTAATCAGCTTAACTGCGTTAAGTAACTACTGTTGGCTACAACATTGATATTTCATTTGACTCATTGCAACACTAACAACATATTGAGCCACACTGTCCTTTGATGCACAAATAGAATGCGTCACTCACTGTGCCACCAAGAGCAAGAACCCACGATTGACGCCCAGATGCAACTAGATTGCGGCAAAGAACTAAATTTGTCGAAATGACACTCCTCAACACAGTTCATTGGCACCAAGAAGGACTAATTTTGCCTAAATGAAACTTAATCACTTCCAAATATTTTCCTGGCACTAAGATTCCACAAGATAGGCCCAACGTAATATGTTCAATGTCTTGCCTCCTGTTTCTCAACAAATAACATATGTTCCTTCATAATGTCTGCACAAAGGTGAATGTCAACACTCAACCGAGAATACATGACGTTATATCTAAATATTAACTATAATGGTGAATTTATGCCTAAAATACTCTTGCTTTATTGATTATTTTTTGCCCATGTATTTGGGCAAATTGCAATTGATCGGTCCTATTACTATGAACATGACATCTCAATGCACTTTGAAAGTTCTCCATTTGGACTGGCTAAATATTTCTTGTTGGGCGTTACTCAGTTTATCACAATGGTTCAAAGTGATGATGATGGAAAAAAAATATTTCCGTACACATTTCTTGCTGTTATGATTATGCGTCGGCAAAGAAGTGTCATAAAACCACAGGCAACGGTATAAAATAAGATAAGATATGTTTATTGGGCAAATCCCCCTGAAATTACTAAATAGTGATTGTGTAAGCCACAAAGTCCCCTAACCCTATACAATTACAACTCATGCCATTCTATGTTTATGGAAAACTTGTGTTGATACCACCTGCTCCTTCCACTTGCATACCTAGGGATTAGTTTGGAATTCCTTATTAGCATAGATCATAGGTCAATTTCCCTGATAAACCAGTTCATACGGGGACCTTGAAATGCATTGCTTAGTTTGTAAGTTTACTCCTGGGTCACTGGATTGCGTAGTATTTCTGGTTATTTAGTCAGTTTAGATTGGTATCTGACTGATTTAAGCGAAGCGTTCTTTCCTGTTGAGTTCACTGTGTTAATTCCTATCCTGACTTCAGTCAAGAAACACAAGCAACATTGACACTATCTTGATGACTGACACACAGAATGTTTATAGGATTTAGGATTGCACTTCACTCAGTAGAGCAAAGTAACTTCAATACTTAGAAAAGTGGGAGTGTAGATACGTATATGTAGGGAAGTAAAACATAGAGAGGGAGGAGGATCTGATAAGCGGCTGAGGTATTCCACTGATGGGAGGGTATTGGATGTTTACCATCCCGGGCTGGACACTTTAAGTCTCCACTTTTTTTTCTGATTCATTTGAATGCAAGCCACTTCATCAGACCCTCAACATTCTACACCTACACTGATAGTACTGAGAGAATTTCAGCAGCTGAACAAATCTGATTCACCATGATTCTGTGTCCGATATCAGGTGAGGTAGAGTCTACACTGTATGCATGATGAGAAAGAGTATCTGTAGTGGTGAGCGTATACAGTTTCACTGTCATGTTTGCGGTTGACATGAAGAGTCTCAGTTTGTGTTACTATAAGTCAGATGTGTTGAAACCGTCACCGCAACGTTTCTGTGCTGTACTGAAATCACAGTGGTGAAGTCTCATTTGAGATGCAAGCTGCATGCAGACAGAAAAGATGCTATTTCTTAATTTATTTCTCAATGAATTCAACTTTAGTAACTGTTTTGTACTGAAGTTTATCGTGAAGAACACCTGCACAATCTAGTATGGTTCAAGACAGGTGTAGTGCAAGGGTTGGCAAGTGTGCACAAAAGTTTTGAACTTTGGTTGATATTTTCACGTAACTGCAACACACCTTGTTTTCCATCAAGGAATAGAACTAGTTTAAACTAAATGTACTTGCACCATTTGCACTGTGAATGTAAACAGTGCCACATTGAAAAATGGGATGATGAGTCATCCTTTTCTGTGTAAGGGAACAAACCCGACCTAAGTGGTCAGCATTGAGTGCCCAGCGACAAGAGGACAATGTGCGGCTGTCGCTGAGAAAGAGCATGGTTTGTAGATTGTTAATACATTTAGTTTGGTCGTCTGCTAGAGTAAACACTCAATGAATACTTCTGAGAGAAAAATCAAACAAAAAAATCAAACCCAAGAGCGTTTTTTTTGTTCAAAGTCTGGAGAGATGCAAAGATGTTCAAAGTGAGTTATTATACGAGCTGCTATGATAATGTTAATGAAAAAAATCTATTCACACCCCTCATTTTTAAAAGTTAATTTTCTCCCTTATGCATTTGAGTCATGATTTAGGTATCCTCTCATCTTATGTCCTCTTCTGAATGATGTATGTATTAGCATATCCGTTCGTTTGAGCCTATTTTATCTGCTGTCTTGTTCCATTAAAGGGCATGCTTCTGATTGCAGCAATCTAATTAATTGCCACAAAGTGGATGTTTGTAATTTAAAAACTAAATAAGCAAAATAAAATGTTCTCTAAGGTAAATGAATCGACCTCCTTTATTTTGCCAAGAAAAATTTCAATAGTATTATGACTTGCAAGTTTTATTCATTCCGTGCCCAAGCCAGTAACTCAATTTACTTGTGTCTCACGCCAAATTTCCCCATTGAGATGAATGAAATTATATTAATTTGTTTTACCCCCCTAAAAAAACTGTTTTAATAAAAACAAAAAGGCACTATTGCAGCTTCTGTGTCAATATTGCAAAATAAAGTGTATGTAAAAAAATATACGGGTTTCATAAAGTGTAATGAAACCAAAAAAGACACTCCCCACATACATTGTAATACTTTGTATTTATGCATTTTTGTGTGCTTTTAAATGAGTCACATCAGTAACTCTAAATCAAGTTCTGATTGTCCATTTGTCACACTGTTAGGTCCGTATAGCACTCTTCATCTTGCTTGTGTTCATTTTGTATTATGTTTGTTCTCTTCACCCAACTCACTTTTTTCCTTCATTTGAGCCAGCAAACTTGTAAGTCACGGTACCAATGTATATAGGCGGACACGGGCCTTTTTGTTATGCACTGTCCTGTCACTACAGTTTACAGTACACATTTGCACATCTACATTCTGTTGGGTTAGTGATCTGCAAGCAGGAGTTTATTTTGCCATTAGGGATGCCAGTGCCACAAGCATTGATGAAGCTGGCAGCAGACAAATAGATGTACTGTGCTGCAGTGTTGCCGCACTAAGTGTGGTTGCTGCAAATTCCATGACAAATAGTTCAGAAGTAATGTGGCTGAAACAAAAGCCTCAAAGAATGCAGCTTTCTAATTAACGGGGGATGTGCTGGTGCTGCAGTGCTCTACAGTGCAGTGCAGCTCAGCCCATGATGGGTTGGTACCAGGAACAATCCTGGCCCAGTGCCTGTGCGACTGTGGGTTTCGATTTGTGCATACAGTATGTGAGGATGGCAACCACACTCGTACTTGTATTTGAAGTGTTAATGTTGTTGTTTGTGCGTGCTGAATGTCTTGGCATCAATCCTGTTCAGTATGTTGCCCGAGCTTTTCCAAAACTCATAAATGTCGATGCAGTGAAATGTTATGTTTGTATCATTCAACATTGCTGTTGTTTTAGCCCATGACTGTAAAACACTTATTGCACTCTAAGAGCTGAGTGTATAAACATGTTTATTGGAGATATTTTGTATGTGCATCATGTTTGAAGAAAAGCTGCAGAAGCATTCGTTCACTCTATTTTCAGCAAAAGCTTATGTAATAAAAGTTGTGATTAGAAATGAGATATTTCCCCTGGCTGATGGCACTTTAAGATTAAATGGTCAGGGTGCTGAGCATAGCGAACAGAAAGCTGACCTGCTTAGATTTGATGGCAGAAAATTGTGCATTTTGAAAAATAGTTTGGCCCTAATCCAAAGCAAAAGAAGGATTTGATGAGTCAGTCAGAGTTGACATGACTTGCCTGCATGGCTGGCAGTCTATTAATTTCTTGCTACCAATTTGGTGATAAAGGTACATATGTGGGAATTTTGGGTTTGGTCGATTGTTTCACCTCTTACTGGCAGATGGTTTGAACAAATTGTTAGCAAGTTACTATATGATGTTGGCTGTGCAAGAACCTGATTCCCTCTGATACCCATTTTTTTTCCTCTTTTGCTGCAGCCACAACGTGAGGTGCACATCATTTCGGCACCCTGTTACTGGGCAGATTTCGCCAGAAAACACGGAATACACCCTACAGGACAAGTGAGTCTTCCATTCCTTTTCCGTTCAAGGTCAGGGAATAGGAGTTCCAAATTAGACATGAAAAAGCCTATTCAAAGTTTAATCATCTGGAACAAGCACAGGAGAAGCCTTCAATTAAGAGGTAATGAGAAAATGAGTACAGCCACAGAACGTATCATAAAGTATCACCTGTGCTTAAATACAGAAAAAAAGAACTTACTTAATCATACAATTAAAAGTATTGCATTTAACATTAATGATCTTTAGCAAATGAGCTGCACTCAGGTGGCAATTCTTTTGCATGCCACAAGAGGGAGTCCACGCAACATGCGCTTTACGGATCCTACACTTTAATTAGTGACTTGGAGGACATTGTATATTTGCTTTATGATGGGTTGTATTCATAAATTGAATGACATTTCAAGAGCATATTAATCTCACTGCATTTTTCGTATGATGCCTGAAACCAATTTCCATTCAAGATAAAAGAAGTACTCGCATACACTTTTGACTTTGTGTCGCTGCTCAGTGAGATTCGTCAGTTTGCTTTTTTTATATCATGTTTCCTCTTGGGCTTTTTATTTCAATGACAGTGAAGTCTTCAAGCAAATGCATAAAGCGTCTCTCTGTTTTTGTTACGTGACTTAGTATCACAACAGAGTAGACATCTCATGAAAAAATGATGTTTCTTTTTCAACCTTTCTTTTCCTTTACCTCAGTATGGAACATCATGTTGTGTGGCGGTTGGATTTACCACCTTTATATTTCATGCCCTTGTCAGCATGTACTGCTTGCAAAGCGACCATCAAAGCTGCTTGATGGCTTCACAGCACAATTAAAACCATCTCTTTGTGTGGTTATATTCCAGCCGGCAGCTGGAACATGATGAGCATGCAAGATGATTGAATGTTGTTTGCTCGAAGCAGCACTAAAATGACAATGATTTATTTGCATTCTCAAGTTTGTAACTCAGAATAGTGTGAGGTGAATGCCCCTCATGGATAAATTTACATTAGTATAGTAAGTGAGCACTCCAAATTACCCGCAACTATGAGTGTGGATGGTTATTCATCTCTGTGCCCTGCGATTGGCTGGCAACCTGTTCTGGGTGTCCCCCAACCACTGCCCAGCAGCTGCTAGAGGCTCCAGCACGCCCGCGACCCCCTTAGGGAAAAGTAGTATGGAAAATGGATGGCTACACTTGATACACACCAGTTTGTGTTCATAGAATCGCAAGTTGCTTCACTTGCATCGTCTTAAACTCCATCCATCCATCCATCCATCCATCCATCCATCCATCCATCCATCCATCCATCCATCCATCCATCCATCCATCCATCCATCCATCCATCCATCCATCCATCCATCCATCCATCCATCCATCCATCCATCCATCCATCCATCCATCCATCCATCCATCCATCCATCCATCCATCCATCCATCCATCCATCCATCCATCCATCCATCCATCCATCCATCCATCCATCCATCCATCCATCCATCCATCCATCCACTCTGAACCTTACAAGAGCCTAATGGCGCAAAAAAGACCAACATTTATTCCGATCCAATTCTCATTATTGCAGTAAGAGAGCCGGCCTTGACACTCTAACAAATGTGAAATATGGCCCCTCTTCAGCGCACATACCACAACAAATCTCCTGGGAAACCACTGCAATGACAGTTGTGGTAAACACTAGTCAGTGTCACATAAAACCATCCCCCTTATATGACAGGAAACATTCTTGAAGAGAAGACTGCTGCAATGTATGTTGTGACAAGAAGGAAGAGGTGAGAGTTTATTTTCACCTCGCTGTGAAACAATGTAGAGGGCAGAAATGTCATGGAAATCGCACATTGTTTTCTACCAGGAGCTCACTTCCATTAGGAAGTAAATTTAAAAGCAATGGACCATTATATTACATGTCAACAGTGTAAGTGATGAAGTACAAATACTTTGTTACTGTGCTCAAGTACTGTATATTTTCCAGGTGTCATTACTTGAGTATTTATTGTGATGATGACATCTTACGTTTAACTCCTTCATTTGAAAATAGTTTACTGGGCTTTGTCAAAAAAGACTTTTTTCAACCTCCATGGATGACGACATGGCATTTAAAAGATGTAAATTGAGACAGGTCAAAGTCGACCGTGGTTGAGATCTTGATTAATTGAGCTCTTGGATTACAAAGCATTTTGAAAAAGTACAGGTACGTACCTGATGAATATACTTAAGTACCACTGGAAGAGAGAATGAACATGACAGTGCAGTTGTGTTCACGTGCTCTCTTTTGTCAACTAAAGGATCGAGTCCCGCATGTCCAATCACCACCGACCACCCGGTATGGTCACGGAGTCCTCCAAGGTTGTGACCACAGCAGCGATGGATGCCAGCTCAGCATCAAAGGTGAGAAGATTTATCCTTAAAAGTAAACCTTTCTTATGTGTTGTTCATTATTTTTCTCTATTTTGGGCGACAAGAAACAGTGTCGTGCTTTAATCAACTTGAGATGATGCTATCTATCTTCATTCTGATAAATGGTCACTTTGAGGAATAATTTTGTCATGCATATTAAAGCTGGATTGCAACAGTAAAAGGTGAATCTAGAATTTTTCATGTCACAAAAGTCAACATAAAAATGCAGGGTGAATATATGGTAAAGGCGGCATGGCCACAAAAGACCAAATATTTAACACACAGACTGACTAACAGGTTAGCCAGTTAACAGCAAACCAACTCTATAGTCTCTTTTGCTGACGCCCACATCACTCACCCTGCCTGGCCCCACCTTTTAAAGCCACACACATCCCTATTTAGTTTTTTCACTTTTTTTTTTCCATTCTGGTTTATTTCTTCATGAACTTACTACAAGGTTGTGTCATTTATATAAATGTATATTTTTCTATGTATAGAAAACAATACACCTTTAAGTGAGCCTTTCAGGTGTACAGCAGGTATTTGCTAAAGTACCAGTGAAAAGTAATTTAATGTCACACATGCTAGAAAGAGCTCATAAGTTTCTAAATTGCTCCAGCACATCCCTGCTCTGTTCGGTTATTTACTCAACTCATTGTAAGGCCATGGTACTTTATGTAATGGTTTTTACTTTCTGAAGGTCAATGCATCTTTCCAACATGTAAACACACTATTTTATTTGATATGTAAGCAAAACAGCTTAGTTTATCTTTGTGTCCTTGTAGGGCTCGAGAGGCTTGAGCAAATGTCATAGTTTCGGCAAGAGGGATCAAGCTATTAAACGAAACCTCAACATCCCGGTGGTCGTGAGGGGCTGGCTCTATAAACAGGTGACTGATGGTGTTTCTATCAATTGTTTTGGTTTTTTAGTAACTGAACATGGTTATTTGTGACTAAATTTAAGTCAACCTAGAGAATTATGGCACGATCAACCTTTAACATCACAAGCGCAATTTAGAGCAGTATACTCTTTACGGTTTACATATATATTGACTTATGATGGTTCGGCTTTGGTGAGAGCCTTGCTAAACCTTTTCGAATGGGATTGAAGGTAGAGCATAATTCAAACAGTATGTACAAATATGGCATCTGCACAAACGAAATATCTGCAAGACTAAAACATTAAAGCCACCAAAAAAACAATACTTCTCTACAAGTACCACAGTTATGTCCAATGTAATATACGGTAGTAGCGCAGTAGGCCCAATTGTTCATCAAAAACGAGACTGCCAATAGCTCTAAAAGTAAATGCAGGTATTTGTGTTTAAAAGGTCAATTCAACTGAACTAAAAAACTAACTAAATAAAAAATGTATCTGTCACTTGACATTTCAAGGTCTCTAAACTTATTGATTTCTCAATTTTGCAGCCATTGCAGCGCTTCATTGTGATCCCCATATTGCAAGTCATCAAGATAATGCCAATGAAACTGTTCTTTTCCTGTGTTCCTTACCACATGTGCCTACTCTCTTAACCTCCAGGACAGCTCTGGAATGAGGCTCTGGAAACGAAAGTGGTTTGTCTTGTCCGACTTCTGCCTGTTTTACTACAAAGGTGAGTGTGTGTCCAAGACAAAAAAAATATTTTAAATTCTGACAACTTGATCATTCATGAGTTGAAACATTTATTCAAAAGCAAAGATGGGAGGAAAGAAAAAAAAACCCAGATTTTAACTAATATTTGAACTATTTAACTGTTTCCTTATTCAGTTTGAGCGCAGGTGTTTCTGTGGCGCCCTGTGCCTCTCTGTTGTCCTTGCCTAATAATAGATAAGCCAAAGGCCTCTTCGTGCCACATGGCCCTCGCTCATGCCATTGTCACCCACGAATTACAGCGTACCTTCGCGTGACTCGTAAATCCCAAATCTCTTGTAAACACCGTAAAACATCTTGGCAGTGTGTTTTGGGTGCAATTACTGACATGACGGTGTGCGCTTGTTGTTATTGTTGCTGCTTCAGACAGCCGCGAGGAGACGGTCCTCGGGAGTATCCCTCTGCCCAGCTATGTCATCGCACCAGTTGCGCTCGAGGACCACGTCAACCGCAAATATGCTTTCAAGGTAACAGGATTCCTTGTTGGTAAAATGAGGATGAACATACACAGAGATTAATGCACCAAAAATATAATTTGACTCCGATAATGAATGGATGTTTTGGCCGATGATAGGGACATTCCTCATCTGAGCTAATTGAGTAATTTAATTTTGTTTATCTACCATAAACTGTGAATAGGTGATTTAGATATTAATGATGTGTAGATTAAACAGATCAATCTAAGCTTTGTTGCTTTCTTTTGTGCAGAATGTACAAAAAAGTCAAAGGGTGTTTCCTCCAAACAACAGAATGTTTACATTTTGGAACAAGCAATATTTTGCTTGCACATCAGTGAATGAGCTCTGAGGAGTTCTTCCAGATGGGCAGCGTCTGGTTGTTAACCGTTTTTTTAATAACCCCTAGTGATGGCTGCCTCTGCTGCAGGGGCTCTTTTACGTATTCCAGGCATGATTTCCGCATGAATTAGCATATGTACAGTACTTCAAGCACGGTGGGCTTATCTATGGTCATTTTCTTTTTAATTTGCACTTGCAGGGAGCAGAAACAATTTGGGTTTTATTTTCATTACTAAATGTAGGCTACTAATGATATATCAATCCAATTATTGTGAAATGGAACAAAATAACCATGGTTTTGTAATGTTTTGGGCAAGTTTGAGCAGGTAAATGTGAATAATAACATCTAAATCTGCATTTCCTTCTGTGAATTCTACCAAAGGGCCATAAATGCATTTATTTCCACTCCAGTGACAATGTTCTATTCCGTACCCCGCTCCGCCTCTGTGGAAATATATTGCCTGAATATTTGATGTAGCGCTGCGGCTGTAGGCCATTCTGTTGCAATCATCCATGACCTTACATTCTACTTTGTACTTTGTTGTTGTTGTTAGATTTAGATCAACAGTACGTTTCGATCAACTTTGAAATGAGTTGCATGTGCCTTTTAATGTCACAGCACTTAATAAGTTAATTTTGCAGCTGGGAATATAAATGATAGATTGCGGACTGCAGTCTATGCAAAGGGGAATGAAAAGAGCTTGTTTTTCACTTTTTCACACCTATGAGAAATCATCTATTTAATTTTGTAGATGATTCATAACCATCCTGAGAACAAGTCACTTGTACAACAGCACTGCTTTAAAATGTTTTTGATGAAGACAATAACTAGGAGTGATGTCTTATCATCCACTTTTGAGGATTTTCTAAGAGTAACAGCTTTCTATGTTACATGTTCACATTTAAATTGTTTTTTAAGGGGGTTGATGAAAATGTAATTTACCAAAATGTCTACATTTAGCAACTGCGGTCAGTCATCTGAAGGTGACCCTGTTTTGTTTCATCATCTGTCATGTGTTGGTATTTTTTTCCACAAACAATAATTGAAAGAGGTTTTAATGTAAACGTATTGTCTAGTTAGTTATCACTTAACTGTTTGAATAAGCAAAAATATTTCAAACCTATTTTTTTAATTAATTTTTTTCTTTCGTTATTTGGCTTGCAATCAATCATAACCTTGGGGGGGGGGCAACAATACTTTGTTGGCATTGTTTTATTTTAGATCAACAATAGTCGGTCACTTACCTGCCATTATCCTGGTGCTTACAATGAATGAAATGGTCTTTACCAGGGGTCGCCAACTTTTTTGAAACTGAAAACTACTTCTTGAGTCCTAATTCATGTGTCGAACTAACAGTATGATACGAACCACTGAAGTAACAAATTTGCTTCAATTATAAGGGCTGGAGGAGAGTTATATCATTGGCTTATTGTCGTTTCACCAGCTAACTTTTCTCCACCAACGCTATGATTTGGCTGCAATACTGACCTTTGACCTTTTCCCCCTATATAACTATTATTTTTTAATATTATATTTACCAAATTGGCATCCTGTCACGGGCTACTCAAGTGGACCACATTGGTGACCACAAAGAAAATGTTAAAAAGAGCTTTTGCACATCCAAGCCCCCTCAACTCACTTGTGTTCTTATGGGAAAACTTGCTTTCATTCACTTATTGGATTGCATGAGGAAATCAAAAAGATTGTGGTCATCACCAGCAACCATGGAGTTCTAGTATTACCTTGAGCTATTAACTTTTGCTAAACACATATTGACCATGTTCTCTGTAATGACCTGTCAAGGGAAGTTAACAGTCTGAGCCATTTATTGTTCTTCATGTCTTCTACTCTGATCTCCTTGTTGTTCTTTTTCTCCATCTCACTGTGTTTCTCTCATTCCCTATTGGTCAATTGCCTTCCATTGTGACCGGGTGTGTGCGCGCGGGCGGCGTGAGTACTGCTCACTCTGCGAGCGGCGGTCCTGACTTGCACAAGCTACCCCACTTGCATGAATACTGTAGGTATTTGATTTCACTTCCGCTTCGTCATCAGTGATTGTCACCATCCAATGTCACCTCATTCATCCTGGTACTGTACAATGTACATTCCTAAATGTGCATTAGTAGCGTGTTGTCATGAACAAGCAACATATGGTGCAATGATACCAGAGCACTTTGGGGCGCCATTAGTTTTAGCAAATTGTTTTTGCCTTATTTGGATGGTGACACATTTGATATTGGACCTGCACTTAAGGAAATTGGATCAGCAGGAAACTGCGGTGTCAGTGCTAGAGTGACATACACAGCGTTTGCACTATTTACCAAATATGCTAATGGGTCATGTCAAAATTGGCTCAGTGGCTCCAATTCTGTTTTTTTGTTTTTTTGTTGTTTTGTTTTTTGCTGCAAAGCAGAGCAACACGTATATAAGTGGGTTTGCCAGCAGCCATCATCAATAATGCTTCCATGGGCTCTGGTATCTGGCCTGTCACTCTCGTTATCATTTATCTTTTTGTCATTGTCCTCATGGAAAAGACCAGTGGTGGGAAGTACAAATACTTGACTCATTCGGTGGCAGGCATTTTCAGAAAAGACAACCCCTAGTCATTTTAGAACATTGGTGGATTTTTCAAGAGCCACATATTATTTGACTCCATATGGCTTATTTACAAAATACAGATGCTCCTCACATAATTACATGAATGAACATTTATGTTAAAAAACATCCGGCCGAACAGACACTTTTATTGCCAATGTAACATTTCTTGAACAAACATGCTGCTTTTGGGGTTGCCTGAAAAGTGATGATTTTGGAGGTACAGTACAAGTATTCCACCCAACGCCAGCCAGATACTGTGCTGGTTTTCTCTTGTCTCTATGCCAGCAGCAAAAGCACAACGGATATAGCCTGCATTCGAACAGCAAGTGTATAAAATGAGGCTTCAAATTGTGAAGAATCATTCAAGCCATTTACTCCACTCTCAAAATGCTGTGAATCATTACAACAACCTGAAAATGGAAGCTACTTTGCTTTGCACCTTTGTCATGCCTTAACAGCCAACAAGGACAACAACAAGTTACTTTTAAGTGGCCATGTAGGTATTGCGATCTCACAAACTGAACGTTGCAATTGCGCCAGATAATCAGTGATCCGCACAAAGGCTCGAGGCTTAAGTTCTTATGCCGTTTGTGTCGGAAGGAGGGCTCATCGCCATGCACAAAAAAAATCAGGAACACTGAAATGTTGAATAACAGCTGAAAGTTATAGCTCAATTCATTCCCATTTTATTCAATGCTACATAGTTGTGAGTACATTTGCCACTTCACATTTTAGATTCTACACATTTCATTTTTTTCTTTCTTAACATTGATGGTGCTTGTCTTCCTGAATACCTTGTGGTGCTGCAGTTTCTGAATCAGCTTTAGGATACAGTGCATTTTATTGCCCTGTATCTCTCACAAGTCCTCGTTATAACTGAGGGATATTTCTATAATAGAATTGTTAAACCGCTTCACTGAGTTTTATAGTACGAGTCCTTTCCGCGCTTCAGCCACATATGTGTGTTTTCAAATGCAATATGTTTGATTTACCGGATATATATTGAGACAATATGTGATTTCGTCTACCAGTCAAAGCTATACAGCTTGTACACTGGATAGTTAACTTTACATATATGTTTTTGTGGGTGCAAATGATCCAAATGAGGATTATGTTATACTAAAATCATCATCTAATTTTCTCAAGTATATGCTGATTTCTTATTACTATGCCTAGTAATAATACTAACTTGATGCATTCTCATGGAGCTTTTTTGTTTAAAAAAAAATAAGGATAATGGATGAAAATAAAATCATTATTAATACTACATATTTCTCATATGCAAGCACCGCCTTAAAAATTATTTTTCTCTCTACTCCCATCATGCACAACATCATAATACAGTAGCTCATAGGCCAAAGTTTTCATAAAAAAAGTTTTATTATTGAAGGATTATAGGGTTATATTAGTAGTTGGCAAAAATCCCATTACGAATTGTATCTTTTCCATTGTTTGGTTGGCAGCTAGTTGATTCCATAAACTAAACAAAGTTTTTGTTTATGAAGCGCCACTTTGTTTCCTCTTTTCCCTTGCAAAATGTGATTATTTACTTGACAGATGTCAGTCTTTCCCGACTTGTCTGTCGGTCATTTTAGTTCTCACGTCCGTATTTGCTCTGTCTCCCTCTGACAGGCGAGCCACACTGGAATGCGTTCCTACATCTACAATAAGAACTCTGTGATTGGCTCACAGGCGGAACACTGTGGGATGCGGACGTACTTCTTCAGTGCGGACACGCAGGAGGACATGAATGGCTGGATCCGGGCCATGAACCAAGCGGCGCTGATGCAGCAAAGTCACACCATTAAGAGGTTGGTCTCGTGCCACGGAGTAGGCCTCTCCTTTCCCATTGGATGGGATTCCAGCTGTTTAACTAATGTCCTGCCCCCTTCATAAAGCACAGCAATCTGTGTGAACTTAGTGTGGTGATGTCGTTAAAAAGAAGAAGAAAAAAAAAAGAAACTGGATGCGCCATTTGTTCTACTTACATTTGCATTACCAACGAATATGATCGATCGTCTCCCTGCCCTCTGAGGCTTCATTTCAGCAGGTCAGGCTCTGGCCATCTGTTCAGGGCTGTGATCATTTCTGATGTGCATCGAGATGAGGACTGAAGCCCTCTGCCAGCTGGACATAAGCACCAGTCAAGCGAGGCACTTCTGTCGTGCGTCTTACTGCGCTTCAAAACAATGCAAACTGTCCTTGTATGGTAGGCCTGGGAAATTAATCCAAATTTAATTGTGATTTTGATTAAACTGTTTCTCACAGTCTTAAACACACTATAATAGAAGAAAAAACATTAATGTGCAGAATGACGCAGTGTGTCTCAGTTGTGGAAGGACCCTGGGTGCACCATGATGCTTGAATGTGATTCTGTCCTCCCTGAAGCTGTTTAATGACAGATCAGTTGGAGTTTACTGTAAAACTAAACGGACAAAAAATGAATTGCACACATCGTATATTGCCAGTGGTAAGCAGTCCCATAATGAAATCGCGCTGACAGGCTAATAGAAAATTAACATTAAGTTCTGGGAGCGATATTCCTTCAAATAACGAATATGCACACATATAAACTCTGGAGGAACACGTACAGACAGACTTATTATCTTGCAATACTGAGCCATGAACATTTGTGACCGTTAGCAAAATGTGCATTCTTGTCAGGGTTCGTTCAAGGTCGGCCAGCTTCATGAAAGCTGCTCTCAAAAATGAATTCAGGTATGTTGAGCCTAAGTACATTTTTATTCTTAAATGACCTTTTCTGTATCCCCTTTCAGGGAAATAGAAAGGCCCGAAAAAAGCATACAGCAGGCATTTCCTCAGACCAATCATATCACGCAGACTACACCTCAGTCAGAAACATTTCAAAGGATAGACAGAGAGCACCCTTGGGATGATGGTGTGCGGTTGGCTCACGGAGAAGAGGGGAGGCACATGTTGGAGGTTCAAGGAAGGCCCAGATTGTCGGATCCAAGGGAGAGACTCTCTCCAAACTTGGTGGACAGTGCCCCTCAAAGGAACGGCCATCTGAGTGTCCAGCCAGGCCCCGTGCCGTCGGAACAGCACAATGGAAACCTGTTGTATCAGAGGGGGGCTGACACGGAGAAACATTCACAGAGGAAGAGTACGCTGGCTCAGGTGGAGCACTGGGTCAAAGTTCAGAAGGGTGACCCGCCAAAAAGGTCAGTGGAAGTCCTCATAGTTCATTTGAATTAAAGTTTAGTCCACTCTGTAAGGAATAGGACAGAAATATAGCTAAATACTTCCCTCTAGTGGCCAACATTACATCCTGACTTGCACAATAAAAAATAACAAGGTTATAACAGTGCTGCACTTGAGGTAAATGGAAAGCTGTTGGAGCATTTTTTTGATATTCAGCTTAAGGTCTACATAGTACTCTACTCTTTTTCCTCACAGTTCATTGCCCTGCCAAAGTTTTCACATTTGTATGCAGTAGTAGGAAAAAAACTGCTAGTAAGACAGTTCTACTAGTGTGTTGAATTGTCTTACTGATGAGGACAAAAAGTGAACTTTAAGATGGTTATTGAATAAATGCTCAAATGGCTTGCCCTTGAGATGGCGTGAAACTAATTGCTTGTCATTTGTTTCTGTCAGCATTCCCTCTGCAGAGTACAACCTCCCTCGGCGAACTCCCCCCTTACAGTCCAAAGTCAGCACAGCAGACACGTCCTGCCAGTCACTGCCAAAGTCTCCCCGCATCCCGTCCGGCAGCAACTCTCCTTCCTTCGACCTGCCCAGCGACTACAAGTACGCTCACGACCGACTCAGCCATTTCCGCATGTCCACGGACGAGCGCGTGGCCACCAAGGAGGGGATGGTGTGGCAGTTGTACGAGTGGCAGCAGAGGCAGCAGTTCCGACACGGCAGCCCCACGGCGCCCGTGTACGCCGGCTCCAACTTCACCGACTCCTCATCTTTCACCGTCACCGTGGAGATGCCGCGCTCCATTTCTGTGCCACCGTCCCCGTGTGAAGTCCCGCCGTCCGTCTCCCCGTCATCCTTCAAGCCGCTGTCCCCCCGCAGGCCACACACGCCTTCAGGCAGACGGACGGTCAGGCCGCTTGATGATTTGTCAAGTGTGGACAGCACTAGAGCGACTTCCCCGGGCCACATCATTACTCGCCTCTCACAGGTTTGACATGTTGTGCTTTGTCGTGGCAAATCATCTAATCGTTTACCTCAAGAGACACATTTTACTGGGATGTTCAAATTAAATTCTCGGGAGCACCATGATTTTTTTGTCAGTGCTGCTGGATGTTCATCAAAGTTTTCTGAAACAGCCCTGTCACAAATTTATATAGTTTATTTTGTAGTTATTGCTTCGAAGAGATTTGTAATTGCCTTTAGATGCCACAAACTGTTGACAAAACCGTAATTTTGTCATAACGAAACTCCACAATTCACTTCAACATGGTTCCATTGCATCAATATGCCAACAAAGTACTTTTAGTTTTCTAAATAATAAAAAATAATAATAATCATCAAAGAGCTACATTTTTCTAAATGAAGCTCTTCAGCTCACTTAGATACATACTATTTCATTGGCACAGGGATGCCAGCAAAGCACTACTTTTATCTAAATGAAGCCTCTGGGTTTTCAGCAAATAACAGGCTAAGTTCCAAATAATTAATATTTTTGACTGCCAAACCACAAATATGCGAGGGTTCACTTTATATCAGTTAGGGAAAATACTATTTAGATATGATATGGCCATCGAGGACATCGTAGCTGCTTAAGCATTTTTCTATATGGAGTATTTGAAACCCGTGATCAAAATCAAGACTAATGTCATGAGAGTGAGTTGTGCATTTTACAGAGTCCCCACTCCACAGGTGGTTTGAGGCCTAGCCTTCACTGTGATTCCATCCACATATTGCTGCAGTCAAGAGGCGGGCCCATCGTCCACGCCCTCTCCAACCACATTGGCAGACACACACACACACAGGCCTCACATTTGACCCCTTACACACACGCGATCTGCCCCCATAGTGATTGAGACTAATTATAGGCATACCCTTATAATATGGAAGAGATGCAGTATATTTTCAAAACAAAGGCGAACCACAGTGACCATGCAAGGGAGCAAATGTTTATGAGAAGTATGTACAAGCAGTTGAACTTCAGTTCTGGTGCGCCCAGCATCTTAAAGGCTGAGGAGGCTCTTGTAATCGCGAAGCGGTCGGTCCCAGTGGAACATCATGAAGAGATGTTTTATTAGCATCTAATCCAATGTGCCCAGGGCTGGCGAGCACCCTATAAACATCTCTACTCTATCTCAAACATCAGCAGCGCTCTTTCTTCTCATCCCGCATTTAAATAAAAAACCTATTATACAGCAAAAAATAGTGGCATGGGAATCTCCGAGGGAATGGCTCACAGTGCTTCTCTTGCTGGTAGCAAACAAATGTTATTTTAAGAAAGCAGGTTTGCTGTAATTTATGTGGAGTTAATTAAATCTCTTGTTGTTTGTGTCCTTTTAAGGCTGGCTATAGTGGGCCTGCCCGCTTTTCACTAATTCTGTGTACTAAGCAAAAACGTCAAATCTTTCCAAGCCCTGGAGCGTCACAAAAGTCGGGGCACACCTTGTTTCCAAAAGGAAAAAAAAAGTGCTGCGTAGTCATATTTGTTTGTGAGCAATGTTGTGAACTCCAAGCCTGTCGGTGAATTAGACATTCTGTTTGATTTAACACTATGAGACCGATTTAACACGTGGACGGCTCACTTCCTCCACAGACCTCCCAGATGGCGAGACGCTCCATGCCAGCTATGGGCTACATCACACACACCGTCAGTGCACCCAGCCTCCATGGCAAAACGGTATGAACAGCTTCTATGCCACTTTATTCTTCTGACTTTTGTGATTGGACACAATGTCTGTAAACAATGTGAATCAGCTCTAATATACGTTTACATTTCTATCAATGAGCCCTCCTTGATAGAGCCACTGCCTCAGTTCTTCAGGAACCTTGAACAGCTCAAACCTTTTAGATTTCCACCTTCTCAATTCACCAATAACAAGTTTCACCTTTGTCGCCATCTACAAAATGTTCAATTTTTAGAACTTAGTGAAGGGGTGGATGTGCCTTTAGCTGACCCACCAAGCTTTTACCATCAAATGTCCCTTAATATTTGTTGTATTAATATAGCCCGACTCCCAGTTTTCCTTTTTACTGAAAAGCATTGATCAGTTTTTTCACTTACCTTAATCAGTAATGCCTCAAGTTAATGCCACTTACACTATTTCTAGTCCCCATTTCCATTTCCCAATCAATTATCAGATTTCCCAGAACTGATTTTGTTCAACCTCAGAGTTTCCACTGCATTCCAAGGATAGGAGATTGAATCATAAAACCAACCCATCCCCAACAGCCCATTAAATCTACCTGATCATAATTGTCCAATGTCCATTAATAAGCTTTGGCATCGTTTACATCCATCAGTAAAAGTGCTCTGGTCGCCCTACTTTTGGGCCCTTTCACTATTCCCACTGTTGAAAGTGGATTGGAAGACATGTTGAAGCCACGAGTAACTGCTGGCTCCCTCTGTGTCGCAAACCCGGCTGTGGCTCCAGCCCGAGGAGCTGACTCTGCTCCTCATTCAGCTGCGGCGGCACCAGGCCAAGATGGCTGGTGTGCAAAGCCCAGCTGACGGTGGTGGAGGCGGCGCGTTCGCTCATCTGCGGCATCAGCAGCACAACGGCCTCCTAGGCACCAGCTTGCAGGTCAGGGGTCTTGCACTTCCTTAAACCTCCTCGACATCGCAGCCCCCCCTCTCTCCCGACCCAGCTGATCCTCGACATTCCCTCCCTATCATTCATTGACAATCAGTCACCTTGGACTTCATTGCTCGAGGCAGTTTGCAGGTTCCACACACACTAGTTGACATTGAAAGCATGTCCCTTGTCGTTTGCACTGACCAATTAAAGGACATTCATGCCTGCGATTCTCATTTTGAAGCCGTCATCATTCCCTGTATGCGAGTCAAGCTGCAGTGGCGGTTGTGTGACTGCACGGCGCTGCTCATACCTAATTTGGCTTGACACACGATACGTAAAAAGGAAAAAGACAAGTGAACTGTAATGGGCCTTTTCATTCTGACGTCTCACGTATTTGCAAATGGCAAAAATTCCAGTGGCACCACTTATAGACAAACCCTTTCAGCCTGTGTCACTGAGGCGATTGAGACAATTTTTACAGACAAGTTTTGATTTTTTTTAATTTTTTTTTTGGGGGGCATGGTGGAAATCAATACAAACCTAAATCTTTTGGAGTCTATCTGGAAGCCCAAACACAACCAATTTTTGGCATGGTTTTTGGTTCAGGTCAGCCGTAGTCCATCACTTTAATGCCACTGGCACGTACAGACCTCCAAACATTATGAAAAGGTCCATTGAGAGCAACTAGGTTCAAGCCCATAATCCATGCATCTTCATTTCAAGTGATGTATCTCCACTGTTCATTTAAAGGCTGATGATACTTACATACAACTGAAGAAGGACCTGGAATATCTAGATCTGAAGGTGGGCCCTGTTTAATTAAATCTCATGTCACTCGATCCTTTTTTTTTGTCCTCCAGTATTTGTTTCCCCTTTGCATTCCACCATTCCATTCTTCTCTTTACTTTAACATCTGCTCTGCCTTTTAATGTCTCTTAAGTTTTATCATTTGTCTGTTTTTGTGTGATGAAAATGAAGTACTTTATTGTGACTTCATTAGCTTCTTTATTTTTTCAAATGTTGCCAGTTTGGGCTCATGTAAAACATGGTAACCCGTGTTACTGTTTTCTTTTTTCTCTTTTTAATGTGGTCTTATATTTAATACTGTATAGTGCAATGTAAAAATGCATTGGCTTCCTGCGGCATGCTGCATCCATTGATTTTGTGAGTCTCAGTCGAGCTGTCTGAACACTTACATACTATTGTACTTGAAAGCCACCACAGTGCGTCAGAACCTGCGGGCGGGAGTCCACTCAACACCCGACTGTGGTTTTTGTAATCCTCTGCATTTCCTGTTTCAAAACAGATCCAAAGTCATGAGCCGCTGATTGTTTCAATTCACAGCAACTTTGAAAACGCCCCTCCAACGTTTGGATACTGTTGGAATGTAAGGTGTTTCTACAAAGAGAAACTGCAAAGGAATCAAATCTGACGCATGCGCTGAAAATTAGGATTATGCACCTGGGTACTTTGAACCAATCATGCCTGGTCAAGATTTGGGAATAGGAGGGATGATTAAGACAAAAGGCTACTTTGGGTTTCCTGCATTTTGTGAAGCAATGCTTGATGTTGTGTGCACATTCGGCTTTTTTTTTTTCCGCTTTGAAGGAATTGGTGAAGGGACTGTGGTATATTCACGCACGTCTGCGCTTGTGAACAGAGTTAAAAGATCAAACTTCCAACGAGATTGTTTGAGAATTTAGTAGGATATTCTGTATCCAATTAATTTCTTCATTTAAAGTGGCGTCCTTGAGACTCCTACAATTTTCTATTGAGAAAAAAACCCACTTTATTTAAAAAAAAAAAAGAAATTCTGCTAAATTCTCATTAAAATGTGTTTTGATCATCAATTTGGTGTAGCCCAAGCCACGTCCATCAATAGGAGGGAAGGAGTCGCCAATCGAACAATTACTGACATCTTCTCATGCATCCAAAAGATTAGTTGTATAGAAATTGAGACAATTGACAAATGAAAATTATGATGGGAATATAATTGATGTCAGCCAGCCACTGTATGCAGTGCACACACACAACATAACACAATCCTGTTGGAGAGCATCGGGGCCTACATTAGTTGCCCAAATGTTTACGCCTCTAGTTTCTGCTCTAATTTTAACTGTCTTTCCAGCTCATGTGCTTTCTGCTTCTATGATTCCACGCCCGCCCCCTTTATTATTTGATCTCTTCTGAATCCATCTGACTGTTCTTGTAACCACTGTTTGTTGTTTGTTAAGATTCTCTGAAATATTTAGGTGTTAACTGGGTGCGTTAAAGCAGGGGGAGCATCGAACTCTGCGGTCATAATGGTGTTAAATAATCTATTTTGTTTGCGGCTACGGGCCATTTCAGGTTACTGGACGGGAAAGCCTCAGAAAAGAAGCGCAGAAGCCTGTTAAAATCGCCGAAAGTGATGCTGATGTAAGTGGATCATGACGTGCATGTGCTTTTTTTTTTTTTTTTTACCCCCACTTCTTCGTAGTCACTGACAGAAGTACGACTTTTAGTATGCTTTGTGTGTGAGTGTTAGGTTATTTTAAACAGAGGGAGTGGAGGCAAGGAAGCGTAAGTATATTGCAACACAGTAGGGACTCTCAAGCAGCCTGCACAGTGAGGGCCTGAGTGTATCGACCACAGCTTTTATTTTCCTCGCTGCAATTTAAAGGGAAAAATACATGTAATGGGATTTTTGGGTGTCGAGCTGTTAAATTTTTCAGTTTGATTTGCCCGCCGCCGCTTGGCATGCTCTTTGTTTCACGCTGAATGGAGGTAAATAGGATGGATGTCCTGGCTTTTCATCATTAGCATTGTTCCACTTTAACAATTTATAAGAAATTTGTCTGAACAATGAATATTTCATGCAATTAAAAACAACAATATACGGCCTCAGCAAAATAAAAACAGCTGAATAATTAATTGAACAGAATGATAAGTAGATGTGAGAAAAATACACAGTGTGAGAACCACTGTGAACTTGGCAGGCTTATGTTGTTTTCATAAACACATAACCCATTTCTGCAAAAACACATCTGTCACTCCCAACTAACACACTTTGGACCTAAAGCGAAATGGAAATGATTTGGATTTTTGATTACAATTGCTCGTAGTGGCTGGTACTGAAGATTTTTTTTTTTTTTTACCGCCCTGTGGGGAGAATGTCTTCTTGAGATTGAAAAGAGATAAATTTGTCGACATATTCAGAGAAGATCAATTCATTTTATCTTGCCGAAGACAAACAGTAAACACAAACGAGTCGATCAGCTAAGATCTGCTTTGCTTCTCATTGATTTATTTTAACATTGTTAGAAGGGGAAATGAGATCGATTTGAACGCTATTCCATCGTTTCTTTTATGACAAATGTATATTTTTTGTCTCATCAGGTGAAATTAAGCCGACTATGTGAGCAAGACAAGATTCTACAGGAGCTGGAAGCCAGGATACGTACATTGAAGGAAGATAAGGTTATGTTCCATACGTTTTTATAAAGCCTCATGAATTATATGCATTTAATCAAATTTAGTTCTACAGATATGATTTTGGGGGGGGTTTAATGTATTATGTGCAGTACAGTAAATAATCCTGAGCAGAAACTCCAGACCATTTCTAAATACACAAGCAATTGAAAAAATATCAACTAACCAATGGTACCCTTCACAACTTTACAGAAAAAAATACAAAAGCATTCCTTCAGTGAATGTGAGTTTATGTTTCAATCCAGGACAAGCTGGAGTCAGTGTTGGATGTGTCCCACCAGCAGATGGAGCAGTACAGAGATCAGCCAGCCCACATGGAGAAAATTGCTTACCAGCAAAAACTACTGCAGGAGGATGTGGTGCACATCAGGGCGGAAATATCTCAAGTGTCCACAGTAAGTTATACGTTTGTGTCCAAATAAAAGAATAAACCACTGTCTAGACCTGATTTGGGTCAGTCTCAACATGTACACTGTCATTTCTACTTCCTAGACACTTTCAAAAAATAAAATGTCAGTTTCATGCATTTTCCCTCCTTCCAGGTTAATGTCAAAAAATGCCCTGTTTTTAATAAAAGAATTGAGACTCACAGGTGCACTAAACTGGACCTGACTTGTGTTGTGCAGGAGATGGAGAATGCATGGAAAGAGTACATCAGGCTGGAGAAAGATGTAGACTGGCTCAAAGCGGCTCTGCAAGGACACATGACTCGCACTGATCTTTCTCAGGTATGCCTGAGTCTTTACAGTAGTATGCGGGAGAATTCATTTGTTCATTTGGAAATCTTGACATCCGGACCTCATATTGAACCTTTCGCGAGCAAAGCAGATGGAAATGCTTAAAATAAGGTCTTTTTTTAGGCATCACCAGTTTATTGTTGCTTTTGAGCAGAAATCTTGGATCTTGGTCAATTTTATATTTTTTCACAATCAATACACATAGGTCAGTTGTCATGTGGGCTGTTATTTTTATGCGTTATTAACCAATTTAAAGTGTTGAATAGCATTTTTATTGTTATCTATTGCATCGCACTGCAACTTAGTACATTCTTTTTTTTCCGGTCACGTCACCCATTTGTCAGCAAGGCAGATTCAAATGTGCTTTTGTATGTGTATGATCAGCAAGAGAAAGTCCAGATGAGGAAAGAGCTTTGGAGAATTGAGGATGTTATCGCAGGCCTCAGCAGCAGTAAAGATAATTACAAAGTCACGATCTCCTCTGTGACCAACCCAGGTAAGAAACACTAATACTTGCATCCATGTGTATACTTTTCACAAAAAGTTAGGCGTGTGACATTTTAGAAAAAGGCCAATAATATTCTTTTTGTGAGTAGTGAATAAGCTGTGTCCCCTGTAATGTCGTCAATGTAAATGACTTGAATATCATTTCATATCCGATCCTCGCCAGAGAGGAAATTTGTGCCTTCCGTGTCGGCGTCATCAGTGCCTTCGATGTCCGGAAGCCCGTCTGCTATGGAGATGAGATTGTCCCAGCAGCAGAAGCAGCCGCAGCAGCAGAGCCCCCACCTCAGTCCGACTAGCCACAATGCCACAACCCACACGCTATCCTCCAGCTATAGTCAACAGCCACCCTACTCTACAACCAACACTGCTGGTCAGACATGGGTGAGTGACACACAGATGTAGAGAAAGCCTTTTGAGGATTTAGTCCATAGCTTTCATATCCAACTTAAGGTCTAGTATAATGTCTTCACTTGTCTTAGTAGTAGTCTTCGTGCCAACTTTGGCCTATGTTGTTGATTAAAAATGGGGGTAATTTATTGATTTGATTTCATTTATACTTGTTTTTGGGCAGGCCAAATCATTCATAACAAAATTCAAATTAAAAGGCCCGCCATATGTCCGTGTAGTCCAGCAATGACTCTGGCGTCTGTTCAGAGTTCATATATACCGTCCTTGATTTATTAACTAACATAAATATTGTAAAAAAAAAAAAAATCTTAATATATGTACATGTACCTGTGTAGGCTGAGGAAGATGTGCCCCCCAGACCGCCTCTACCTCAAGTCTACAGTCTTGACGAACACCCCCCTGCCGTACCCCCCCTGCCCAGGGAGACGAGTGTTATCAGGCACACCTCGGTGCGCGGGCTCAAACGACAGTCTGATGAACGAAAGAGGGATCGAGAGACAGGCCAAAATGGAGACGTTAAGGTACAGTAAGCTTACATTACGTAATATTGTCTGTGTAAACTGTGTTGATCTGCTATTTCGGTTAATTGTTGGCACCCTCCATATTTTGATGTAATAGTATTTACTCGGTTTTACAGTACGCAGGCAGGTCTGAAATGTAACTGTGTTTAAGCTGTTTTTGTCAAACTATTTGTTTAAAGATTCATAACCATGATAACCTCTCTGCTAATTTCCATTAGCCAACGTTTCAAATTCATGTTAACCTTTGACTTTGATTGGACGAAACCATGTGCTTGAATTTTGTTGTATTAATATACAATTGTTAATTCTCTTTTGTTTTATGTGTCAGGTTAACAGTAAATTTCCACTTGGCGTGCCAAATAATTAGTTCATTTCCTCCAAGTGATGTGACACATTAGTCTCCCATGTCTTGATAGTGAGAGAGTAAAAACTGGCACTAAGGAAAACTTGATAAAAATGTGTTTTGATAAGTTCAGTGTTTCTAATAAGTTATGAAGTTAAAGTTTAGCCTATGGGTTGGGTAAATGTGTATAACAGAATGTTTTGGGGTTTCTCGGTATCCCAGATCTTCATCTATTGCGAGTGCGTCTGAAACTGTACTACAAACAAACTTGTTTAATCTCATGAGCTGCCTTTGACACTGGTTTAACGGCTCTGCGGTTGTGACAGGTGGAACTCAGGCCTTTCTTGAGCGATCCTGAGCTTGTGGGTGTGGGAGACGGTTCCAGCGTCACCAGCGTGACATCATCAGGACACAACGGAGGGTATCAGACTTTACCTAGCAGAGGTATGGTCACCTTGACATCATGGAGCCCAGCACACATCTACTAAAACTCAAGCTTTTAATGTTTGAAATATTTTGTTTTTCTTATCAGGAGTAGCCGGCTCCTCCCTCAGATTGAATCACTCCTCAAACATCTCATCTTATGTGACTCTACGGAGAGCAACGTCAGCTCCCGGTGTGAAGGTGAGGTGCCTTAAACAAAATACGGATTATGTCAGTCACACTGATTGAGTTGAATGACCATTCTCTCTCTTCCCTGCTGTGTGCTCATTTTGCGTTGGCTTTCCATTGTCTTCACCCCAGGAGCGATCAAAAAGTGCCTTAGAGCGTCTGTACTCTGCAGAGGTGGCGCCTCAACGTGGAAGGATGAGCGCTGATGAACAGCTGGAGAGGATGAAGAGGCACCAGAAGGCTTTGGTCCGACAGCGCAAGCGCACCTTGAGCCACGGGGACCGCCGCGCCTCCACGTCGTCACGCTCCTCGTCCTCACGCCCACTCTCGGCCGACTTTGGATCTGTATGTTTCTAAACTAGATCTTCACCACACGTCACACTCTCACGCATGGCGGCGGGCAAACCGAGAGTGGCCAGTGAACATTCCCCTTGCATGTAAAACATGAGCACTGCATGCTAAACTACTTTTCAATGCATGTTGTTTGCAACATTACACACATGTACATTCATTTCTGCTCCTTCACCGATTGAGCACCAAAAGTGTAATGACATTTCATACTCAAAGGATGTTTGATTTTTTTTCAGACGTTTTAAAGTTACTGATGCCTATGATTTTACATTCACTGTAATCACCCATTAACACGTCATTCTCAAAACACACTTGTCTTTCTAACTCATACACGTCTCCATCCCATCCTGTCCCTTCATCTAACAAATTTCCCATCTGCACTGTGTAAAGAACTGCGTAAAACTGCACTTTATCATCTCCTCGCCTTTCTAAATAATCCGTCCATTTTGCTGCTTATAATTGCCAATGTTGCCTTGTGAAATCAGTCACTATTTTGATGGGTTATGTTTGTCCACGGAAGAAGCCCTATCACTTCTTTTGGTTTCAAGTGGCAAAACCGCAGGACCACCACAACAAAAATCCTGTAACACCTAAAAGTCTCTATCAACCAAAGCCAAACAGGCAAGTCCCTCAGTCCCCGACACATGGCAGTGACGTACTGGCTAAGGATATGTCATCACGTGGCACTCGGTTAATATACTTAGTGTTTTTCATTTGAGTGTGTTAATATTTATGACCTAGAAAGGCCGACTGGTAGGCCAGCATATGTTTACTGAAAGACTGTGCTGTATTCTGACTTAAGTAGAATTCCAGTTGCGTCGTCGCTATAGGAACGAAAGTCTGTCGTGAACTAAGCCCCCCTGTACGTTGTACGTACCTGTATGAGAGAGTCCCAACTTACTGGTGTTTTAATACAATTCTACCTACAGAAAATAATTGAAATAGAAAAAAAAAGCGAGTAATTAATGGCACCAAAACAATAAGGTTGAATCACTTCTCTTTAGTACACAGGATGAAAAAGATTAATTCCCATTAATTGTAACTGAAACGTAGAGTTATAGAGTCACAAAAATCTGCGCGCATCTGACGAGGCCAAAGAGTTAATGCTTCGATGATCTCAGGACTGAGCTTGTATGATCATGCTCAAGTTGTATGTGTAATTTGAGAGGTGCTTTTTTTCCCTCCAAAAGTTTGTACGGCCATGGTCAAACCTCAAGTAATTGAATCATTTGATGTTGACACGTATTGAGTCTTGTAGACTCATTTAATGCTGATTTCCAAGTAGCTTTTTTTAGTTTGCACTATATACATTACCAGTGGTTCTTAAATAAGGCTCCGCGAGCTGGAATCTGCAAAATAATGATGTAAATTATTCCGAATCATTGTAAGAATTTTGCCAAGCCCAAAATAGTAGCAAAGAACTCTTTGTTTTTGTTTTAACGAATCTCCTCATCTCACTGCAAATTGTATCCATGGCAACAAGTTGCCACCAGATGATGCGCAAAAAAATCTGAAAAAGGTTCTTTTTTCAGAAAATAATGGAATATAGGTTCCAAAAACGAAAATCCGCAAATGTCGATCCATGATCTTACTATGGCATTATGTAGTACACATAGTAGATATGTTTACGTAATTGGTGTAAGTATTATGAAGGGGTGATCGGAAAACACACATCCTCCATGGACACAAATAGCTTGAAAATTGGAATCTTGTTTTGCATGTTTTAATCAATAACCAGACTGCCACAAATTTTTGCTGCCGATAGAAAATAACTCCTAACATGGATGCTTTCATAGTCTTATCATCTAGATGTTGTGTGTGTGGTTGAACGCATGCGTGTTTGTGTGCGAAAGTAAGAGTACTTTTCATGCAAATTCATCATAACAATTTTACTTGATTTTTACTATGATAAAGGTCATCATTCTGGATCTCGTTTTTTTTTTAAAGATGAATAGTTACGAGTTTATTTAGCAGCAATACGCACAGTCACTGGCTACAATACATCATGAGATCCAATACAAGAGTTGCATCCAAAATGCATGCTTTTATATGATAATGCAGCTTTGTATTGGCTCTTACTAGCCTGTGCAAGTGTACCTAAAAAGTGTCTTGTATACAAAATAACTGGAAATAAAACATTGGTAGTGTTTTGTCAGTGTTTTCTTTCAAGTTTCTTTTAAGTTCTCATATGAATAAACATGTATGGAATGCTCTTGTTTTCTTTTTCTTTCATTTTTAGGTATGTTTGGTGAAAGTGTCTTCATCTGAGTGTGTTATGTTTGTTTCACTTTACTGGCCTTGTGTGTAGCTCATTAGTAGCATGTTGTTTATTATGTATGTTAGCGTGCATGCTACTGTATTTTTTCTCCCACTGTTTCACCCCCCCTCCCCAGGTTCTTAACCACACACGCACTCTACAACCTTTCCGCTTTTCAGCGGTGTAAAGACAAGCAATTTCATTCCAGGCACAAAAAAAAAAAAGTGTTGTAGTCCCCTGTGAAAAAGCCTTTTGTGTGTTTGACAGCTTAAGGTTCATGTAAAAGTAAGCACTTTGGCCTCACTAACAAAATAATTGTGCACTAGACGAACGACTACAGTGGTAGAATGTATGTTTTGCTTTTCTTTTTTAGATCAATGTACTAGTATGCTCTTTGTCCTCACCAATAAGGATTCAGGGGAACGTCTATAATAACGTCAGCTTACTGTCCTATACCAACATCAATTTCTGAATATATTATTTTGGATGTTTTTGTTATTAACGTGTTCCTCTCCATAGTTGCCCATTAGCTTAAATTAGGAAAATGTTTTCTAACATTAAGCAACATTGTTTTTTTTTTTTTTATTACACTAACATTAACCATTTTAGACTGTCCTAAACTCATTGCACAAGTACAATAACATACCGTACTTGCCTTTTTTATGTGTTGTTTTTAACCCAGCAGCTTTAAGGATGCAGTGTATTAGCACATGGATTTAAGATGGATATAATTGTATATGTGAAATCATTGCTCACATACCTTTCCATAATCTCAACAATCTGCTTGAAACAAGTTGGCCTGGTGTGTCGGTGTCATACGTGTGATTTTGTGTGTGTACATTTCGTGCAGTGGAGGAGAGAGCAGGAGTTTGACCTGCAGCTGCTGGAAAGGGCCGTCCAGGGCGAGGAGGCTCAAGCTGTGCGAAGCGTTCAGGGGGAGGAGAGGCCCCCTGAACATAAAGAGAGACCCCGATCGCATTCCGACGATTGGCTGAGCTTCAGCTCTGCGACAGAGACTCCTCAGACCCTCGACGGCCTGGAAACGTCAGATTACGATGCAGATTTACTCAAAGAGGTACAGGTAGTGACATGCTCTTGGTATGTGCAACACATTCTTGCTGTAACAATTGATTAAGCAGCAACTAATCGATTATTAAACTACGCATTCTACAACTACTTAAGATAACCTATTGAGAAACTTAAATTTAAATTGTCCAAATCATTTGAATTTTACCTCTAAATATTAGAAAATGTCTTTGTTGCAACCCTTATTTTAGTTTGTAGGCCTGTCTTTTGTAAAATTTGTGCTTTGCTACCTTGTAGCATCTAAAAGGCAATTCTTAACATCTTTAAGGGGCTGTCAATTACTCACACGTTTGCTATGCATTCATAGCGCTAGTAGTGCAGGACTCAAATGTGACAGAAATTTTATATTTTCATGGAATTCAGACCCTGTGTAACCCTAATACTGGTGTATATGATTATCTGAGTGTTTTTTCTTTGCACAGCTGTCAAAACCTCAGAAAGTGTCGATTCCAGAGCGATACGTGGATTTAGAGCCAGAGGAGCCTCTGAGTCCACAAGAGATGGAGGACCGGCATCGGAAGGTGGAACGGATCAAGAGCATCCTCGCAAAGTCCAGGTCAGTTCTAGAAAGCAATGAAATGCAAATAAAAAGTGAAACTGTTTCAGACTTGTCTTTTTCAACGTATAGCAAGCGCGCTCCTTGTGGTACGTGAATTAATCACTGAATATGTTCAAACTGCCCACTGTTACAAGGGCTTACTTCAGACTCATCGTCAGTTGCAGTTCCAATAATTCCACAGGCCTTGAGCGCCTTCATGCGGTTTAGTGTGAAAATAACATGTGAAATGATATGATGTGTTAATAATTTCACACATAAATCACTCCTGAGTATAAGTCGCACCCCCGGCCAATCTATGAAAAAAAATTAGACTTATAGTCCGGAAAATACAGTAATTGTAAACGGCTGTTAAATGGCAACAAACGTTATGGTCCACTTTTTGCACGTTTTGCATTTTTTGGCAGTAGTTTGTTTTGTCTGTGATTGGATAGTTCAGCATTGTAACTGCATCATTTTAATTTCCTGTGTGTATGTTACAGTGTTCAAAAGCTGGCACCAGCGTTATGTGCAGACAAGTCTGAAGTGAGCCTCCTGGGGCTGGACTCGGTTTTACAGGAGCAGGAGCGGATCATCACCATGTCCTACATGCTGGCCTCAGAGGCCTCCCTCAAGAGCAAACGGGTCACAGGTGAGTCCAGTCTCGAGTAAAACACCTGAAAGCAATACTTGGGAAAAGTTCAAGTACCTTAGGATACAAGTGGAAGTCACCTTATAGAATATTGCTTGAGTGAAAGTATTTACTTATCTGACATTTTCAATATTTAAGTATCAAAAGTAATTTTCAGATAGAGAGTTTTTAGAATTGTTGTTATGTTTTCATGAATTAAATTTTTTTAGCAGTTAAAGTTCACCGTGTTGGCGAATTAAAGCCAACACTGAATATCACGTTAACCATATGCAAGGTCATGATAACTTAAAGAACGTTGACATTTTTGACTTCACTGGATTGATCAGAGAATTGCATCAGAGTAAAAGTGTAACTTGTACTTCAAAAATGTAGTGGTGTAAAAATTAAAGGTGCCAGAAATACAAATAACAAAACAGACTTGACAATTCTACTTTATGAAGTGTAGATCTCTTATTTTACTGGAATCCAATATTGGATGTTAAATTGCTGTTTTAGTAAAAGGGAAAAATTAGCCTTTTTTTCTTCTTAGTTTTTTTTCTTTTTAAATTGGCCTGATGGTTTGAAGATGACGAGGGCGGAGAAAAAGAGGGCGTAAGGTGTCGAGTCAAGCAGGGCTCTTCATTCCTTAATAACTTCACATTATTCCGTGTCAGGAGCTCACATGGTGCCTAATTGCAGTCCGTGTGGAATGTTTGAAACGGGGGAGGACTCGCTGGATGAGGCCATTTTGTGTGCTGATCAATGACCCAGTCAAACGCTGCATAGCATTAACACTTCTTTGAAGGCACGGCACCTCTCTGAAGCCGCATGAAAGACACCGCGCTCACATTTCATCTTTCTCGTGCTCTACAGCAGCCAGGCAGCAGGAGTTGCGCTGCGCACATACATTCGCACTCGTGCACACCACACACACGTGCACACGTGCACCTGTCACCCGCAGCAGCACTCAAGCCGTCGAGCTGTATGGAGGCTTCACCAGCACGCCGAGGCAAAGTCAACAATTATAACATTATTTCCTGCGCGCCGCAATGTCAGGGAATATAACTGGTGGCATGCTGTCAAAGGAGAGGGGAAAGAAACTCCTCATGCTTTTCACAGCCTTCAATTCAAATAAGTCATTCCTTCTTTTTCATACTATTATGATTGACTGCCTTCCTCAAACAGGACTATACTGTATGCGACATTGTCATTAAGATGTAAATATAGTCATATTTTAAAAAACGAATGAGCCGTGATCGGCTGTGACCTGAGACCTGACATTTTAGCAGGGATGTTTTTTATCCCCTTGTACTTTGAATTATTCAGCCCCCGTTGTAAATGTAGTTGCAAAATGTACACACTTTAAACAGATGGTCACTTTCAATAGTGACTGCTTCTATTCTATCTTAGTTGTGCTGCACTATTTAAAATCTTCTTGTGTTGTGCGGGCGATTGTATCTTTGTGTTTTAGAAAAGTGGATGACACACCTTTTTTTACCACTATTGCGAATGCTTACGTGCAGTTGGATAGGGGCCCATAATCATTCTCTCCTTGTCTCTTTTCCTTCTGCTGTATGTCTTTTGTCTTTAGTTCCGTCACAGGGTAACAGCCCCGTCCCACCTCCTCTGCCACCTCCTCCACCTCTTCCTCCTCCCCCTCCTCCTCTTCCTCCTGTATCTGTGGCTCCTTCAGCCTCCTCTCCTCTAAGCAACGGCATTCACTACACATTTGTGTAATACAAGGAGAAAAGTAAGGCCCAACTGCACGTTTTCTTGCATGCATGTAGTATGTGGACGTCTGCATGTGCTAGCTGAGTGGGGAAAACAATACTTCTCCAGCATTGAGTGTTATCTTTTCCAAAATTGAGAATTTTTCTTAAGTGATCTTTTTTATGGCTTTCTAGAGCCCAATCAATTAATCGACCTTTATGAACACACACAACAATGTATTAATAAAAACTGCATTTCTGTTTAATTTTTTTTCTGTTAGTAGGATTTTATATTTATATCTTACAATACCGTTTATAAACTATTGTAAAAATTGCTTTGCTTTATGAGTATGTCATGCAAATAAGCCACCTGATTTAAGTGCCTAAGTTCTCCCTTGCTCCTCAAGCGTTTGGACAATTGAAGGACCCTTCTTAAAAAAAAACACCTTTTTATATATATATATATATATATATATATATATATATATAAAAACATGTGCTGCTCTTTGCGGTTAAATAGCCCAAAAAATTCTCTTCCGTATTCATTTCTTTTATGTGTTGTCTTTTTCAGCGCAAGCAATTTCTGGACACTGAGGTCTTCTATGACAATGGCAACAAACGGCAGGATCCTATTAGACAACAAGCTTAGAACTGATCCTGGATATATTTGTATCCATCACTAGATGAATGTAGAACATTTAATCTTCTCATACAGCACCAACAACCTCTGAATGGATTTTTGGTTTCCAAAAGAAATCTGCAGCACTGAACTCTTAAAAACATATATTTTTTCTATATATGCGATTGCACTTTGAGGACTGAAATATTTTTGAGTTGGCCATGAATTAATATTTGTTGATGTCAAAACCAAGAGGGACTAAATCTGTCATGACTGTAGATTTTTACTGCAAAGCAAGTCGATTTTGTGGGGGGGGGGAGGGGGGGGATGATTTACAAGTAATATCCTGTACAAAATAACAGATAGTCTTCTTGTAGCTTTTATTTTTGCCTATTTCCGGTTGGAATAACATTACACACAGTATATTTTGTGTGACTGTGAAGCTCGCACAAAAGCCGTTCATTCAAATGTGTCTATTAAAGCCATTGACACAAACTTTGGTCAGGACTGTATGTGCACGGTAAAGAATTTCTCTGGTAAAAAAAAAAAAAAGAATAAATTACAGGCAGCAGGGACGCCAGTATTTATTTTACAAAGCACCTACTGTAATTTATTTTAACAGCATAGTACTGTATTTTGGATTGTAGTACATGACAGCAGGACAAGTGTGTTATGTTTTTTTTACGGTACTTGCCGGTTTAAATATTAAATCTGCTATTTAATAATAACGCATCAGACTTCAACGGTCCTTTTCTGTAACATGTTCAAAGTGTCCACAATATGGATACATCCTTAATGCACTTGCACTCTTTAGCCAAAGCCACTCTGCATCTTAGTTTCTTGTATTTTACTTCAACTGTGGGCCATCTTGTGCTTCTAAGGCACAAACGCATGTCATTTAAGATTCTGGATAAAAATATCCAAATAGTAATTTAAGATTCTGGATAAAAATATCCAAATACTCCACTTAATTTATTCTAAAACTTAAATGAAATGACACCTTGCTGTAGGTCTTTTTTTTTTTACGAGATGTGATTAAAGAAATGAAATCTGCAAATGAATCACGACTCTATAGAAGTGACACATTTTCAGCTTTTATGTTTCACTGCAGCATCCTTCATTGCCTCACTTGTCACATGACTATCAAAAGTGACCTACGAACAGCACTTCTACATTAATTTGTAATCAAACGCTGCAGTAAGAAAAGTATCTCAGAGTACTTGTGGTCCGACAGCTTCCAAGACGTACGGTGACAATACAGGTTTTGTCACTGGAATACACACGCGTCGCTTTTGTAGCTTCTGGATGTCATCAGGTTAATTTATGGGGGGGGAGGGGCGTATGCAATGTACATATTCGCATCATGAACTACTACCGTATTATAACTGCACATCATAATTAACGTTATTAGTCCGTTTAAACAAAGAAAGAGTGTACCACACAAATACAATGGCCCGTTAAGCAGGGTTGGATGAGTCGTATAGCCTGAGCAGACATTTAGTTCAATTTGGTGTCAGAGCCTGATGGTTGTTTTCACATGGCAACAATTCTGTAAGAGTGTTGAAAAGTGATCAAAGAAGGAGTGAATTTTCGACCTGCAAACCTCATTACAGTGGAAAGTACTGTAACTTATGAATTGTCAGAAATATAGAAAAAGAGTGAACAGCATCAATAAGCATGAAAAGAATTAGGAAAAAAACTGCACAGTTTTTGATATTGTGATTTAGAGGCTTGTCCCATTGCACAGTTATTACTTTCTATTAAATCAGCTTATTTCTTTACATTCTCATTTATTGTGTTTTAATATGTTTCATACCATACAATACGGTGCTATTTGCCTTTATTAAAAATATGGAACAAAAAATGTCTTATTTGGGGAGCTGGAACAGATTGATGGCCTTCCCGTTTATTTAAATTGGAACCGATGAGCGTTCCCTTGTTACGAGCGTACTCATGGAACAAACTTAAGTTTGTAAGCCAAGGCACCACTGCAGCCTCCTTTCATGCGCACACCCACACAGTTCTCCGCCCCTCCCACTTTTATCTTTAATTGGCCACTAATGACATAGTGTGGTCTGCAGCGTGGTGCGCTTTGAAACTACCTGAGAGGGAGGATGCACCTCCCTCAGCTCCACAGTGGGTGCAGCCACATCCTCTCTCCCTCCTCCTTCCCCGCCTGCAAGATAGAGGCCCCACAGCGCCCACTGGCCCTGGTGGCAAGAAGACCCCGCACAGACTCCATTTTGCTTATTCGGCAATCTAAAAAAAGGAGGATGTTTTTCCCCCTCCTTGTGCAGAAATGCATTCAAGGCCTCCCACGAGCTTTGTGGCATCTCCATGTATTGACGTTTGGCCGCTGGTTCATGTACATTTGTTATTCCGTGCTCTGGACTTCAAAGGGAATGAAAGAGGGGCCTATTATGCTAATTGGGTCATGTTCTGTTAAACACAATCAAGGCCTCCCACCGTAATGCCTGACTAAATACTTTTTGGCTTCGGAAATGCTCTCACATGAAACTAAGACACATGATGCTCGCTTTCCTTACAAGCTCTTTCTTTTATGCTGGAGCCAGGTTTTTGTAGAAATGGAAATGAAGGTGATAAATAAAGTATAGCAGAAGTGACTCATGCGAGTGTTTATAGAGCACTTGACATTCAGTTGAAAGCTTTTTATTCTTTCCTACGGAGGCCAGGCAGAGGATTTTGCGACCTTGCTCTCGCGTGGAAATTGTTCACTGCATTTGTATTAAGGCAGCGCTTTTCCCCACAGAGAAACTGAAGTGTTTCGTTGCCAGTGATTCCTCGGAATAAATACAATTGTTACTCACTGTCAACGTTTGGGGATTAAGAAACACAGCTGGCGCTTCCTTTGCACGCGGCGGGGATCCTCATTGTAGTCCAATTGTACAAACACAAAACCAAGGAGGCCGATGCAATAGGTGCTTTGATTTTGAAACAGTATATTATGCTGTTTTATCATTTCCAAGCTTCACACACTGTACATTTTTTAATATGTAAGAAACGGAATAGTGATTTGCTGAATAATTGAAGAGCTTGGAATCTGTGAATATTCTCACAGCCTGCTATAAAAAAAGAATGGAGGAGAGCAGGATTGTAGTCATGCTCAATGCCGACTTTTTGTGAAAAATAAAACAATATCATTTTTAAAACATCTTATTACAAAGCAGAGCGTCGAAGCCTACTATCTATCACCCTTGGGGAAGAATACAACGATATTGAATATGAAATCATGCGCTACCCTCAGACATACTGCACATCAATAAGTGTGTATTGAAAAGGTGCCGCGTTACATTAAACAATGAATTAATCTCTTGCTCCTTAAACGGCAGGCTTTTACAATACCTACAGTGAGCGGGGCTTTTTTTTCCTTCCCACATAAAAGCAATTGCTTTGTAAATGAGGCAAATGCCCCAGAGCCCCCTCTTTAATCAGCTGCGCACACACACAAATGCACGCACGCAGGCTGAGCCAAGTGAAATTTACTTCATTTAGCGACTCCCTTGAAAAGACAATAAATGCAGCTGGAGATCTACAACACATCAGTCTTTGTTACATCAAGAAAAATACTCATGCAAAATCCCATTAAGCACTTACATACACCTTAAGAGCTGCAGAACAACTCTGCTTGTTCTCGACTATAATAAGCGGACAAAATGTACAGTAGAAACTCGCATATTGGCTGGTAATAACATTATGTAATTACGTTGTCAATAAATAGTCGTGCATCATGATGATTCTACAGGTATTGTGCTGCTCCTTCTGGTCCACACACCAATGACATGCTAAACTAAGATTCGATGAGGAAGCAGAAGACCCATGCAGGTAAGCTGAAGCATTCATTTTTTCACAGAGTTTTGATGCTAGTTTCACAAGCCTGTCTGCTCAACGTCCCATTATGTGTTAGTATTAAGCTTGCAGACTTTCTGTAATGTGGTTTGGTACAAGGTGACATTTTCTTTGTTTTATGAAAAATGTCATTTATCAAAAGATGAATAAGAGACAAAAATCCAACTTTTAGTTCATGGTATTTACTCACAGGTGTGGAAAACAACTCAAGGCAGAGCACCTTTTTTTAAGGTATGTATTGGAACTGATATTATTAAATTAAGGTGATGAAGGCAGCAGCACAATATATTCTAAAGTCTACGAAACCATTTTGTACAGAATTTAAAGTTCATCTGACCTAATTTGGAGAAGCTTCATCGTGCAACAAGACAATGACCCAAAACAGTCACGAGTGCCACAGACGTTGATATTTGCTTGTGTAAGGACGTCCCCCCAAACCATATACAGTAATTAAAATTGGCATGTTGCACTTTTTTTTTTTTTTTAATTTCAACACGACTAATCAGTGCGTGTCTGTTCACTTGAAAGGAAATATTAGATTCTGACTAAACTTTGATGAACTTCAGAGTTACAAGTGAGGGATTTGGGTCAACAAATAAGAACAGAGCGTCCCACTTTGCAAGGCGGATGATTAGCATGTGTGCAGATGCCGTCTCGGTTAATTGCATAACTTTGCATTTGCTAGTGACAAAGTCGTCGGGGTTTTCCCCTCACCGATGGCGATGGGCCCTTGCATGACTTCTGTGAGCCCTGCTGGTGGGTCAACGTGTCCACGAGCGCGTGATGGTGCCTGAAGAAGCTCTCGGTAAACAAACGTTTACACTTTTCACCCCATAAAAAATATCAAAGCGCTGTGAACTGCAGAACAACGAAGCCACAGCCTGCATTTATATTCAGAAACTACAAATCTCAAATGACGACGCATCCCTTCATTTTCACATCACTTATCCCGCTCGGTGGCTTAGTGGTAAATGTGGAGCAGAGCAGCAAAAATTTCCTTTCCCTCCCGCCTCTTTAATTCTCCTTGTCAGCCACGCACTACTACAGCAGGCAAATGAGTGCACCGCTGATTGAATACAGCAATATACATTAAAAATGTCTGTAAAAAGCAATCCTGAGGGGAGCAACGGCTGAATAGCTGGCATAATAAAAAATAAAAAAAAATCTGTGTTCAACTAGAAGAGACACTGCTGCTCCTTGGTTTTATTTACGAAGAAAGCTACCATAGACATTAGAAGCTCCAAAGTCAAACCAATCCGTGACCCTGGTTTACTTTCACATTGTTTCCATTTCAAAACACTTGTTTCGATGATGCGATAATTGTTGTTTAAACTACCACCACTGTAATATGAACTTTATAGCCAATGTTTAAATGACATTATAACATCATCAATTGGCATACAAGTAATTAATACTCAATTAAATTTCATAGTACACTTAATAGATCAACTGAACTGCAGGTGTAACAAAGTGCAATGCGGAATACATCTCCAATTAAATGATAAAACACAATAAATAAAATAATAAAATGTTAGTTGTTGCTCTTAAAATCTGTGAGTAAAACAATTGTTCAATATTCTTTTTCAATCATATTTAATTCCATAAAAAATAATTTAAAATAGAGCATATTTTCCAATAACAACTGCAAAACAAGATTTCCAGTTTTGGTTTTCGATATTGATGAGAACGCAAATTTGTACTCTGAAAAAAAGTCTCATCGTGCCTTAGTGTGTGACCTACATGCCGTACCGTTTTCGACCGCATGGATTTGATAACTTATGATGATGAATTTTAACTTGTTAGTTTTGTTTGTTTAACGTTTTTCTTTCTTTCCCAGAAGCTTTTGATTGAAATCCACAATCTGACTTGTTCCTCACCATCTCCATGATGAGTCCATTGATGTTTGTGTTTCAAGTACTATATACATATATAGCACCACCAATTCACAACTGGAGTTATCTCGAGGCACTTTATGGAGCAGGTTAAGAACCGCACTTCTCAAAAACCGCCTTAACCCCACATGAGCAAGCACTTGGCTGAGGAAAATTTCTCTCTGAGGAGGAAACCTCAAGCAGAACCATGTGGGGCAACTGTTAGAGATAGAAAGAGAAAAAAAAAAACGGAGCAATAGGCTCAACAGCAGTTGTATCAAAAACTATAATGGTCATGACAGCAACACCTCATACTGACTTATTTCATAGTTTAGGTTGACTTCATTGTAAAGAATCTTAACAACTGTGTATGAAGCGGCTTTATTCCTTGAAAAAGCAAAACCTGTCGGCTGGAATGAAAGTAGGGGCCTGCTGCTCATCCTCACTCTCATTGAGCATGCAGAACAGGAGACGAACACATGTTAATTTATTGTAACAAAAATGTTGATTTCCATGCACTCTCCTCTTCAAATATTTATGGGCTAGACTTGCATTTCGAGATGCATCAAAGGATTATAAAGATATGCAAATGTGTCTACATTACTGCCCCCACCCGACATGCCGGACTCTCTTTCCCGTTTCACATGCACCATGTGTGAAGCTATCAATATCACGACGTTATATAGTCAAATCATTTCTCTGCTTTGCTTAAAATTTGGTTGGATTCTAAATTAAACAGCTGTATTGACTGCAAATTTCAAATCAACAAAAGAATACCTGCTGGATGTCAATTTAAAGGCCCTCGTTAATAACTTTTCATTTTGTTCTTGCATATACATTATTATCTGGATCCCATACTGTCCATCAGTCCGTCTATCCATCTAGTATCTGTCTGTCTGCCTGCCTGTCTGTCTGTCTGTCTGTCTGTCTGTCTGTCTGTCTGTTTGTTCATTTTGTTGATAAATTGCAATTTTAAAAACAGGTTTTAATGTCCATCATTTCATTCAAAAACAGGCATATTTTCAAATGGACAGTGCAGAGAATGCACAAACATGAACTAACTGTAATCCAATGACTGGTTTGGTCTTTAATATGTCCGAAAATAGGCGAAAGCAAATGTACTGTTCTGGATTAATAAAAAAAATCTGCTGTACAATAATGCAAATCTTGACATTTTTTGCTAACGTACTTTAAGAACTACTGACATAGCCGTTAAGAGAATATAATATACAGTTCCGTTTGAGCTGTATGTACAACATTACTATATCCCATAACTATGTGAAGCACTCTGTTCTCCCTGTGAAAAGTGTTATTTAAATTGTACCCATTCACCAAGGCTGAAGGGCGTCTAAATACATTACCGACAATGACCAAAAGGTGGCGTATGAGGCACGTCTAACTTGCATCGGCAAGGCTGCCAATCAAGTCATAACTAAGTAAATTGTATGGGAATAATTACAGCATAAATTCCATTTTATCCATGCATGCCGGTTATATTGCTGCTAAAATTACCAAACTTGTTCGTTTCTAATTACATGATTTTATAAGGAGAGTCTTCAGGTTTGCAACTGCTAAAAAAAAAGTTAATTTCATGACTTGTTCCCATTTTTTTTTTTTTTTTCTTTCCACAATAATATTTTAACGTTTTGAGGTTCTTTGGTTTGGACGTGGGGAGATTATGGCCATGCACGTGTGAGGCGTTTACAGTTTTTGGGACATCCGATTTTGGTGCGTTAAGGGGAAAATTAGGCAAGCGCGGAATTGTGATCTGATGTGGTGTCCTTGAGTTGTAGCCTATATTCATCTCTCTCCCTTTTTCTCTTCACATCTCCTCTCTCTTTCAGTTGTGTGTGACTACAGACAAGAATCAAGATTTAGTCCTCCTAATGGTTCATCAGTTTGTAAGTAATTATTTGATATTCCTTTATTTTGAGTTGTCACTTTGCTTGTGGGTCCGGACATTTGTACGCGCCCCCAAATAGTTTCTGATCATTTATAAGAATTGAACGCATTTTGTGCTTTCACAATCTGGAAAAATGAGAGGTAATTGTGATATTCTAAAAACAAATGTAACTCTTAATTATACTTTTAGTCAATGTCTGCAAATCTGAAAATTATAAATAATTTATTTGAATGGGTAGGACGACGACAATTGGTGATGTAATTAAACCTTAAAAGTTTAAATAGTTACTTGAAGGTTTTGCAATTTAATGATACAAATAAACGCACTGTAATGATAATAATAAAAATCCTAATGAATTATCCGGAATTACTCATATTTTGTCGTGAAATATTCCCTCGTTTGGAACATTTTGTGGCGTGAATACTTCCATTCACTGTTATTTCAAAGACATGCTCTTAATAATATTTCCAGTTGCGATTATGGAATGTAACAGAATAATAAATGGATCAAATATGTTCCGTTATTAAGTGACGTTTTGTTACCAAATATAGAAATACACGTCGGTTAAAGGGTATGTCTTAAAATATGTTAAAATTGTTGAGCCGCATTTAGAAGCTTCAGGCAGCTTCACTTTACCTTTATCGTGCCCAAATTGCCAAGAAAGAGCGTCTTCTGATGACTTTGACCAAGTTGTGCTGCAAGAAAATGATAGAACAAAAAATGCATCACTTCTGTTCTCTGCAAGCTTCATTTTAGTCATCTTTCATAAAGTGACGCGCTCGCTCTCATTTGGGAGGAGGATGATGATGATGGGGGAGAGAAGGAGGAGAAGGTGGGGGTCGGGGGTTGAGGAGGAGGACGAAGTCCGCTCTCCCTCCCTCTCTCCAGATCAATGCCCTGGCCACTCACTTTGTGATGTCTCGCGTGGGGGGAATGCTTTGAATACCTGCGACATGGTAGCGAGCATTGATTGTCGAGATTGACAGCACCAACGAGTGGGAGAGAGACAGACGGACAGAGAGTTGGAGAGAGAGCGAGAGAGAGAAAGAGAGACTTGAGAAAGAGAGATAGATATAGAGAGAGAGACTTGAGAGAGAGAGAGCGAGAGCAAGAGAGCGAGAGAGTTCGAAAAAGAGGGAGGGAGATAAAGAAGAGCGCAACAAAAGCTATACTTGTACTTTTGGACAGCTCAACTTCTGCGAGCGCATGCGGGACCCCCGATTCTGATGCAGGCGCTGCGTTGACACAAAGAAGAAGACTTTTTAACTTGAACCGTTCATTCACTTGTTTTGTTGTTACGACACGGAGAGGACACACGCGCCGCGTTCTCCTCGACTTACGTCGTCAAGGTAAACAACGCCTTTTACTTGCTTACCTCCGCATGTTGTCCACTTGTTTGTTCATCCAGTCCGGTTTAAAATTAAGAGGAGGCGTGGTCTGAAAAGAAACTACTTAAATAAACTCTATGTTGTTGCAAACAGTTAAAAAGATGAATAATAATAAGGAAAAAAACTGCTACAGCCACAACAAGCTTGGTGCGCATGAGACAAGTGATGACTCAGAAGCGTTTGCGTTCACTCCAACCGTAAAGTCCCCGGAAAACTTGAATCTAAAGTCACTTAATTCACTTTTAACTATATTTGGTCTCCGAGTCGCTGAGCGACATTACACGCGGACACCAGCTCGAAACTCATAACTTGTTCGCGGCGCGCAACGTCAATGACAGCGACATTTCCCACCTGACCCAGGACGCGTGTCGCACGTGTTTAAGTTGCTTTTTGGCACTTCACGTGTACAGCGCAACTTTACCCACAGCGCTTAAATCGAGAATAAATACGCGCCTGAATTACCACACACGCCGTTCGATTCTATCTCATCGTGTCTTATGTACACACACGCCGTTCGATTCTATCTCATCGTGTCTTATGTACACAACTGTCTTTAACCCGAGACTCTTTTTTTTTTTTTAAGCCATCCTATTTTCTTCTTCTTAAATGACGGACATCGTCCGCGTTTAGCCTGGGAATGAACGCGCTCTCCCTTCAGTTTCCCAGAGGTCGGGGGAATTGACCTGTTAAGAATGCACAAGTCATAAATTAAATTGAACAATCGCAGTGCTTGCCCATTTACAGAAGACGCAGTTATTCTACATGCAACGCTTCTCCATTTAAGAGCAAAAGACGGAAACTCGGCGATCTGGCGACGGCATGCTGAACTTTGGGAAAAGTGTAAATAAGCTTCAAACTAACCAAAACAAAACCCCAAATGTTTTCTTACAGTTTGAACGACTGCTTCCCAAAATTTAATCACTACATGTCAGGTCAAAATAAATGTTTATTTGCGGTATGCACTAAAGTCCGTTTTGGGGCTGTAAAAACGCAGATATTGTTTTTTTTTTTTTTATGATGACTTATAATTGCGCATGATTAAATTAAACATTTGGAATGTAATTGCAGCAAAAATAATTTGTGATCCTATTTATTTCAAAACACAGAACCACCTATTACAAATAACCTTGAATTAGACATTTCCATTGTTTTACATTAAAACGTTTTTCGACTCGCTCGCTTTTGAGCAATTCGGTAGAAATTTACTCCGGCGCCTTAAAGCACCCCCCGGCTTTAAGTTAAAAAAATAAATAATAATAATTCAATTGCGCACAAACTTTATGCAATTGCTATTTGTTTGACAACACTTTGTGGTGCACAGCCGTGAAGTTTCCACATAAGGTAAGGTGGTCGTGGACACCAAATGCACGCGTCTAAATGGCACATGTATAATTAGACTGCCCATTCAGCACATTGTTGTGATGGCAGAGCAGGCTCATGAGGAGTGCACGCAGAGCGCACCAACTTCGCGCACATTTTCTTTATCTGGGATGCTTCCTCGCTTTCTGCGTGTTCTTTTTTTGCTGTGTGCTCATTTCAAACGTGCGTTTAATTTGCGGTATATTCGCTCGTTTTATTGATGAACGCCAGACTAAATTCATTTGCCTTTGCGGCGATCACGTTTGTAATTTCAAATTGGTTGTTGTGTGTGTTGAGACTCCAAGCAGCTCTTGAACTCAGCCTCTAAAATGGAGATATAGTCAGAATTTTTTTTTTAGTACTGACGAGCATGAAGGGCACCTGGCTCACTTGTCTAAACATATTACGCACTCTGTCCAAGTCCAATGTATGCTTTTGCAAGAGAAACCTTCGCCCTTGAACCATCATATATTGCTATTAAAACCATTATTGTTCTATCTCAGTCCAAAGTTGTTTAGTCTAAGTGCCACAAACTACATTTTCTTGAAGATCTACAAGTTTGATTCACTTAGCAGGAGCTTTTTGAAGAAAAAGTATAGCTGTGAGGAGGAGGAAAAGTGCATTTCATCATATTGCTTGTAGACATCTCTCTGAATAAGTACATACGGCTTTTGGTTCTGCTCCTCTCTCTGTGATGCATCAAATAATTTGCACACTAAAACAGTTGAGGCTGTGTGTGTTGTTGAATTTCACGGCTGTTAAATTTTTTTAAACCATTCAATTTAAACGTTGCAGTCGCCAACTTGAAACAGTCGTTATGCACAAGTCACCTTTAAATGACATTACGGCACAGTGAGAATTATTACTAGGAAAATTATTTGTGCATTGTTGTAAATGTTTAGGCTTCCATCATTCAAAGGGACTATTAGTCTAATAAACCAAGGTTTCGATTTGCTTGTGAGATTTAACAATCATTCAAAGTGGCATCCAAGTGACAGGACGTGTGGCTACAGCAGGCGTGTATGTGTGTGTATGTGTGTGTGAGTGTGCGCGTGTCTTCGGATGAAGGGCTGGAGGGGCTTCTTCTGTTCTTTGTGGTACAAGAGCGTAGGGTAAACAAGATGGCGAGAGGTAAACAACAGAAGGCCTGGTAAAGTTAGAGCAGAAGGCCAGCAGATAATAAATGTGGCGACACATGTTGTGACATCTGTCTTAAGTGTTAACCAATTTGCAGGCACTTTATTTCCGCAAGGATCTAAGGTGACAGGAATAGGCGGGCGTCAAATGTATAATCTGTCCATTCCGACGAGAAGTTACTGACAAGCTAGTACAGTCATGATGCTCTCATACGGGATTATGTTCGTTTGCGTATTTCTTCACACTATTGTGCTTGTGTGCTTAAAGAGGCGGAAAGCCACAGTGATATGTGTGCAAATGAATAAGAGCAATGAGGGTCTGGGCCTCCTCCGTCAGTGGTTATCAAACTTTGTACACCAAGTACCACCTAAAAAAGCACACCATATCGCTAACGGTAAATGACTGTAGTATAGTAGGCCCAAGTAGTGATCAAGAACGCGACAGACATTGAAAAACAATTGGTGCCTGAGGATGAAATACGTGTTTTGAAGTAAAAGTTAAATACAATCGAACAGCACTCAAGCAGTATTTCTGTGTACCACTTGAGGGAGCCCACGTAGCACTCGGGATACACCCACCACACTTTGGGAAGTGAATAACACCGAATTGCTGACATTCAAGGATTAAAGATGGAAAAAGAAACATCTGATTGTGTGCATTTTCACAGAAACTGTCTAATTGCAAGAGTAACTTAAGTGGCCCATTTTGGTGTGTATCATTCATTCTCCCAACCAATGTTTTTCTAAAAAATAATTGGCCATTTTCCTTGAGTCCATAGCATAGTTGCGCATAATTAATGTTGACTTCAAAATGCAACAGTCCAGCCTCTGTTGATTTTTCAGATTTTTAAAAAATATATTTTTCATTTTACACCACACATTAATATGTAGAGTTAATTGGACAGGCTTTGGTGGCTTTGACACAGGTCTTGGCCGGTAATCGGGTGCAAGAATTAGTCGGGGTGATTGTTTTTTTTTCTGGATCAGATGAGCGCTCGTACAGTGGCTCTGTGAGGATGCTCGCCTTGATTGCCACATCAAAGAGGAACACGGAGCAACCCGGCAGTAATTAAAATGTGTTGGATTTTGGAGTGCCTTCATACACACACACACGCACACACACACACACTATTTAGAATAATTTCTCGGACACTTACTCTAAGCCAGCGTTAACCTTAAACTACTTCCCTGGCCTTAAAATGTCGCAAAATATTGACATACTGACGTTGTAATTTTGTCCCCAGAAGGGAGGTGAGTCGCCGCAATGGCTGTGTAAACACTTATGTCCCTGCAACGTGAACAATACACACACACACACGCACACGCACACACACACGCACACACACACACACGCACCGACACACACACACACACACACACATGCAGCTTGCAGACCAAGGCTGAGAACTGTCAGGTTGTGTGAAAAGTGTACAGGTGGTTGAAAGTGAATTTTAAACAAACTCTCATGTCAGTCGGTGCTCATTGTGCAGACTTTTGCTGATGAAATCCAAAGAAAACAAGTTACGCTTCTCCCCCTCTGGCAACAATTTGAAAGCTTTTGTGTAATTATTTGAACCACAGACACACGCTTGGTGACATTAACCTTTGCGAACAATGTACATGAGTGTTCTTACAATATAGTGCTGAGCAATTGATCAAATTCAAATTGACAATATAATGTAGTGGAATGCACTTGTGGAAATGCTTGATAAAAATAATTCTTATTATTAAGTGTACTGTATGCACGTATTTAGCGTCTTAGTATATTGAGGGCTTATAGTGCAGGCCATGTTAACACATCATTGTTTCATAAAACATAAAAAGTTGAAGTGAGGGAGCCACACAAATGTGTTTGTATTATCGTTGCAATCTGATTTATGCTTACGCTACACTTGTTTGGTAGAATTTTGTAAAGTTGTTATAGTGAACACCTAAAAGACTGCAGTTCAAAGTATTAACGGCTCCGACAGCAGTGGATCAAAAAACTGCCTTTCATACAAATTTATGTTTTATTTGCTTTTATTTTGTGATATGTCTGGCCTAGAAGACTAAAACATTTATGCATACTAAACTTGATCCAAATGAATTGTCTTTAAAAAGCAGCAGAAGTGCAGGATTACGCCACAAAGAAGCAGTGATCAATACTGCCCATGTCATCGACCCTCTGCAAACCCATGCTAGCGTCCCACGAGGGACCAAGGCAAAAGAGTTGAGTGTAGTGTTTGCTGTTGTGCTGTAGTTCGCACAAAAGGCGTCACAACCCACACCCGTCACCGTGCCTCCCATTATCCTCGGATCAGGCGTTCTCATAGACAAGCTCGCACAAAGTGGTGAAGGACTCGGCACTCGTGACCTGTGTGAGATGGACACGAACGTAATATTTGCTATCAAAAGCAACGTATAAGTACGAGTATGCACATCTGGTTACCTTGCATGATGATAAAATGTTATCAGTAAAATATGCTGTGTAATATTCGACTCCTGAAAGATAGTGTTTGACCGGCAAATGTTTTTCTGTTTTGTGTTGGTCAGCATTTCTCTCACTCACGATGACATATTTAGACTTCAGATGTTTTTGTACCCGAGAAGCAAGAGACGATCATTGTACACATCCTAACACAGGTCTCCCCTGTCTGTACGATTAGAAATGATGTAGTTGGTGAAAGCTGACAGACTGCCGCATATCTGCCAGCTTGATCTGACATGAGATGTAAAATATGTTCCAGGCTTGTGACTTGGCCTGCCAATCTGGCCTTTTCTCTCCCAATTACAACCATAAAGATGCTGGAAGCCATTTTTATTGGCACGTGAATATTTTTGCATTTAGCTTGACATCGCAATGTGCACAATGTTGGGTGGTGGGGTTGCTGCCTTTATTTTTTATTTTTTTATTTTTTTTGATGGAAACAAATACTCCTCAAAAACTCATTGTGAAGCAGCTCATGTGACATCTTGAGCGGGGGAAGTTATGGAAAAGACAGGACATATTGGGCTAGAAATCGAATTTGTGATTGTTATTCCAATGGAACACGCTGATGCCAAATATAAATCAATGTGACAAAGAGGGAGGAGGTGGAAAGCGTCTTATGGCTCAACTTCTGATGAAGTTAACCACAGTGTCTCCTGTTGCCGAGGTGTTTTGTTTCTGATTAATTTGTTTTAACACCGACTTGGAAACTTTACATGGATATGCCCTTAATCTGAGAAAATGTACTCTCTGGCTTTGATTAAATAATTGAAGGCAATGATGATGAAATGATGGCCCAAGAATTGAAGTGACCTCAGACCCTTGAGAGCAAGTTTATAAACTCACAATTTAATCTTACCAAACAGTAAGTTATGACTTAATCATTTTATCTGAGTCATTCATTGTAGTATTGTTTTCCTTCTATTTACATAACTCAAGAATAGTTGGATTCCCACGATGTTTTTATGTAAAAAGAAACACATGACGGTAAGTCTTGTTCCACTGTTTTGTGTTTGATCCAAACAGTTGTTTGCCTGCTGCTGTGGATCACGAGTCAAAGGTCAAATTCTGTAGATGTACAGTACATCAGTTACAGTCGCGTTAGAAACGTCGAATCATGCCACACACAACGTGAGCTTTTTCTTCTGTCTGTAGCTGAAGGGCTCAGTATTCGGAGAAACGTACTTTAAGCTAAACAACAGCCTTGTGTTCTAAATAGCACACTTTTACTCTCTCATTATGTATGGTTGTCACCTGATTCGACAGTGATGTGATGCCGTGACTTTCCATGTGCATATGGGACACTCACAACTTATTTGGTGAGAAAGCATGAAAGCATTACGTGTAAAAAATAATGTGAGTGAACATTGATCTGCTTCGAAAGCGACTGTAACAAGTAATGCCAATAAATACCCTGCCGAACAATGAACTTAAGAAAATATTGGATTGCTGCACGTTTCTAAGCAAAGTGCAGCTGTGGTGAGGAAAACCCAGAGAGCCTGAAGAATAAAGCCAAGAAAGTAAGTTCTGCTATAATCACTTTCTTGAATGGGACTAAAAAAAGAGAAATCTGCTGAAATGATAGAGAAAGCTTGTGGTTTGGCCCGTGCTGTAAATTTCCCATGAGCCTCTTTGACAATCTGAGGGGATAGCCACTCTGGCACACGACACCAGCCCACAAAGGGAACACACACGCACACACACACACCCAGGCACGCATACACACACAATCAGAGGGTAAGCTTGTAGAAAGAGGATGATTGGCAGATAAACGGCGGGGGTCTTAGCTGGGTGGGGGCTGTCCGACATGAGCAGCAATGCTAAATCGCATTTTCTCAAAAATCATTTGCTGAAGTCAGTGTAACAGCAGCGTGGGATGTTTAAAAAAAAAAAAAAAAAGACTGGATTTACACACAAAATATTTGCAATTATTCAAAGTGGACTTTTTTTTAACCGAGTGTTTTACAAATTTAAACCATGATGTACTTGCTATGACCGCAGCAGTTGGCTTGCCTTCACGCTGTGCATTGTCTAAACAGCAGTGCATGCACAGCCATAACTATACATTAGCCAGCAATGTATCAATGTAAAACTGAAGCTAAATGTATATGTTTAAATGTATTTGTTTAACACAAATGTCATTGGGATAAGGTAGTTTGTGCATCATTCTTGCTACCGTTTGAAACATGGGGAGAGTTACCATCTTCGGTTGAGGTAAAGATAATGAGAGAATATCAAATGTTGTACGCCAGCCAAAGTTGGCCTCGGAAATGTGGAATCACTTCCAAGAGAATGTATACGAACGGAGAGGATAAGGAGCACGCTTGGACTCTTCCAACACAGAGTTGGTTGTGGTTGTGTGTCAACAGGGAGCAAAGCTTTATGTTGTCGGTTAGGGGTGGTGCTGAGGATAGACCGGGGAGGTACAATGTTCCTCCTCATCCTCAGAAAAAGCTAAATTTATTGGTTACCATCTGCAGGGTGGAGGAGTTTGGGTTATGGTCAGGCCAAAGAAAGGCTTCTAATTAAACAGTCATCATTATCAACTTGCGGCCAGTGATCATCATCTCCAACACTGCTTGTCCAAGATGAACATGGATCCTTGAGGCTTCACTTGAGGCCTGAATTAGAATAGAGGAAACAGCGGAGGAAAAAGTGCTAGCGAGGATTTTTTTTTTCCCCCCCAATCTTGGCAGGATCGGCTTCACGAGGCCTTGCACCAAATCAGGTTTAAACAATTACCCGACATCAGAGAAAACCAGTAAAGCCTCAATGCTGGCACTGGCCTTTGCCTGCCATACTGAGCCCGAGCTAAGCTTTCGATAATTTCAATTAGCGTAAGAAGGTTTGCCACCAGTATGACTGCTGCAAGCGGAGCGCCCCTTTCGGGTTTGACAGCCCCTTAATATATTATTTCATGGTCTGATGTGTGAGTGACACAGAGGCACTCAGAAAGAATGGGGAAAAGCTTATTAGGACCTAATTAAAACCCTGTGATTAAGAGGAAAGTGACTGTGATTAGATGACCTGCAGATCATGTGGCAACATTGATGAATATTCAGAAGATGGAATTAGTCTGGCTAGGTTTTGTGGCTTGGGAGACACTAGTGTCCACCCTCCTCAGTCTTAGCAGAACTGTTTACATCTATACTGTTTGATCATAAAAAATATATATAAACTTTTCTCAGATCATTTAGGTCCCTGTTAGAAAGAAATGTCTACAATGATGTCAAAGTGCGTCATAGGGTGCTCTTTTTGACCATGTCCATAAAAAAACCAAACCAAAAATATGAAAAAAAAGTGATATACTGAAAAGCAACTGAATGTTAGCTCTGCCGTTCATAATAATGGATTTAGAAAGAAATTCCAGAACAGCACAGGAATTTGGAATGGAAAAATCCCCTCTTGTGATTTATCTGTCATTTAAAGAAAAATATATTTGATCTAATTTATATTAGACCCAACAATGGTGAGATTATCTGCAGATTTTCTGTCTCACACAATAAACCGGTAACTTTTTTTTCCTCCCCAGAGATGTGCCATTAGAAATCTTTTGTGGGAGTGTGCCGAGGGGAGAATATTGTGAGATTTGACAATTTCACAAGTGACTTCCTCTTTAAAATGACACTGGCTTACCTGCCTATTACTCCTTTTGATTTCAGCAGTACATGCCTCTGCGCTCTGAGAGGTATTCATAATAAGATTAAACTCCACTGGCTGCTTTGCTAAAAGGTGCTTATCTCTTGGCTATTCAAAAAAAAAAAAAAAATAAGAGGGTGGAGTGTGGGGGTTTAATATTTTTTCCATTTTCAACATTTTACCAATTGGCCATAGCGACCAACTTAAAAAAAAAACACATTCCGTGTGATGTAGAGTGGGCACACACAAGCACATACAATATCGTACTGTGTATGTTCACATACACAAGCAGAGTCCTCATGGTTGGAAAAATATCGTAAGACCATTTAGGAATTGAAAAGAAGCAGCTGTGGAAAATGTTTTGTTTCCGTAGAAATAGAACGAGTAAGGGTAGAAATGCTAAATCATTTAATGACAATTTGTTGAAGTATTTTTCCTTTTGTGTTTTGTGTCATCAGCACTTTCCACGTTCATGCTCCGATCATAGCGCTCAATGTGTACGTATGTTAAGACTAGTTTGCAGTTTGTCACTTTGGATCGGCGCGACGTCAATTTGTCATATCGAATAATGAGAAGCATGTGTTGAACAAGTGAAATGAACTGGACTTGATCTTTCATGTGACCCACCTGTCATGCTTTCAGCACTGTTAACACCAACCTCATGTTACTGCCGTTGGGTTAGCCACTTAGAAGAACCTCTGTGTCCTGCTGCTCCGCACCGCACTCTGCTCACTCTTTTGGATCTGGGAGCTCTGCAACACGGGAGCAAATAAATCCAAGTGTGTACGCCAGAATTTCAGCGCTGAGTGTTTGACAGCGTAATACAAGCTACATCTTTGTCTCGAGCTTAATTAAAAGTGTGCTGTGAGGTTGTACAGATTCCCTCCTGCTGTCAGTCTGCAGAGTTTTACACTTTCTTGTCCCATGTTGTAATAGGCACACAGGACATGATGGGACTGTAATAACTGCTTGGCAATGCTTTTATAAGCCCCCCCCGATCTCCTCTAAATCCAACATGTACGCTGAAATATGGCATACATGGCACACGCTGTGATGTCAGTTGTTATTGCTGGACAACGTGAAGCAGTAAATTTGGGATTATTTTCCCCAATCTGCTGTACGAAGCGCATTATGTCACAAAGGCCGCATTGTAGCTCTTTGGGTGTAGAGCGGCGTTGTCTGCCGCCTTCCCTTGTTCCGTTTCAGTCCAGACTGAAGATTTGCTTTATGCCCGTTTCCTTTCCTTGTGCTGGAATCAATGGACAATGGGCCTCATAGAATGGGAGAAAATTTAGAGCACTAGAGGGTGCAGATTAATAGGGAACAATGATTATGACTATATATTTTGTTCTGTTTTAAATTCAAAATAATGATCTTGGATGTATTTGCTTTCTTTGCTGAATAATTGTTAAGCCTCTAATATGGAACGGCCCATAGTTGAGGATCCAATATGGAGCCTTCTGTTTTTCCCCCTCTAATTAAATTTCCCTTTAACATTTGCTGGCAGCAACCTCTTACCTTGTTTGACTTATTTATTGCGTGACTCTAGAGGTAATTTGACCTTTTATTTCAAAGGCTCTTTTTTCATCCAGAAAAAGAGTGTTAAAGTCAATTAAGCAAGTGATCAGTGGCTCAAACACTACATTTGTTTTCTCTGAAGGGAGCAGCCGACCCGAGTTGTGCTCGCAGCCCCCTCGTCCCTCACTCCTGGCCCTGCCACCCCAGGGGCAACAAGGGGGAGAGGTGAATTAGGAGGGAGCGATGCGGAGAAGGGGCGGAGGGAGACATGAGTGAGACGAGAAAGGGAGAATGGGGAGACCAAAGTGCCCTACAGTTCCTGCCATGTCGCTGGAGATTTGTGTCCTCCTTCTAAATCATTTCCCTCTTTAGAAGATTACGAAGGTGGAAATATTCTCAAACTCCCCCTAAATGCACTCATTTGCATTTTCAAACGCTGCCATTTATTGTGGCATTTAAAAAGAGGAGAAATGACCTGTGCACTTGTAAATAAGAAGAAATAGGAGGTTATAGTGTTAATTGTAAAAATGGCTGTGGAGCAAGTGGAGCCACAGTGAAATAATTCCGTCATGATCCCTTTTACACTGTGGCTACTATTCTTAAATTTCCTTGACGATTGCTTCTTTTTTACTGTATGTCATTCATTCCATCCAAACAAATTCCTTAAGAGATGCTGCACAACAACATGCAATGGAGTGATGTCACCTACTTGACCACAAATGTTTTCCACCTAAGCCCTCAGTTGGAAAATGACTATTGGTCAACCTAGGACACTTTTGCACAGTAATAAAAGTCATTGGTGGAAAACTATGTCACTCCCAAATTGTGCTCAATGTTTCTTCTGGGGAGGAAAAAAATGCATAATTTTCAGACACCATTGCCTTGTTGTAACCTGATCATTTATGGATCACTTGTTTCCTTTCTGGTTTAATTCACCATGTGATTGATTTTCAGTGCAGTGTTGGAAAAGATCCACACTAAGCTGTGTCTGAACTGGGGGATCATTTGAATACAGATGCTTGTGGTTTCGGCCTTGTCACTGGCAACCACTTTGAGCGTTGAGACAATTGCAGATTGATTTGGTTGCTTCGGATGAAAGTAGCAACTCATTTGTGCACGGAAACAATTTGTAGATCTTTATTGTGGACATGTAAACAGCATAAGACATTATTGTACTTAGGCAGCTATAGAATATACCCATTATTGTACTTGGGCAGTGATAGAATATACCCATCCATCCATTTTCTGAAATGGCAATTAAGTGTGTTTGCTTAAATGTGACCATGTTCTGCTTTTCCTGACATAATAACTGGGGGTCATTTTGTATATCGTCTCTTAAAGTACCTATGCCAGCAAAATTTGAGCCTCACTTCACTAATCTTCCCAACCCCTCTTGAGTCTCTGACCAAAACTAGGCAATTTACTGACTAGCATGATTTTTAAGCATGGACTCTGATAATGGCATGCACTAGGTCAGACTGACAGTTTTCATTTTCATATAATATGGCTTGAGTCTAAGTCTAAGTCTAAGTCTAAATGTTTTTTTACATTCCCCTTTTAGAGCACAGGCTAGTATATGTTATTTACATTTACCAACATTGTGTTCTAATGTAATGAATATAATTTACTTCCCACCGTAACTTAAATCAAAGTAAACAAATGCATTAACCACTCACTGTATTTGTTTTTGTTTTATTATCTTGCTTTTGCTAGTAGATCACCTCTATGCATTTAGGTGCATTTACAAGAAATATACTGTATGTATGTATGTGCATGTGGGCGGCTGCGTACAGATTGATGCCCCTGCTGATTCTGCTCGTTGAGCTCTTTGTCCGGCACCACTCAGTGTGTCTGCCTCCTCTGGAGACTGGCAGCTTTCTGTAGTGTGCCTTCACAAAGGCCCAGCCTCTTTTGAGGTGTTAAAAACTTCCATTATGCATCTCCCTGGACAAAAAAAAAAAAAAAAATGCCAAGCCCATTTTAGTCCAGTGGCAACACAGGCGGACATTGTGGCCACACTTCTCCAGCATTCATTTCACAGATTCAAAAACCAGTATGTGGTGAACAGGATTTGAGGGGCTAAAGTGCCCCGCGAGGGCCAGGCGATAAGAGGGGAGAAACACTGACACACAGTAAACTAGAAGATGGGCTCAGGAAAATAAACACATTACCTGCGTGAGAGGGAGAGACGTGTTATACTCCTGCAGCCCCCCCAACCCACACACACAAACAGATAATAAAAGAGACAGAGGCTAAATAAAATATCCGTGTCTAACTTGGAAGTCAGGAGAAGAGGCCTCATTGGTGTGCAAAAAGACAAGGCGTTTCCTATGTTGTCTGTCCACAGGCTTTGGACTCAAGAATTAGTAAGGGAATCAAAGAGAATTGGTAGCAGCCTGTTAGGAGCACTGGTACTCAAATATTCTTATTCCCTTCTTGTTTCACTTATCGAGAAAATAAAAGTATGTTGGTAGAGTAGCACATGAAAGCTTTGGTCAGTCCAAGTGTTGTATCTTCATCAAACAAAGTGCTCCTGGGTGGATTTTCTTTCCCGTTTGCTTCATCTTTGTGCTTTAGCCAGAAATCCTAATCCCAATTGTACCCTCGTCAGAGATAGTTTCACCAAAGTGTCACTCCGATAGACATTCCTGACACACTGGTGCAAGACGTTTTTGTGAGTGTCTCGTCTGTGGTGGCTCAGTGTTAGGATGAGTTCAGTCACAGAAACAAAGATGAAAAGGGGATAAAAGATTGGTTAGGAAGGCACTGACAGTTAATGCTGTGCCAGTAAATGAAACTGCTGTTTGCATGAGACTGACCTGTTTCCAACACCGGATAACTCCAACGAAAAAAGGGCCAGTCTGGCTGATAAAATACTGATAAAAATTAGACAGAAATTTGAAACAATACACATGAGCTACGGTAGGGCTGTTCCTGCCTAAAGGGCTTTACATGCTGCAAAAGTGCATCTCTGCCTCCCCCTCCCAGTGTCATGTCTCCCACCATTTCTTTTTCCGCACGCAGAGCTCTTCCTCTACCTTTCTTGTATCTGGTTTATCATCCATTTTAAGCAGTGGATGTGTGAACACATACAGCGTAGCAACACATGTAGACAGAAAATAGAACAACACTCCATGGCATAAATTGTTTACAATCTGGAAAAAAACACCATTGCAGCTTAGTTTCAATTGTTTTGCACCATCAAATCTACAGTAGTTGTATTAAATCTGTTTCTATTATACTGCCCCCTGGTGGCTAATCTGCTCACACGATCGAAATTAAAATATGAAAAGATAATGGTGGTTCTTTATATTTCATATACCGTATTTCCCAGACTATAAGCCGCTACTTTTTGCACAAACTTTGAACTGTGCAGTTTAAAGTCCAGTGCACCTTATAGTCTAGTCTATGGATTTTTCATGGTTTTTATGATATTGTGTAGTTTGTGCATATTCTCTTACATATGGAAATTAAACATTAAAACATCTGCGGCTTATAGTCCAGTGCGTTTTACATATGGACAAAACAGGATTTCCCCCTAATTTTAGCTGGTGCGGCTTATAGTCCAGAAATTACAATAATTATATTATGAATGCATTTTATATAAATTACAAAACTGTGGAATGCTACTTTTAAAAAACTGTTTAAATTTTTGTTGTTGGTGGTTTTGGGATTTAATAATGAAATTTTATTCATTTCAGTTGGGAAAGATGATTTAAGATATAGGCACCACTGTACTGTGGTGTTTTTTTTTTTTCTGGTAAACTCACCCGTGGTTGAGAAAATCAAGTGTAGCCCACACCAAACACTCACTAAACTGCGATCTTTCACAAAGCTCTTCAGTTCAAACAGCAATCCCGGGAGGCTAAGCGTTTGCTTGATGTCTACTTTAAAGATACATGAACATCTTCAACATGGGAGGCGCCAGTACAAAGGAATGGCCTTTGCCTGTGTTTTTCAAAACTCATTCAAGATTTCCATCCATTATCTAAAGCACTTATCACAGGCATCTGTGAAGAGCTGTGTAAGAAATGGGGTGCACCCCTGGAAAAATCCAAGGCAGCTCAAATGTATTAAAGTAAAGTTGACATCCATTTTGATAGTCCTTAAGGTGAGCTAGAACCTTTATCCCAGCTGATTTTGACCAAAAGGCTTAGTACACTCTAAGCTTAGGAACATATCAGGTAACAAATGATCAAGATCGTTATCCAGCTTCTGCAGACCTTGCCAATGATCTGTTCATTTGAATCGTGTGTGTTGCGGCAGGAAAACATACATGGACACCTGACAAAAGGCCAGTCTTTGACACAAATGCTACAGATGACAGAGTTCTCTGTCTCTGATGGTTTTAATGACAATCAGCCTGTTCTAAATATGTATCAATAGGCTAATAGAATAATGATCTTTTTTGACCATTTTGAAAATAGCATTTAAAAAAAAAGAGAAAATTCCAGATGCCTCATTTCAACCTGAACCAGGTTGATCATCTGGTAAGAAAACATGTAATTGTTCTTCCTTTGACTAAATGTTACTGGTATAGATAGATGAACAAAGGTTCATTAGTGAATTGACCAATTAGCCCAAGTGAAGTTTGACAATTTCCCACTGCCATGGGCAGAAGGGGTTGAGAAAATTTGTTGGGGACCCAAACACTTTCCAGCGACACACAATTTATAAAATGAAGTTTATATTACTAAAATATGCTTAAATGTCTAGAGAGGGCCCTTTTGGATAGTACTTTGCCGATCACAGTAGTTTTCAGTTCTGATTATATTGGTCAAAAATATCTGTCAGCGGCGCCCATTCCATCCCCACATCAACGGACATACATACATCGTAGCCCCCTTTCATGATGACAAATAATGGGGGCCAAGATTACGGTGCTACAATGCTGCCCACGGCGCACAGTTGGGGAATCAGTGATATAATTATTCACATACTGTAACTAGCGCAACATAATCTCTTTAGCTGCTGTTGGTTTATATGGAATATGCCACCCTGTGGAACCGCTGACTAACTAATGGAAAATATGGACATATTATTTTATTAGGGTAAGTGTTTTGACAATTGGTTTGGAAAAATGTGGTGAAGCTAATAATTTGCCCTTCACTGCAATTGTTTTTAACAAGTCCCCAGTACTCTAATTAGGAGTGCTTTAATGTTTCCTGCCTGTAGGTTTAATTCACAGCAGGAAAAGAGCGCCTGCATGCTGCTACAATAGACCAGTTGACACAGACTCTTATTACTCTGCAGGGATTGCAGCATTTCATTATAGCATAATTCAGGCTTGCTCATTATTTGCAATTATAATTTCCTTTCTTGTTATCCCTCAGTCAAATAATTGACATAATAAGTTATGAATAAAGAATACCCATGTATTATTTTCCCTATTGTTCTCTATTACCATCAGACAACGAGTTCAAGGGTTGGTAAACTGTGTAATTATGGGAACTCCCATTTAGTGAGGAAAAACAAGAATTAGGTCTACAGTACAGTCAGAAGTCTGACAAGGCGAGTGCATTGAGTTACCATCCATGTTGTGCGTGCGCTCTCAGGCCAGAATGAATAGCTGGAACACAAGTTAATCGAGTGTGAATGCAGAGGTGGGTGGTTGCTGCTGAAGCATGGTTCCAAACAGTGAAATTGTGTGCATTTGAAAGGCCAATGTGCTATTCATGCAATACCTTGCTATTGAGTCAGGGTCAGTACTGGCTCCCCTCTCCTCCATTGTCACCTTGAGGCTCAAGGCTAACACATTCAGACCTGTCTGTACTTCTTTGCCTTTATCTGCTTGCTAGTGTTTATCCTCCAGCTGCCCACACACACACACACTGATAACTGGCCACATTCATCGGCTCTTCTTGTTGATGACGTACGGGCTGGACATGGCGGGATACTGAGGCGCTGTGGCGCAAATTAGTGACAGATCAGTTAAGCGTGACCTTAAAAAACCCTTGGCCTTGCTTAATTGGCAGTGCTGATGCAGCCTAATTGCATAAATGGGCTGGTAATGAGATGGTGGTTTATTGTGGAAAAACAAGATAATGCGAGAAAATTAACAGGAAATTGTTACGGAAATTTTATCTGGTTAGATGCTTGATCTGATTTATTTTTCCTCCTTTTTTTCCCTCCGTTCTTAAGATGGATACAAAGCTGCAGGCTACGTCTGGGCTGTGCCAGAAAAGTTCCAGGACTGTTTGTCACTAAAGATATACAGTATTTCAAACCCAAACTACAGCCAATCACTTGCTCACATTGCACTGAGCATCTGACAATTCCTGGCCAACTCACCAGGCCTGGCTCTGTGTCATTCTGCATGTGCCTTAAAGGTGATCCATTTTGAAGATGTGGATGAGTGCAAGATGGTCACGATGAAGGGATTTTGGAGGTCCAGGAAGAATCCTACCAGGAGTGCATGAAGGTCTGGGAGAGAAGATTGGGAACTTTAGACTGCAAGAGGATTACTTCTGAGGCGAAAACTTGTAGTTTGGATTAGAAATATGTATCTTGTGCCGCAAGTACTGGAACTTTTCTGACATACAATATACACATACACGGGGAGTTTTTAAATGCATATTTTGACTATCCATGCAAAAAGAGTTTTGGGCAGCTGAAAAGTGTGCTTTTTGGAAAACCTTTGCTTTTAGTGTTTGTGTGCACAAGGCAAGAATGCATTTTTTTCCTATTTGTTTCGTTTCAACAAAATAAGAAACTGTATTCAACAGTTATTGCATTAAATGTGCCGTGAAGCTCATGAGTCAATAAATGTAACGCATATTCAATATCTGACTATATTGAAGAACAGAAGCCTCGGAATGCTCTTTAAGCTTTTCAGGCATCTGATTTGGTAAAACCAACCTAGGCTGAAAACCAAAGTAGACTTTTCAAACACAGCCAGTGATTCACATCTTTCAATTCGGTTTCATAATTGTTCCATGAATTAATACCATGAACAGGTCTCTTCCATATATACATAACTGAAGAAAGCATGGCCCCCGGAAACAATCAGAGAAAATTCAAAGTAGGTTTCAATGAGAACAACGAGCAGGGTATTACGAAGTGACCTTCTAGCCAACAGTCAACATGGCCCTGATTCTCTTTCACTTGTTCTTTCTCTGTTTGTTCTGTTGTCGGTAAACACTGTTATCAAAGGGCCATGTTGTTTCAAAACCATGCACCATGTTACGGGTGCATTCTTCAATCGCATACTCTTTGATGCCACTTGCTAAATGTAGTATCGAGCGTAACACTTTTCGTGTTGCCCTTTAATAACACAATTAAAGAAGTTTTTTTCTGCGCTTACATTTCAGGTCATTTACATGAATTCGGAATCAACGTGGCAGTGAGTAGCTGGAAACTGGGGAGCGAGTCTTTCAGTTTTTGTAAGTATCAATTTTCCTCTTGAGCTGTTTCTCTTCCTGACACATGTCTCGTAGTCTCCTGCTGTTTGTCACCCACACTGAACACCTGCACCAAATGAACTGGACAATCGAATTCTCACAATGCATATGCAATTACACACTTTTATATAGAAGCAAACTTCACCAATTGATCAGACAACAGATATATTTGTAATGATTTAATATGCAGTCATTGGGCAAAATACTCATATCTAAAAAAAACAAAAAAAATAAACAATAATTTTTCAGGAGACAGCCCACCGAAAAAGAAAATATCAAAATTATTATAAACTATTGAAGAAAATATCTGCAAAATTTATAAATTCACTTTGCTGAATCATGCATACTTGGGAGTCCATTGTGTATGATGAGGCCCTCAACTCTATTCACTCAGAGTAGCAGATCTCATTCCAGCAAACCTGACATAGACCCTTGGGACTTATTCTCTTACAAATGAAATAACAACACTGTCAAAAGAATGGTCTTTTATTTCTGTTTTACGCCTCACATGGGCTTTTGCGCTTCATAGTGCCTGTTGTGATAAGTGATTGAAAACTAACCATTTAATTAAATACACCCTTGTTTTTAACTTTGACAAAGCTGTATTACCTCAAATGATACAAAGAAACTAATTGCCGAACCTATCGTTATCCGACAAGCATGTAAAAAGCCTTGCTTGAACTGAATAAATCGTCCTCAACATGCATCTGATAAATAGACCTCTGTTTTGCATGATGTACGATCTTATGATGAAGTCATTAAAGTAAAATATGCTCTCAGTGGATTAGATGCGGTGTTGTCTGGCTTCCCTTTACGGTGGTGATTAAACACGGACGATATTGAGTTGCAGCAAAAGGATCTAACCTCTAGGTTTATTGTTATTATTTAAATGAATGATAAACATGATTTATTTGATGAATAAAAATCCAATATAGATTTGGCTGCTGTCCTGATCTCAAGGTACGATCCCTCCAAGTGTTAGACAGAGTTCACGTAGTAGCACTATATGGTGAAAAACAGGAGCAAAGAACATGCCATTAATCTTCGTGCTACCCCAGCTGTGGAAAGTAATGCATAACTAAAAGTCCGCTTAAATGAATTAATGACTTCAACCATGAACTTTTCTCCCAAAACGCCATGAATCGTCTCTGACTGATAATGCACCGCGACCCTGGAGTGTGAAGTCCCTGTTGCCGTTAGAGTAGCCACTTAATTGATTTGCAAATTATTTAAAGTTTGTGGTGCCCGGGGGAGTACTCGTCTCTAATGCTTGCCCATTTTGAGAGCCGTAACGGAATTGTGGCAGGAAGATAACCAATATGAGAATGGAGATGACGGCTGGATAAACAGGCAATTGAATTGTCCGAAAGACCACGTCAAGGAAATTTCATGTTGAATTCATGAAACGTGTTTGACGATAACGGCAGAAATCGTACACAGACTATGTACGACATAGCATAAACTGTTTTTCATTATTTCATTATCCAGTTTTTTTGTTAGGCATGGCCAAAAAAGGGCCCAAAGTTGCTAGTTATTTTGTGTACACACTGGTGCCATCCTGTCCATGATCATGACGTCAGATTGAATTGAATGACGTTGTCGCAAGACTACTAGATTGAGTAATTGGATTGTTGTTGAGCAGGTTAACGCAATGGCTTCAACGATTTCCATTGAAATACCGCTGTGAAGAAATCTGCGTTAATATGAAGGAGCCTCTAATCTGGAGCCATTAGCAACTGCTGTCATTCAGACACACGGTGTCGGCCTGATTTAAATAAAATGAAATGAAGATAGTTGTTTCTGGTCCCTCGGCTTCACTCATTGCCATAAACATATGCTCTGTGCCCCGCTTCTTTCCATCTTATTTATGACTTTAATTTGTTGTGTGGGCTGCGCAAGAAATCAAATTTAATCCAATCCTCCCAGGAACCCTGTCATATAATAACATGGTAATTTCTGTGTATCCTTTTGAAAAATGAGGAAATTAATTCCTCCTGACATGTTCTAATTATTCCAGTGTGAACGGCGAATGGGCTCGTCTTTTCCCTCCATCCCTCCCCCCAGACCTTCGAAGTGTCAGTTGCTGACGGGTGGCGAGGTGCTAATGCTGACCAGCAGCGCGTTTAATTTGAAACATGGGCAGACACCTTTCAACACACCTTGCTAATGTTGGAGTGGCTCTCACAAATTAATTCACTACTCATCTGGCAGCGCTGACTGAGGTGTGTGCGTGTCTGTATCAAGTGTGTGTGTGTAGCAGGGATGTCACGATCTCCAAATCCTTGATCCGTTTTGATTTTCGATGTTAAAGTCACAATTTTATTTGATTCTCTTTTTTTTCGACAAGTCTAAGACACAATCTTTCTTTTATCATTTGAATTTTGTACAGTCAATCTTTGCACCCAAAAATTTGGACACAGCCACTGTTTTGTGTCGTAATGCCTTTGCATCCTTCCCTGATGTATGCAAATCTGGCGGAAGTGGGCACGGAGGTATAACTATTCTCATGGGACTTTGTGACGAAGAATATGTTTGGACACCTTCTTCCGGACTAACTACTTTTTCACACATGCCACCATTCTGTTGAGAGCATGCAGAGGCTTTATTTAATTAAACTGTCGTCAAGCAGTCTTTAATTTGCCATCTCATTTCAATATAGGGACAGTTGTGGCAGAAATGGTGTCAAATAATACAAATGAATGTGTCTTTTGCACACTAAACATTCATGCTTCCAATTTGAATAGTAATAAAGTAACACAAAATATAGATAGTTGCTGTTGACTCGAATCTATGGGTCTCCGTGAATTTTAATTTTCAGGTGTCTTTTTGCTTGACAAAGTTTGCATTATACCTGATAATGACATCAACAAACACCTTCTTACATTTATATTAAATTGACATTTTTTTAATTAAAAAGTGGCCAATATGATAAGCTGTGTGATACCGTGAACATATTACATTTGCCAGTATTGATCTGTATAAAAATATGATATGATATGAGGTTTCAACGATATTCACTATACATAAAATAGGCTAAATTGAATGTGCATGTCATTGTAATTGTTTCCCATAATTTTATGACAGACAGTCATCAATTATCTTAGTTGAAGCAAGGTTGAAAGCCCTAAAAGAAGTAGGCAGGTGGTTGGACCTGCCTCACAGTTCAGGGGTTGGGGGTTTGGAATTGAGCTCCCTTCCTCCTGTTTGGGTTTTCTGCAGGTGCTCCAGCCATCTTCCAAAAGCATGCTTCTGAGTTTAACTGAAAACTTCAAATTGTCCTGAGGTGTGATTAGGAGAAGTACCCAGATAATGTATACATGTATGCCTCGGCACGATGCAGTGTGTTTCCACTCTAATGTTGTATAGTATCTAAGCAGCTGAGACACGAGGAGAAAAAACAAAACAAAACAAACAAAACTTAGCGAGCATTGGAGTTGCCTTGAAACCACAGAGCTGTAATTGATTTGGTGTGCATATGTGTGAGTGTGTGTGTTGTCTCTGGGCCGCAGAACAGAGGACTCATGGTCGTGGCGTCATGGTAGAGAAGAGAGCACGGCTTTGTGAGCGGTGGGTGGGTCCCTCATGAGTCAGAGACGGGAGAGGCGTCAACATGGCCGCCACGGCCCACTGGGACTTATCCCCCCTTCCCGACTCAACCTCCTCACTCGACTTACACCCTGTAGGGTTAATCACTGTCACTTTGGATCCATGCAGAGGAAGCAAAACACTCTCTCCATCAGTGTGGAAGGATTGAGATGCGGGGCAGCAGTAGAGCTCCTGCTGCCACCCTGTTGAGTCGATGTGCTCTCCGTGCCGAGTGGAGTCCTAGTTGACTAGTTTGGAGAGCTTTTCGAGACTTCTTCCAAGCATCCTTCAATCTGGATGGCGATATCACAGTTAGGAGTGACACCATGGCAGGGATATGTGCAGCTAATTTCTGAAGCTCACAGTGCACTGCACACTACGCGAGCCTGTTAATGACCAAAGACTGAGAGTGCAGTCTTATGCCAAGACCCACATGGTTGCCGGTGATGCATTAAATCAGCAGTCAATTTGACTGGAAGTTTGAAATCTGGCCTAGGTTAAGGGGATGTGCTGAGGCCGTGTTAATAGCGAGCTTGTTGTCCATATGGTACTGCTTTAATAGAGCACATTTGTTGCAGATGGTGGGAGACTTGGTGAGGCACAGGGAGCTTTTGGCAGGGCCTCATTCTTCGAAAGGGCTGCCGCGCTGCTCAAACCAACCCAGGCCAACTCAGTGATGTCGATCCTCCCTGCCCTTGAATTGCGGTTCTGCCTTAATTTAAAGCCATTCTTTTCTCTCTCTCTCTCTCTCTCTCTCTCTCTCTCTCTCTCTCTCTCTCTCTCTCTCTCTCTCTCTCTCTCTCTCTCTCTCAACGAGGAGCAGATATATTGGACCACTCACATTTTCCTGAATTTGGTCCTTTGAGTTCCAAACCGCACCTTTGCTTCCATACGCTAAGTTCAGTTGTTCCTGACCACAACGCGACTGCAGACAGTCGACGCAGCTGAGGAAACACAGCCAGTGAGAGTGAGAGTGAAAGAACAAGGGGGGATGGAATGAAACCCGAGATAGAGATAGGACCCCAGCATGCCCTAATCTGGTGCATCTTCTTGAAGAACCGAGACCACACACACACACACACTCACTGTTATCCAGCAATATGTCCTCCAGCTAAATTTTAGAATATAGTTTGTATTGAAATCACATTGAGTTATATGGTCATCGTTTTTGTTGCCTGTGGAAGCTTTTGCTTTTTGCACTATGGGAAGTGAGGAGACACGCTTGATCTGTTCTGCACTGTTTGACGGGTGTTTTCTCACGTTGTCACCGGCTTGGTGTGGTGATGGTATGATGTGCACTGGGGCCAGCTGAGTGGAAAAAAAGAGCGCGGCAGCGGTGCCCCTGGCTATTGCTCTCCCGCCTCCCTAGACACCTTATTGTGAGAAAAGTCTCGGCTGAGCCCTCTGGGCCTAGCAGAGCCGCTGCCTCGCTAAGTGCTGGCCAGACTGAAAGGCACGATGTCCTTGGGCCCGGTTCATTCTTTCCATTGTCTCATGAGCCAAGACAGCAGATGAAAATGCCAAATTACACTCATATCACTGCAACTCTTATCTCTAGTGTCATTAGTTCTTGTGGTATTCATGATGAGGTGACTGAAATATTGGGATTGATTTTCAACACAAGAGATGGATTTTTAATCTGTCCCCCTTCCTCCACTATACTGTATTAGAATTTGAGCGACTGCTCTCCTCTGTAGTTATATGGCACAACTGCGATTTACTAAGGCCTGCTTCAAATGTAAGGAATTTATTTTAATTTGATGAGATTGTTTATCTATTACTGACTCCTCAAAAGAAAAGAAAACAATCTGGCATTTAACAAATTTGATCATAAAAAAAAAAACACACACACACCAATATTTTGTTCCCTTAAAACCATCTAGATCTATTTCAATAAGACAGAAATCTCACGACTCTGACAATCCTTGGGCAAGGCATTATTATTAATAATTTACATTTGGCAGGGTTGTTAGGCGAGGCAAGGCAAGGTAGCTTAATTTCCATAGGGCGTTCCATACCTACACAATGTAATTCGCGTAATTAAAAATGCCACATTTTCAAGCATTTACAAACAAAAGGATATAAGAGATCTAAAAGCAAATCAAAGAAATAATAATCATTGAAGACATTTAAAAGCAAAGTAAAGAAATGAGCAACTCTTCTCTGTACTGTGTAAAATTTAGGAGACAATTATTTTCACTCAACAAGATTTTTAAACATGCACAGGCATACCACGTGAAATTCAATATTCTACTGGTTGAGCAATTAATTAATAGCTGTGAGATCTAAGATTTCATAACTGGGATTGCTTCCTGCTGAACACAGTCAAAGTGTGCTGAATATTCTCCGCACCGATACCAAACTATGTCGAAATTCATTTTTAGCTACGCATCTCGCGTACTCTGTGGATAAGGCTTCTGAACGACCCCTACATGCGGTGACATCATGACCACATCCTACTGCCTCATTGACGCTGCACGCCTCATCTCGGGTCCATTGTGGCCTGGCTCCCAAAAGCCGCAGCGCCCTCGCCACACATGTGCTGCAGCTGGACCACCGTTTGCTCCTCTGAACAAACTAGAGTAGCGCTGGGATCTGCGGCTAGAGTGCTGGATGTTCATGTATATATCCGTACACAGTTGTGGGAAAGGGTTGTATAGTGATCAGTAGTTTATGTGATGCAAACATATCATCAGGCTCTCGGCACAAACCGACGTTGTATGCAAATCTACTCCCCCGATGCAACAAGGTATAATTAATGATGTCACTAGTACGTGGATGCATAGCCATATTTCTGATTTAATTAAAGACATGCCGAATTAGAACGAGGAACATGTATGCTCTGTGTTTCTTTCCATTTTAATTTCGATTCTGTTTCTTGATGATGACTGTAGTTTCTTAGTGAAAATGGTTCTCTGTGATTTCTCCTGCCAGAACCCCACACGCTGACATGGAAGGCTTTCTTCGTAGCAGCTTTTTACTGAGGTTAGTTTCATTTCCGTTGTCGCCATTGAGGCTCACCGGTCGGGTCGGGTCGGGCGAGGGTGGATGTGGGCTACCGGGGGTTAAATTTCTCCACATATTGTTAGCTTCAGACTTTGTCCTGTGTGTGTGTGCCCGTGTTTGTGTGTATATTTGAACTATGTTAAACGTGGATTCTGACATATATTTATCCAAGCCGTGCGTGATGAGTGTGTCCATGTGGTTGCGGACAGGCATGCTCTCCCTGTTAGCCTTCAGTCAGACTAAAAGCACGCATCAGCATAAGGGTTTGATGTAGATGGGGTGTCCCCTTTCTTTCCCCTTCACGTCTTAAGGGATCAGCAGATCAGCCTTTCTGGTCTTTACACCGCATGCTTTGGGTCCACCATTCTCCCCGTCCGCCCTCCCTCTCCAACCCACCTCATCAGGGCCGCTGTGCCGGGGCCTATCATCTTTACCATGTACTGTACTTTCCTGTGGTGTTCTCTGTTTCTCTTTGACCTACCATAAAGATTTACATTTTTTTTGCCTGTGATTCTAATTAGAAAGTGTGCTGTCATTAGACACAGTGGAAGTAAATAAGACAACATATTTACCATTGGCTTCTTTCCTAGTCAACCACCTTCTCCAGGCTCCAGTGTTACTCCCTAATTAGGGTTGGCTCATTAGAAGCCACAGCAGCAGCATCTGCTTTGCAAAGCCTCTGTCAGCCAAACTTTACTAAAGCTAATGAATCCTCTTTGATTTCTTTTTCAAAAAGTCACTTATTTGATTAAATTAACAGGATTTTTTTTTTTTTTCCGTCGCTCTGAACAGTTGGGGCCATTTAAAAAGTAAGAACGATTTGATACTATTACCCTCGCTGGTTAAAACATGGGCAAGGAATTCAACTCAAACGGCTTTCATGAATTGAAATCTTTTTCGTCCAGCCAATCCAATCTTTTTTGATCAAACCAATGGACATGCTGTCTCTAAAAAAAAAAAAAAAAAAAAAAAAAGAGCCCCAATTGGGCCCACACATTGTCAATGTTTAGGACTCATTTGTAAATATTTTTTCATTATTTCATGCTTCAGGGCAAGTTCAGAGCATCTTTTATTTTCCAGGCTTTGCACCAATTTAATCCGTGAGGTGAATCTGTTCTGACTTGACAGGAGTTACTCGGGCAGACATGATGCTATGTTTTTGAAAGCCAGCATGACTACACCCACATGCATTTCTTTCAAGTAATGCTGCAAAGTGGATAGCAGTGTTTATATCTCCTGTAACTAATTGTGCAGTGGGGGGAGGGCATCGTGCCCTTGAAGAGACAATTGTAAAATTTAACAGGATGATTTTGTAAACAATGAAAATAGGGGGGAAATGATCTCTGACTTTTTTTTCTTTTATCTCAGAGCGGTGAGAGGACACAGCGATTATTCAAAGTAAATACCTTATTCCTGCGCTAATCTACATCCTTCTGTCAGAATGTGTTCTAATTAGAGGAGAAGCGTCAGTAGAAGGACATCACACACTCTGGTTGGAGATTGGCCAACAATCAGGCCACGATTAAAGGCAGGGTTTGCTTCAGGGTAGGCCCATTTGCTTGGATTGCACTCGTGAGTCTTGGTGTGGGTGCGATCAGGGGAGAAAGGGATAGAGGTGGAGGGACGTGGCATTTAAGACATTCCTCAAGTGAAGAATCCCTGCATCTTTTCTCAAGCAGTTGAATTAGGTCAAAGGAAGCTTTGTGGGTGCATATCTCTGCACTGGACTTCATGTGATGATGGGATAAGTCCTTTCTTAGACATTTAGAAGTCATCATTTGGACTCAAAATGAATTATTTTGTGATCAACTGCATCTGAGGCCTTGGTGGAAAAAGCCAAAGTGATGTAACCGCTTTGAGTCCGAAGTAATCTCCCAGTTTTCTGTATAAAAGTGACACAATTCACATTACTGCTTGGATTTTCTTTTTAGAAACATTTTACACAGCACAGTTGTGAAAGACTTTTTCACATTAGTTTAGTGAAAATGGGGGGACTGTGAAGGAAGACAAACGAATATGAACAGAGAGAACGAGTAAAGAGGAAAGAGATGTCTTCAGTGTCTGTCTACTCCCAGTGGGCTGGACTCCCCGAATCCCCCCCCCCCCTGCTTTTCTGCCATTATTTGATGTAATGAAAGGAGAAAGTGTGTAACATTGAGATTGTTAATTAATTTAGTCTAACAAGATGAAGATAAATGAAACCCACTGAAGGTTGACTAGGCTAAGGGGCCCACTTAGCATTCCTCCTACCCTCTAGCTCTGTCTCTCTCACTGGCTCACAATTGTGCACTGCTAATAGTGAACCTCTGTGCAACTCTCACCCCACAGGAAGTTTACATATACAAAGTGGATATAAAAAGTCTACACAGCCCTGTTCAAAAGCCAGGTTTTGTGGTGTGAAGAAATGAGACCAAAATAAGGTAATTTCCACTATAAAAATGTCCTAAAACCTTGAAACTTACAACTCAATTAGATAAAAATAAAAAGATATACATATATTTTTCGAAATTATTAATTAATTAATCATATTCAAACTCATGTTAATTGGGAGTCACCACGCACTGGCCACGTTATAGGTCACAGTAATGATAAAATAGGATTCATTTTGGTCTCAGTTATTATCTTCTATAACGTTGGCATTTGAACAGGGGTGTGTAGACATTTTATATCCCACGTGCGTTTACAGTAAATACATAGCCCGTTTTTCTTTGTCTTCGTTCCCCAAGGAATTTGGCCAGATTTGCAATGGAGCATAGATTAGCAATTATCTAATGGAGTCATGTTGACATGTTCAATAAAACTCAGCTGACATGCCCGATTAGTAAATTAGTCATTTGACTTGCTCAGTGTATGTGCAGAATCACTTGTCAGACATGACAATATGTGATCTTGTCAGTCACATCTATTCATATAGACAAGAGCTTTATAAACATCTGCTAAACGATACAACATTTGTCCTCCAAATCAGGCCTCGTGATGTAAGTGGCCCTTCTGTCAAACAATGTGCCCTTCCACACATTTCAGCGACCGGAAAGCAAAAGGTTGTTTTCTGTGAAGCCAGACCGTTGACTTTTATGTATCTGAAGACTATCAGGGCCTTTCTTTCTGAGTGGACCCTTTGTGTAGGATGTTCATGACAGTGCAGTCCAATCATTATCACTCCCATTGTTTACTCTCGTTGTTCTGAAGTCCTTAACAATGGCTTGTTGATTGCATGGAAAGCATCCGAACAACTATATCTTCTGTTTTGTCGGCACACCCTCATTTCAAAGTGCAATAGTTGATAATGGCCTCATTATTGTTAGTCTTGTGGCTGGCCTCAAAGGAAACAAGAGGCACATTACTGTTTACTAAAAGGTCGATCAGCTCATCACAAAAATTCCAAGCTAAGAGAATTGTAGATGATGAGTCTTGTTTGTTACTTAAATGGTAATCGTTTTTTTAAAACAACAATATAGGATTTAGGCCGATTAGGCTCTTCAATGTAATGTGTTAATCAAGATTACTGGCGTATAGAGGAGCTCACAGTTATCTCAGTCCATGAAACTGTTGTGCAGCATTGTTGCTTCTAACTCCAAAGTGGTTCTCTGACTTTTATTCACCATTTTCAGTAGTGCTCAGAGACGCTGAGCAAAAAAATGCAAAGTAGATAGTTTTTTTTTTCCCTTTGTGTCACTGCACTTTGTGTTGGGCTTTGGCTACATCATCAGCTAGCTCTGTGTTGAACGACTATAAATCAGACTTGAACGGTATTGGAAAAGGACCGCCTACATAAATCGCTTTTTGTTGTTGTTGCTGAGGTATTGACTCAAGTACTTTGACTCAATAACAGTGCCTGAGTGACATTTTTAACCACCACTGTTTAAACACAATCCTTAAAAAAAATCTGCTGTTACAGTATTGTTGCACTGCATGGTCATAATAACGTTTTTAAATGGTCTTTGCTTTAAAACAGCGTTCGCTGAAAAGGGAGCTGAAAGAGAGCTGCTTTTCTGAACGTGAACCCTCCCCAGCTATAATGATCCATGACTACCAAGGAACAGTATCTGTTTCTCTTTGACTTTTATGTCCCTTATTACAGCTGCAATACGTCCGCTCGCATTAAGCTAATTTATGGCTGAGGCCAGCGCAACAGCAGTATAGGTTAATGAATTTGGCATTACTAATTAAATGTTATTGAAGGATGAATATGAATCCTGCGGTCAGACATGAATAGCAAGAGAAGGCGGCGTAAAGGAGAATGGGACAGAGGACTTTTTTGCACTTTCACTTTACTGCAGTCAGACAAACCCTGAGAAAACCCTAAGATTGGAATGGGAAGGCAGTATGATGTGGAGGTGAAGTGGAGGACAGACGCAAAGTGCTCCTTATTAGATGCTCAAGAATTTTCTTTTCTTTGTATTCATGTGACAATACAGCATTTGTAGTAATAATGGGCAAGGCAGATTCTCCGACTAAAAACAAGATTTTTCCAGCCCATCAAGTATGATCTGCTTGAGCAAAAAGGGATGCGGGAATAAAATAATTGTACATTTATGTGAAATATATATTTATTATGTGAAATATTTCCCCCAACCTGTAAAAACAAGTCTGTATATAAACTGCACATTAAACCATTCCAATCCATTAGTTGCCCACACCAATTCTTATCAAATTGTGGTGAACACGAACTGGAAACAACTTTATGATTCATAGAAGTTAATGAGGATGTTTTTATTCCACATTGCATCTCTTTTTGGGGTGTTAGTGCCTACATTTTTTAAAAATCCTAAATCGCTAATGGCTCATAATAAATATGTAGTTCCAAGCTTACATTTCACACTTGGTGAAATATCAGATATTCTTTGTGAGAGCTAAAGCATTCAATTTCGATTTCAATTATAATGTTAGTTTAGTGATTAGACTTTAGTCCTCCAGGAATCAGACCTCTCAGCTCCCATCTATTCCACTTCCCCTGCAATCACATCCCCTTGATGAATTGCGCATATAATTACGGAAGTTACTGAATATGCAGATCGCTGCTGACTCCTCGTGTGTGGTTCATATTGCATCAACTCTAACTATACCAAACATTTTTTTTTTAGGGTGAAAAGTCACACTGATAATGAGGTACCCTCCGTGAGCTCACGTATAGTATATGAGATCATGCAACATTAAGAGTCATTGGTGTGACTGCGTTTTTGTGTACTCTTGGACAAGACTCTGGTTAAGCAGATACTTGGCACCGTGCAGTCAGGTGCGCCATTACAACCAGTCTGAGTTGCCGGCCAGCTCGTGTTCAAGGTGTTTATGAATGTGTCCAGCATGAGGTATTTCTTCCATGTTAAGGTGCGTTGCTGCTGTGGTCTTACGCCCTTCCTCATGATGCAATTCTCAGGAGCGGCTTGAGCAGCACTTTGCAGGCAGGCACACCCACAGGAGGGGGAATGGGAAATTATGAAGCTTCTGGTAGTTTTATGAATGCTTGCTTAAAATCTGATCCATGGGAGAATTTTTTTTTCTAGAATGCTATGAAAATACATTTTATTGCATGTCATAGTGTGTCGTGACAGTACTTTATGATGACAATGATTTGTGAAGAAAGTTCTGCCATCTCTTTGCACCATCTTGTGCTTCTATTTTAATAAGCATGAAACCACTGCGTTTGAGGAAAAACAACCATCTGAAGGTGTCAGTCATTTGATCTGCACTTTCAGCCTTTCAACATAGTTTTTGTTATGATAAGACTCCATTACGGATAAGGTGCTTTTCTGCGGTCACAACATAACAGGTCTAAATTTTTGCATCAAATTAGAAGCACGAGAGGAGCTAGAGATGAGATTTTCTTTCCCCCACAGGCCATATGTATTATGCACTACTGTCAAGTCACGTTAGCTTTAACATGATGACAAGTGATGACAAAAAATCCTATAGTCACTTTTTATTTAGGTAAATAAATTTCTATAGAATTTATAGCCCAAAGCATTTAGGCTGTCTTGTTACATGCTCAAGAATCTGTGAAAGATGCAGCTGTTACCTACACTTGAGTAGAAAGCAAATAGACAGACACATGGTTCAGGCTCGTGTGTGTGTGTTTGTGGGTGTGTGTGTATGTGTGTATGTGTGTGTGTGTGTAGGTGCAGAGCAAAAACACTGTCGAACAACTTGAATGCTGAGCCCCTTATCAAATGTTTGTCTGGCCTTCACTCACTATTTGTCTTCTGTTTAGTTTGTGTATCTTCAAAAAGATTGATTATGGTCTCTATGCTATTTTGACCGTGGCATTGGTAATTTAGGACCAAATTTGGATTTCAAACAATTACTCATGAAATCACTTTTAAAATGATTTTTTATAATAAAATAGAAATATTTTGCGCGAATGTTTGACAATAGTCTACTTTGTATAAATTAGGCCTGCGTTGAAATTAAGGGATGCAGTTTGACATGAGCAGATTATTTCTTCGCGGACCCCGCGAGCCGAGCTGCTCTGCGCCCGCGCTGTAGTACAGCTAAGCATCATGATTGCGGTGGCAGGGAACCACAACAGAGACGGCCGGGGCGCGAGGCTGCCCAGGAAACACAGGCCCCATAGATCGTGCCCAACCACACACAAACGGTGCTGCAGCACACTTGTGGCTTTTCAAGAAAGTAATTGACTTAATTATTTCAGTTCAAAGTCTGCCCTCGCCCAGTGATTCACAGTGTCTATTAAAAAGCAAGTCGTATTAGTGGAGCCAAAGGCATCTCTTGACCAGCTGGAAAAAGGGATTATGGAGGCTCCCGCTTTAATAATAAAACCAGGACAATGGATAAATATGTCTTTATTTAACAATTGACATATAAAATGATTTACACATAGCTAACAAGAATTTAAGAATTGCAATGTGTTATCACTATTTTTCTCATGTACCAGATTCTAGCTTCTCCCTATATAATATTTTCATTCTCTTTCTTTTTATTTTATTTTTATATGATACGTTAATTTTGTAGGGAGCCCCATTCGGTGGATCACAAATCCCCACACTATTGTATGTCTACCGTTTCAATGAGATGGAGCAAATCAGCCGTCTCTCGCCACCAGCCAGGAGCAGTTAGTTGTGGTGTGCCATTTTGCATTTTCTACTTTTATTTTATTTCTTGATTTTTTTAATTTTCTTTTAATATTCTAATCTAATCAAGGTTGGAAACACTGGTCTAAGCAGTCAGACACAAGGTTTGTGTCAGACTGATGAGACATTTTGTGTTTCGGTCAGCGTTTGAGCCGCTACATGCAGCGCCCACTTCCTTGGAGTGCTCAGAACATTTTTCTGTTCAACCATGACTGTCAGCCCGGTGATTTTTATGACCGGTATGTTTCACATTCATTTACTCAACTTTTCTCTGTGCCACCCGTGAGTCTCAGCATTGCTAAAAAGCACTACATTCATGTCTTCTGTGAACCAAATTTTGAGGCAATTACTAGGATCGGTGAGTCGACCTATTTTTTTTTTTTTTTTTTTTTTATCAGCTGTCAGTCATTTGAAATAACTTTTAACCGTCTCCAAACAGAGCTCCATCTAGTCTTTCACATTTGCCCTGCTTCTTCCTGTCCAATCTGTCAAAACGCCACACGCTGTTGACCATGCTTTCTATTCAGTGTGGGCAAATTAATTGGTTTCAGTGGCTTAAATCAGCAATCAATGTCAGTTTCCCAAAAATAATAAGGCTTAATCATAAATCTTTGAGGAGTGGCTCGCCTGACCCTTCTTCCTCATGGCTTTCTGGTGGAGCAAATGAATTACCCCTGTTTTGATTTTCCAATTGACGTGTCACATGAAACTCAGCTACTCCACCCCCATCCCCTATTCCATTTCAGACACAGGCTCCAAAGACGAAAAGGAAGAGAAGCAACACTTTTGGTTCTGAAGAAATATACTATCTGCAAATGACAATTTGCTGTCTTTTACAAACAAGTCTCCATGACCCACTGATACAGATACAGTAATCCCCCCCTCAATCGCAGGTTTATGTTCCAAACCACCGCTTCATGTTTAATTCATTAAGGCCTTCAAACGCATTTCGAAAATAATAGAAACATATTTAAACACATAATGAGAGAGACGTAAGAGCGACAATTATTGAAAATATTGTACAAGGCTATGCAAATGTTCCAGTTTCTTAAGCAAGACTGTTAAGCACTGGGGCACTGTGCGTTCGCACTCCAGATGTCTTCTCCATTGGCATTTCTACCAATCCCACTTACTGTGCCAATGATGACCTCATGGCGGTAAGACTAAAGACCGGGGCCCACATTTCCCCTCCCATACTCTTCTTCTTCCAAACATAATCTATTGTCTTTGAGCATTTGTCTGCTTGAATCACCCAAAAGGCCCACTTTCTGTTTCCCGACTTCTCTCCTATTGGTGTTTTGATGCCCCCTTTACACCTATTGTGCTTCTCTTTGGCAACACGGGATGCTTCTCCTGACTCTTGGCCACCCCCACTTCACCCCTCTGACAACTATAAGAGATGTTATGCTTGATGTGTTGAAGGGCAGTCATTTGCAGCAAACTTTGCGGCACACAGAAGAAGTTATCTTTATAAATGACAGAGTGGACATGGCTTGAATGGCGCTTTGTTTACGGTGGTACAAAAAGGGGGCCCCGCTCTATATTTCATCTGTCACCGTTGCTTTTCTTTCCCTCAACAATGCTTGATTGTTGCCATGAAAATTTCACGTTCCACGGACAGGAGATTTCTGTATTATTATGCTGCTGCCAAATTCCGATCTCTGTTTTCCTTCTCCTGTTCACAAAGGGCTCATAACTTACTGTCAACTGTGGAAAGCCACAAAGCTCTACTGTTGCTCGGCAAATAGGCTCTTGTTAGTGGACGGCCCGACTCGCTGTGATGTTTGCCTAAGTGCTGTAGAAACGCAAGACCCTTTGGGAACGCCAGCGCCCAGCAGGTTTTGTGAAAAGTTGGGAGGAAGAAAGAGAGCATAAGAGAGAGGGTAAAGCATCAATAGGGTTTCCCGTCTGCCTTTAGTTTTTTGCCAAACGGTTTAGTTGCTCAGGCCCCACTGTACTAACTTTCTCTAGTTAACCGTACACCGTTCATTGGGTGTATAAGGTGAACTTGTATGTATCCCGAAGAAGTGAGAATTATGCCATCCATCTCCGACAGAGTTTTCTGGGATCAGAAACGGGGCCACGGGCACAGGGGAGGAGGTAGTGGAGGAGAGGGCGTGGAGGGATTTAGTGTGTGAGTGCTCATCGACCCTTCCTGAGGAGTCAGACAGGAACACTTAAGCACTCTCACACCTGCGTGTGCCTTTGCCTTGCGCGGCGCAAGGACACCGACCATGCAGCCATGGCAGCTGCACAAGTGTTTAAAGTGAGCAACGAGACGCTTCCTCTTGCGGCATATTATTGCAAATAATTTACCCTGCAAAGTAATTATCAATACACGGCTCAATATGTAAAGTGCGCACTTCAGGTGGCTTGCTTAATTTGCTCTGGGCGCCTGTCGTTTCGGTTTTAGCAATGTGCTAACGGTGGCCATGTCTAATAGAGAAGGTATCAGGAGAGAGTGTGAAGTGGAGATGAAGTACAGATGTAATTGAGTTGACTTTTTGCAGGGGAAGGTCAAGAATAATGGCGGATCAATTTTACAAAATTAATTTGGACAACCCTCCAGCCACCTCATCGCAGTAGTTGGAGAAGTCTGTATCTTCCCGACCATTTACTTTATTAGAATACCAATAAGTTTAATTACATTGTTAGCTGAGCATCAAGACATTCTAACAGAGTGCACAGAAACGACACAACGTGTGTGTGTGTTTTCTTTCTTTTTCTTTTTGTCCAAACTCCCCTGCTGGAATTTCTCAGTGCCTCAAAATGTGACTGCATCTGCCATTCAGCGAGTGAGTGTGTGCGGTTTACAGCCTTTTATTACGAGTTGATTATGTACCAAGAAGGCTGGCAGCTGCACAGCATGGCACAATCACAATAGAGGGTGATAATTTAATTGTGCTAAACGGTGGATTCCGTGTCAATGCTCCTCCAGCTGGGAGCTGTCAGGTAGTAATATCTCATTATGGCAGGTGAAGAACCCTGAGGAACCCTACCACGACACCTGTTAGAACAGGCGGAACCCCTGACGGGAAACGAGCAGATGATTTTGTTCATCTCGTGCACACACACACGCACACATCTTTAAATCCCCAAAGTAATCGGTTCACAAACTGTATTCCAAATGTTTATACAATCATGCATTGTATTTTCTTTACATGGTAATTCCAGTAATTAGACATTGAAACAACAGTCCTTGGGGCTGATTAATGGCTTGACGACTCTACTTTACATTACACTAAAACGGATTGATTTATAGACTGACCACCTTGATTAATTAAAAGTCTGCATGAAGCCATATTTTTTTGTTGATACATTGTTACACTACAAGTTGACTGTGATGCATAACTTCAAGGCACATCTTGTAAGGCATTTATTAGGTACTAGGAGGTCAACATTTTGAGATTTTTCTACAATGCACTCCGGTTTCCTCCCACATCCCAAAAACATGCTTGGTAGGCCGATTGATCACTCCAAATTGTCCCTAGGTGTGAGTGCGAGTGCGAATGGTTGTTTGTCTCTGTGTGCCCTGCGATTGGCTGGCAACCGGTTCAGGGTGTCCCCCGCCTACTGCCCGATGACGGCTGGGATAGGCTCCAGCACGCCCGCGACCCCCGTGGGGACTAAGCGGTTCAGAAAATGGATGGATGGATGGATGTGATGGAACTCGAATAAAAGTGGATGAATTGATGACATCATTTATTTCTTTTTTTCCCAGTATAGTACAGCTGTCTTCATTTTTTTTCACGTGGACAAGTTTGTTGTAAAAACAGAGGGCCTATTTTGACAGACAGGCAGCGTAAATAGAAGTAGAAAATAAAAACAAATGATTAAAAATACAACTCAACATTTTGCTGAATCTAGTTGTAATTAGTGGGAGCCCTGCGTGTTATTTCTTCAACGAGCCAGCAGGGCTCGTCTTGTGTTTCAGAACATCATGTGTTCTAAGATGGAACATCATAGGCTCCCCAAAAAATTGGCATTATGCTGTTTCATAATTTTTATAATTCCGTAATTCAGCTTTGCAGACATATTTTGCAAGTAGCTGCGGTACCGATCTTTTATGATAAAATATTTCCACACTGCGACATAAAGCGACATAAGTTTTGTTGGTGTATATTGTGTGTAAAAGTTTCATGATAACTAAAGGTTTTATTAGCACACAGTGATTGTCTTTGCATTATATGGCATATAATTCTGGCTTTGGAAGTTGCTTTCCTCCTCCTTGTCGGGTCTTGTGATCAAAACCAAGAGGTACAAGACGCTAGCAGTGGGGTGGATGTGTTTTATGGTACCTGATGATAAGTTACTTGTCACCAGTGTCAATAAAAGGTTAATGGTGTGACCAGGGAGAGCCAGCAGAAAGATGGCCCTTTCACCATAAAAGAGCAGAACGCAAAAGTGTGCATAGAAGATGCACAACGCCCCTCTCTAATTCTTTCCAATTAAGCAGAGGTTGTTTTGCTTGACGCTGAAACATTGTCACAGGGAACAGTTCATGAGTCAAAACATTCCAGGCTACATGAGCTTGTAGCCAGGGAACATAAGTCCCTCTCCTTCAATATTGTCAGCTATATATAGTATATAGCGAGCCCTACTGTTTGGGAGCTGCCCCTTCCCCTTGTGGCTGCTTCCCGTCCTCAAAATCACTGGGGCTTTGTCTTCGAGAAAGTGGGCAAGAAGACAGCATTTCATGCCCTTATTGATTAGTTTGGCTTGTTAGCTGTCCATTGTTATGGCGCGATCAAACATGAGGGATGGCAGCCTGTCGAGGATTTATGAACTTCAAGCTCACCATTTTTTTTTTTTTTTCTGTTTGCCATATAAAGGCATATTTGGGGCTTGTTTTGGGAGAGGTTAAGTCACTCCAAAAGTTCCAGAACGTACAAACATAGCTGTTTTGTTTGCATTTGAGGCCAAGCCTGTATAAAGTGTGATTTCTTTTGGAGAAGATGATTCATTTATACATAGTTACACCCACACTGAAAAGAATATGACTTCTTATTTTCTTTTCATAAATTGCTTTTATTGTGTCAGCGCCGATCTGCCTGCTGCTGAGAAAAGCCTTTAGATCACCTCACTGTATGATCCCCGTACCAGTATGAGAAATAAAATGTCATACTTGCCATTAGATATTTTCAAAGAATTATTTCCCCTTTCGGTGATATGAGCTGGTATTGTATGGGGCCTGTCAGGGGAGGGGGCGGGGCCCAGGCAATTCTCGGCACTCTTTAGCTGCCTGAGTGCAAAACCTCCTTGCCCTGCTAATAAATTATTAAGTGCTGCTGACAAATACTGTTATGGAGCCCGCCGCAGATCTGTTGCATTCTTTAACAAGATTGCTGTTGACACATGTTACAGGAGGATGGAGTCTCCATCGCTCTCCCTCCGTCTCCTTGTCTTGCTCACGCCTCAGCAGTTTGACTGATGGCTGGAGACTCAAGTAAAAGTGCCTGAGAGACTGAATATTTTAGTGGTAAAATAATGCCACTTGATTTAGTGTGTAATACAAAAGCAGTGCTTTGTTTCACTCTCACACTCCATTGAGGACAAGGCGTTTGTTGCACTCCAGGCTCGGGCTTTTTGGGTGCATTAATAAAAAATCAGTCAGTATACGAGCGCTCGAACGTCCCTCGGCGGACATACTCGCACACGTCTTCCCCTTCGAACTACCATTTCTCAGACCTCGATTACATTTGTGATGTGCATTCTGAGCTTTGCTCGCATTTGGGGAGTTTCAATTAACACACAAGCAAGAAAACTATTGAACGGGTTATTAAAATTGAAGGCCGGGTCCCGTTACATAAAGGAGGCAACACATGCAGGCACAGAATGTCAGGTTTTCAGTCAGGTACCTGACTTATAGGACGTGTTTGTTCAGCTGCTGAGACACATGACATGAACTTAGGCCACCTTTGTTTTCGCCCACTCCATGTTCAGGCCGATCTATCACAGTGAAGCAGTGTGTGTTTGTGAATGTGCAACACTTAAGTGAATATTTGTCAGGCACATCGACTGCCCATCGTAATTATACTTTAAAATGTTCACTAGATATTAGTTCCAATTACTTTAGTTTGGTGTCTTTTATCAAAATCATACAAGGTAATTATATCATGAAGATTAGTGTAGGTCAAACTTGCCGAATTATGTTAAAAAACAAGCAGTTGCGTCTTTTTCTGATCCATCCCCAAATTGCTAAATTGGATAAGAGCAACATTAACATACCTTTTTAAAAATCGAAATACAATGAATTTGAAAATAAAAATTGTAAATGGATGAACGGCTAAATTATTTGTGAGGTTTTCCTTTTTTTTTGTCTCCTGGCTGATAGCCTTACTATCTGGCTGACCCACTGCCTGAGTATCTTGGGGTTTGGCCCAGGCCCCAAGCAGGCACAGTTCCAGGCTGAGATCAAGCCATCCATCTGCATTAAACAAAAGATTAGGGACCCCACAACCTGCTCCAGACCCCTCATGCAGTCAGGTTGAACGTTGTAGCACCAGTGCACGTTTTTGTTTCGTTTCAAACGCCAACAAGAGCAACGTCCTATCTATTTCCTTAAAACCGGGAGGAAACATCACAGTTTTTGTGCTTCACTCGTTGTTATTTAGTCAACATTAATAAAGTGTCATTTGTTCACTCAACAGCAGAGTCATGTCTACCAAGCAAGCCACGTCTCCTTTTGCCTCTGTGGTTGATGGAGATGATGCCATGAGCCAGGATCACTTGTCTTGGGAAAAAGAGGAGACGGCTGACGCCCACTGCACACCGCAGCTGCCGCTGCACAATCTGCTCCATGGAAAAGCCCATCCCGATGAAATTCAGCCGCTAAGCAGCGTACCTTCAGAGAGTGACTGGGACAGCTTGGTGTCTGCCCAACAACGCATGGTGAGACACAATACAAAACAAAGACATGACTTGAAAGAAAATAAGAGAGTGTGGTGTTTTCTTCTGCAAATAATTTGCATTCATGGGAAAAAAATCTGGGGAATCCTACCATTTGCTACCAGTCTAAAACAAGTTAGTCTTTAATAATCCTTTGTCTTGCATTTATCTATATGGGTAAATTGCATAATACCTGCAAAGAGGTACAGCCCTTGATGCATGGTCTTTAGTGTACTCGGACTTTCTTTATATTCCTTACATTACATCCACTATAGTATTGGGCATGTCCAGACCATGAGGGGCCCTAAAAGAAGGCTTTGATTAATTTCTAAATATAGTCTTCATCAAAGTTTTAGCTCATGGTGAAATCGAGAGAAGAGATGTTGGCAAAATTCAGTGAAACGCAACATTGAATTCTTTAGACTTCCGTTTTAGACAAAAGTGCACACTACTGTATTACTATGCTCCCCTTGGTGTTGCAGATCCGGTCTCAGTAGGCCCTCATTGTCCCTTGCTTGCACAAAGAAGCCGATATTCTATCCATAGCTCCAGCCTCTCAGAGTCATGAAACCTCTGAGGTCTTCGTATAAGCAGCTCTGGCAAAGACTAAAGCATCATCTATTCTCAGAGTAAACAGAGGAACGTTTCCCTAAACATTAGCCACGACACAAATCCCAACTGCATCATGGCCAAAAGACTTGGCCTTTTCTGCTTCCCTTGAGCTTGCATTCTTGCTTCTATAAATGAAGCATGTCTTGTCCTTGGTGTTGTTCGCCGCCTTGTTGCTTCAAAGCTAAATTGGCAGCCACTTTCCAGATGCTGTACGTTCTAAGTGCATAGCTACTTTGATGTTAGCGGAATGAAGGGCAGCATGAGCACTTGTGAGCGAGATGCACACAAGAGGCAGGTGGTTGTCTTTGACAGATGGCAGAACAGTAAAGACACCCAGAGGGCCTCTGAACTAGCTCCGCAGTTGGTCGACCCTCAACACCACAGGATTGCAGCACAACATATTTCTTATGCACACACATATGTACATCCAGGCACATGAACAGGTTCAGTACATGAATATTTCTGAGTGACATGTTGTAAGGTAATGAAAAACTTCCATTCCATAAGCTTTATGTAGTGAGACAAGACGATGTAGCTTTGTATTCCACTGGCTGTTGCTAAGGCAATGAGAAAAACAGGATTGGGTTATAAAGATCTGACCATTAAAACTGTTTGGTTGCTATCAAAGGTTGACTGTTTCATGAAAACAACCGAAGATGAATTGCTGTAAGCCGAGGGTGAGAAGAGTGAAGGTTATGCGAGAGAAAAGTATCAAAAGACGGCGTGGCGTGATACAGAGGAGAAAATAGAAAGAGAGGAATGAGAGTGTGTTGATTACCTGACTCCACTGCTGTGCCATGCGTCTGTGTAGGCTGTGCCCTGAACCCGTGCCAGCTGATTAACCCAGCAGTCCTCCACTAGCTTCAAGCACTCTCCACTGTCTCTGCCACGCCGCATAATTATCCAACACAAGGTTGGGAGGTGCACAGCAGGTCGGTCAGTCGTGCCACCCTGGAGCTTGGTACCAGACCACCCGACACACCGCTGCAACTCTGCCTCGGGCGCTACATGCCGCGCAGGGATGAGGAATTGGCCCTGTCCAATCTTTCTTTCCCTCCCATCAAATCCAGATCCAGAAATTGGATCTGCTCTATGATTAAACCTCACATTGTCTGTTGGATATCGAAACGTTTCCTCTCCTAACTGTGAGGGCAAATGTTTAAATCACACCTAACTGTTCCCCTGTTAAAGGCAGAGGCTCCTTGCTGCTTAGCGACCTTCTGCTCCACAAACCATAATTAACACCACCTTCTGTCAGATGTAGCGCTCAGCCGTGGCCCGTGTGCCGACCATAATCTCACATCTGCAGCGTATCGCTCTCTCTCGCTCTCACTTCCTCTCTCCCGTTCAAGCTACATCCCATTCTTCCCGTCTCCCTTCATGTGTGCTCGTGCACAGGGAGCACTCAGCCAGACGGCTGGAGACAAGACCCTAAGTTAAATACTAAACCATGCACAGGTGGGACTGAAAAAACAACAACAGCTTGAGACAGGACACAGATTTACGACGTCTCCAGGCACTCAGCTGAGAATCGGTCGGCACTAGAAAATGAACAAATTACACAGCAGTCACCTGAACACAAATGCACACTCAAGAGCAATTTGACGAATTACAGTTGGGATGTTTCTCTGTCTGCTCTCGGCAGCCGAAGTCAAAGCGCATCATGAATATACCCTATGCAAGCGCACCTAATCATTTCATCTCAATTTTCCACATCAAATCCTATTTAGCAGTGCAGGGACTTCTATTGAAGGCACAATGCGCTGCTATATGTAATCACGACAGCAACCATTTCATAAATCCTGTGCAGTACTCAAGTTGTGTCAGAAAGCTCAAAGGAAGAACCACTCATCTCTTGTCATTGTGGCCCCTTTGTTTGCCGTACAGGAATCTGACAGCAATAAAGTATGTTCGCTGTACTCCTTCCGCAACAATTCCACTTCCCCGCACAAGCCTGAGGAGGGGGCGCGGGAGCGAGGCGACCTGCTGAGCGCATCAGCGTTTGGAACTCCGGAGCGCCGCAAAGGAAGCCTGGCAGACGTGGTGGACACACTCAAGCAGAAGAAGCTGGAGGAGATGACAAAGACAGAGCAAGACGGTAGGGATCCCCGCTCCGTTTGTACTTTTGGAGGAAGAAAAACGCTTCCTAGGATTGCAGCTTCCAATGTGCCTTTCCGTCATTTCTGACTTTCCTCTTTAGCTCCTTTTCAGCAATACTATTTTTTACTTGTCAAATTGGCTACAAATACACTTGTTACACAAACTACTTCATCTCAATGGCATTGCCAGTGCAAAACCAGGAGATAACACTATGAGGTCTTCTGTATGTCCTATCTGAAAGACGTCTCCCCATGTTGGCGTCTCCCTCCCACAGCCTGCAGTCTATAAAGAGTACAGTGGTGAAAGAAACAAATATTTGAACAAGCTGCAGAAACACATCCCCCTTCTTAATTAGGGCAGTAGTAATGTAACTACATCCAATCAAATGTTGAACCCCCTTGGGAATGCATGTGTCTCATTTAGTGTCTGGGGAGCTCTTAGCTTAAGCACTTCATCAGATGAATAAATTAGACCTCTCTTAGCCGAAAAATAATTTTCTCTTCGTCTGTTAAGTGTTCGTTAGGTGGTCTTTTTATTACACCCGGCTGGACATGTGGGACTTATTGTTTCAGAAGAAATCAGTGTGCATACAGTTTTTTTTTTTTTTTACTGTATATAAATCACTCTGAATTAATTCTTGGAGAGGTCCCATTTCGCTGAGAAAACCGCATTTTTCTACAAGGCTTCAGAGCTCCGGTTATGTTTCATACCGTACGTGTCTCGTCAAGTTGATTTTCACTCTGAGATCTCTGTGGTAGTGCCGGGCCTTATGCTAATGAACCCCAGCTGCTAAAGCCCGGTTGGTGCAGTAAATTTAAATGGTCAAGTGCATCTTGTACTCCAGGGCCGTATGTCATTGCAGGGAGGAGAGGCTGCGGTGGAGTGCCATACAGCTGTTTTAATCTCCTGTTAATAATAGAGACTTGGTCTGCCTCATGCACTGTGTCTCACTGCCACCAAAATAAAGTCCCTTGTCAGAGGAAATTAGTTTCTATGAAGGAGAAATGGCAGATGATAGGATAGGCCACAAAGTTCAGAATACTGTTCCCATGCTGCACGAACTGAGAGACACTCAGTTTTGGAGAGCACTTGAGGAAGCTTCAGTGGTGATGATCAGTGATTACTGTAAAAAGGAGGGAGAAGGACTCTCGAGGCAAAAGAAAATAGAAACTTCCTGAAAACTAGTGAAATCCAATCACTACTTCTTTGTTTTTGGAAAGAGATACGACTGAAGTCTGAAAAGGGCAGGATGGAGAGAACACAAGAAGGTTAGAGAAGCCATTTGTTGTCTTAATGACACCGCTAATGTGCCGCAAGCAACAGATGAGCTAAATATACCGCTTATCTAAGCATGACAACTGTTGTGTCCAATTCGGCCGCTTTGGTGTCTGCGATCGGGATCACCGAGGTCCTCGGAGACTGTTTGCCATCTGCTACTATTCTTCTTGGGCTTCCCTTGCCTGGTCAGAACACTTCATTGTCCTCACGGAGTTGGGATTAGTGGTGACCTTGAGAATTTTGCATCAGAACATTCTTAATGTCTTGTCAGTGTTATTTTTTTTATTTTTTATAATGATGTAATGCTGCTGAGCCTCACAATTACTTCTAATCACTGAACTGGATACATTCAAAACAATAGCCACAGTGCTTAGTGTTGGACATATTATTGCTTGGGCATTCCTTTATCTTTGAATTTGTAGCCTGCCCTTTTACCCCCTGTATCCTTCTACCCTTCTTTTCCATTGCAGGTCCTTAAAGTGCTTTAAGTGCTTGTGACTGTGCTAATGAATGAAAATGTCCTCCAAGCAATGTGGACCGCATTTAGCTGAATAGTCACCTTTGCTGTAAAAGCCCTATTAGGTGCACTTGCCAGCTGGGCTAAGGATCGTACGCCATGTTTACTTACTAGCTATTGTAAATGCATTATTTATGGTTACGGACAGCACTCGTCAAGAAATAAACATGTAGAAGGGGGTTGTGGCGGAGAAAAATAGCTAACATAGTTAAAAAAAATAAAAAAATAAAAATCAAGGTGACTGTATGCAAGAAGAACACTTTTGTAATAATGTACTAATATAAGTCTGAATCAGTACTCTGCAAGTCAACACAGAAATACTCATGGTTGTTTCAATGATACGGACAGGAAATTATCCTTTCAATTTTCTCTGACTCGGTTCTACTTGTTCAATCACCTGTAGTTCTAACAGCACTAAAATTGTTGACTTTCTCTTTGGTTATCCTATTGTTGCACAATATCTAGAGAGAAGTCGTGTCTTGAATCCACAGAAGGAAGTAGTTTCAACCAACCTTTTTGAAAACACTGACCAATTTTGCCATTTAAATCTTTGACTCCATTTCCAAGAACTATTGTATAAATGGGGAGAATAACATGGTTTGAGGTCAAGCAACCTGTCAGCATGTGTGCTCATTAGACACTGCAGTTAGTTGGCAGTGTGGACTTTTTCACTTATAACTTTAGTTCACAAAATACTACAAAAATAGCACATTTTACACCAGTGACTAGATTATTAACAGCCAGCCAAACAGTAAATGTGATTGTAACCTTCTGAAAAAATAGTACTTTAAAGTGGACATCAATTGTAACCAGTTTTGGGCAAGATACTTGGAAATTGTTGTTATTCTACTGTATATCATTTCCCTATTCACTAGAGAAATTTAATGTTAAAAATGTTAAATGTTAAAAAACCCAATTCGTAATTTGTAATTATACAACTGCACTACAAATGAACTCTTAATTCTGAAAGCTTTAATTAATGCAATGTCAATGCTTTAGACTAATGCAATGACATCCTTTTGTCATCCTTCTCAATTAAAGTAGGATTTGATTTTTTTTAAATGATCAAAAAAAAATTTCTTTTTAATAGACCTCACCAATTACTTTTTGGGGGAGATAAAATATATTTTTCTGTTAACCAATAATAATATTTCAGAGCAACATTTTAGTTTCTGCTGTCTTCTCATTTCTACACATTACTGTTCAAACATGCTCAAACATGGCGAATAAAAACTCTTGAATCTTGAATCTTCCTTCACCCTCACACATACTGACACACATACACGCACACACATGCAAAGTTAGATTGTGCTGCTGCACGTTGCTATATGGTGCAAGGTTAACTGGTTAACTGTTTACCGACTGGGTTGTGATAGCATAGACACACCTCTTTACACACCTCTTTACCCTTCTCTGCTATTGTTTTCCACTCCACGGCATTATCGGACAATTAAAAGTTACATATATTATTTCCAATACATTGTTAAAGGATGTCAAATGGAAGAGATGCATTTAAGGTTGCTAGGAGTAATATACCTTCTGTCGACGCAAAAGTATGATTTGATCACTGTAAACTACTACTGCCTAACACTGATCGGTTAGCTCCAATAGATGCGTGTGCTGAACATTGGACACACCTTTGCCTTGATCCCACACTCTGCTATTTGTAAATGTAATCCCCCTGGTGAGGTTGTGTATTATTCACTGTATAATGACTGTGCACTAGGCTGAGCGATCATCATTGTGCGGTCATTACGCTCTATTACGACAAGCATGTAATGAGATTCTGGGCTGTGGGAAAGCTTGGGAAGAGAATAGTTTGGGCGCTGATTAGCGCTGATCAACTCTCGACTCTGTTGTAACACTTTCTCCATCAGTGTCGTGACCCCTGCTGAGTGCACGCGCAGCTTCAGAGGAAATTGACTGCAGGTGCAACATAACACCAGCAGCTTTATTTCGGGGTAATTTCATTCATTTGGAATGATTAGGAATTAAATGAATTAAAAATGAAGGCTTAATATTGAAAAATATAGCCGTAAAATTCAGTGTGTATTAGATATGATAAAATGCTCATTCCCTTGGCCCAGACAGACTGGTGCACTTTCTGCCCTCCTCTCCTCCTTCCCTCCCTCCATCCCTCCCTCCCTTCTACCCTCTCATCTCATCCCAGCTGCCGTGTCATCTGCTTCTGCTTTATCCCACCTAATTAATAGGAATCTTTGTTATAATGATCTGAGCATGAGCCTCTGACTCCATGCATATGCAATGAGGGTTCGAGAATCCAGTTGCCTTGGTTGCAGAATTTGAGGCCTTCTTCAGCCACGTAGCTGTTTGTGTTTCCTCTGGGTGCAGCATCCCACTGCTTAGGCCGGGACCTTCCTGGCAGGACTCATGTGCGCCCTGGCCAAATACCAGTCAAGCATTTTCCCATCCCCTTTAATAATATGCTTCTCATTTTATTTCATTCGGGTCTTTCAGACATGGATCTTGATGCAAGTAATCTGTTTGATTAAATACTTATTACAGGTTTATATCTGCTACAGAAAGTTTTTTTTCTTCCTCTTTTTCTGCATGTGTGTGTGTGTGTGTGTGTTCTGTCTTGGCCCGCGGCACGATGCGCCAGCCCAGCGGAGCAGCGCTCTGGTCTGTCACTTTTGTTTGAATAGGTAATGCAGATCTGTTCAGGCTGAAGAGACATGAGCTGGAATCGCTTGTTAGGACATATGATCAAAAGCCGCTCTCTGCTCTCTGCCAATCAACCCTCTTGTCACCCTGTGAAGCAGACGTTAAATAGATTTTTCGGCCGTACGGTGTGGGCAGTCTGCCAATTTGACATTTGAACTTGGAAAAAAAAATGCCCAGTAGCTAGACTTTTACTCTCCCCCTATCTAATCACCCTTCTTCAAAAGTTTTGCACCTCTACAGTGGTGTTTTTAGTAATGGAAAATAGCTCTCTGTAAAAGTGTAATTTATAAAAAGAAAATTCACAACAAAATGTAAAGAGGGCACGACAGATGATTTTTTTTTAGGCAGATACAGATTTGTTGCAGAAAAAACACTAATCTACCTTTTGTTTTTGTGACGGCTCACTTCTAGAAAACCTCGTAAGTGGGGTCCTTCATATCTCAAAGCACATCCGCAGGTCTTTTATTTATTTTCAACGTCTTTATGTCAACCTCACTTAATCTAACCAATTTTTCATCTGCCTCCCAGCCTCACTCTCTTGTGACAAAGTTGCTCCTGTGCCAGGCAGAGATCAGAGCCCAGGGCTAAACGGAGGGTGTATGGGCTAAACAGAGTGCCTGGTCCCCCCACTGAATTATGTATTTACTATCTGTTCCAAAGCAGATCCCTCACACAACACACACAGACGCAGTCCCCGTAGGTTTCGCTTTACACAAGCGAAGATATAGATTTTGTTGTCCCTTCCTGCCGCTGTCTTCATCATTCACATGACAAAACAAGCAGCTGCTTCTTCAATGTGCCATTCTTTGCATTCAAGATCACCTTCCCCAGTTCTCATATTCCGATTAGTCAACAGTAGCAACTGCTGGGGAGCATTCCAGGGGCCATCTTCCCGGGTTTCAGCTGTTCAGTGTATCCCCCCATTGCACTCGCGCGGCACAAAACTCCCATTGTGATCCTGGCCATTCTGGCGGCACAGGAACCCCTTGATAGGAGGAAACGGGTGTTTCTTCGAGACAAATCACAGCCAGAGTTACACAGAGGCTTGTTTGTCCTCACACACACATACACACCCGCGTACACGTGCACGAACGCACATGTGCGTACGAGTTCTAGGTATACCTCGTCAACTGCTTATCAAGTTGAGTTAATTATATCACGGCTCAGCGAGTGGGGGCCTTGTGTTTTGTTTCGCAGAGAAAAATAGCAGCAGTATCACTTTGACTGTTTTATTTGACACGGCAGCATTTGGAGAGGTGCAACGATTGTGAAATGCTGACACATAAGAAGGCAGAGGCCATTAATGCTGCTATATTTGTCAGGAGGCTGTGAAACCTCTCTCTCCATTGAATAAATAACAGCCGGCTTTAGCCAGTAAAACGGGGCATGACAGGGATGAGAAACAATCAGAGTTCAAAATATTTGAGGCGGGGACATTTTGGGAGAACAGTACTTTTATGTATACCGTATGCTGTGCCAGCTCAGTGTCGCCGCCCTAGCTGTGGCATTTGGCTCTCCAACATTGTGCACATGCACACAGCCCCACAAAGGAGCCGGTGTCATCTGACCAAGGATCAAAATAGTTGACATGTAACCCACACCCTTGGCACACACAACCTCTGAGGCTCGCTAATGATTTCAGAGCACATCGCCGGCTTGTTCTGTAAGTCGCAGGTACGTCAGCCATGCGGCGCGCAGATCCGCCTTGACACGAGCAAACATGACAACGAGTGTACTTGCGGCCTATTAACATATTTGCATTGTTTTCCTCCTCTCCGCAATCATGCGTGTCAAACACGATGAACAAAGAGACGCTTTAATCTGCTGGGATGAAACAAGTGTTTCCTCCCACGCGCTGCTTTTCTTTTCCCGTCTGAATGTTCAATAACATTCCAAGTGGCAGGAGATGGGATGAGCGTGTCAGACCCAATGAATAGAAATGTGTTTTATTGCACTGCAAAGCCTGAGTGGCAATGAGTCTAATTTCCTGACAAATGTCTTCTCCCGTTGGATGTACATTCTAATTTTTGTCTGCGAGACTTTGAAACCATGTAAAAAGTTGAAGGGATTTTGCTGACAGGGCACTTTTCTTAATATTCCCAATTTATCATCATACATAACTATAGGAAAATAGTTTTATAGTTTTATCTGGGGGGGATGTTTCGTTGCCTTTCGCTTGTTTCAATGCTCGAAATAAAATCAAAGTCCCGGCCTCTTTTCCAATCCAAATCTGATAAATCATACACCAAACAACTCAAATTCTCATGCAACTTTCTCTTTCCATGTGATTAGTTCTCTTGGACAAAAACTCCTTTATGTAAAAAAAAAAAGAAAGTAACAGGAGTGTGTTTTTAACAATTAATTATCATTTATATAAAAAATGGCAACACGGCATTCATGCTCGCAGTATTTTGACACGAAGCACATTATAAGGATTGTACAAATGATACGTTTAAGAAAAAGAAATAATAATAATGTAGGAAACTGGACTGAGCTGAGATTTTAACACAGTTGAAATATCGACACAGCTCCTTGTGAACCTCGTGACGTGGAATATTAATACTTTTTCTGAGAGGGTAATGTGTTAAGGTCACAAGAGTGTGTAAAAATCCAGTGACACTAGGAGTGTGAGGATATTTTTTCTTTAAAAGAAAATAAACCTAATGTATAGTTTAGGGTAAGGACTAACACATACATATCTGAAAAATAAAAGAAAACTTGATTTGGAAATTATTCAAACTTCATAACATCTAATTTCAGGAAGCAGCAAAAGGCAGCAAATGCTATTTTTCCAGGGTTCCACATATAATTTGAATCTTTTAAATTGTATTTATTAGAAATGTAAAAAGATCAATGTGCAGGATTCTGCTTAATAATAAAATATTTATTTTATTGTGCATTTATTCTACATTTTATTTCTTGGTGATGCCAGATGCCATCGATACAGTAGAATGGATGTTCCCTAAAATAGAAAAATTCATTTTGGAGAACCTTTTGACAATTTTCCTGATCGAGCTCAGTCAGCCGAGAGAAATAAAACGGTCTGTCTGTCTTAGAGAGTCGGCATGGCTCAGGCATTCTGCCGAAAGGAAGCGGGCCAATTAAAGAGGAAAATGTAGCTTCTTATTGTGGATGAAGCCACTTGAACAATAGCACATAGAGAGAGAAAGAGCGGGCAAGTGAATATTGAATCGTTAATGTTACTTGATATTGTATCCCCCCCCCCCCTAAATGGAGAGAAAATCCTGTGTGGAAACTACCGTATATTAATTTTTATATCACTTTGCAGAAAGCTGTAATGCTCACATGTGGTGTTTAAAATGTTGCTTGTATTATGACAATATACACACAAATTTTGGTGCATGCACCGCTAGAAAAATATTGACCTTTTGTTTTAAGGTAAACAGAAATTGTCCATCCTGAATTCTGGTGTCTTTGTAAAAAAAACTAAGTTTGAGATTTAATAATTATCTTTTAACTACTTTTTAAAAGTGAAACTGAACTGTGCTAGAAATTGAATATGCTCTTGCCTTGACTCGAGTTAGTTTTTTAAAGTGAAACTTGTGATGTATTGTGAGAATGTTTCCACCCACACACACTTTTCCAGTATTACAAGTGGCAGTCACTGGCTCCATGTTGTAATGTAATTTGTTAGTTTCTCTAATACCTCATGTTATGGCTCAATCTCACAAGCAATGAACTAAAGTTTTGGGGTCCATACAAGACACTTGGCTTCACGGCAAATTATAATGTATTCATGTGGATCCTATTAGTCTCTTTTTGTCCTTGTAGAGTCAGGCAGCCATTAATTAACTAAATCAGACTGAACGGCCATGATCACAGCGCTTGACGCGTTCCCTCGCACATCTGTCAACATAGATGAATAAATAGGAATGTTTTACAAGCATTGATTAGTTGGCGAGTGTATATTTGACAGTTGAATTGCAGGGCACTTCTCCCCCCCCAAAAAAAAGTAATTACATTTTTGTACCAAATTATATGAATTTATTACAGTGTCTGAACCCAAATGATTACCAACATCAAATAGAAATTATAAATTTAAATCAAGACCATGTTATGTTCATCTTAGAAAGTGATGATGATCAGCACCGTAATGTTGAACACGATCAAGTAACCACACACACACACACACACACACACACACGCACGCGCGCACACACACACACACGCGTGCGCGCAATTGCACTGTATCAGGTTAGAAAAAATCAAATTCATCCAATTTTGTACTTTTGAGATTTTTTTAAACATGCTTTATTTGATTATTATTAATACACTTATATTGAATTGACTTTTAATTCAAAACAAATGTATTGTTTTTTCCCAATGTGTGTGTGTGTGTGTGTGTGTGTGTGTGTTTGTTTGTTTGTTTGTTTGTTTGTTTGTTTGTTTGTTGACTTGAGCCTGACTCATCTGAAGATTCAGTTATTTAATGAAATTATATTGGCTGATTAAGTCCAAAACTTTTAAAATGAATGAAATAATTTATTTTATGGTTCCTTAATGCTTACATATGAATAAAATATGAATAAATATGAATTATAGGCAAAGCATTTGACTGCTTTACAATACTCTATCCTCTTGTATTTGTTTAACTTTACAACAGAGAAAAATCTGCAAAAACCTGGCAAATATTTTAGAATTTTTTGGAGGAGTGGAAGCGGAATGTTTGAATGTGATTATCTTTGTCTTGTGTTGGATAGTGTTAATGTGTAAAAAAAAAAAAAGAAACCAAAAAGAAGGAATTTAATTAACTCGGCCAGCCGATTAATGAGTTGATCATGCTCATGCTCACCGCATCCGAATAGAGAAGTGAATGGAAGAAAAGTTGATTTGGCTCTCCCAGCATTTAATGGGCAGAGTTCTTAAAAGTGACCTTGTGGGGTGGAGAGCGGAGCCGCGCAGCAGCTCCTTCCAGCTGCACACATGGCATCCATCGGGGGCACAATCACGCACAGTCCCAACACCTCAGGCTCGGACATATGTTGAGTTTTATTTCATTCTTCTGACATTAATCCTATTCACCAGCTGTTCTGCCAGCTGCCACTCTCCGGCTTAAGGGGAGATTGCAGTTTTGGGGGCTCAGAGTATTGGTTTATCTTGGCTCCTTGTAGCCTCCTTGCAAAGTTTTGACTGCATCTTTTTTTTTCATGACCTCTTGCAACGTTTGTGTTCCTAGAATTGAAAACTTCCCCTCAGTCTTTTTTTATGGATTTGTTTACATGTGTCCAGTGGGCTTAATGCTGATGTAGCTTTGAAACAGTGCTCACATCTTGCCCTTTTTATGATATATGCTATAGCCTGTGGACGGGGCTTTCATGCTGCCGTGTTGTCAGCTGTGAGCTCACGCATATCACGGGGCGAAGGCGAAAGAGCTGGGATTTTATTTTTTTAAAGTCTGATAGGCGGTATGTGAACAAGGGCTTCACTTCATTGTAGCATTAGAGTTTGTCGTTAAAATGTGGACGAGCTGGCATGCCCACAACGTTCGAGAAAGGAAAGAACAAATAGATTTTTCACAATTTTGAAGTTCTATTTCATTTTTTTTATCCACTGAAATTTGGCAGGCTTGCTAATAATAGTCTGAGGTAAGTCAAATTTAGAAGACATTTATTTTGACTTCACACTACAGGCACTTCGAGAGAAACATGAGACAATGTGCCAATGCTCAGAATGCAGCTCATACATCTCTTGCCGTCAAACTGCATTTCTGGCCATGGCCTCAGCCCCCATAGTTATGATTATTGACTTATTGGGTCTGACATAAGTCACATTTATGTGCATTGTCTGGAAGCAGACTCAAGTGTTCTCAATGTCATTTCTGCTGAGGTACGAGTGGGCGGGCTGCGAGCAAGGGCCGCAATGAATTGATCATTGCTCACTGCTCACTTTAATAATTCAAGCCTGATTGCCAGCGAGTGCCGCAGTAAAATGGATCGGGAGAAGTCACATGCTGCTCGGCTCAGGAGGTGAAGCCTCCTGGGTATGCTTAATTCATATGTGCTTGATAGACACATGTATGTAGAGGGGTGAGGGTGCTGCGTCTGTGTATACGGCCTCTCCAAATGGCCAGGTCACCACCACGGGATTAACACCTTGCTCACTCGAAAGCACGTCACAAGGGGGATGTAGGAAAAGAGCTAAGTGAGCAGCTTCAAGTACTGAGGAAAATATGTTCTTTCTGTTGTTTGGCAATTAGAAGACTCAATTCAAATACATTTAGGAAGTGGGTGACGATGAAGTTGGTGCAGACTTTTTATTTAAATTGTCTTATAGTAGCACTGCTAATGTCAACTGCGGAGGATGTAGTGGAAGAGAAATGGTGAGTGGCGCGAATGTTTTTATCACAAAGATGATTTAAGTCGAAGTGTCGAATAATGTTCTTATTAATTACAGTAAAAAAGTTAAGATGTTAGATAATTGTAATTCTCAAGGATTTTAAGTATTTACTCTTCCAATAAATAGGAGACTTTTCTCCAATTCACACTTTTCAGTTAATGATGGAGAGTAATATTTAAAGTTTTTGCAGAACACAAATGACTGCGATTACTTTGAACCCTAAAATGACGAAATACGCCCGTGTGTTAAAGTCTTTCAGGGCGTGAACAGTAACATTGAAGAAAAACATTACCAAAGAATGAGTAATGATTTACTATTTAGAAAGTAAACTGAAAAAAAGTGAGCTAGTTGTTGATAAACAGAGGCACCCATCTAATAAAGACAGGAAGAAAGCCTACGAGAACCTGAGATGAGGCACATCCCGTTAGACGAGGCCGTCTATTCATAGCAAGTGTTTACGTGAGCCAACAAGATGTTCAGAAGGTAGCGAACATTCAATGTTCACCGAGCGGAATAATGATTAGGTCTCAGTTAAGGTGCAGGTGCTCCACAATAGTCTGCCATGTCTGAAGGAGGTGGACCTTTTTACTTATGCATGCCAGAACAAGTAATTACATCTTTGGAAGCTCAAATTATTTAACTGCTCCAAAAAGTCTTCTCGAAATGGTAGAGGTTATTAAAACGAGGAAAGGTAATTGCCTGAAAATGAGCGACAACGCACTGTTGTGCTGCGAATGTTTTTTTCTTTCCCTCTTTAGCATTTGCATTGTGCGGCATCACCCGGGTGTGTAACCTATTGCGTTCCGATTGCTCCGCTTGCAATTAGTGCCCTTTTTGTCTTCGCTTCAATAACGCCATGATTATGGAGAGTTCAGGAGTATTTGTGGCACTAACAGCTGTTGTCTCAGGGACTACCGGCTGAATGACAAAAACATGTTTTCTCTCTGCATTTCCCTTCCCTGCCTGCCTCTTGTGATTAGTATGTTTTATTTGCTGTGATGATGGGGGTCTTGTTTTTAGGGTGTCTGTGATTAAGATATTCAAAGGACTCCTCAGAGTGTGTCACTCAATCCCCCACCACCCCCATCAATTTCGACTTTTGATTTGTTTCCCATGCAATGGAGAGGGGATGGCAAATTACTGTAAATGTCAGCCTGTCATTGTCTGACTGCCATTCACAGACGTGTGAGCCAGGGTTCAATCTGTCAGTAAGGTTAAATGCACACACAGAGAGAAGAGAAGATGCCAAGGGCAAATTTTGCACATGCACATTATATAATTCACAGAATTTACTTACACACGAACATGTCAATAAAATACACTGTATGTTTGAAAGAAGATTCACAAGATTATATTGATAGACATTCCTTAATGTAATACTTCCTCCTGAAGACCCCCATTAATCTGTTCTCGTCTTTTAACAGCTGATTTACTGTGAACATGTGCGGGACATAATCTCTGCCATTCATCCTGCTCTGTCTTCCTAAATCCTTCTCTCTTTTCACATCCTGACTGAAAAAGCTTTTCATAGTGTTTTATGACTGGAAAGATAAAAGAAATATGTATTCTGATAAAGAGAAGCAAATGGAATTGATCAATGCTTTTGTAAAACTGCAAGGGGGAAGAAAGGAGCAGAAGTAAGCAATCAACAATCACATCCCTATTATCACCTTATTGTTGCAACCTACAGTGGATATAGAAAGTCTACACACCCCTGTTCAAATGCCAGGTTTTTGTTACTGCCCGGAATCTCTCTCTCTCTCTCTCTCTCTCTCTCTCTCTCTCTCTCTCTCTCTCTCTCTCTCTCTCTCTCTCTCTCTCTCTCTCTCCCCCTCTCTCTCTCGCCTAATCATTAAACTTTTCAGACTTAATTGTGAGCTTCTAAAAGGCAAGAGGAAACTTTTGCAACTGCAAGTCTTGGTGCAAAAGATGACAAAATGTTAGTCAAACTGACTTTCCTCTTCCTTTTTGTGAACTGGTCAAAGTAAAGAGCCCAGAGGGGGAAAAAAAAAGCTTTTAAATATTTTTTTTCACTCGCTGCCATTTCTTCCATCTATGTTTATTCATAAAAAGAGAACACTCATTCCTCTCCCCCTATTCTGACTTTCAACTTTTTGTGCTTGTGGTCATTCTTTGGTGACAAATTAGATGCAGTGCCTCTTTGTATAATTTTCCATCCCCTCACAAATTTAGCAACGCAGAATATAGCCCAAACACAGTGTCCATGCTGTTTTTTTTTCTTTCATGTAGCTGAAGTCAGCTGCCCTCTACACTGGAAAAAAATGCCGTGTTTAATTTATATAATAGAATACAATATTATATACAATATTGTATACATTTTTAATGTAATTTTTTGTACATATAGTGCTTTCATAACAGGTGTAGCTGTAACAAATTCTAATTTAATTGTGGTAGGACAAAATTAAATCATTTGAACGCAGATAAATGTTTTAATAGTTGTATAGTGTACATAAAAAGGCATCTGGATTATTTCACAATCATATGATGAAATAAAATTGAATAGATTCAACACACCATTTTTTTTCAATGTAGTATATGAGAAGAGATGCCGCTTAGCAGAAATACAGGGCTACAAATCCTTTGGAATATCCCCCATAGACTTTTATCCTTGACTTGTGGCTAATTTCTTTCTCGATAGTCCTCTCTTCACTGCCAATGGCTTTGTACCTCAGCAAACACTTAAATGTGAATATCATCTTTCTCCCAGGAGAACAGCGCACACGGAGAGGCTCGGAATGCGGTGGTAGTCAGTTGAAACAATTTTATCGCTGACAACACACTGTAATCAAACACCATTTGGTGGCGTGTTGTAACAAACCATTTTGTCAGACCATTTTCAAAATGGGTGTTGTGCTGCGTCAAAACACGGAGTCACAACACTCTTAGTGATTTGTTGATTTTAGTACAGACTGGACGTCTTCACAAGTGAAATCATGATTTTACATTTACATACCGACACAATTTGATTTGTTCTTTCATTGTTTTTCAAATAACTTATTGACAATAAAAGCCTGTAAAAAAATAGCAGAGCAATGTGTCAGACATGCTAAAATTAAGTATATTCAATGAAAAAAAAGTTAATAAAATAAAGGAAATACAGACTTATTTGTGTACTAGTATGTGTGCAAATGTTTGACGACTTATCCCAAGACATTTCATTATTCAGCTACATTTCCTTGAAGATTTTTTTAATAGTGCTAATGACCCAGATAAATGAGCAAAAGAGTGCCGAAAAAAGATCATATCAAGTATCAGGGTAAATAAAATATTTATTTTCACAAGAACTAAAGAACCTTCATGGTAAATGACAAATGTGCCGGACAAATGCAACTGTTAGGCTGTTTATTGTCAACTCTTTTTTTCTAGCTGTATGTAAAAATTTGTTATAAGGAGTATGAACTTTTGTATTTACTCATCTTTGGAGTGTTAGGTGTCATCCACATCGATAATATCACAATATGTCTATAGAAAGATGATAGTTGTGGCAGAAGATAAACATTGCATTTGGCCGACGACTCTTCACATTCGGAGCGCCACTTGGAAACTGAAAAAGTCTCAGGAAAAAAAAAAAAAGGTTAGGGACATTTTTCCAGCAGTACAACACTAGTCCCAGAGGAGACAATGCGACCCAGACAGGCTTAGCAGTCCCAAAAGCATCCCTCCCCCCCTCTCAATGGGAGCACGTCTTGGACACACACTCCTGTAGTTTTGTATGTTGCTATCTGCGCTCGCTGCAGAGCGGAGGAGGTCCGTGCCAGGCGAGGGTCCGCAGGGAGCGCTGGAATCGCTGGGTCTGGAGGAAGTTGGTCCAGGTCCAGTGGGGTGATGTGGGCTTGGTGACAAGCCAAGCTGTCTCGCGCAGCGATGCTGGGAAAATGTAAATAAGCGCCTGATAAGGGCTATTGTTTTCATTCCATTCTCATCCCAGCTGAATGGCCTGCTCCCGAGCTACAGAGCATATTATCTGGAGAAGGGGAGGAAAAGCAACGGGAGGGATGGGGGTGTGAGAGAGTAAGGAGCCCCCAAGAAAATAAAAATAAACATATAAGACTCTTTGCCACAATTATGACGTCCTTGCAAAGAAGCAAACCTCTCGACTTAAAAATGTACACAACCATTTTGTTCGTGAATTGCTTGAAAATCCAATGGTGTTTGGACTGTCAGAAATAATTCATAATGATTAAAATAGGATTCAGTGTCAAGGTAATAATAATTTTACCAATACCAAGCGCCAGCATTTATAATTGATCCAGATAAAACAGAAAATGAAATGGCATTCTTTTGATTAATTGAAATTCTTGTGTTCAAAAAGTGCGGCTTTCTTCACGCACACCTGGTTTAAAAATGTGCGTCTCCATTCGTTTGGCTAGGTGTTTTGTTGACAGCGTCTCAATGCTGAAAGGTTATTTTATTGACTAATCCAGGGCCCATTATTCAGTTCTTCCAGGTGGAAGGCAGGGAGGACAGCAGCGCATTCCAGCTGTAGCCTCTCCTGTCGGAACACTTGGCAGGTTGGGTCTGGAGAAGCGAGGGAGTGGCTGTTCTCCTGGGAGGGAGGTGGAAGGGAGGGGAAGGACTGGAGTAGAATGGAAGCTGGCACCGCATTATCTCCACCAGTTGGCGCATTCCTTAATGATCAAGCGCTGGAGCGGCATCCGCCAAGAAAGTGAACGTGTGCAAATGGGGGAAAAACAACAACATATGCGTGCCTCCTGACATACGTCCACTGTGTTTGTTTTACCTCCCTCTGCCACCCCCTTTTAAAATAAGCCCGTTTCCATGCTTCCGAGGTGCAATGTCATGCACTGATGTTTCTCTGACGACAATGACTTGAGAGGCTTTTGTTTTGGGGTTAGGCCCAGGGAGGAAGATCTGAGCTCCCTTTTATAAGCTGTGATCTTTGTGCCACACAGGAAGTTAAAATATGCACAAACACATGTAGCCTTTTCACTCTTTCCCGTGTCGGGTCAAGGGGACACACTGTGAGCTGGGAATTGGAAAGTCAATAAAGCAGAAATAATGTTATAATGACCCTGATCTGAAGACGTCCTGTCGACCCCATCACATTGGAGGAAGTGGACAATCAAACAAAATGGCCACTCCGCTTGATCTCTGAGAAAGTCCTCCTTAAACAAGGCAACAACAACCAGTGAACCCCCTGTTACTCCCCAGTCCCTCTGAAGTTAGACTGTTGCCAAGGGTAGCAAACACTGTTTACTGGGTTAGAGCCGAGCCAAGAGATGGAAACCGAAAAATAAAAGGACAAAATGCGGGATAAAAGGAAACAATTATTTGGTGCAGTGCGGTCAACACTACTTTTGAATATGATTGAGACCAAAGACAATGAAAGTCATAGGATGAGTCATACTTTCACATTTAAAAGCCCGTTGTTAGTAGATTTTTTTTTTTCAAATTCCATATTTTAACAAATAGAGGACTAATTTGAGAGGCGCAGGGCATTGAATCGATCTCAACTGAACTGTTCTGGTTGACTTAGAAGCATTGTTGCATGAGCTCATGAAGCCCGCTTGAATGAGTCCAAGACAACCACTTGTGGTCAATTCAATAACCTTTGAATGAAAGGATCGAGATGAATGAGATTATTCACAGGCAGTACTAATTTGGGACTTCTACGAAAAACCTCCATCCATCCATCAGTCCATATATGAGTGAGTTTGCTTCAACTTGCCATTTCTTTATTGGGCATCACTATGGGGGTTTGCCTCCAAGTGATACTTTGGACACTTTGGAATTGCATAAGAATCATTTGAATAACCCTTCAGATGTGTTGATACAATTGAAGACATTAAGCTTGAAGGTTTGATGGGAACAAGCTGACCTCGAAGCAATACTGGGATGGCCGAGGTCTGGGTCAGCCGGTCCTGTGTGTTCTTTATCAGTGTCTCCAGCGACATCATGGCAGATTGCTACCATTCCTTCTCTGATTCGTTGTCTGCTGGACAAATGTTAATTGTTTTCATTATTGGCAGCCATGTGCACGCATGGACCTCCTTAGTCTCAGTCCTTGCCTTCCAATTGATGGGTGCATTTATGCTAGCCATACAAAGTCTGCCTCACACCTTCTTCACCTCCTTTCTCACTTGCTCCTTACAACAATAGAGGTGTGTAATTTTCTTACTTTCTTTTTTATAGACTCATCCTGCATGGAGAAACTACTTTCTAAAGACTGGAAGGAAAAGATGGAGAGGCTCAACACAAGCGATCTTCTCGCTGATGTCAAAGGTAACATTCAGTATGCTGGTCGCGTTAAGAACGGCAAACTTTCAGCACAGATGCCACAACAGCTTCGTCATTCCTATCAGTTTCTGCGTAATCTCAGAAATAAGCTTTTACTTTTACAGAAGACAAAGGCCTTTGGCTGCACTCTTCATTGAGATCCCATTAATCTTTTGTCGGAATGTCCAACTCTCTCATAGCGCTGACCCTTTAATTCAATTTACACCCATTCTTAGTTATGGAACAACGTAGTGTCGTCGTCCCCTTCTACAGCCGCAGCGCATGCGGAGCGTAACCGTTGAACCTGGCATGCGCTTGATGTAAACAGAGCAGGAGAAATGCCACTAAAAGGGAGAGAAGCACAATTGTCTCCTCAGTGAGTCTGCACCGGAGTGGAATGTCTCCGCTCTGACAGCAAACACCCCGTGCTGCGCAGAGTACAGCAAAGCACAAATCAGTACTCCCCGAAAAAAAGGTTGTTTATGATAGGGTGAAGGTGGGCCGCGGATGGGCAGGGCTGCTTCTTAGTTCTTAGCACCGACTGTTACTGAGTACTCTGGAGTGTTTATACAGCACAGGAAAGCACAATACCAGCTGGCTGATAACACCGGTCTGTTACCGGGTCTTCATTGCCTCCTTCATCATTCCTTTCTGTACAACAAAAACAAAATCATCATCACGTTGGTACTATTCCAGGTTTTTGTAATTTAAACATCGATTTTCCCAAAGGCTGCCAAGTGTACATGAATGAAGGAATTCTCTAAAAAGCCAACAAAACAATGTAGGTTGATTGTACCTGCTCTTGCTTACTGTGCTGTATAAGGTATCCCAGAAAGTACCAGGACTAGTGTCACAAGAGCTTCGGTGCAAACTATGAATGGCAACTTTTCCTCTTGAATGTGATCCTCCTGGAGTCTAGCACACTTTCTCAGGGTTTTCTACCATGGCCTTATCCACTCCTAAAAGGATTCTTTTGGGATTGTCCACAGCTCCATCAGCATAGTGTCGTCTTTGTCTCCAAAACTCAGCTAGGTAAGAAGACGGAAAAATAATCACACGGAGATGAGTAGTGAGGTTGGGACAATGTTCTTCTCGGCCAGGAAGTGTCAGATACTCAGGGGATCACTTTGTCATAGAGAAGCAGCCACAAGTTGTCACAACTCCGAAGGATCTCTCTGTAGACCTGCTAGTCCACTTGACATCAAAGAAGAAAATTTGTCTTTTTGTGACACCAGTCTCGAAACCTTCCATTCTGGGAAGTGCAAAATAGTTTTTTGCCTTTTTCAAACTCTGCTGTTGGATGAATGACAAAGAAAAGATTAATTGATGGCGTGTAAACAGCCTAAAATACACATCCTAACGTGTCTGTTGATGAGACTGTATGTGCACCTTAGTTCCTAATAGAAATGTTTCTGCTTATCACAGTGGCAGACTTAGATTTTTAATTAGCGTGCCATTTCATATGACTGTAGACATTTCAAAGGGCTGCTTTGTGCCCCCGCTTACAAATGTCTCACTCGCTCTCTCTCTCCGTGTTTGAAGTTGGCCTGATGTAAATACGGCCAATTAAAAAGACGCTCAGGGTTGGAGACTCACAAGGTCCGCCTAATTAAAACACAAACAAAGGTGCCAAGTAGAAAACACCTTCTGATTAAGATCTTAAGTGTTTGGATGAATCAAATGTGCCATTCATTGTTTGGTTAAAAATCAACACAAAAGGCAAACATGCCTGTAGGTTAAAGATGAATAAAAGAGTGTGTAATAAAGGCTGACATAAAGTCCGTACTGGATGTGTGGCCTTGTATCATCTGTGTTAATCGCTCACAATTTACTCTTCCAATTATAATGAGCTGACAACCTTTTGTCATTGCTCTGTCTTGCCATTGTTCTACAGATGAGAGAAAATAATTTAATTTAACGACACAGTTTTGACCCTTGGCCCATTTTTTAATTTTTTTTACCCATGAAAAGACATACGTTTATGTTGGAATTGCCTCAAATACCTTTTCCCTTTAAGGTGATCACACAGGCCCAGCATAACAAAAAGTATGAAAAATATCACAGCTAACCTAACAGGATATTTGGTGAAGCTAATTAAAGCTCAATCTGCTTTAAAAGCTTATGCACTTGAGTCAAACTTGCAGCATTTTTAAGCGTTCATGCATTGAGGTCTCCAACTATCTCCTCTCCTTGTTCGCTCTTAGTGTCAACAGAAGCAGCAGCAGCAGGCAGAGTAAGGTGAGGGATTTATGTTCACCAGTCAATTCCTCAATTTCTATTTGTTTCCGTACCTCAGCTTAGCTGTCAGTCTACAAGCACGATGAAGAGGGAGATGAAATCTCCTGAACAAAAAAAAAAAAAAAAACAGTGTAAAAGTCAAGGTCGGCTGGAAAGACACCAAACCGCAGAAAGCACAAGATAAGAAAGAAGAATAGACGAACTAGATAGTCAGTGGACATGTTTACTGTAGCTCATCTGCTTATCATAATACATCTTGAAGCAAAAATACATGCACAAGGACGATGTGATGCACTTTGTTAAGGCCAATCAGTTCATAGTGGGTGGCATTTCCTTCAACAAGCTGTCCAACAAAACAAAAAGTCTAAGAAAATGGAAGGCACTGTAATCCGTCGACATGGTTACTTCTCTAACTGACTTCTTTCTTCCCCACTCCCTTCAGCGCATCACCGCAAGGGTTTGAAAACAGATGAGTAAATCCTTCTCAGAATCAAGCTGTTAATTGTCTTTGATAAAATGACTCAAGTAACTGTTTACAGAACAAGCCACAATATTACAATCGGGTATCTATCTGTAGGTTTACAGACATCAAATCCAAGATCTTTTAGACCCATTTTAGCCATGTTTAGACTAGTGAGGGCGCATAACTCATTATTGTAAAGGACATTTTTGACTTAAGTTCCCCTTTAAGGCCTCATTTTTAAATGTGACAACTTTATTATTATTATTATTATTATTATTGTTATTATTATTATTATTATTATTATTGTTATTATACTATGTTTTAAAGGCAAACTTGTCAGATTGGATCAACTTAAATCATCCAACACAGTACTCGGCAGTGGACACACACAGGCATGCACCAACAAACAACATGCACACACTTGCACACAAATACAGTAATACACAGTGTTATGGCAGATAAGGTTGCTCTGTGCGGCATGCATTGCTATGTGCAGGGGCTTTGAGCCTGCTACTCAACAGGGCTGTTTACGTTTCCCCGCTGAGTGCAAGTTTCCAGGGGGGTGGCTGGGAGGCAGAAAAAGAAAAAGCAAAATGCTCATGAATGTTCTCAAAGTGAAGGGAAATATCTATTTACTAAATTGGAACACAAGCTGTATTCATTCTCTCTGAATTTGCCAAAGAGGGAGGGGAGGGGAGCCTAACATTGTACACTGGTGTTCAAATGTGCAGCTCAAAATCTGAAGCACGAAAATTGAGGCTCTCGCACTGTCGCAATCAATTTGGGAATGGTGTCTACATGACAGTGGCCGAGCGCACACAGGCGGCCCTGTGGCGAGCAGATAAGTGCAAGCGCTTTAGGAGGAGAACACAGGGCAGGGCGAGGAGGCGACTGAGACTGATTTGATGCGAGCCCAACGGTACCTATGCTGCGCTGACCGCTAACACACTGAGATTTGTTCAGACACCAGAATTAACATGAATACAACACTCTACATTTGAATACAACAAAACACAAAATATTCTCATATTGTGTCTGCAAATCAGTAAAACAGATGTAATGAAAAGTTCTTAGTATAAGGCAGTGTGGGACATGAGGCCACAGCAAAGCAAACCTCCAAAGCGACTACAATAAATCAACACCTCACATATTACATTTGCACAAACAAACAAACAGCACAAAACCGTATCTGTCCACTCCCTTGCCTCCAAAATGCCTCCGTTAGCATTTTGTGCAAAACACCTCAGTCAAGTCTTTGCCCTGTGCACTCAGGTGAAATATGAGCCACAGTAAATCATTATTCCTCGGGCCACAGTCTCCAGATGAATGTACTGGAGTGTTGAAGAGTGTGTTTTTCTCCTCTAATGAATTGTGGAATTTAACTTGTGGCAGTGCAAGTAAGATCTGAAGTGTTTATGCGTGCTGGTGTGCGTTTTTGAGATTTACATTTTAGTTTTTTTTTTAAATCACATTTATAACAAGTGACTATATGATTATGGTTGACATTTGGCTTTTTAATTTTGTCTGCCTCGTTTTCCCTTTTGCAAGTCAGTGTGAGTTTCTTCTTCTTAAGACATTGAAAAAAATTTAAGATAGGTTTAGTTTAATAGTTTACTGTCAAACCAAACATGACACAAAGAGAATAACACCTTGAGTATTGAAAACAACCACATAGCTTATACGTTCAGTCTTTGCTTAATGCTAATGCTAATTTGCATCAATGTCACAGTGCTATCACCCATTACGACAAAGACACCAATGGTGCAGCAACACATGGAGACAGATGATATAGTAAAAGTCCTGAAATCTTTATCCTCTTTAAACAACAACTAATATTAGTGCTCTACTGATGAGCTGTGAAGAGTTGAGTCCTCTCTATTAACAGTATGGATGTCTTTCTGTCTTATGCTGACGCCAGGTGGCCAAAGCACAATGGCTATTTGACTGATGCAGTGTATCAAATTATTAATTATATTATTCAATTAAATTATTAAATTATTTTTTATACTGTTTGATTCTAATGTTATTTTATGTTTCATAGATTACAGTATTATGGTGTTTTCCTCATTAAAGTATTTTGAAGAAGCCTGCAATGGATTGATGGCCTTTCCATTCATTTCAATCAAATGAATGACACTTTTATCTCAAGGCAGCGCTGTATTCAATTTTTGATATCACGCACTGAAGATTTTATCGTCAGACTGAAATCTTCAATATAAAACCACTGTATTGTCAAAATAAGAAATGATTCATATTCGATTTAGTCGCAGCGATCACATCCTTGATCATTGACTGATGAATATGATCTTACTTGAATGTAACACAACACCATCAGTATTTTTACTACTGGTTTGACCTCACGCAACACACTGACACAGTTGCTACTCTTCAAGAGCAATAATCCGAACGCTATTGAAAAAGTCTCTTTTGTGCAATGTAACAATTACTGTACATCCAGTCTGAAAGACCATGAATTGACTGTGTGAAAAGAATGCGCTAACATTCAAATCCTACCTTGATCACTGACTCATGTCATTTGCACTTTGTTCACGGCAAACCTTGAAAACTGTTTATGTTTTTGATGTTTTAAGGGCAGAAGGGTCAAAATCTAGTGAGAATAAGCAGTACAGAAAATGAGTGGATAGACAAATGAATGGAGGGGTCAAATTCATCATAATTAAATGGTTAGGAAATAATCTTTGTCATTTTCTTTGTTCAGTTTGTAGCCAATGCCATAGTTTCATCTTTGTCACATTTCTTGATCGTCCGAAATAATGACTAGTGCAACAACAGCAGACACATTTCTGTTTCTCTTGTGTTTGAATATCAGGGCCATTGGCATTCACGTGGAGTGATATGTTTAGGTTGAGTATCTATCTTGACTCAGATGAAGTATCTTCTTACCTTGTCCAGTGTCACGGACAGACACTGAAGTGCTGAAGCTTTTATATTAACATAATTAAACTGAAGAGTGTAGCTTCCTCTATCATCAAAATATTAGTCTCCATCAGTGTACAGCTGAACTGTGCAAAATGAAGTGGGCTAGTATTAATAAACACTTCAAGTTCCAATCTGAAGATCTGTTGGGGCCCCTTAAATTGTTTTAATTCAATAATATAACCCAAACATTGCAATGTATATAAGGTCATACCTATGCATACAACGTATGACACCTCCCGAGTACACACACTTAAGGAGCGTTAAAAACTGAGACGATCAGACTTTTTCAAATTGTATCTCACCATGTTCATACAATAAAAAGTCCGACTATTGCTGCAGAGTAATGCCTGAAAATGTTGGCACTGCAACAGGATAAGTGAAAGACTATATCCATTTGGTATTTCAGGGTGAAGTTTTTTTGAGCTGCCGATTATTCCATTCAAAATCCTTTAAGCGGTTTTTCAACCAGTCTTTTGGTTTTCATGGGAAAGAATTGACAAAGAGTCAGTTGACGGTTGACTTCATGTGTGTGCATTTATGCATGACAAGCACGCAGCTTCTTTTGATTGAACATGTTCGAGAGAAGCGGTGAAAAGAACATACACCAGCTAAAAGATAATCTAAGATAAAATAAGCGATTATGTTCAGTTGAGGCAGTCTACTGTCGTATCACATACAAAGATTTAAATTTTCTTAGTCTAGGGTTGGAACATATGCACACATTTACCAAGCTGGCTGAGTAAGAGACAAAGACATTCCAGGAGCACGAAAAAAGAAACAGTTCCGATCAGGTTATAATGGCTCAGCTGTCCTACTAACTAAGGGAAAGGAAGAGAATAGGGCGCCTTGTGATTTTCCCCCTTTTCACCCTCGGCCTCCCTCGCTTTTCTTCTTTTTTTGTGTGCCTGAATCTTTTATCTGTGTTATTCACTCGGGACTCTTCAAAGTAACAAGCCTCCTTCTTTTTCCCTGTCCTGGACTTGGAACCCAAATTAGAGACTGCTTGATTAGAGCAGAGAGGAGGGAGCTAAAGAGAGAGGGAGATGCGAGTATTGGACAGAACAAATCGCACCCCTACAAAGTGCCTTTTATCCAAAGACCCCAAGGCTCAAATACCCCCATTCCTCCCCGAGCAACCATGGCTCTGCTTGTTTTCCTCTTATCATTTATTTAGTCACCCATTGCTGTTTTCTGCCCTACATCGTGACGTTTAAAAGAAGCGGGACTGTCAAAATGTGACTGCTGAGGAGGGGACTGGGCCTGAGCACACAGACTCCTTTTCCTGCGTGTGTCAATTTAGAATGTCTGGGACCGCAGACAGTCCAAGTCTGAGCACACTATCGAGGGCCATTCCATCTGTATTGTCCTGCTGGGGCGCACGTATCAATGAGGAAGTTGAGACAGCATGTTAGATGGAGCCTCGTGTCCACATTGCTTCACATAGTGCCGATTTCTGGGCTGTCAGTCCGCAATCTTTGGCGCAATTTGAGGAGACATGTTAACGGGCAGACCCCAGCCCCAGCACTGTTAAAAGCCATACAATATGCAGGAAACGGCCTCCTTTGTCGGCAGGCTGCTCAGACACAGACCACAATTTTCCTCTTCTGCACCACCCAATAAAACTTTTATCTGCATTTTAAAGCTCATCCATAATTTAGAGCAGGATGAAAGAGATTTTTATACTAGCCAGTAAACAAAAACATATGCGCTTGATTTACTTCTGATCTCTTTGGGTATAACGCTCGTGTTTTCATTCTTAAGGTTATTCTTAAGGTGCATTGCTATCACGTGTGAAAGAGCGAAAAGAGCGAAATGAGTAAATAGCACGAACGGGCCGGGCCGTCTGGGCTTCCCACAATTCAGCTCACCCTTTTCAACAATGGGCCCTCTGTTCATATTCTCTTAAGAGTCTGGACAGGACATTGAGTGGAAAGCGCCCAGCGGATCCTTTTGTAGCTCGTTAGCACCGCATTACCACAGCCACACAAGTAGATGTACTGTACACGTGATTATTTTTGCCACTTTGAGTTTTCATCTTCAGTGCGGACATTCCTGAATTACCGACTGTTCGTCGGTAATGTGTCGTTTGGTCTATTAGCCTCCATATGATTTTCTTCCGCCCTTCCTTTGTGGATCACGCGTTAGAATTTGCTAGTCCCTTCCGACTACGGCTGTTATTTATTGCGGCGGTGCTTGATGCATGTCGCTGGTGACCTGTGATAGCACAGACACTAGCAAAGGTTAAAAAAATTGGTAGCGATTGCATCAATTTTACAGATAAGCCATTCACAACAAGTCTAGTCGGGTGAATAAGAAGTCAATTCAAGCTGCACGCAGGCCGAATGAATAGCTGCTTTTAGGTGCTTTTTTTTTTTTCATAAGAAGTATAAATGGAGAATTGCCGCTCTCTTCCACTGCAGCAGGCAAGCGAAGGAAGAGCGAGATGAAGTGAAGTTCATACGAGCCAGCCAGTAAATTGCCTTGAATGGCTTCTGGAGGTTGACAGGCCCTATTAAGACAAACAGCTTTCCTCATCGGAGAGATAAAATAAATCAGGTGTTTAGTCAAATTAAAATAGTTTGAGTGGAGAGGGCCCCTGGGAGCTCTCGCAGAAACACAAGACAGATGTGGCCAGGGACGAGAGGAAGACACCCAGGAAAGAATCAGCTTGTGCTGGCCCCAGGCCAGCTTTCCCTGCACAGTTTTCTTATATCACCACGGCTTTATACCGTTCTCCCTCCTCTGTCACTTCTCTCCACAAACAGCTTGCCACACAGGAGTTCAGTCGGAGGAGAGTGAGTTACTGTCCAGCCTCTCGCTGGCAATTATGTTGGCTGTGTAAGTCAATGGTGGGATCACTTAGCATTGATTAGGCGGATGGAGAGAGCAATGCAACTGAGCAGTGTGGACCGCCAAAGACTTGAACATATATGCAAACATTGCCTGTTGGTGTCTTGGCTGCATGTTTCCTCAGTTTGTCAGTTGGATGGCTGGATGTGGAAATCGATCAAAATAAGCGAGCACGCCTAAAATGTGTGAAATGGCTGCGCGGTTAATTTTGTGTGCCTTTTGAGCCGTATATGCAACTAGAGCTTAGGATGGCTTACTTGGAGCCAGCCACAAGAAGGAATCATGCCATATTGTCCAAGACAAAAAGCGATAGCTGTCTTTTCGTTGACTCTGTATTATTTGGTTGCCTTTCTCACTAACGCATCAAGTCCATTTGTTTGGAATTCTTTGTTGCGCTTCATTTTGGCAAAAACTATAAGACAAACCCATCAGTCTCCACGACCTTTACACCTGTTCCCGAGAGCTGGAGCAACCTACTAAGAGTGAACATCATAATCTTTGGCGATTTTGAGTAACGTGAACACCGTGCACAATCTGTTAGCGTGAGCTGCAGTGTGTGGATTTTTTTCCAACCCTTCATGTTCTGACTTTTCTTGACTGGAGCTGCCATCTGAGTTTGGCAGCTCCCTGCAGCTCTTTTCCTACACAAGGAACAATAGCTTCCTTTTATTCTTCTAAAAGCTATGACTACCAGCTCCAATCAAATGGCCCATTACAGACCGTGTGACCTTAACACTGCTGCAGTCAGGTTCGCTGCGTGCAGTTTTCTTTGTACGACATGTTGTGTATGATACAATAGGCCAACATAATGATCGCTATGGTCAGCGGTACACACTTAGCTAAGGCACTTTAAAGTCGGCACTTTATTATGAAGCATTCAGCTGGCTTGTTGGCTTTTGTCACAACTACAAGGAAAATAGGTATGGCCATTTTTCTTCCACATCTAGATCTGACCCACCCTATGGCTGTCTTTTTTTTCAGCACATGCTTGTCCATCTTAGCCATTCTTCTGCATCCTGCTCTCATCCTCCATCGTCCAACTTCGCTCACCAGTATATCTGTCACCCTCCTCATCCTGTAGCCCTCTTTGTCTCTAGAACGTTCGGATGTGGCTGTCTCTCTGATGAGCTTTTTTCTGATCCTATTTTAGCTGGTCACATCTAAAGAGAACCTGAGGATCTTTATCTCCAGCAGCTTTAAATCTACCTGCCATTGCCTCTAAGCCGTACATCATGCCTGGCCTCACCGGTGGCTTATAAACTTTTGCCTGAACCTTGACCGAGATTCTTCTATCACATAACGCACCCATTTTAATCTAACAAATGTACCTCTCTCTATCTATTCTTCTTAGGTACTCCCGAGAGCCTGGCAGAGAAGGAACACCAGCTCTCCACAATGATCAGTCAGCTGATCAGCTTACGAGAGCAGCTCCTGGCCGCCCACGATGAACAGAAGAAGCTGGCCGCCTCTCAAATGGAGAAACAGAGGCAGCAAATGGAGTTGGCGCGTCAGCAGCAGGAGCAGGTAAGTGCCACCTGTCCACGCCTTGGAATACTGCATTCACTCTTGAAGCTGTTTTCCCTAGATATTCCATTTCCTGTTGGTGATAACAGGCACTAAACACATTAGAACTGAAGTGCCACTTAACATGCACTTTCGTTTTAAATTGCCTTGTGTATAAATAAAATCTCACACCATACAAGCAAATGGAGACAACATAAGATTTGGTAGCTGCAACTTTCTATATAGCTTTGGATATTTCAGTCATGCTCTCCCGCACACGTTTATGCTCTACAGCAGGAAAAACATTATTATGACTTGTACTAGGAAATGCAATGGGATGTGAGAATTAAATGTTATATCAACATGGATGTCCTCTAGATCTTATAAATTGGCTCCTATTAGAACGAGGCTGGCATTAGATTTGCGGCACAAATCAGGCCAATGAGCCATATTGTACAAATCAGCAAATTAGCACAGGCCATGAAGTGTGTTAATGTCTGGGAAGAAATAAGGACACAAACTATCCACACGGGCGACACTTTTATTATCAGCAGCCAGCCTAATGGCTATGAGTCAATTATCAGCAAGGAGTTCACTCAGAGTTTTCTCAGCACCCTCACAGACCTTGCTGGGCTAAATGAACAGATTGACCATATACCTTGAAGTGATGCATTTGCTTAAAGTACACTAATAATACATTAACTGTATTGATTTCTTTTTCAATCCATGATGTTCATTTGCAAACTACATTCAACTCTGTGGACATTGTGACATTAAGGAACAGTCGCATAAAAGGTTTTATTCTTTCGTCTTATTTGAAATGGGAGCAATATTAATGCGGTGGGGGAGGAGGAAGAGAGGCAGGCCGAGGGAGCCCGCTGAGAGCTAGAATGTCATCAAGCCATCAGCATACAACACAGTAATTAGCTGTTGACACTCGTGAGGGAGCCAGCACAAATTAATCTTGACACATTTGCAGACGGACGATAGCTTACAGTGAACACTTTGTAATTATATTTAAAAATGAAAATTAAATGACACTTAAAACTAGGTTGTCATGCTCAATCAAGCAGGCATGTCGGGAAGGAGACTGCTGGAATGAGATGGATTACTGTGTGCCTGATTGTCACTCAGACATTGCTAGAGGGACCTTGGTTTGTCTGTCCCTTAAATCATTTAGGATGCGCTGCCACTACTTTGACAATGTGGTTAACACTTCACTACATATTTATGATTTAATAGCTTTATAAAAACAGCATCTTGCTTTCAAGAAAAATATTTGGTAAAATAAGTTTTTTTTTTGTATTTGCCCTATTGTGATTCAGTATCAGTATCAAGTATAGCTCAACACTAATATATATATGTATCTATAGTAAACTTGCGAGTGCACCCTAATGTCTTTCACCTGATTCTTTATGCATTTCTCATCTCATTTCTGCTTTCTAAACAGATTGCCAGACAACAGCAGCAGCTTCTGCAGCAGCAGCACAAGATCAACCTTCTTCAGCAGCAGATTCAGGTCAGTTCGTACTCAGAAACCATAACTACACAGGGAGGTTATTCATCTGCACTGATGGACCATTTAAAAAAAAAAAAAAAAGAAAACATCTTCATATGCTTCTCGCCTTCTCCACACAAACTACATGCACATTGTGACCACTTGCTTGACACCATGCATAACACATCTCAACCAATCAAAATTTAGAGGTAATATTATCTATCCTTAAATGTTGTGTATTATAATTAAGGTCAAGTTCAATCAATCGATATTAACGCTTTGAAATCTGGTTTTACATTATAACATAAGACAAAGATAAGGACATTCAAACATTGCCCCATCCCCTCCCAAAAAATACCCAGCTAATTTTTCTGTCTGCTGTAAAGTCAAACAAATCCTAATGGACAAAATAGATTACTGTAAAACAATGTAATTTTGAACTTTATTGTTGTGATATGTGACCAAAACAAAAATGATTTTGAAAATCTTTTGTATATCAGATTTAGCATTAGTCTCTAAAACCCAATATCTGTAGGGCCCTCATTATAATCTAAGTCACTTAACACTTATTCACATGAATCATTGGGTGAACTGTGGGGTTTTGGGGTGCCATGAAATAATGAAATACAGGAGAGAATAATTAGCACATCTTAATTAACAGAAAGAAAGTAACAGGATCTAATGAGTAGATGGGAGCAGACCCTGGAGGTGGGCGACATAAAAGGGGCTGGTAAATGCCTCTGAAAGTCAGGAAGTCTCACAAGGCCGACATGGCACACTTTGGCAGAAGACAGGATTTATTGCCATTCTGCCGCATGGTTTCTTTCTTCCATTCCTTCATCTTCACAGTTATCAGTTAGCTTTTGTGCATGCCTGATGTGATACAGAATGAACTGCTGGAGTTAAAGACCACCCAGGCAGGGCATTGGTGGCGAATGCAGTGCGTACTCGGCGCCTCAGGGCCGATCGCTTGATGTGGTCAAGGTTGCAAGCCTCCCTGGCTAAATGAGGCTGATGCAAAGCATGCAAGATATGTGTGCACATTTCTCCACTTTTGTGTCTCCTTTCAATCATCACTTTAATTGTGCCAAAGTTAGTCTTCTAAATATTTACAATATTTGTGGTATCTTGAATGTTCATCAGCCTTGAGGCATTTGAGCACAGTCAAAAAAAGGCTGCAGACAAACTACATGCTAAGTTACTATACTCTACATTTATTATAAATCGACATTGGTCGTTTGTCTTGTAAAGAGTAAAAGACCAACCAACATATTAAAGAATTTTCAGTCATACCAATGTAGTGCCTGAAACATTTCAAAAATGTTAAGAAAGAAAAAGTGCTGTTGTCATTCTTGTTGCAACATATTGGCACATGCAGTATATACCTGTTCAGGGATCTTTGGAAGGTCAACAATTTCTTAATAAGCGGCCACTTCTATAGTGCTTGCCCTAATTAGCATTGCCAGTGAGCTGGAGCCTACACCAGCAGACTTTGGGCGAGAGGCGGGGTACACCTCAAAAGCATTGCACATTCAACAAAGAATTGTACATGCAAGCATGGCGAATATGAGAAAGCTGAGATTCAATCGAGAGACATACACCCTAACCAAATATTTTTACAGCCTAAAATGGCTTACATTGCATCCCACTAAGCGCAATCAAAACACACCAAAAAAATCTTAGAAGCACTCTCAAATGAAGTACCATATACTACACTCGTGAGTATTGGTATTAGTGCTGTCATGAAGGGCCCTCCACTTGAGAGGGCGCATCCTTAATTCATCTCACTTTTAGTGGCCTCTACTTAGTTTAGTCATGTAGTTAAAGGTAAATGACACCTGAAAATTCCACTTGATGCCACTTTGAGAGCATGGATTTCATCCCAAATATTCATCTCCATGCACTTGAACAGATAGAGCAGTTTTGAGCCACAGGTTCTTTGACTGCATTACATTTACTCTTTCTTTGCTTAGATTATAGACAAGTGGTTTTTTTCAACCACAGTTGTGCTAAATATCTCAAATGTGGTGACAGATCCTCAAAAAGAGGAGATAACAAACCAGGCCATTCTGCTTTCATTAAAAAAGCCATTTGAAATTATGGGCCAATCGATTGGACGATTCTAGCCCTTAAAATCGGCAAAATCAGCCATTGATTTCATATTGTATATTTTAAGACATACACGTTAAAACAGAAAACAAATATAAGAATGCCGGAAAAAAAATCCAAAAACATTTTCAAACGCTTTTTTTAAAATGAGTTTTTCTTGAATTTTATGTTTGGTGTGGTATAAACATATTTTTCTTTTTTCCTTGTTTTTCCACAATGCATTCACAATGGCCATCAAATTTCACTCTGCTCAATATCGGAATTAGACTAAAAAATCCTTATCGCTCTCCGCCTCCTTAGACTTAATTAATCATCTAAACACGCTTCCAGCCTGTAAAGCACAGACCTTTAGCAGAGTGATAAGTGCCGTTGAGGGATTTAGTTAGGCTGCTGCACACTTGGAGAGCATTAAACTTTATTGAAGACGTCAAAGGCCATCAACGTCCTTCTGTTTTGGCTTGAGGGAGGAAACTTAAAATAATGCATCATGCTGGAGGCATCATATTGATGAGGCAAGCCATCACATCAGTGCAAGTCATAAACTGCCCAGACAGTATAACCACGGGTGCTGCAACCTGAGACTGTTGTTGACAAGCTACGTTTTTTTCTTTCAAGGATTTTTTTTTCTTTTTTTCCTCTTCGGTGGATCGAAGGGAATCTGACAGAAGTGAGTCGCTTTTAGGTTTAGTTAAAGAGGTTGAGAACAAGGCTGCGTGCAGTTTAATCAAGTGGCTGCTCTCTTCATCCTTACTCGCTCTTCTTACAAGAGCGACGGGGGGATTTAGGCTTTGTCCTCCGGGATTACAATGTCACTTGTTTTAAAGATAGCAGATGTTTCGATTGCAATGTTAGGGGCTTATTGAAAATGTCAACTGACAGCTTTGTGTGTTATTTTTTCCTCTTCAGTCAGTCGATCCTTGTTTTTGGCATTTATTCAATCCTACGATGAGATTAGCTTGGAGTTGATTTAGACTAGAGTTGTTGGCACGATTTTATGTCACACGTTACAAATAAACATATATATTAGCAAAGGAGGGATTTATCCCGAAGTTAACTGTGTTGTTCTGAAATTGCAACAATAACGAGCAAACTAGACTTACCCTATTTTATTTTGCCTCATATCCCCAACACACATTTAACTATGTTCCCCTCTGCTGGACTGTAAGCACATTCACAGAAATGACAACACGGGACACCACACACTGATACAAACATCAAGAGAATAAATAGTAGCTCAAAGGTCAAGCTGAACTTTATCTTCGCCAACAGGCGGGAGAAAGCACATGAAACAGTGGAATGGTTTTAATCACAACAACCAAAAATACAAGGGCGCCTTCTAAGTAAAAATAAAAACATGACACCGCTGGTTTGAAATGAGCCCTTATTGTGCCAACTGTGACAAGTTCCACAGATGAAGAAACTTTGTAAGAAAAGCAAAGTCAACTCATGTTGCAATATTTTCATATTGCACACATATCCTAACCTTACCCTCTTGCGCTTTTATTCCCATAAAGACAGGTTGTATGTGTGTCATGTTCACACACAAAAAAATCCAGCAAAGATTAAGGGAAAAATAGACTGTTGCATTGATGTGCAGGGCACGCAAACTGTTTGAAAGTTATTCTAATTTTAATGGGGGAAGTAAACAGCAGGGGATATTTACATCCATGATAGGAAAAAAGGTGAGGTACTGTTCAGGTAGTTTAAATGATCACAGGGTGGTGTAGTAATTGCATAATAATGTAGGGTTAATGTGTGAGTGTGTTCTCATGCTTTTGTTGTCTTGCCAGCACAATGACTTGGAGAGATGAAAAAAAGTCCCCCAATTAGTGAAGCTAGATTTGAACAGTAAGGATCATAATAAGAGAATAACAGCACAGAGAAATGATAACATACTTATGTTGATGATGTACGTTCTCCTGCGAGTAGGATTGTGTGGAAGGGGGTTTGTGCGGAGAGGGGCTTTAACATCCCAGTCAACCACATTTGGCATGCACCCATGGAGGCTCAGTCCATCCCCTTCAGCCCCCATTTAAGGAGACTGTTAGCTGATGAAGATGTGTACATGCAAGAGTGAAGATAAAAGAAAACCATGACCTGACTCATTAGCCCCTGTGATTTAATATATTGACACTTGGATACAAACAATTCCCTTTAGTGGACTCTACTGGCAGGGGAGGGCTCCATTTAATTAGTTATGAAATGTGACTTCTTGTCTGGAAGCAGAAAAAAATGCTGATGTTATATAGTCGTGTGCAAATTGAACAATAAAGCCTTCTCCGCACTGTTAAAATTTAATCATGCGCAAAAAAAAAAAAGTGGAGCGAATACAATCTCAGCAGTGTTTGCTAAGTGAGTGTTGGCAAATAGGCGGAATAGTTAACACTAATTCCTGTTGCACAAACTTAAACAGACGGTGCTGCTTAAACGTTCTGTGTCTTCTGGGAAACAAAAGGAGGCTATGCTTCACATTTGCCAGCATGAAATGTGAAAGTCGATAAATATGCATGATAAGGTGTGGCAATGAACACAAGCTATTGAACTCAACATAACTCTCAGTGCTGTGCTCCGCCTTAGCCCCTGAGTCAAGGCGGTAATTAAACAAGCGCTCGTTATTGTTGGGAATTACACAATAAAAGGTATGCTTTGTTGTGTGTTCAGACACCTCAGCAGTTTTAGCAGCGATAATTAAGAGTGCCACGTGAATGTGTGTGTGATCTGTGAGCTCACAATTGAGGGTCTATTTAATGTTAGTCACCTGAGGGATTCTGAAAGCGCATTTAGATTCTGAATGCTCCGTTCACACAGTGACAAGTCTCCTCCATTAGAGGCTATATTGTCTTTTTGAGGTATCAGTCTTAAATGCCAGACCTTGTTTGGTATAAATGTGTCTTCTAAATGACACATTTGAATAATTAAACAAACCATATCAACAAATATAGTGAAAAATCGTCTCCACTCTCAAATTCTCGCATAGCTATAATGGTAGAAGTGGGCCTTGTAGTAATGACGACGTAACTCAACAGATAACCAATAACGTGAACGAAGGCACTCAACTTTTTATATTGTGTGAATGGAGCGACTAATGCTGGAAGCCCCCCAAAATTTGAACAACTGAATTGGTGATAAACAGTTTAATGTTATAACTCCACAATTCACTCCTACACAGTTCTCAGTCTCAGACATTTTCTTCAATTATCTTCAAATAAAAACAGACAAAATGTACGATTCCCTTTACAGAGTCTTCATCTTCCCTCCAAGTATTACAATGAGACACCTGTTTTTGAGCTGAGGCAGGAGAGGAGTGTCCTCAGTTGAGGGAGAACACATCTCGTAGTGTGATGCTGATCTGGCTTCCCCTACCGATATGCATAAAGAGTGTTTTTACAGCTAATGTTGTGCAAACTGTTTTGTCTTTGCCTTGGCTTTACGTGCACATCGTCTTTAGCGGTGGCCGCACTCACAAGGAGAAAGCATTGCCTTGGCTTTACGTGCACATCGTCTTTAGCGGTGGCCGCACTCACAAGGAGAAAGCATTGCTTTAATAGCATCCACTATGTGTGAAGGGGGGGTCTCGACAGCTTGAGTGGGGGGTGGTGTTTTCATTGGGTCGAAGGTGGCAAAGCAAAGCATTCAGCCCATCGCCAACGTAAGAAAGAAGCTTCTTGTTTTTAGGGCGTAGGCGAGTCCAAGCATTCCCGACGGAGCACAGTGAATGGTAAACGTCTTCTATAGGAAAAGAATGATATGGCTTTAGTTTGTCTTAGTCACTGAATCGCTTATGAATGGACAGATGAAATTCTCCTGTGACACTTTGCTTTCAGGCATTACTGTCAATCACAAGGATCAACAAAGAGTGAACCCCCACCGTTTATGTGGCATAGGGACATAAAGAGTGAAAATCATAATGGTGATAAATGGAAAGGCTCATAAAGCATCAACACCCTACTTTTAGTCACAGTCTGTCGTTGGCAATTGTCCCCGTGTTGATGCTACTTAACTGGCAACTAAGTAATCTAAGACAAATGTTTTCAAGACCTTCCTACAGCCCGACAATGGTGGTCCGATCCGTTTTACATTTCCATTTCCACACAGTGTGGATGCTGTATGTGTGGTATAATGATGCAAGCCTCATACCCACTCGTGGCTTTGTTTGTCTGCCCGCGCTTTCTCGTCATTAGAAATGCCGTTTGAGGGGGTCCCTGTGGATATGCGTGTTCCGTGCAAAGCTTTATTTCATAGAGACACTGAAGAGGTATTAATTCAGAAGATGAAATATCCTTTTTGAACATAACATTTACTTTTAATGTTGAAATAGACAGTATTGTAAGGGTAAAATGCAAGAAATATGTGTGTTAGTGAGGAAATTTTAATTGTGTTTGTATGATGAAATGCGTTCCCTTCACTACATAAAAGACCGGAATGCAGACATGATAAATAGATTTTTTTAGGGGAAATAAGTATTTTTCCAGAGTGCCGATATGCCAACAGCTATACTGAGAATTGTGATGAAGTGAGGTGGTGTGATGGGGAGGAGTGGAAGGATTTAGGGTGGGTTGTGTGCAGCGGGTCAGTGGGTTGGTGTAACCAGCTTTCAGGCTCCTGTCGACGTAATACAGACTTACCGAAATGGCTGTTTTCCCAAGAAGGCTTGTTTCACTGTGTAAGGAATTAGTGGAACAAGAAGTCATCTATTGGTTGTTCTCTCTTGATGGTCTGACCACATGACACTCAAAATTGCTTCTCTTTATCCTGAGCAGCACATACTACACATGATGAATTCAGGACTAACAGATGTGCAACGTCACACAAAAACCTGGGCAAAGACTGTTCAGTGAAAATATAATAAGGCTTTTTTGGCCATAATTACTGTGGTGCCGTGAAAGAAGATTGACCGAAGTTTTTTCCATAAGATTTATGGGGCGGTGTTACATGGCTTTAAGCGACGGATATTCAAACACAAATGGTGCATCAACACATGCTGACCGACAATGTAACACACACATACGTATATTTGTTATCCTCTGCGACGAATACTGCAGCTTACCGAGTCACTTAGAATTGTCGAGTGAAACTAATCTTTTTTTTCTGCATAGCTGTAATAAACTGCCACCCAGTGGCCATGTTGCACACATCAGAGCAAATTATTCATGATGCTCATTTTAATTCCATAATTGTAATTTAATAATGTTACGATATGTTTTTATAGATTACAAATTGTAGAATGATATTTTCCTTTGCTTAAACTCTTTGCGAGGCTGGAATGGATTCAAATCATTCTCATTCAGTTCAGTGATGAAAGATGAGGGTTAGCGTTTCCAATCTGAGTGTGGCACAGTACAATACAGTGTCCACCAAGGAACTTTGTACACCCAGGGGTGGGCATTAAATGTCTAACTGTACACAATCTGGTACCGATGGGGTTAAAAAACTTCTGTCCTTTGAAGTGGATCACAAAAAGGTGATTTCTTGTCATTTACAGTGTTTCATGTGCAGCGCACTGGCAAGCGGGGGGGAAGGAGTGTGATCTCACTTCTTACGGCAACAGCTGGGCAAAAATTACAGAGTACCCCTCCTGTAAAATATGTGAAAAAAGAAAGTGAGAGCTGGCAATATGACAGCTAATAAATTGTGGATGTATGTATTAACATGAGACGTCAATGAAACACAAGAAGTCATATCTACATTTCACCTGCACACCTCTCATAACACACATACTTGTCTTTATTTTTAAACCAGCATTTTTACAAAAAACTTGTAATGCAGTACTTTCTAAAAGTCTGCTTGAGGCAGATTAATTCTGAGCATCTGTGTGAGAGGTGTGCTTCAGGGTGTCAAGTAGCAATGAATCGGGATATTAGACACAGAAAGTCCTTTCAAGCCAATAACCATGAAACGTGGCGGTTAAAGAGGCAAGTCTTTTTTTTACCGCTTCTTTATCTTGTCAACGCTCAAAGATTGTGACAGTAAAAGCAACAGCCTCTCCCTGTTCTCATCACAGAAGCGAACCCGTGCATGGATCAGTGCATGGATGTTCAAGGGTGGGAGGGGGGGAGTCCTAAGGCCCTGTGGGTGTTTTGAAGAGGCTTCCTCATCAGACAGTGAAGAATACAGGTGCTGACAGGAGGCCCAGGCCACTGTTGTAATGCCAAGTACATCTGTTTTTGCAGTCTGTGTTTGGGAGATGCTTGCTTGGCTGTTGTAGTTCACAATTGCTAAAAGGCAGCGGTACCTAACCCACCTCACAGTTTAAGTTAAGTTACGGTCGAAAATAGAGATGTTCTGGTCACGTTATTTTTTTTCTTACTTTTGTATCCCAAGACAAATCCATCCATCCGTCCGTCCGTCCGTCCATCCATCCATCCATCCATCCATCCATCCATCCATCCATCCATCCATCCATCCACCACCGAGCCGCCGAGTCACATTCATAGATATGACAAAAATTTACAGAAAAAAATCTAAAAATAAATGACAATGAATGAAAATGAATAAACCTGACCTTTTCCACACGATGTGGAAGCTCTGATAGCTCACATCAGGCCAACTCTTTGATTTGATAGCACCAACTTGTGAGTTTTTGAGTTATGAGCTGTTTCTTAATGGAATTGTAGCTTAGTGTTGCAAACAAAAATTTTAATTACCAGCAAGCTTCATACAAGCTGCTGCAAAAACCAAACAGGTGTTTTGGGAGGCTGCAATGTATTAATGACATTTCCATTCATTTCAATAGGGAAAATGTGTCTGAGTCACAAATGTGTTCAGTAGAAATCAACTCACATGAATAAACTGCTCTTACATTTGGCAGAAACAGGTGACACAAAACAAGACAAACTGTGGAAAGTTGTGACTGGAGCAATCAAAAAGATAATAATTAATCTTATATTCTTAACAACCTGACTAACAACTGCAGACGGTATCAATATGGTTTCCCTTGCCTTACAACTGCAAGTGAGCTCTATTTATCAAACACTCAATAGACTCTCCCCTCAAAGCCAAACAGCTTGCGCGCTGGTCCGCTACAGACTTCATCGGGTCATCTGAATTGATGATCTATGTTGCGAAGAGGCGAAAACCTCTGCTGGAGCGCGGCCTGGCAGAGAGCAGGGCCTCAGCCAAGTCTGTCTGACTGATCACTACAGATGCTCCTCTTCAAGTATTCCGAGTCAGATCCTTAGTGCCAGGTCTTGAGGGACAAACAATAGCACCTGTTCCTTATAAGATTGCCCACTCACGGTTCTTTAATGAAGCCTGAAGGCAGATGGTGTGAAATTACATTATCCAGTTGTTAGCCATGCTGTGACAAAGAAGCGCTGGCAGCACAATGTATTTACAGTACATACACGGAATATAGTATTTATATCCACAATCTCAATACCGAGGGGGAAAATGCAATTAGATTATTTTTTAAATTATTTAGATCTATCCTACATAGACACACTTGAGATTTTTTTGCATGTCAAACTGTGCTTCTCCTTTCTTGTTGCCTACTTTAAATACACTCGGCATTACAGTATGCTTGAAACATCCCTGCAACATGCGAGCACTTAATTGACAGCCCAACTAAGCTCCACTATTTGTTTCCACCTTGAAGCACCACACAATTTGATACGCCTCGCTCTGACATTAGTTGCTGCTTATTAAACTTTAATGCTTGAAGCTCATTACTGCAAATCACATCCATTCAAACTCGCTGCGTTTATTTCTCAACCAGTGCATATTTATACTCAGTTTTGGCTGGATAAATCCAGTAAATGTTGCGGCATATTTTAAATGCTAAAGGTAATAAAAGTTGATATACTAAAATAATTTATATCATTTATAGTTAATGTTGTGGGGGGTGGGTGTCGGGTTTTCCCATTAATGTTTCTATCTGCAATTAAGTTGTATCAAATTATTCTAAGCGTTATAGAAATGTAAAGTTCTAAGGCCTAATTTTTCCTTTTTTTTTGCATCTGTTATAAGTATTTTCAGATTGCGTATGTGGTTCCATTCAAATTAGAATAAATTACAAATGTGAAAGGAATGCAACAATGAAGTTATCTAAATTTGTCTAAATTGTCTAAATTGTAAATTTCTATTTAATTTTGTAGCTAATTTTAAACCTGGGTACAAAGATCTAGAAATACAATGATCTAAATTTAATCTAGAGAATAATATGAGACAGTAAATAGAAATAGAAAATTATTTCTATATGCATCTGCAGTACCACTATAGTCACTCTCATCTTCAGGAGAAGAGCCCATCTGGTTTTACTGTCCAAATAGCCACACACAGAAAAGCTGTGTACCGTCGCTTGACTCATGTTATGTTCTGACATTAATGATTGTGTTTTTCCATATGTTCCATACAAGTGAAGCCAAGATCCATTGCTCAACCTTTCAGCTCGGAAACACAGAGTAGCGAATCCCTATAAAGCAATTATTTGTCACCGTCTGCCTGACATTTCGTTTTTACTTTGTAGAATCACAGTTTAACATAATTGCTGTTATGTACAATATATTTCTATAATTCATTAAAAGACCGTCTGGACTTTTTTTCCTATTTGTTTAGTTTTTGGTGTAGCTTGGCACCCCTGGTTGAATCAATGTTTTTTTTTTTTTTTTTTTTTTAGTACGTTCCAAGTGTGAGAGAAAGTGGGCACATTACTCTGTCAGGCATCTAGAAGCTGAAAAAGTGGGGCTCTTACCCGGCTGATTTCATGCCCCAATGCAGGGGCAGTAATTGCACCCAGTCCTATTTTATTGCAGGTTGATTTTAAAGAGGGTTGAATTGTGAAACATTCTGTAAAGTGTTTATTTTAGGAGATGACCTTTATTAACCCATTTCCCCGGTAGGTTACCCTGAGGCGGCCTTGCCCGGTGTTAGATTAACCCTCACATGCTCATGGTAGCTGTGCTGTTCTCCATCAAAGATCATCATGAAGCGGGGAGTGACAGTAAGATTGGACTTTGCCACATGTGTGCAACCCCCCTGCACAGCACGTCGGAGACATAAGCTGCTCACCCACCCTTGACACAAGTGGGGAGTTTGTTTTGATATTCCCTTTAGGACAAGGAAGTCAGCAATTGAGTGACTGATGAAGGTTTAATGTGAGAGTGCAACAAACAGGCACAAAATGGCAGTCCTATGTTGTTGCAGAAAAATGTCTGTACCTTGAGTTATGATATTTTTCTAGATACAAGCTATTCTATTTAATTATATTATCACTCTGTGTTTTTTTAGAAAATACAGTATTGGCGAGTGCATTTTTTTTCTCAGAAATTTCCGTTGCTTTGGGGGAAGGCTCCAATAGATTCATGACATTTCCATTCATTTCAATGGGAAAGATGTGTTTGAGGTTACGAGCTTGATCACAGAACAAATTACATTTTTGTTCAAGGCACTTCTGTATTGTTCAGCCATTCTTTTTTTTTTTTCCCAGCAAAAGACATGATGTGAGGTGTGTAGTGGATTGAACAATCCTCCTCCTGCCGAATATCTGTTGTAACAGTCAGGAGTTAGTGGAAGCATTTGCCGTACTCCTCTGCAGAAGTCATAAAGACCCTTTCAGTCATGCTGTGACTTCCACTTGCTGGCGCTGGAACAATAAGTGCCGTCTTTGATGTCTTCAAGCGAAACAGTGGTTTGGAGTACGAGCAGGCGTAAATTTGCCAGGTTTTGTGAGAGGACACGAGAGTCTGCCATTGCCATAGAGCCCCCTGTCAGCACGTGTTAGGGAAACCTGTGATCTGAATTCCCCCTCCCCACCCTGAGCGTAATCTGCGTTTCTGTGTACCATGCCTTCGCTTAGGCCTCTCTCTGATCTCCGCTCTCTATCTGTTCAGCAGGTCCAGGGTCACATGCCTCCGCTCATGATCCCCATTTTTCCACACGACCAACGCACTCTGGCAGCAGCCGCCGCCGCCCAGCAAGGCTTTCTCTTCCCTCCGGGAATGTCTTATAAGCCAGGTATGCTTTGCAACTTAAGTCATTCATCCCCTCCTGTGATTTCGCTACACATGTACGTTCTTCCTCTGATATCATCAAGTTTTAATACTGCTTTTGAGTGAGTAACAAAAAAAAAAAAAAACTGAGACTTAGGTTCAGAGGATATCATCGTCTATGTGGAATAGCAGATATGGTCTCAGACAGAGCCAGCCAGCTGCGCCTGATGGGTTTTCCAATGAGATATAAATAAGAACCATTTTACCGTTGCATGAGACTACTGTATTTTTGTAATAAAATGTTATACGACAACGATACATCAATATGATGTAGGAAACAGGTTTGACAAATCCAGCTACTAAAAAGGTTAATTACCTTTAGAATTAAAAAGGGACAAACAATCACCAAAATCTCATTTGACTTGGTGAAAATGTAATACGCTTGATCCTCATCATAAATATTTTTTTAAATATTTTTTCTTCCAACCTGAATCATTTTAATCACAAATTAGACTGTGTATGAATGTTATGTGAACAATGGAGCATAAAAGTCAGCATAGTCTTGATAAAAATGTGATAGCCAGAACAAAGCGAGCCTGTGTGTCTTGACATGAAAGATGACTGAAATCAGCAAAGGGAAACCCAAGGAAGTCAGCAGCTTTGCTGCAGCAGTACATTAAAAAGGTGTGGAAGTGCAGTTAATGAATTAACTATAAAACCGCAAGAAGAAATGTCAGCTATTTTGGAACTATGGAGCCATGACAGCCTAAACAAAGCGCCTGAGGGCGGGAGTCTCTTACCACTGTGCTTTTTGCAATAGGTTTGACATCAAAAATGTTTTAGTTCAAATAACAGAAGCTATTAGGGAATCATGGTCAGAGGTCGCCGTCTATATGCTTGCTGCATAATTCATGAGTTGATGAAGAAATAGCTGGGGGTTTCTGGAAACGACTGTTACAGGAGGGCTATTTCAAAACATCTATTATTTCTCCAAGTCCAATACAATACACACAATGTAGCCAGGGAGCACAATGTTATCACCCCCACCTGCGGCGCTTGCAGGATGCTGCCACGTTGTTTTTCCTCGACGGAAGTGGCCGAGCATTTACTTCCAAGACTACATACGGCGCACTGATCTGATGTTATCATTATGAGACAGCTCCCAGGGACCACTGATTATGACCCCAACCCTGTTGTGCTCACATGGCAACAAAGTCACTCGGGCACCATGGTGCTAAGTCATCACCCCATCCGCCGGCTGTGCTCAATGGCCTGCTATTGTACGGTAGACAAGCACAACCTTTCAAGCAGCAGCTCATCTTTTAAACAAATAGGACTTTCCACTCCATCTACACTGTTTACCAAGATATCAAAAGCATTCAGGCCTATATACAGCTCTCATGTTACTGCATGATGGCACCACACGTTTCTTTTCCCCCTCACAACACATTGGCGCAGAAATAAAACAAAAGTCACATTACAACAAAGTTCTGAGAGGTAATTTTCTAAAGGAAAATGTTAATTTAGTTGAATTCTTCCTATCCATAATTGGCATTTGAGGTGCCTTTCCAAATATCTTAAAGTTTAAAAACGTGAAATCATCTAGTGTAACTAAAACTGCAATGTTGTAGCTGATAATTACAACAAAATTTACTAGCTGACCAAATGCTAATTATCTGCAACTCATTTGGAACTCTCTGTGATAAGAAATCCCATATACATGAATGGTAAAAGTGAGACGTTGCAGATGTCTGTAAAACTGAATTCCAGTCATTTGAAGGGTCACGGTAACATTGCAGATATCACAAATGAAAATTTCACCTATTCAATTTTTTTATCACAACGTATCATATCATATCAACAATGTTAATGCCGGATAGTCAAACTTGCAACATGTCCCAACCATTAGGTCACCGTGCCACTCAATGACTTTTCTATTCAATGACATGTTGCAGTGAGCAGGTCAACAGGGGACAAGCCATAGTTAAAACTGGTTTAAAACATAATACCGCCTTCACCAATGACACTGACCTGGCACGATGCCCGTTGTGCTGAAGCCAAGTGGCTATATGCTGAATACAGCCAAGACCCACATCACCCCTCCCCAACACTCATTTAGGACATGACTCTCCCCAGGTTTCACATGACATCTAAAGACACCCAGCCATTTATTATTCCCAAATATCTACGTCACAGGCAGCACGGAGAGACAAGAGGGAAAGCGATACCGAAATGAAGGCGGCGTTGAAATAACCACAGCGCAAGCCCGCACATCCACGCCAGCACTATTTGAAACCACTACTGCCGTGTGATTTTATTTGCTCCTAAATGGGGATTGAATTTCCATGTCCCGTATCACATTGTGCTGTGCTGTACAAGATTGCAAAGTGAGGCAAGCGGGCGAGGGCAAAGTGAAAGAGAAGGTACATACATTTACCTTGTCTGTGGCCTAATGGCTCCGTATGTTTGTGAGGAGAAGCGACATGAAGAAGTGGGGTCTGAGCGAAGGCCAACTCCCACAACCCCCCCTCCCCACTCGCACGTGTGCTTCCAACCAACCAGCCAGCCAGCTACAAACCTTGTGTTGCTGCTGCCTTTTGCCTTTTGAAGATCTCTTAAATTCACCTCAATGCAACACATATACAGATGCCCTATTCAGAAATTTCTTGAATGAAAATTCCAGCTTGTCAAAATATTATTAGACTAATGAAAAAGGTCTTGTTGAAAACTGCAATGTTAATTCGGCAGCGTGAAATTTAGCTTTTAAATGGTCAGTCTGTAAACTGCAGTGAATATCAGTCATACGGCAGTCTTTTGAAGACTGACGTTAACAAACGGGCCGTTGGCAGTCTGATGACCAATTCCCAACAGCAGTGATGTATGAAATGAAAATGTGCAGCCTTGTTTTAATCTTGTTATTTTGCCAGCACTCTTGTTCTAACCAGTTAATAAACACACACACAGACACATTTTCAATCTGCTCCCCCGTCAGAAACAATATTTTGCTGAACAATAGCCTGTCAAGCCTAATGCCTGAGAGGGCATGCTGAGCCTATTGCATAACTGCTAATTGAATATCTGAGGAGCTCCCTAATTGTGTTTCTGAATGTAGCAAGCACACACAAGCATTGAAGAGTTCCTCAGAAGAGCTCGAATGGAGCGTGACGTTCCCAAATAATCCCGCTCCAGTCAAACCAGTTTAACCTTTTGTTAATGCAGATGTTTGGGCTTGAAGCTGAGGGATTGTTACAGCGTGCTACGTTAAATGCACTGCAGGACCCGGGATCCGTGTTGGCACTTGTCTGCACGCTGCGGGCCGCCAGCTCATTGTCTCAACCTGTATACATTGTTGTCTCTCCCTGACAGGTGATAACTACCCCGTGCAGTTTATTCCCTCCACAATGGCAGCTGCGGCAGCATCAGGACTCAGCCCCCTCCAGCTGCAGGTATGTAGACTTCTTTGACAAAGAATGCTAGGGACACCCGCCAAGCCTTGGGCAGAAAGGAAGGCTAAGCAGCTGTACACTAAGTAATGAGCTGCACACTAAATAATCCTGGAGCACCACCTCCCAACCCCCGCACACACATGCTCATCATATTACATATGTAATTCATCCGGTTTTATAGAGGCTTTATCCTCTCTGGCCTTCCCACACAGAGGAGGTATGAAGATAATAGTTATCTGAGGGAATGAGAATCACTTTGCTTGCTTTAATGGCCCACCAGTAAATGTATCAGAGGGCAATCGACAGTGTGTGCAGAGATTCTTTCTTATTGCTTTTTATCTTGTAAACCCACTGACATAGTTCTTTTATCAGCTTCCCTTATCTGTTTGAGGGAAACAAAAGAAGATAGGACCAAAAATGTGTGTAGTCATATCAGTTTCTGTGTGCAAAGAAAATGTCGGGGAAGGCTCCACGCCCTATGGACTGCTCGAGGATGTTTCTCACACAATATTTAAAAAAGAAAAAACAAGATGGACTTGGGTCAGGGCCTAACCTGAGGCCATAATGTTTCAGATCGATAATTATCTAGGTTCTTTCCTTTACATTCAATGACAACTGTCAGGAGAGCTCCTCACAGCATGAGCTTTGATTCCTGTGACGATGCACTTTGACATTTTCAAACAAAAGACCCTCTACAATAATACAATGGCGCCTTGAGCTACAAGTGACCCAACTTGCGATTTTTCAAGTGACTCCCGTTCACTTTCAGTTTAATATTTTATATAATTTAATATTCAACTAAACATACAAGAGAGAAAATACGTTTTTTAAAACTAATGGGAAACATAGGCAATGACTAAGCAGTAGCATATTCTTTATCCTCTGCGAGTGTAATTTTACAACTGAAGAGTTGTGATGACTCCTCTTTCTCCATGTATATCATTATGTCTGTATTGTAAAATAAGATATTCCTTTATTTGTCCAACAGGGAAATTATACTTCTTCCAGGTGGTAAATGCACACATACCACAATGAGCAGAACGATGTGCTGAAGTATTAGTTTGACGGTCATTAATGTATGTTTTAAGTATAATATTACGGAGTGCAATTTTTTCATTCAAAACAAATTACAGTTTTTGAGGCAGGATGGAATGGATTAAAGGCATTGCATTTCATTTCATTTGAAATGTATTGTGTTTAAGAAATGGATCAGACTTATATCTCAAGACATTACAGTACTTTGATATTTTCTCAGAAATGTCAACATGAATTTTGTTATTTGTGTTATGGAAGGTGTTAAACGAGACACTGGCAGGTCCAGTCATCATGGTAAAAAGTTGTGTGAAGATGTTTTACATGATGCTCAGCAGTGTGAGAGATGTATATTAAACAAGAGAAATAAAGACAGTGGGGGCAGGACTCTTTGCACGTTGATATATGTGGCGTTTGTCCTTCAAAGGCAACCACTATCAGTGTTAACGAGCCTTGGCACGTTCTAACAGTGCTTGCAGCTGGCTCTGAAGAGGCCAGTGTCATGATGCACCCATGAAAAGCGCTAGCAGAGGTATGGAAGGTGTTCACCATGTTTGAAGGGCCCGGGTGGATATGTATCTTCAATGTATGTATGTATGAAAATTGTTTGGTTTTATACATGGGTATTATCGGCTCAATGGAAAGGTGGTTCAAAGAGACATGTTCTTTATCTATTTATACTGTTGCGAGGTCAAATGAGACAGTCATATATCTGAAGGTTAGGGTGAAGAGGGGAGACAGGTCTCGAGTCATTAATTGTGACTATGTATCTAACCCTGGGAATGGGCTAAAGCAGCGCTTCCACGACCATGACTTGGGTGACCTTTAGCGAACATAGTCAACAAAAAAAGTACATTTCCCATTAATTGAAGTCTGTCAGCCTGTCATATATTCCGCATGCTTTCTGCTATTTACACTGCAATGAGACTCCCCTTAAAACAGCAAGGCAAGTCAAACATGCCCTTTTCGACACAGCCGGGATTAACAAACCATGTGACTTCCACGGCTTCTTCTAGGAAAGCACAACAGAATAAGTATGATTAAAACTTGCCATAACAGCCACTATTATTTCTTCAGAATGAAAAATTACAGACTTACACTCTGTGCCGAAGAAAAATTGTGTACAATACCAAGATGGCTACAGTGGTGCCTTGAGATAAAAAACTCGACTTCCAAGCCATTGTTTGGTAAATTTTTGTTTCAACATAGGAGCAAATATTTTAGCTACATATGAGTGCTGTCTGGTGGCAGACTTCAAGCTGTTTATTGCCTCTAACGGTTGAAGTTTACTGTCAAATTAAACATTAAAAATAAGCAATTTTAATCTTTTAACCACATACAGTTGTCCTAAACTCTGCTATCTTAATGCTAATATATGATTGGGAAAGCAATAGACAAGCTGACGAAAAGGGTTGTTACTGTATCCCACTTTAAGCAACAGATAGTTGAACACAAACGATACAGCAGCATATTTAGACAGACAATATCCTTATTTAAAAACTTTTTTTTTCTGAGCCTCCAAACTCAAATCTCAAAGCACTACCGTGTAGTACAGCAAAAAGATTTGCCCCCCTCCCCCCACTCCTCCCAATCAAACATTCATGTCATCTGTATAGCAAAGTGTTATGTTCACCAATTTACTCTGGTCAAATTATTCGATATGTGAACCGTTTAAAAAAACAATCTTATTGGATGAATTAATTCCCACAATGCCGCTGAGGCAATGGGATCCAGTCAGGGAGGCAGGCCGCCCTGTCAGTCATAATGTTGCACATGTAAACCCTACGCATTCTCCTCTGTCATAACATTGTGGAATCTGGCCCTCGCACAGAAGAAACCCCAACAAGGTAACAAAGCCTCGGAGCTGATGGATGTAAATGAATCCTGCAGGATGTGTTTGACTGCCGGAGACTGTAATTTGCTTGTCAATACAGGGTGGTAGCGTCACTGTGTTGGCTGGCAGTCCGCAAGTGGCTTGTCAGCACACACGGCTGTACCACAGGGCAATTTCACTCAATGTGTTCTTGACAGATTGGCTCTCGTCCTCAACTCACAGGAGAGGAGGCGGGTAAACTATCCCAGCGCGACATGCCCCTCTTCATTAGTGCCCACACAGTGCGGCGATGAGGCCGGGATCAGCAGGAAACAATGGTTGCATCTCCGCCTGTCCTTGCCTGATTGCAAGTGACACCTTTCACCTAACAGAGGAAATTGTGCTTAGATTGTGCCACAAGGTGTCCCGACAGCCACTATTTTCAGCTGAGTGGAGAAACAAGAGGAGAATTTTCTTAATTCTACAAAAGACCCATCTATTTGAAACATGGATTAAAATGTGGCTTGTACAGGGCATGGTAGACAAAGGCAATAAAAACTCAATGCACACCTCCTCTACCTTGAAACTGTGAAATAATCACTATAATTATTGGGGATGCCCCAATTGCATATTTTAATTTTGAGTATCTGCTGATACAATGTCCCGATTCCATACCACGGCCTTGCACTAAGCGGAAAGAAATAGCATTCAAATTGCCACAATTTACCTTTTATGTTGTTTTCAAAGTATTCCAGCAAATATTTTTATATGGCTATACCTCTAGTGCAGCAGTAGTTCCCACTAGGGCTGAACAATTAATCCAATTGAAATGGACCAAAAAAACACAGAATAAATTTGTCTGTCGGTAGGCTTATTCTTACAGTATATGTATACAACATTTATTTATTTAGTGTCAAGTTCAGTGCTTGGGTGGACCCCACATGTTTACATATTGTTCCATGATCTGATTTATGACGTACTGACTTATGTTTATGCCAAACCTTTTTGATTGAAGTTTGTTTTTAGTGAGTAAACAATTCTAATTGTAGTAGATTAAAAAAAATCACTCTTTCATATTAATTCACGGTTCATTTGCCTTAATTTTACTATAAGCCTAAGACCAAAACCTTTATGCATAAAAAAATCTGATCTTACTTAAACTCAAACTATACAGATTTGTCTATTTGTCAGTCAACTCCTCCAAGACACAATTTCTTCTTTACATTAATTTCGCATTTTGCTGCATCCAGACTGCTGGTAAATATTAACACAGCCTTACAAAAATGTAAGAGATGAAAATCAGCCCACACGAGTAGACCTGTTCTCACATAGACAGAGTACATCTTAAAGGGGTCCTCATTGCTTTTGATGACTCACGTGATAAGTAACAGTGTATCACAGTCCGGGGACAAACATGAAGAAAGTGGGAGTGTGAAGAAAGACCGCACATTATCTTTTGTTTGGATGTAAATGCCTGTGTAGTGCAGATGTGAAGAAACAGATTCCATCATTAACAAGTGAGAATCTTTTGACTTTGAAAGAGAGAGGAGGGCAGGACACAGAGATGTGACATACTGTAGCGAGCAGCTGTTTGCCTGTTTATGAGCAGAGGAGGCCAGTCTTTGAAGGTAACCCCGAGCAGTGCGGCAATGCTAGCTGTGTATGGAAAGCTGGCTAATAGGGTGGCTAGGTGAGCAGCTGGATGGAGGCTGTGGTGAACAGAGGGACAGATGGACAGATAGAGTGCATAATGCTGTGAGCAGCAGAGAATGCATGGGAAGGCTGACTCTGGGGCCTCCAGCCCCGGAGAGCCCGGCATACACCCTCTTTCAGGGTTGTGGTTGTGTGTGTATTGAGAGCAAGAAAAATGGAAAGAGGAAGACTTCAAATATACCGTGGTGCCTTGAAATGTACTGCTTTTTCAATATGCGAGCTTTAGTTTGGCTGATTTTTTTGCTTTGGCTTGCGAGCACATACTAGTAGAGGTTGAGTTCACTAAGAGATTTGCAAGAATCCACAGGAGAAATAAAAGAAGAGCAATAGAGATGATTCTTCTTCATTTGTATTATATTATACTGCCCCTAAAGACCAGAGTGGGCACACCAGGAGTAGCACAAATAATACAAGTGCAGCATTAAATCACTATTAACAGGCTGCCATTCTTTCAATTGATCAAATTATGTTATTACTCAATATTTTTATGAAGAAACATCAAGACTGCTATTTTCCTTAACAAAAAAAACCAAACTTTTTAAAGAGGGTGGCTAGGTCAGATTTAGTAGTCATCGAACAAACTAAACTCTTCTCTCAAAGCACCAGTGTATACTGTAGAAGAACTAGTAATGCTGAATGCAAGCAAGATAAAGGGGTCGGGAGAGGAGCAGGTTGGATGCCAGCAGATGAGACAGATGTTGGGCCATACTGGAAAGCATCGGCACAGTGCACCAGGACGCCTTCTTCCACTCTTGACATCTGGGCCTATCCTGGGTCAGTCTGCCTGCTTGCCCTAGGCAATGAGCCTCAACAAGCCTTGTGGCAAACAGGGCTGGCGCTGTTCTGCCTTTTAAATGGTGAGGTGCACTGAAGCACAGTTAATGCCCTCATATCCAGCCCAGCGCTTAACGTGCAGGCCAGGCAGAGGTGAATGAGACACTCACACATACATACAAACACACACAAAGCGGTAGTGTGTAATTATGATCGGGTGGTGAGCACTGGATAATGCTCATGGCGTATCAAATGCCGTGGAAGTTAATCGGTATGAGCAATTGTTATGCTTTCAAGGCAAAGTGTTTGTGTTTTACTTTCACGGTGTAACAGGACACAGTGGTAAATGTGAAACGTAGCATCATTGCTGGCAGCGGCAAGTCTGACAAATATCCGCCACTGTGTTTTCCAACACATTATTGCCATACTGAGCCACAGCCTTTCTTGAAGCAAAACAACTGGCTCATCTGTTTTTCCACAGAACATTTTTTTTTCTTGGCGTATGGCGAGAAAGTATAACAGTAGTACGGTGGAGTACAGAGCTTTGTATAAAATTGAGTGGTTATTCATTTTGATATTTGACTAAATAAACAAGACTTCATGTTTTAATAACCATCATCTATTGAACATTAGTTTTGTCCAACATCATCAGCAAAGAGTGTAATTTAAGTTTAATGTCATAGGCAGCAAGGAAAAATGCACATCCTATTTAACCTCTGCTGCAACTCCAGGGCTTGTTTTTAATTAGCACAGGCTAACAGGCTGACCTTGTGCATGTCACACTCACTCTAAATCCATGCTCGTTCAGATCGGTTCCGCTCAATCAAAGAGGGAATACAAAGATTGGAAAGAGGACCTTACTTTTCATTTCTGAGTTTCCCTGTTAGAAACATTGAAGATTTTAGAACAATTGACAGGACTAAGCATTGTCCATGAAGACAAACCCCTAAGAGCCACTCCTTTTTTAAGGTGAGTTGTGAAGTCTTCAAATTTCCCCTCCATAAAATACAAAATGTGACATGGAACATAATTTATTTTTAAGAACAATACAGTCATTGCTGCTTATACGTTCCCTGTGGGAATAAAGCAAATGAAACTGTAAGGTTCAGAGATTCACTCAGATTTTCACCTTGTCCTCAGATCGCCCGAGTAAGTTGGCTCAATGGGTTCAGCATGACCCTCACTATCTTGATTTTTCTTCCCCCTTCTTTTATCCACAACTGGCACGACCATATGAAGAAAGAGTTATTATATTTAATTGGGGGTGGTGGGTGTTGGTGGATGTCTTTTGCTTAGGTAGAACAGCCTTGGCAAGGATGCATCATTTCCCATCCGCCAGTATCACATCGGCCATAACATTGTCCTTAATGGCCCTCAGTAATAATTGTCATTCATCAAACTGTAGTGCTAAAAAAAAGAAGAAAAAAAAACTCAACATTGGTACCAATTATGTCCTTGAGCAGTGAATGGTAGGCCAACGCACAAATCTTTGGTCTTGCTTCTATTTCTTGTTCTCTCGTTCTTGGGAGCTGGACTGTTCCTGGTTAAGAGGGTAAGCACTGCTTATCACCCCACGGCACTGACCTGCAAATCAGCGCTGACAACGTCTATCCCGACAGTGTCTAATTTGTGGCAACGTCTAATTATGCTCTTTTTCCGGGACATTAATGTTCCTCCCACTCAAGGTCAGGGGCAGCCTATGGACAGGTCTGTTGGCAAACATCTGTCCAACAGACTTCACTTCAGACTTCTGTGTCTTTTGTAGCCTAAAGGGAGTGAATGGTCACCCCAACGTTGATAGCAGTCATCTTTTTATGGAGCATTTTTGGCATTATCTAAGACTAGTCCAGAGAGAAGAACCAGAGTTCTGATTGTAAAAGAAGAGAGGGGGTCACTGCTATCGTTTCTGGGAACATAATCACTTTGTCATTTCCGCCTGTCAAGTACTGTTGTTATCCCCACAACCCCTGAAGAAGTGACCATTTGTACTGACGCCCATATGGTGCAGATAACAGTTCTTACAGGCGTGTGCTTTAATATCTGTAGATACGTGCAAGGACATAAAGCCAAGCACTTGGTCTGGCTTTGGTGTCTATCTCTTGGGCTCTATCTATGCAGTGAACGTGAGCCTAGCAAGATCAGGTTACTTTTTTTTTCATTCACACAAATGGAGTCTGTATGTGGCAAGAGGAACAGAGAAATCAGGAAATGACACACAAGCTACTGATTGCCCCGAAGACGAGAAATTGGATTCCCCCCAGAAAGCGTCAGCGGACTAACAAAACATAAGACTAACAAAACATAAGACTTTCCTTGTCTCAGGATGGTGGATGATGTAGAAGTTAAAGGGTGCATTGTGTCTCAAGGAGGAAAGGTTGGAAAGCTACATTGAGCAGTGCTGTTTCTTATTAGTCCCATTTGCCAGACCTTTCACAATTTACCGTAGAACACAAAAGCTAACTTCAACACTTAATGGATCGAAAGTAGACAGACTCCTAAGCTATTTATGTCTGCTTTAAAAACACAAGTACAAACAAAATATTGTATTATGCAATGATATTAAACTCATTATCCCCCCAAAATATTTAAGCACGCAACAGTATAAGCCGGGGTGGGAATATGAAATGATGCTTAAGACTTCAAAATAGGATGAAGAGTTCTTAAGTCTTTGGCCGTTCACTTGAACCGCCCTCTTGTGTGGCAATGTCACTAACACTGGGTTGTATAACTGACAGAACGCCAAGGAAAATAACATCAGTGTTTTTTCATGCAGGTTTCTAAGCCTTCATAATGCTTGTGTTTAACTTAATCGACCATTACAATTCCACGGCGTCTTATGGTTTCTCGTATTGTTTAATGGGACTGTCTCACATGGTTGTGTGGTGTTGAATATCATGCCAGAAATGTAAATTGGAGGCTGTATATTTAGCTGATTTGGAACTATGAGAGATCTTTGCAAGCACACTTGCATCACACAGCAAACTTTTTTTGTGTGATAAGTGGAAAATAGGGGCTCCAAGTATTCTGAACGCGAGCCATCTCTGTGCGGTTTTCAAGACTGCTGTCTCTCTCTGGGTTCCGCCTTTGAAACACAGTTAAGACCTTTGATGGAGGTTCTCTGCCAGCCTCATGGAAAGAGAGGAAAGACACTAAAGAGAGAGAGAGATGAAGGCAGACACAAGCTCGAGAGAGGAAAAGACAGAATATAAAACTTTTGAATGTTGGCTCTATCTGGATGTTAACATCTTGTGGCTTTCTCCGTCTCCTCTCCAGCAACTGTACGCTGCCCAACTTGCCAGCATGCAGGTCTCTCCTGGAGCCAAGATGCCTCCACTCCCGCAGCCCCTCACTGCCAGTGGGCCCATTTCCCCCTCCTCTCTGAAGAACGACAAGAGTTCCGCCAGTCCTATCACTCAAGTCAAGGTACAACCTTCGACGCTTTGAGTTCAGTCCTTGAGTAGTATTTGACCCAACTAGTTGTTTTCCTTATAAATTAGTAACTGTACTGCTGTTAGAATGCTACAGCGGCCTCCAAGAACTCATCAATCTGTGGGGCTTCTCTGTTTAATTCCACCCACTACTAAACATTTTGTGTTGTCTGAAATGCTACCATGGGATTATGACACACTGGAAAAAAAGCTCACGACTAAGGAGTGATTTTTTTTCCCTTTTTATATTTTTTTGCCCTGTAAACAAATCAAAGGCCGGCCGTATTTTCTGCTGCTGTATGGCATGATTCCACCAGACCTCCGTGGAGAGGAAAGGCCATATTCAGGACATCATCCCCACTCACCGCAGTAATCAGAAACACACGGCCACTTGGAGCAACTCAACTGAATAATATCACAATGGAGAAAGACCATAAATCATGTCTTGTAATAGGAGGACAGCTCTGAATGTTTGGCTTGTGGACACGTAGCAACTGACTTTTGATCACGTATGCTGCATCGTAAACACAACATCAGACATGCTCCACTTATTGTTGAAAGAAGACAAAAGAAAACTGCAGCCAGGACAATCATAAATAATAGTATAAGTGGAAATCAACTATATAGTGGGGACCCTCCATCAGTTGCCACAGTGGAAAACGATCGCCTTTCGTTTTGTTTGTGTGCTTTCAGCTTCACTGCATGACAAACTGTTATTGGCACAGCAATAACAAGGCCTTGGGGCAGCCTATGTTTGAGCCATATGTTTGGACAAGGAGGCACTTGGGCTTTAAATAAGGCTGCCAACAGCAGCACGTCTTCATATACACTAAAATATTGCTTATTGATACACGCGGCCGTTGACTGTAGATCATGGCCAGCACATGTTCGGCATCATACGGTATTTAATGCAGTAGTGCAAATCGACTGCACTTTTTCCGGTGTGTGTGTGTGTTCATTCTAGAATTCCTTTGGGTGTTTTTACACCTTTTAAAGGCTCAATTTTTCACTCTGACACAGGTTTATGTACAGTATTGTACAAAATATTTACTTAATTTCATGTCAGTAGTGAGCTGTAAAATGACAGCGTGTATGAAGGAGAATATTGCAAACGATTGCTGCCTATCTCCAGTCACTTTAAGCATGAAGCCTTGTACGTCACCAAAAATATTTACTACTCCTCTTTCTACAGAACTACACAAATTAGACATTTGCAAAATCACATTCTGTATCAAAGTATATAATAGCAAGTATACACCAATGAGAAAACAAGCTAATTAAGTAGATAATGTGAGTCAACGTGATGAACAGCTGTCTTTGATCGCTGGCAGCGGCGGTATCTGGTCATTATTTATTCTTGCAACCAGAGTGCACAGCCAGAGAGGAGGGAGAACAGATGAAGATGTACAGACAGAGAGAATCTGCTTTAATTAGTGTGAACAAAGGCTCTGAGCAACTGTGAGGAAGATCACAGTGGCACCGCTCGGCAAAAGGGAGGACGATGAAGACAGGAAAAGGATGAATCGGATTACAGTACAATGTCGTGCTTACTACCAACTAGGATAAATGTCCAAATTGTTCATATGCGTCCTCTCTCATGCTTATGTGTATCTCTGCTACGGTAGGAGGAAGGAACACAGCCGCTCAACCTTTCAGCACGGCCGAAAACAACAGACATGGTCAAGTCGCCAACTTCTCCAACGCAAAATCTCTTCCCCGGCTGCAAAAGCAACCCAAACAGTTTCGCTAATAAGGGTGGTATCCCCAGCCCACTTGGAGTAGGCTTAGGCCGTGGCTCCTCATTAGGTAAGACCTCAAAAAAAAAGAAAAAGAAACAACACTTGTGTGAGGTTTTGAACTATTACAGCCTCTAAGAAAGGGCAACAGGCCTTGGGACACAACTGATTTACTCTGTGTGGATGTGCAGACATCCTGTCAAGTCTCAACTCCACGGCACTGTTCGGGGACCAGGACACGGTGATGAAGGCCATCCAGGAGGCTCGTAAAATGAGGGAGCAGATCCAACGGGAACAGCTGCAACACCACCAGGGCATGGAGGCAAAGCTGTCCGCCCTCACCGCAGTTGGCCTCAACAACTGCAGAATTGACAAGGTAAGACCTCTCATTTAAAACAGCTAATTGTAAAATACAGCTTCATCAAATGGAACATCTTAATCATCAGTTAGGCATTTTATTGACAATTAAGTAGTATCATGATTTACAAGCGCCTAAGACTTTTCTTAGTTTTGGCAGTTCTGGGCTAAAAAAAAAAAAAAACATCTATTTGGATGCTAATTTTTGTTATAATAAATATGGACCAGAAAATGTGGCTGTTTTTTGAGAGCTGATACAGATAAACAGAATGTCAATGTATTTCAACGGGCAATACTGATTTGATGTATAGTAGTAACCTGAGGTAGTCAAGATACTACAGTGCAAGTAAGACCTGACTTAAAAAAACAACTGGTGTGCCAACCTGTCCTATTTTAATCGCCAATTCTGTCATCGTCTGCACTTACTGTGCTATTTCTGCTGCGTCTGTCACCTCACAACTTAGAGTGCAAAGTCTGAAGTGGCCCTCAACCCAAACAATGTGTTTATGCCAAAAACAAACCTGACCAACATTGACACCTAATAAAACAATTATTTATTCATTCCATGTTGCTAAACAATCTGTTTATATTGGCAGAAGAGACAAGGGTATGAGATGAGTATACGGGAACAACACCTGACTAAACTATATACATGTTGTTATTCAGCAATGTCATGTTGCCAAATGATTCATAGTGGTGAGCAGGAGTTGTGAGTTTTGGGGAGTTACAAGCTGCCATTGAGCTGATTTTTTTTCATCTTTTTTTTGCTTGAGCAAAAACTTGGGAGTTGAGTGCTGTCTGGTGGTAGTGAACTGCAAAATAGCAAATAGTGAGCAATATTTCAAAAGAGAGGCTTCAATCTGTCTAATGCTACTCCTAGTTGAAGTTTACTATCAAACTAAACATAAAACAAATATAACTACTATATGTGTATTTAAATATATCAAACAAATTAATAATAACATATAATGAAAAATATATTGTTTCATTCAGGTATCTTGTACCTTGATGCTTCTTTTTCTGAAGTAAAATGAAAGCGGTGTTGGAAAGAGACTTGTTAGTAATCTTCAGAATAAATGGGACTCTATCCAGGATGGACTTCATGATGTTTGGCGGTGTACACATGCACGCATTGAGAGTCTTTGCTGATGTTGGTGCGAAGGCCGTGACAGGCCATGCCAGTGCCCGGTATGGCCTCACACCACTCTGAAGTCTTTGCCCACTTTAAGCATACACGCAGCCGTCTGTGTCCCTCGACACAGGCAGGGGCTGCTTTGTAGCGGGAGCGTACACTCCCTGGGATTCCCTTTAAAAATATCTTCAATCAATGAGTCAATCAAGGAGAGAGAAGGGAGGGGGGTGTCCTGCTCTCTTTAGCTTGATGCCATGGTGCCAGTTGGCTGTGAGGAGCAGGCAGGAACTGGGAGCGGTGCTCATTAATATTTCACCAACTAACACTTTTAACCAACAGCCTCAACTAGGTCAATGTATATGTAAAGAAGAGGCAATGAATACATGTTTAGATTTTCCTCTCATTTGGTTTTTGGAGTGGATCACTTTCTCTTCAGGTGGCATTCAAGTATGCTTTTACTGAAAAGTGGGCAACATCACTGAAAGGGGACAGCAAAGGTGGCCAAAGTACTCTGTAGAAATAGAGATACTTGTATAAAATAGACTCAGCTCAGCGTTCTAAAAGTATGGATTCAAAAAGGAAAGTACAGACTGAGATATATTTATGTTTTCAAACACCATGCGACAAGAAAAAAATGTGAAGCAAAAATTAGTCTTTGTTAGAGAGACTAATGAGTGGATTTTTTCTGAAACTTAATTGAAAATTATATATTATTAGTTATTATTGGAGGCTAGAATGGATTAATGGCATTTCCATTCATTACATGGTCGAAAGATCATTTTTAGATTTGACTGCTTTGAGTTACGAGCAAGGAACCAATTAAAGTCGTCTTGCGGCACTGCTGTTACACCGCTTTAAATGTTTGGTTAAAATGGATTTTCCTTGAAACAGTGTATCACTGTTCTTCCCAAGACAAACAAAAACACATTACATAAGTGAGCAATTTATTTTGTTTCATTACATCACTCCTGTGTCCCTCAATGACATCTAACACCAGACTGCTTTGCCTTGGCGAGGCAAATGGAGGTAGAAATAATGTCACCTCTTATTTTAGTGACACCGGCCCAATTAGAAAGCTTTGACATTAGAGGGGCACTTATCAAGACTGCTCACAGATTGAGGCCTTCACTGTCAACCTTTTGCTGCTCTAAAGAACAGTGATTCAGCCTTTTCCTGAAATGAGCCAGCAGTCTGGAAAGGTTTTAACCTTGGTAATTACACAATGTGTGCATTTCACCAGACTTACTTTAAATAGGATGTGCTATGTCCCAGTCTCTTGTTGGCATGTTTGTCATGGTGAGAGTGTCATGATCTGCTTTGTTGTTGTTGTTTAGATTATTTTTAGCTTTGTTTCATGTTACGTCTTGTTTCCTTGTGTCCATGTCTTGTCTGGCGAGGTTTTTGTTTCCACCTGCTCTTGTCAACCCATTCCCTTGTGTTAATCAGCTGACACCTTCCACTTGTCATGTCCTCATTTTTTCATCGGTTTGCTTGTACTTAGTTTTAGACATGAAACATGAATCAAAATTAAATATATTTAACTGTCGCGTATTCGCAATTCACAGTTTCCCCCGATCTTTTTATTCTTATTTTTTCCCCCACGGGACTTTTTCACCAAGCCTCCCTAATTCATTCCTTGCAGAAAAAAGTGTTATTTTTTCCCAATGAATTTAATGGGGGTCAATAATGTGTGGATTTTAGCTATTCGCAGGCCAGCCTGGTCCCTTTTCCTCACAAATAGTGAGGGTCGACGGTATAATATAAACAACAAAAGCACAGATCATGACAGAGAATTTACAAGAAGATTGAGGAACGGTAACATAAATGGAATTAAGGAGAGGTTAAGATCATCCAGTGCAGCTGTTAGAGTGGGATATTAAATATTGATTTATCCCACTGCAATGACCAAGCTGAGGGTTGGGCTAAGTGCTGCTTACAGATGGATCAATTCATCTTTTAATACAAAGTATGTCCGTTCAGGACAATGCCTTCCTCCCTAACCTTTATCTCTACAACGCCTTCGTTCCTGGCCACCGACCTAGAAGAACGCTGTAGATCTGTAGACTGCCTTGATCCGAAGCCGTGTAAAACATTCATACTCGACGGGAGGCTTGTCTTTTTATTTGTCTGTCTTTACTATATCCCCTCAGTACAATGAAACCTTTTACAACCCCTTTGCAATTTATCTTTTTGAAATATTAATCCAAAGGTATTATTGTCTGCTGAGGGCAATTACTTTGTTCCATTATTTACTCCCTCACCCAGAGGAGGCTTTTACCTCAAACGCGCACCACTATGCCTACAGTCAAATACAGAGGATCTGAAGCCATTTGTAACCATTTGAATTGTTTCTCTCTATTATGCACTGCAGCTATAAACAGACATGCTGTTTCTGCACGTCATGGGTGAATGACAAAACAAGCATGTATGTTTTTACTCTCACAGTGACATATGGGCTCAGTTTTACTGTCGTACCGAGCGGAGACAACGGTTTGATTTTTTATGTGTTTTGAAGCCCCAGTGTTTTTACCATTCAAGTTTGGCAGGCAAGACTTCAATTTTCGCTTTACAGCGACTTTAAACCATTTTAATATTACGCATCTGCATTACAAGTAGAATAGATGCTGAGTAATTTTCACAACAATAAGTGTTCCATACAACACGTACACAAACTAACAATATAAATGTTATCATTTGTTAACATTTGCCTTTGTGATGACCCAGGAGTTCTTGTGAGATAAAATGTATTCCTGTGCTGACATGTTCTTTGCTGGAATCAAAAGGTGAAAGGGCAGTATTAACCTATTGAAGTGGCCTTTTTGCCCTAGAGCACCTCCTCTCCTCAGTATTGATGACTACAATTGTGCATTTCCCCTATCTAAATCTCAGCCTGTAAATATTCAGATGGAGCTTACACTGCTCCTAACCTATTGCTCGTAATGGTTACACGGGTCCCGCCTGCCCCCATGTATGTGCGTGCACGTGTGCGTGTGATGCCAGGGTTCTATTGAGGCAAAGCCCTCACAAAGACTTTGAATATAATCTTGTCTGGTCGGCCGCCCTGGAAGCAATTTTCTGCTCCTTTTCGACCGCTGTCTTGGAAATTGCAAAGCAAAGCGTTTTAGCTGCAGTGTAAGTCCTTGGCATACAAGGCTTTGCCCATCCAAATTAGATTACCCTCCCAGCTCCCAGACGACGACCACGGCCAGCGAGTACCATTGTGATAATTGCTTACATTAATGCTTTGTCCAATTGTTTCCCAAAAGAATGCAAAGAAAATGCGGGCTGGTGGGCATTTAGCTTCTTCTCATGTGGTACCAACAAATCATGAAGGTAAATCATATCCTAGGTCAGGTAATTTGGTGCTATCACCACCACCACAGTTTTCCAATTGTTATTTTACATGGTGAATTTCTGGCCCGCTCTTTGACCAGGACAAAAAATGTTTAGTCGTGCTAACCACAAAGGACAAATAACTAAAAATGTCGCCACAAATTGTTGTTTATAGTCTGAGTTATTGTTGCACTTTGACCACTATGACTTAACTATCTAATGATGATTTGTCCTGTCGGGAAAAGGCTTTTGGATACTCGCAACCAAATGCAGTATTTGTTCATACAATACAATACGTCTTTATTTCTATCGCGGTTTCACGACAGCTATTGCTGTAACAAAAATAAAACACATTTTCATCGTAATTGCAAGACATGATGGCATTGTTGAATATATGTACGCAGTATCAGAGAGTACCGTAATTTTCGGACTATAAGTCGCACCGGAGTATAAGTCGCACCAGCCATAAAATGCACAATACAGTGAAAAAAAACATGTATAAGTCGCACCGGAGTATAAGTCGCACTTTTGGGGCAAATTTATTTGCCAAAATCCAACACCAAGAACAGACATGAACCAGCAACAACAGGCTAAACGATACGGTATGGTAACGTGACATACACAAACGAGGAGCTGAGAACGGGCCTGAGTAACATTCAGAGTTATTCAAATAAGTATTACATAAATAACACGTTTATCAAACCATCTGTGTCACTCCAATTCATTAAATCCATCGATCGTCCTTCATGTAAACAATGCCGCGTATGCGCCACATATGCGCCGCTGACGTCAGACTCGTAAATTGCATTTCTAATTATTCCACAGACCCATATAACGATATATAAAGTATATTTCAAATAACTATCATATAACAACAATATTATCAAACCATCTGTGTCACTCCTAATCATCAAATCCATCGATCAAATTCCTCGTCCTTTATGTCAACAACGCCGCACAGATCTAGTATACAACTATATTGTAGCGTTAACAAAGTACCAGGAAACACGTGGATTTGGTAAACGTCTCTTTCCTGCCGTCGCTCTTTCCTCAGTCGCTCCTGAGTATAAGTCGCCCCCCCACCCAAACTATGAAAAAAAAAAACGCGACTTATAGTAAAAAAATTACGGTATTCAAGTTTACTCATACTCAGTCTAAAAAAAAGTAGTGCAAGTCACAATATAACTAACTATATTATTACATTGACCAAAACAGTTTTCTGTATATTTAATATCCTCAGAAATATAGTATGTTGTAATTCACAATGCAATATCAACAATAGATAACATAAAAATATTTACATTTGCATTAAGGAACCTTAAGTGGCATTAGAAGTGTCAGAGTTTGTCTTTTCTTTCCAATGAAAAATAGCAAAATAAGTCATTCTGAATAATGCTACTAAACTCTTTTATTAAAAAACAAACAATAAATGCCAACTTGGCAGCAAGCCCAGAAAAGGTTTAGCTCCCTTTCTCTTACACAATTTAGACCCCTTAATTTAATCAAAAGCCTCCCCCTTTCTGTTTCAAACAAATGAGGTGATGCCCTCGCAGTGCAAATGGAAGAGGAATATTCTGCCATGTCTCCTCTCTGAGATGTTGAAGACAACTCGCATGGAAACAGATGCCAAGTTTTTGCGGCTGCTACTGTTGATTCTGCTGCTGCCTGCATTAGCCCTAACAAAGGCAGAGCTGCGGGTTAAAAAAAGAGAGCAACGGTCGGCATGAAAGCAACTGTGGGTTCACCGCATGGCTGGATATGCTTAATGTTGAAATGGCTCAAAACTCACAAAAACTACTGGAAGGCTGCAGGATTATAAATAACATGGCAACTGGTTACAATAAAAATACAAACCAGATGAGGGCCCAGCAGCCTTTGTCTCCATCGGGCTGTTGAGACGTTTGCTCTGAGACGTCTTTTGAGGGCTGCAGACCACACTGATGACTGAAACGTGATCCACCCAACTCCATATTGTGGTCACCAAGCCTTCAACTTGCCTCACACCAGGTGCGCGATATTACCGGAGCCACTTCAGCACATTATCAAACTTAAGTGGCTATTTAGAGTTATGCAGCTGTTAAAGGTCGCATTTATGGAAATGTGATACCAGATACAGACTGTCCGTTTCGGAAAATCGGGACATTTTCCCAAAATTCCCAATGGCCACCACGCCCCTGAGTAGGTTACATTTGTTAAATTTATTTCAGTTGTGGTTAACTTTTAAGTACAAATACACTTCTATTTAACATTTTACGAATAGTTGTTTTCACTTGATTTTTCAGTTTTTATTTTCAATTTATTTATGTACATTTTGTAAACATGTGCATTTTAAAATAATCAGTTAGTTATTCATTCATCAACAAGAAAGATTCGCCAAAATTTGTACTCAAGTAAGAGTACTGTTACTCTAGAATAATAAGACTCATGTAAGAATAAAAAGTAATCCTCTAAATAATTCTAAAGAGTAACTAGGTATTTAGTAAAAACAAATACTCAAATTCCAAGTAAATAGTGAGTAACTTCTGATGTTTTTTTCGTCAGAGTAAAAAAGTATATACAGTATGTAAGTATATGTACGTGCAAATTGTACAACAATTAATAACATATTTTTTAATTTAAAAACAGCAATGAAAAACATCAATGGAACTGAAGGTCCATCTGAGGAAAAAATCAGTTTTCTATAGATTTCTGTACATTTCTGCAAATTGTACAACAATTAATAAAATATTTTTAATTTAAAAACTGCAATGAAAAACAACAATGGAACTGAAGGTCCGTCAGTTAAACCAGTGTACTCTTTTAACAATTTATCCCCAAAATTACTTGAGTAAATGTAATAAAGTAAATGTACCGTGTCACTACCCCGCCCATTTAAATAATGTTGTTTTTTTTCCCCTCTATATTTAAGCACAATGTTAACCTTCAAACTGTGCAGAAGGTTACCATGGTTTACAATCTTAAATATATTTTTTTAAGAATAAAAGCCAAGTTCTTCTTCATGTGGGCCTACAAAACTACTTTATTTTATTGCCGGTCATTATTGAGAGCTAAGTAAGTATTTAGAGGTGGTACTTGGTGTAAAAACTTTCAGAATCCAGTCTCGCAATGCCGTATGTATTATGAACGAAAACCTTGGTGATCTGCCCCATAGAAAACCTCACTCGTGTTTGCCTTTCATCTGTATTTGAACGATCTCAAGCCATATGGCTTTGCCTATAGCCTGGAGCTATTTACAAAGGGGCTGAAGGAGTGTCAGTATTGGCAGTGCGTTGCTTAAATATAGGGCAGGAGTACGCACAATGCACAGGGCCGTCCGCCACCCGCCTTTGCCCAGAATACACCCTGTGGGCAGAGCAGCACATGTTCTGCGGTCTGCCAGATTAAAGCTCTCTTTACAGCACTGACAAGGGTTCCTTTTTGGCTTCCTTGTGCTCCGACAACTTTCATTCCTCCTCATCTCTCTTCCTCTGTGACGCACGTCTTCTCTCGGCGGCCTGGTCTGCAACCAACAAATATTTTAAAAACAAGCAGATGATAATGTGTTATTGTGCAGCACGGGGCTCATCGCTGTAAACGGAGTTGCGCCGAGGTGGAGCGCGACATGCTGAAGTCATTTAAGAGAGAAACTGGTGGCTTGCCCGCGGTCGTGGTCAATGTGAGAGACCAATGAAAGTGTTCGCTTTTAGCTTTTGTTTCCCCTCTTTTTAACTTTACCTCCTCTCATCGTTTATTCTTCCAGTTTAGTTGATCAACCTTGTTGTTGTTGTTCTTTTTAACTGCCGCTCCCTTTCCAAGATGTCTTTTATGTATATCAGCAATCTTCTTCTTCTCCCCTCTCCCTGGTAAGACAGACTGCTTCCCTTGATACTGCGTGTCCTTTGCTACTTCTCTGTATCAGAGTGATCAGTAAAAATTTAATGACACTATAAAATAATAAAAGTGCCATTAATTTATCACGGCACTTGATGCGTGGGCAATAAAGAAGCATTAGTTCAGTGAATATTTTCAAGGTTTAAAACAAAACCCTGATGCTGTGCAGACATAAATTACCACACGTATAACCAATAAGTATATTACGCACAGTATATTAAATTTTATGGAAATTTGTGCTTCCATATTGCACTGGCAGCATGATGGTAATTAGAATATCAAGCACAGGAAGGGTAGGAAAGTTACTCTGGCTAGACCTTCACATGAAGTATAAAAATGTTGCCTCCCATAAAGCATTATTTCTGTCAGCTGCATGGGACAAAACAACGTTGATATACAATTGGATCATGACACTCGACTGGTTATTAATATCCCTGCTAAGTGAGCATGTTGTTAATAACCTTGCCAAATTTGAACGATTAAAAAAAGTATAAAGTCCCAGTCAACACTTAGCACTTCCACCTTTCTTGCATGTGCACTCTTGGCCAACAATGAGGCAGGCGCTATAAGACTCTGCAAACTATCTGAAGGGAAGATGCATTTTCAAGGTGTGCCAAGTGCATGCATGTGGCATCATTTTAGACACCAAAAAAAAAAAAAGTAAACTGAAATGCTGAAAAACAATTAACACATCAACTCTAAAATTAAGTACTACATAGCTTACTGTCTTGGAGGTTTTCAGCAATCTTCTTCAAACATGTTTAATGTATTTTGAAACAAACCTCTGTGTTCGCTTTATAAGGTTTTTAATGAAACTTATTGATGGACGGTCCCTGTTCTCACTGAGCTTCTCGGTCCAACATGATACTTAATGATCATGAGTTTATAAAAGGACTTGATTGATTGGAAGGGACCAAGCAAGCACCCGGGAGGAACGACATGACGACTTTATTACAGAGACACAGTACCCGTGAACGCCGACTGTCCACGTCGCATTTGAAGCAGCCCATTGCCCGCCCAGCTAATCAAACATCACTCACTTTGTCAGCAGGCGGCTGGCTTCTTTCATTAAGAGTAATAATACAGCCGGCTGATGCATACGTTTCTGCATGCATGTGCTGCTGTAAACGGGGCAACACAATCTTTTCATTACAAAGTCTTCATATGTCATCATTTAAAAACACTTTTGTAAGCAGAGATACAAGTGCACAATCACTTAGGTTGCCACAAATGTCGGTAAAAAGCGATGATAAAAAGACAAATCATGAATGTTAAACTCTACTAGAGTGGTAACTTGACAAACAAATTTAATTTGTTTTGTGACGCAACACACTCATGTCAAATCATCTTTCCCCGTTGAAATGAATAGTAATCCCTTTAATCCATTCCACCCCCCCCCCCCACACCTTAATTGAATGGGCTGATATTAGCTTTTAAATTTCAAATTTTTGACATAAGATAATGATATTCAAACATTCACCAACCCCCAAAACTCAGCATAAAACGAGGCTAATTTTTGGCAGTTTTCTCTCAGTTTAATAAATGCAATCAAAGTATTGTAAAACAGTCAAATGTTTTGCCTGTAATTCATATCATTATAAGCGTTAGTTATTTTATTACAAATGTTCTAATTACCACCTTTTGTGTTCAAATATTGTTGCTTAAACTCCACTGTTATCTTTGTTTCATGTTTACCCTGGAAATTAATTTCAACTGGGAGTGGCAGTATAAAGTTTGAGGTTTCTTTTTTGAAGCATTTTTCCCTATCTGCACATTTGTAGCTTCTCGGCCACGATACATGCACGACTGTAAAGCAAACAGATGTTACAAAGAAGGGGCTTAAAGATTCATGCGAGTGTTTTGTGTGAATGCATCAGGGGAACTGTTAACATTGTGATGGGTCTCTACCTGAGTATCGCTTTAAACAAGTGGCAGAGGTCACCGTGACACCACGTTGTTGGCAGAGAGAATAAAACAAGTCTGTTATTTGGACTGGTGGCGACATTGCTGACATTTTGGTGTGATCCGAGCTTAAGATGGATGGAAGGGAAGAAGGGGGAATTCTTTGTATCACGCAGAGTCAAAGTGTCCATCTTCGAGTTGAGTCTTTGGAGAGCGAGACAGTCTCTTGCTAAAACCCTGTCTATTCACTGAAGAAGTAGGTCATTCAACAATGGAGCCGGCGGCAGTCGGCACTCTCCCCCTTGCATAATACATTAAGTGTAATGTGCATCAACTATTTAAAGGCTGTTATTTTATTCTGTAAATGCACATGGACATGACATTTAATATTGTCACGGCGCGCTGAATGACAGGGTTTCATTGTGCGTCAAGTACAACACCATGCCAAGTTTAATCGGGGCTCAAGAGGCGACATGGCAAACGGGAAAATGCTGAATAAATGATGGAGCTCTGGGCGCTGTCAACCAGAAGATAGCTCGTAAGAAGAAGAAAATCTCAGCACTGCAAAGAGAGCCATGAGCCCGTTGTGTGGTCAGGATCACAATAGATCTATTTCCAACAATAAATCTATTTCCAACAAGCTCTGGTCCCTACTGTCCCCCTGCCCTCCTACATACTGATGACACACCACAAGCTACCTTCTGTAGTATGTTGAGCGGTTCCTAAATATATTCTATTTGCAGGAAAGGACACATTTTGACGGAATCGGCCACCACCTCGGCAAGCTGGGTGAGGATGGGAAGATTGGCCACAGAGTTATTGACCTCACCAGGCCTGAGGATCTTGATGGTAAGGCCAAATTTTTATTTTACGCATATCTTGCACATGCGCATGCTTCTATCCAAATACAATGCAACTGTGATTTACGAGTTTACTTTGTTCTGTGACAAAGCTCAGTTTACTCAATTGGTTTTCTCCAAGCAATTATTGCCAGACCAATAATATACATTTTTGAAAAAAAGCATTGGACATACAAGGTTTAACAATGACAATATGCTAGTGCTCAGACTTGATAAAACCCAGTTAAACGTGTCAAGTATGAACATATCCTTAGTGCTCCTCCACTTGGCCATGTGACTGATGCTGGATTGGTGTCGAAAGGAGCGTATGGTAGACATGTGGGGGCTGGGATGAATGCTACTCCAAAGGAGTGCAGCTTTTCACAGGTAGGTGAGTTGGAGGACAAGGGCACCTTAGGACAAAGCTGGCTTTTGTCCAAGCTTGGAGTTCTGCTGCTGTTGCGCTTGTTTTGAGGTCTCGAGCACAGGAGAGTAAATTTTGCTTGCACCATAGTGACAAAGCGTCACCTCTCTTTGTGGCCCTGACTTCTTCACAGGCGTGAGCAGTACGCACACAGCACCAGTGTTTGTTCGGCATAAATATTTGTGGCTGTTTCCATGGCACTTGAGAGCTCGAGCAAAGAAGAAAATGGTTGTGACTCATCTTTGATACCTCGGAGTGTCTCAGTGAAGGAGGATAAATATTTCTCGGGACATCGTCACCCAACATCTTGCCATGGCATCACACACTCTCAATACCTAATTACATCTGCTGCTACACCAAGGCAAGTGTCCTACTTCATGAAAATGAAATTTAGTACAACTGGGTCTATCGAATCGTTTTAGAATTGATTCTCAAGCTGTTGGTGTTAGTGTTGCAGGCATAGGCTGTATTAAATGATCTAAACTCGGTTATCATTATTTTGTGTGGGCAATCATTCAGTTCTGTTTTACAGTAAACTTATTACACTTCACGTATTTTATGTGTAAAATGATGCCAACCTTGGAATCTTTTTTTGCATGCACACCTTTGCCCCATTTTATTTTTCTACGCGAGTCTGGAGTAACACTATCCAGAAAAATAATAAAGCTTTGAAATAGAGATTTTGTTTGGGCTTTTTTTCGCAATTGAATTATTCAAGTTATTTGAATAATGGTGGGATTCCTAAATTTATTTATCTTTCTCATGCGAGACTCAGAGGAAAGTCATCTTCCACAGATATGTTCTTAGTGCTTATTGTCACAGTGGGAGTCTTCCCTCTGGAGCAATGCTGGAGTCAGGCAGGGCTGAAAAGGAGCACACACCAGGGCAGTTGTGCCCTTTTAATTCCTTTACGGGGCCAAGGGAAAGGCTCATGCCAGACGCCTCCCATCAGCGTTCCCACTGGGCTATGGATTATAGGAGCAGGCCAGGGTCAAAGGAGAGGAGAGGGCCTGTTCCCAGAGGGAGAAGGCTGGGAGCCAGCCTGGTGGACATGACTCAAAATACACCATCAACATTGTGACTACTACGTTAGAGCAAAACACACATTGTTGATTGATGGGGATCAGGATTTTATGATGTGAACCACAAAGTGTTAACTCTACTCACAACAACATTTTTACTCCTAAAACCCTTGTAAAAATCTTGCTCGCCTAAGAACCGGTCGTTCCCTGGCATGATATTCTTGATATCCACAAGCATCTAGCTAAATGCAGTTGCGTGTGCTCTTTAATTATTGACAAAGCTATGATTAAGTTATTTTCTGGTCAAAAGTCATCCAGATGTGAGGCGAATGAAGGGTGACAGTTTTTAACCGTTGTTTCTACAGGACATGTACAGAAGAGTGGATTTATCGAGAGCACACTTGTTCCTCAGTAGTAGACTTTCACGAGGAGGAAAATTACTCGGTCTACCTCCCAGTCATTGCAAATGGTGTGAAAGCCCCTTAGTGTGATGCAGGTCTCCCTCCAGAAGCGAGCGGCCGCACTGAGCGGGCTCTGTGTGCCAGCGCAACTCTGTCATCACAACGGCTCACAGAAGGCTTTAAGTTGCTTAAGCTAATATTTGCAAAGCGCGAAGCAGCAGCACAGACTGGAAAGTAGCAGCCGAGCTATGGAAAAGGGATAGGATTTCCTCCATTTCACAAAGCCACGAGCCGTACGCGTGATCTCGCCACTTTTATTTGCTCTGATAAAAACATTAGCACTCAGACCTTTTGTGGCAGCGATTACTTGGTGAATTTGTGTGCGTGTGTGCCATCACTGAAGCTCCGTAGAGAACCATGATTTTGTTCAAAGCTGTAAACCGAATGAACGTAGAAGTCTAGTGTCCTTGTGGACTAGGAAGAAAAAAAGACAAGATTGCATGATTGTTGCAGATGATTAGTGTTGTCTTTCAGTACAGCGGAAGCTTGGAGCCTTTCCAAATGTAATTGTTTGAAGAGCATTCGTTGTTGTTTTTCTTTGACTTGGTGGGGCTGTGGGATTTGAGCTCGGGTTTCTATTGCACGGGAAGGCTTAGGCATGGGCATACTAATCATTTATCACAGCAGAAATAGTCCAGTTGGTCCATAGAAGCTAATAGATGAAATTGATTGATGATTGATTGTGCCTGAAAGCAATTGAGGCATAACATACCTGCATAAATAAATTAGGTTCTGACCGAAATGAACTTTTTTAGGCAGATGCCAATCCTGATATTTGGCAGAATATAACTGCCATGATTAATGAGCCCATTAATCTAAAATGTTCTTTTCCTATTTTTGCAAATTTTAAAAGAGCTAATTTTGCTAAATCTACTAATAATTCACCCCAACAACAAAACTACTCAAAACTAAACAAATAATGCTCATGATCTTAAATCATTCAGTGACTTTCGAACTTATTGCACTTGTCATTTCTCTCATTACAATGAATTAAAAGACCATTAATACATGCTTACACCGAAACATCAGTTTGTTTAAAAAAATAAAATAAATAAAAAATGTATTGTAAAATGCAATTCTAAAAAACTTTTTTTTTAAATGAAGTGTAATCAAGCCAAAAGTCTTACACACACAAAAGCAAAACCACATTATTGCAACACACAGCAAAAGGTTTGACCTAGCGACTGCTCGTAAAAAAGAAGAAAAATCAAGTCAAGTCACCTGAAATCAAAGCAACACTGTTGTTAATCAATTCATTTCGTCAAATGTCAATAACTGAATAATTGTGTCCGTGTCAGTCAGCATGTTTTAGTGCAAAGCTAGATGTTGTGAAAGATAAGACTTGAACACAATAGACAGAACAAAAGCACCAGCGACATGTTGACGCATGTTGGTTATGTGTTTGCACGTCTCAGTGAGGTTGCACACACACACACACACACACACACACACACACACACACACACACACACACACACACACACGCACACACACACACATGCACACACACACACACACACGCACACACACACACGCGCACACACACACACACATTTTTAATGAAGAAGAAAAAAAGCAGGGATTGACATGTTAAATGGGGTTTAGCTCTCTCGTAATTTGTGTCACTTTAATTAGCATGCTTTGAGATCTGGCTCCAGCAGCCCGCACCCCGAATGTCATGTCCTGTTTGCCCATACACATTAATCCAAGATGATCCCGCTCCGAGGGAGAGGCTTCATCGCCGCCGCTAAACGCCTGCAGTCAGAGGTGTTACCAGCAATCCCAACAGATTTGGCCGATTGCGCCTTCATTCTTCCAAGCCAATTCTATTAGCCAGGCCTGCATACATGTATTATGTTAGTCGAGCTACAACACCAAACGTTGCCGTAACATGTTAACGTGCTGTCAACTGCTGCATCTTTCCACGTCATGAGAATTTTGTAAGTTGGCATATGACTTGTCCATGTACAGCAAATAAAAGAGCAGGCACTGCCTTTTTCCACACACAGATCGGGTGTGCCCAAAGGCAGCACGAGGAGCACACGTGCAAAAAGGTGGGGACAACCGGAGCAATGCTACCCTCTGGCTGGGTGCGTGGTCAAGTCTGAGCCTGCAGACCACGGGCTCTATTTCTTTCACTTTTTGCCTCTCAACAATTTTATGCCCCTCCTCCACCCCCTCGTAAACATGGAGCCATTTTCTCTCACTGTAATTCATCCTGTTCATCTGCAAGGTTTACAGGAGAGACAAATTAAAAAGGGACTGTAATATCCCTCTGTCACACGTGAGCCACGGGCCTCATGAATCACAATAAATTCTATTAAGCGGCACTCCCTCTTTGTTATCCTCCCCCACAACACCACCAAAGTATCAGCCAACCTCTGTCGCTGTTAAACATTTGTGTTTATTTACACAATCACACGTCCACCTAACTGATTCCCAAATGCAGCGCCACTCCAAGACAAACGGTGCTTTAACGCTAATCGGCAAAATGTCAGAGCTGTGTCGTGACCTTCAAGTGGAAAGATCGAAACGATATTGCAGCAAATTGCTTGTTGGGGATTGAAGGGATTTAATGAGACAGGACGCTAATGTGCAGGTTGTGTCTCATACAGTCATATATTATCTGACAATGCAATCCGCACTCTCATGTTTGATTGGCTCTTTTGTCAGCTGCTGCTGTTGTTGTAAGTCATATTCTTGTCGAATTTATAGGCAAGAAGGTTCCCTAAAAAATGTTATAGTGTGTAAAAGATCCCAATTGAAGGCAGGTGTACACATTTCTCCAACCTCATTATTTCACATTTTTATTATTATTATTTCATTTTTACACATTATATACAGTTGCTACTTTAGTTTGAAATTGTACGAGTCACATCAACAGTGGAAAAAGTTTTTAAATTATTGATCTTGGTCTCATTTTTTTCGCAAAAATGTCATTTGAGCACAGGTGCATAGACTTCTTATACCGACGGTATATTGTGAATAGGGTGTAATTTTGAACACAGCGTGATTCAATCAATTGATAATTAAGTCAAGGGTGCTGGAGCCTGTCCCAGATGACATCGGCCGAAAGCCAAACTACACCCTGAACTGGTCGGCAGCACATGTAAAGACGAACAACCAGCCACACCCACATGTACACCGTCACTGAGCGGGAATCGATCCCACGCTGCCCGCACACAAGTCAGGCGAGTTCCCCCTAAACAATCCGTGACACAGTTTGACTTTATTTGAATGTAAAACCTCATTGCATTTGCATAACAGTGACGAGTATCTGTGAGAAAGGCTGAGGGAAAAAAGATGAAGCAAAACACTCAACCTGGCTTCCCTCCAGCGGAGCAAGTCACGTGGCTGGTTTGCCGGTTAACTACAGACGTGGCACAAGCTGATGGAAGGCAGTTGTTTTGTCCCCCCCCCCATAAGCGGCTCACCTCTGCCCATATGCATGCACACCGGTATATAAATTGCTGAATCAGTGTCAGTGATAGAGTAATGGGCCGGGAGGCATCGTAAATTACGGCGAGCGCTCCCTGGGTGCAGACACTGGCTGTCTTGTCTGAGTGAGCGCTGCGCTCCTGAGCTAATGAATACCTTCATCTGGCCCCGGCAGTCAGCAGATTGCCCCACGTTGATGGATACTGTCAGCCCTCCGCCACTCCACATTTCATTGCACAATAAACATGCTTGTCAAAAGCAAACAAAGTGAAATCAATTCATCCTGTACAGTGAGTGCATGCTAAATGAAATTAACCAACTGTGGGCTCGGGTGACAGCGGCACTAGTGTATCATTTCCGCCAAGAGTGTTCGGGAGGCCCAAGGCGGATGAAACATAACACTTAGATTTGGTGCTTTGCTATTTTTGTACGTGCCGCAGTGCGTGTAAGAGTGTGTCTCTGAGTGCACCGATACAATACACCAAGAAGCATCAGCACCGAAAAATAAAATGTAAAACAAAATAAAATACCTCTAGGTCTGAAAATATGCAGTCCAATTAATAGTGAACTAATACAGTAAATGGACCATAACACTGGATCACTTCCGTTTGATTGTTTTAACTTTCTCATTTTTGTTTTTATTCAAAATCTGAGACTACACTTATTAAATTACTCAAAAAGTTTACTGGCCCATCTCTCGGGCAACTTTTGTTGTACTGAAAGTCCTCATTTGAAGAATGTTTTTATCATGAAATTATCAAATAGATAAAATACAATATAGCTACAAAACATAGTATCATATTGACACTACGCACAATACATAATTAGAAGAATAAAATAACACCCTAAAAATATTTAGGTTATAGGCCATTGCTGAGAAGTCGTATTTAAAACATCAACAAATATATAACAAATAAGTATACGTTAGACCTTCCCATGACCTGTGCAGGATCTCAATGATCTCAGCAAAATGAGTGTAATTTTTTAAAATAAAATAAACAGAAGAATCATTGAGATGAAGATTAAAAATAAAAAACATTTATAAAGAATTTAAAATATTAGATTTTAAAATCTACCCAGGCAAGACAAGCAACAAAGGCTATTTTTCCAGTGTTAGAAATAGTCTAAGTTATTGTAATAAATGTAATAAAATGTTAATAAAATAAATAATTTAAATGAATAAATGAATAAATAAATAAATAAATAAATAAATAAATAAATAAATAATAAGGACACCTTGCTCAAATTAAAAAGATCAAATTTTGGACTGTGTATCTTTCAGTGGCATGTACTTCTAGCAACCAGATTATGACTCTACACTTAAGTGTAAGCTGCTGTGTGACAATAGGAGCGTTTTGTTTTTTCTGCCTGAAGCCTTCGGAGATATGTTGCGCTTGACTGTTAAAGTGTAAGCATGGTGGAAACGGAAGCAGGCCACAAAAACAACAGGAACATTATCACATAAACTCTTGTCACATTTAAGACCAACAAGGTGGTCAGAGTTGAACTCGAACAGTGTGGCGTCTTGAGTAATCAGTAAAATGGCAGAGTGAACCATGTCTCTGCGCAGCCCCCATTACTCATTAAGAATGTGATTTTGTTTATCATTTGAAATCATAATAGAAATCAAAGGCCAGGTAATGTGTGCCAGGCTGCTGGTGCAATGGTCTAATGAGAAGGCTTCACATGTGGATGATGAAATATGTATGAGTCATCCCAAGCTTTCTTTTGCAGACTTGAGATCATTAAAGATGCATCGTAGCATATGGAAGGCTTTTTTTGTCTTATTTTTTCCAGCCTTGTTTATCAACATGTTTTTGTTTGTTGAAATATTCATCGTGCTTTTATTTAATTCTTTCACATCTTACTTATAAAAGGAAGCAAATGTGCATGCAAACAGAAATCATTATCAGTTTGATGTACAGTTTAATACGGAAAGAAACTCTGCTCTGCTGAGAGTGAATGCCCTGATTGAGAAAGCAATCATCTCATCACCCATGTGTGAAGAACACTTTCTTTTCCAAAAGTCTCAACTTTTCTTCTTTGCTCTCCTTTTCCCAAGCTGCCTCTAGCCCTCTGTTGCATATTTGTTTTGGCGCGCATGCACATTTTATGGATGCCAAGCTGAAATGTAAGCAACTGATGAGAGACGTGTGAGCGCCTGCGCACAAAACATGCAAATATCACCTGCAATTATTAGAATAAGTCATGTCCAGCTGCCAGTTTGTGATTTTGGTTACTTTGTATTTCAATACAAACTTTCCAGAATACAGTAAATCATGTATTGCCAGCATTTAAAGGAGGAATTTGTCTAAAGTATTTGTTAAAACACCCACCGTAATGACAGTAGGACATAATAATAATAATAATAATAATAATAATAATAATAATAATAATAATAATAATACAAAGCCATATCTGTATCTATAAGTTACAAAAAAATTCTGTCATCAGTACATAGTAACAATTCCAAAAAGGGTTGTTTCATATTATTTATTTGGTTTAGGCTTCTTTTAGCAAACTTTTTTTTTTTTTTTTTTTTTTTTACTGTAATAGCGTCTGAAAGTCTGTCCAATCTCAAAGTCTGAAAACACAGAAGGCCCTCTGCAAGGCAAAAGAAGGCCTCTCTATTGGGAGGTGTTTATAAAAAATATGTGGGCCTTGGGTTCAGTTGCTGAATACACACAGTCAGTATTCACGGTGGGTAAGTTAATCACAGTAACTGAAGGCGAGTTTGAAGACGGCTCGTCACCAAATCAATGTCTCACCTCACTCGCTAATGCTTCTGTTCCGACCACTCTACGTTCCCATCAAGTCAATGGCACTGTTAATACTATATTGTCTTTGGCCAACAGGAGGTACTGGGTCAGCGGAAGCAAGAGTCTTCAGGGAGTCCAGAGGGAGGAACAGCAACGAGCCGCACATTAAGAGACCGATGAATGCGTTTATGGTGTGGGCCAAAGATGAGCGGCGCAAGATCCTCCAGGCCTTTCCGGACATGCATAACTCCAATATAAGCAAGATTCTGGGTAGGTCCTCACAGGTTACTGCACCCAAGACCACAACATACCAAGGAAGCCATGCTGTTGTTATGTTACAAGAGAAATAAGTCCAAACACTTTCCACTGCATTTCAAATTGAGTAGCATAAGTGTTTTTTAAAACAAATGACAAAGGCTTTTCATGTGTTTTGACCCTTTAGTAGTGTAGTCAATGCATCATACTTTTGAAAAGTGCTATCTTGGAAGCAGCTCAAGTATCCTCTGTACACTGGCTTGTTGTTCCTTACTGTCTGAGTCCAGAGAATGTCTCTTGTCTCACTCAAGTGTTAAAACCACTCAGACAGTGTGGAATGGAAAACACTTTTTGCGCTTTCAACCTGCAAATAAAGGCGGTTGGAATACAGTACGCTGTAACTTCAGAGGTGAAACAATGCATTCCAATGGTCAACCTGAAATTTAGGAACATGTTGCCATGACATAAACAGGGGTCAAACTGTCTGTAGCAAAAAAGTTTTAGAAGAACATTTTTAACTGTAACCAAAATTAAACAAAAAGTTAATGTTAAGATGTAAAAACCAAAACACTCAGATTCAACTTTTAAGACACCCGTTGCACAGTGGGCAGGGTTTGGCAACAACTTTTACTGAGTGGCTGACCAGTGGCTGCTGGTTTCCTGCCTAATCGCCAGTGAACAGCAACATGTTGCAGACGTAGCCACTGATGAAAAATGCATGTTAATTTAAATGATAAAATGTGAAATACTCAGGTTCACTCAGTGAATGAGGTACATGATCATTGCAATCCATTATCTCACTCATTTACTGTCTTCATGGCATTCCGCAAATTCAATGATAATCGGGCCAAGTTTTGGTAGTTCAATAAAAAAACAAAAAAAAATACAGTACATTGCACTCTACATGTTGTCTCAAAACCCGATACAGGCGCTTAATTAACCCATTGTAGCTTGCCAGTAGATGCATGGTGCTCAATTGCTTGGTGTGCTGCAAAGAGCCACCAAATGTAATTTTCCACTTGAGTCATTGTGTGGCTGGCATAAGACAAATTGGAATGCAAAGGTGAGTCCTTTTGCAGATGAGCCTCAGTGTAATGTATAACTAAACACCAAAGTACTTCAGTGACTTGACGACAGCCAATGAAGCTGGACTCATATTTACGGGACTTAGTACTTTGAATGGGAATCAGCTTACTTTATACTGAGGATATCAAATTCAATCACAACAGCGGCTAAAACCTCAAGCACACTTTAGGCGGTGGGCAAACAAGATAAACATTTACTGAGCAGACAAACTAAACATACGTATTTGAAAATCAGCGTGAATCGAGTCTGGCAAAATACATTATTATTTTATGATTAATCATTTTAAACTTAAAATAATTTTTGTTGCATCAATCACATCATTTTTTTTCTTTCCTATGCAGGCTCCCGGTGGAAGTCCATGTCCAACCAGGACAAGCAGCCGTACTATGAAGAGCAGGCCCGCCTGAGTAAGCTCCACTTAGAGAAGTACCCCAACTACAAGTATAAGCCCCGGCCTAAGAGGACTTGCATAATCGACGGCAAGAAGCTGCGCATCGGAGAATACAAGCAGATGATGCGCTCACGGCGACAAGAGATGAGGCAGTTCTTCACGGTGGGGTAAGGCTCACACACTTATACAGTATATTCAGAACAGTGTATATGCATTGCTATATGGGTCTTTCCCGAGTTGGAGCACAATTTAGGTATCAGTGTTTTTGAAAGAAATATATATATATTTTTTATTATGTTTTGGGGGTATGTTTTTGAGAAAAACAGGTAAAATACCACTACAGTACTTCTTTTTCCAACTTACCAAACCATATAATAGATAGTCAGGCACCTAAAAAAAAACATAAAGTAAATGGATGTATATTTGGTTTGAATAACGAGTCAAGTATTACTTCAATTATTTCGAGGTAAGCCATAAAGAAATTAGCTTGATACAAATTTTGTTGAGTTATGTAAAGTTTTTTTCTCTTGGTGTATGGCAAAAAAGAAATGTAGCAAGTGGCTTCCGTGTATGTTGAGAAACACAACTTCAGAGCACAAATATTGTTGTTAAAATATACCTGACGAAAGAAAAAGTGTTTTTTCTTGGTGGAAATGTCTTCCATTTCTGGAATAACTCATATAACAATAAGTACCATTCATGATGTAACATTATTTCCCACAAGTACTTGTTGACTTAACCTTTATTGCATGTGTGTTTAAATCAATATCAGTGGTTTAATCATTTTCAACAATAGCACCCTGCAAATGGGGAGCAAAGTACAACGCTTAATACAAGATTGAAACTTTAAGTATAGACTTGAGCACTTGGGTGTACTGTTTGTGTGGTGTCCACTGACACTGTTCTCCAGGTGTTCCCATGTCAGTCACGTTCTTAAGCAACCTGGCCGTCAGTCATCTGATGCAATTGGAGAAGAGTCAATATGCCCATGGGGTGGCTTTGAGACTTCTCAATTTCCCCAAAATAAAGTTGTAATTTTCTATTAAAGATGACCTACAAGCAGACAATGTGTTTGTACGCAAAGACATTAGACACATTTTCATGTTGACTGCATTGGGCACTTTATAGTATAGTGACCCAGACCAAAAAAGAGCTGAGTGTTGGTTTTAGATTTCTAACAATCCAAGCAATGAAAATTGAACCTGGAAAGAATTCAGTTACCCAGAGCATTTACACAGAGCTACATTGAATCCAAACAAATCAAAATATAATGTTCCTCTTCAACATTCAGGCAACCACCACAGATTCCCATCACGACAACGGCCAGTATGGTCTACCCCGGGGCCATTGCCATGGCAACGACGACGCCCTCACCCCAAATGACATCAGAGTGCTCAAGTGCATCGGCAAGCCCTGAGCCAACCATCCCCGTCATTCAGAGCACCTTCAACATGAAGCTGGAGGCCAACAACATAGCCAACAACAGCGAGACCGTCAACGGCGAGGACGACATGGACATGTATGAAGACTTCGAGGATGAGCCCAAATCAGACTATAGTAGTGAAAATGACACACAAGAGCCGGTCAGCGCCAACTAATGGACGCCTAGCCGCAAGGGTTAAGACGGCACCACCGAGGTTTGAAAGTGCTCACAAGGAAGACAAGAACATGATGCAAGCCAGCATGCACATGTGGCTTCGGTAATCCCCCAAAAAAGCTATTTGGTCTTAAGCATTGCTTCGTGTGTATGTGTGCGTGTGTGTGTGTGTAGCTATACTTTTTTTCTCATGTCATTGTGATCATGGACATCAAAAACAAAATGGCTGTGACCTAGAACAGAACTTGAAATCAAACATTTGCTCATTCTTACGGTTATTGACCTTGTTTCTGAACCATTTCGGGACATATCATATGTGTCTCACTCAGGTATCGTGTGCCAGCCAACAGCTTGTGAATGTGTCTGATCATTGTGGCGACATCACCAGTACAAAAGGTCACAAGATTCCCAAATGCTTCAGTATCGGTACAATGTATGCTATTAAACTCTCGAGGTCGTGCATCACTGCCACATAAGTAATTTATAAAGTTAAATCAGTGACAATTAATCCAGATTATACAAATACAAGTCAGCAAATTGAGAACAGTTTCCTGTAATCATGACCCAAACCCTCGTCCAAAAAACTCACAACAAAGCAGTACTGCATCTCCGTTCACTTTTTCCCAGTTTTACTAGCCATTCCCAGTCAGCAATATGATAATCTGAGTGATTGTAATCAGGCCAGAATGCTCCAGGGCCAACAGGGCGCCAATCCGTCAGATTGGAAGAGCAGCAAAAGGCAGCTTTGGAGGCATTACAATCTCAAATTGTGTAGTGACACAACATTCTCTTAAACGCTTTAGCCCCATTTGGAGGGCAAGTTTAAAGTCTTAGCTCCTAAACTTTTTTTTTAATTCTTTTTCGACATTGTAAATCTTAAAACGGATACTAAGAAGTCTTAAAGCGAAGCACAGTCATTGGGTCGACGCAGTGACTTGATTACTGGCGCAGTCTTAAGACGTGAGGACATTTGTATAATAGACAACTTAAAACATTGGTCAAGTGCACTTATCATCATTATGTCCCCTTTTAAACCACATCTCAACAAGGGCCTTGTTTTGTCTATGCTTAGGGTGTCCAAACCTTTTCTTGAAAGGGATGTCTACAGGAAAAAAGGATGAAGGATGTGTGACATTCTTTACCTTTAAAGTAAAGTGAATTCAAATTTTTGCTTCCAACTATTTCACACGTTTGAAGATAATTGCTGATGTAAGACTCAATTTTGGAGGTATAGCTTTACACCATTCGAGTTTTACTGTTTTTTGGAGACGAGGCTAAAATGGTGCCAACTTGCCAAGTGATGCAGGAGTTACCTGTCCCCATTAAAAAAGATGCCTGGTAAATTTGGATCTATTTTTCCAGGTGGTAGTATGACACACCATGTCACTTTTCACGTTTTTTTAATACATTTGGTATTTTTTTAAATCATTCAGTTTTGGCAGGCTTGTGAACGACGCTCAAACATAGACATTTATATTCACACAGGGTCTTCAAGAAAATAGTGCTAACAATTGCAACTGATGCTATTCAAAATATTATTTTAATTGTAGTTTCTTGAAATGCTGTTTTTTGAAACGATTTACAAATTAATTTTCTTCCGCACTGTAGTGTAAAGCAGGCAAATGACACGGGCCAATCCTATTTTGTTTTGTTTTTTTCCTGAAAATGGCCCCTGAGCCATAGTTTGGACACCCTTGCTCTAAAGGCTGACAAGTGACCTCCTTGGCTCAATAAAGCTTCTTGAGCAGTCAAAGCCTCCATTTTGAGACCTAGATCCTCTTTATAGGGCACAAGGTTTAAGTGACCGTCCCCACTCCCCCGCCCCCCAGACTTGACTCCTGCCCGGAGTAGCCCGAGTCCACAGGGGGCGCCATCTGGCTCTGAGAGAACACACAGGGCCAACAATAGAAGCAAAGGTGCGCGTCCCTCCATCAAAGTGCTGGAAGTGCGGCCTCGGCAGGGCTCGCGCCACGGCCCGGTCGCCAGGCGCTGGCGAGCAGATGGAACAAGTACATCAAGCTGTGGGGGATTATTAAAATGACTGACGACTGGATATCATGTGAAATGCGGCATTATTAATGCATGACTTGGGTTATTCCCCCCGCTTGCCCTTGAATCCGTCCATGCTACATCCCACCGGCCCATCACTAGATCTCCACTACATTTCCTCCCAATTGTTAAACCTTTGTAACACTTCATCCTGATTTCGGACGCATCTGTCTTGTGTCTCATGAGTTATATTTTATTTATTGTCCTTATGTTCTAAACTTAAGCTACAACACACACAACATACGATAGAGTGGATCTCCTGACAACTTGTGTTCCTCCTGTCTGCTGGTGGTTGGACGGATTTGTTTGTGATTGTAAATATCGTCAATATGACCATGCCTCACATATTCAATGGGGGCTACCTACAAAGGACTGAAACTTGACTCTGCTCATATGGCGAAAAGACGGAAAAAAAGAAAAAAAAACTCACTGAGGGAAAAAACAATAAGACGAACTCATAAAGGAGAAGCTGTTTTAGAAGTGTTTGAAGCACTGGATATAAATTGTATTTTTGATCAATTCTGATTAATGTGAATCTGTTTGAGGATTAAAAAAAAACACACCATGAATTAACTAAAGTCCCCAGTCGGACTCATGTGGGTTTGCTCTCACAGTTGCCAGATTTTAGTTTTTTTCTGTTGTTGTCTTTTTAGTTTATTTATGCAAATGGTGAACACTTTGCTGAGGCTGCCTTTGAGAGAAACTTAAAATTTGACAGTAGGCTTCCTTTAGCCAGGAAACACCAGTGTTGTTTATAAATCTATTGTTGTATTTATTACAAGCTACCAGAATTGTCAGTAAAACATCAAAAGGACAATCAGCGAACCAGAATAAGAAAAAAAAATGCCTGATGAATTGGGAGTTTAAAAATTCACCATCTCATTTAAATTTTATTGTACATATCTAAGAAATCTATTTTTATTTGATTATTTAGTAAATAAGTTATGTATGTGGCTAATCTATTTGATTTGGTTCATTTTTTTCTGTGAGTTTACCTTTGAAAAATGTCATTGTATTTTGAGAAGATGCTGAATTACACATCTGGCTGAGTTCTGATAATCATTCCTGGACTAATTCAAATCAATCAATCAAACAATCAATCAATCAAAACAAGCTACAATGGTGCCTTTAGATACGATTTTAATTCCGTCCATAATTCAAAACAGTCGTGTCTCAAATCATCCTTTGGTACAGAAATGAATGGAAAGCCATTAATCCGTTACAAACTCTCCAGAAAAAAAAAGAACAGTGTTGCAATGTGTTTTTCAAGAAGGAAAATATTACTCTATTATAATTTATAAAATGCAATGTAGTAAATACTTAAATAGAATGTTTGTGCATCATGATAATTTTAGTATGCACAATCTATATCGCGGTCATATAAATAGTTTTAACACCGTAATTTGTTAGCCCGTCAATGCCATTTTGTATCATGTGTTAGCATTAAGCTACCGGAAGATAATGTTTGTTTGTTTGTTTGTTTGTTTGTTTTAAATAGTAACAGTAAACTTCAACATTAAACATCTTGAAGCCTCTTTTTTGAAGAATATTGCCTAAATATATCTGGTAAACAGTACCAAGCAGTACTCATAGCTGGAATGGTTGCTCACAGGTCAAAGGAAAAAAATGAATGAAAATTTGTATCTCAAGGCACCGATGCATCGCTCTTCCAGTAGAGTAAAAGTAGTGTATTCACTTCAACAAAAAGCACTTGATGTAAAAGAATCAGATCTTAATCGGGATACAACTTAACAGCACTAAATGGTGACAAACAGTCGTGCATTGACATCATCAAGTGTGATTATTTTCAACACACTTGCTGTTTTCTCTCATTTGAAAAGTGAGAATATGCATATATTTATTAGTGGCAAAATGCTGTTCTCTTCTTGCCAAGTGTTTTCTTCTCATACTTTTAATGAATAATTTTTTTATCCATCCATGTTTTCTCGTAACCATCCATGCAAATGGATTGACTGAACAACTGAGGACAAAAAGCGCATATGCTGGTTCAAACCTTATACTGTAGTTTTTTTTCCTTCTTCTGTCGGAGCGAGGAATATGGTGGGAATATTGTGTGTTAATTTAATCAGCACAATTCACTGACATGCTGGACTGACTTATACTAGCTGCTGTTCAGAAGGGCAACATAATGTTTGATGTTGTTCTATAGAGGTACTTTTTGCTTTGTAGTTGTCTCTCAAGCAACACTGTGTCAGGCTCTTCCTTTACCCGAGCCTTGATTTCTCTCTTTTTTCTTTTTTTTTTTTTTTTTTTATTAGCTGGCAGTCTGCGTAAATATATGAATATACGTTTCCCCCCCTGACAGGTACCTACAGTAGGCAAATGGAAAGTATTGTTTGGGTGTTATCTGAGAGGAAAAGAATTACATAGTGTCTGTTGCTGCTTTAAAAAAATGTTTATGTCTGAATATGTAAATAGTTTATCATATCTTGTACAGTCCAATGTAAAGTTTTTAATTCAACTTAATAATGTTGCCATCATTGTGTTCACATTCTTTATACATGACAAAAGATTATTTGCTATGTGATATTGCTGAAAAGAACAAAAATGTTTGTTTTGTTTGTTTGTTTGTTTGTTTGTTTGGCTTCCTTGTGTCCACCAGCAGCTCTTTGGTTTCCATGTTCAGTATTGACGTGTGCTAAACTTGAGGTGAATCTTTTGGCAGTGTATGTGAGCGTGTGTGCTTGCGCGTGTGTATGTGCGTGTGTATGTGGCGCAATCTCCCTGGCTTTGGTAGTATTACTATATAAAGTTCAAACAAACCGAGACGTCACTAAATAAACAATATATTTGGGTGCATTTAGGCATCATGAAAATGTGCACACTGTCTAAAAAAAATAAAGAACTAAATGATCCCGGCAAGAATCAGTTGAGGCATTTTATGGTGTATTAGCATTACTGTATGTGTCAATCCATTGTAACAATATGACAGGAGGCTGGCTAGCGGCCTGTTTAATACGCTCATTTACCTCAAGAAGTTCCTCCCTTTGTGTAAAAGAGAATAAAAGTGTGTTGCAGAGAGCTTCTCACATCACTCCATCTTTTGTACTGCTGTTGACACTTACACATTAAAGAGGCATTTTGTTTAAACACTGGACTACCTCACTGTCTCCTTTACTCATGGTATTTTCACTTGTCTGATTTTCACTCATCCAAGTTATGGTCATTAAATTAAGGCGACTCGACAGTTCTTGTTCGCTGCATTGAACAAATCTTCTAAAGAAATAAATAAGAAAGTGTAGCGAACGATTCGGTGAACGATTCTGTTGAACAAATCTTTGGCGTGAACCGATTCTAAAGATTCAATTCCCTTAAGAACTGGAATGCACATCACTAGTACAAAAGAGTGCAGACGGCCAGTGGTTACCAGGTCGAAATAGCTGACTTGTTAGTGACACGGGCTCTCACTCGAAATGAAGTTGGTTCGATCCCAGTTGTAAGCATATACCTGAATGTGCTTTTAGAGTACAAATACTTGCATTTGTTTTGCATATGCGTACGCAGCGAGGTTCCAATTCTAAAAGCACATTTAAAGCTTCACGGAAAGCGAAAAGTGCCACACCCGCCCACACCCCCACTTTCCGATTTGATCTGTGACGTCACTCGGACACTCCATTAGGTACACCGCCATTTTTAAGTGTACCTAATAACAGGCTACTTTATTAGGGAAATATCATGGTCAAAGGTCACAGGTGTCAAGCTCTAGTCCTCGGGGCCGCATTCCAACATGTTTTCCAAGATTCCCTCGTTAAGTGCACCTGCGTGAAAAGATTTAGCTATTTTCATGTTCTGCAGGAGCTAAAACTTTTCACGCAGGTGTGTTTAACGAGGGTAGCTTGGAAAACATATTGGAACGCGGCCCCTCGAGGACTGGAGGTTGACACCCCTGGTTTAAGTGAAAAGTGCCAGACCCGCCCTCACCCCCACTTTCTGATTGGCTGTTTGATCTGTGACGTCGCTTGGACACTCCATTAGGTACACCGCCATTTTCAAGTGTACCTAATAACAGGCCATTTTATTAGGGAAATATCATGGTCAAAAGGTCACAAGTGTCAAGCTCTAGTCTTTGGGGCCGCATTCCAACATGTTTTGACCAAGATTCCCTCGTTAAGTGCACCTGCGTGAAAAGTTTTAGCTCCTGCAGAACATGAAAATAGCTAAATCTTTTCACGCAGGTGTGTTTAACGAGGGTAACTTGGAAAAGATATTGGAACGCGGCCCTTCGCCAACCCTAGCTTTAAACTCTACTTTGGAAGCCTAACTCCCTTCATCCCGCCACTTACACTACTGGATTCCACCCCACCACCTAGGTAGTGGGCGTGATCCATTGGTTTGCTCTGCCAATTTGGGGGCGGGCCTCTTTATGTATTTACGCATAAATACTTGCAATTGTTTGCTTATGCGTACGCAGCGAGTTTCCAATTCTAAAAGCAACTTTCAGTATATGCTCACACCTGGGATCGAACCAAGTACTTTCCGAGCGAGAGCCCGTGTCACTAACGAGTCAGCTATTTCGACCTGGCATCTTGCGGCCGTCTGTACTCTTTTGTACTAGTGATGTGCACTGAATGCACAAGTGAACTGAATCTTTAGAATCGGTTTGCTCCAAAGATTTGTTCAAAAGAATCGTTCACCGAATCGTTCGCTACACTTTCTTATTACTTATTCTTTTTTGTTGTTGTTGTTTGTTTTTGTTTTTTACCTCGTGTATTGTACCTATTGAAGTGTCCATGAGGTGTACCTAATCACAGGCCACTTCATTAGGGAAAAATCAATTGGTTTGCTCCGCCAACTTGGGGGCGGGCCACCTTATGTATTTACACATAATTCTAAAAGCACATTTAGGTATATGCTCACACCTGGGATTGAATCAAATTCTTTCCGAGCGAGAGCCCGTGTCACTAACGAGTCAGCTATTTCGACCTGGCAGCCACTGGCCGTCTGCACTCTGTACTAGTGATGTGCATTCCAGTTCTTTTAAGTGAACTGAATCTTTAGAATCGGTTCACTCCAAAGAGTTGTTCAAAAGAATAGAATAGAATAGAATAGAATAGAATAGAATAGAATAGAATAGAATAGAATAGATCTTTATTGTCATTGTCACACATGTACAACAAAATTTAAAAAGTTCACCGAATCGTTTGCTACACTTTCTTATTTATTTATTGTTTTTCTATTTTTTACCTCGTGTAGTGTACCTATTGAAGTGTCCATGAGGTATACCTAATCACAGGCCATTTCATTAGGGAAAAATCATGGTCAAAGCTTCACGGAAAGTAAAAAGTGCCACACCCGCCCTCACCCCCACTTTCTGATTGGCTGTTTGATCTGGATTACCCAAAGAGAAGCATAATCTCCCCGTTGTTCCATAACGGCACATCCATTCATGCAATACAGTTAGCCGTTAGGTTGGAGAAAACGTGCATAAAAGAAGTGGTGTTTCAGTGAGTGGTTCTTTCTTTCCTTGGCAAATCGTAAATCTACATTCTGGCTTACATAGTTCACGCCAGGAGACGCAACACGGTCACTGACTGACCCGTTGATGCACGGGAAGGCAGTTCACCTATTGACTCGTTCACAAACAGGAAAGTCAGGATTCGTTTCCTCACTGATCCGTTCTCGCGATGAACTGGAAATGCAAATCACTCACTCACTGACTCGTTCAGTTGGTGAATGGGAAATGCAATTCACGACTCGTTCGTGAACGGGAAGTTACGTCATTTTCTTCTTCGTTTTGATTTACGGCGAGGTGGCACCAGCTTCAATGCGCATTACCGGCACCTACTGGTTGAAGCCATATGAACTGAAAAAAGAACGAATCACTTTAGGAAGCACAGCTGAACATCTCTGACGGCACACCAGTGTACCACGCCACACTGGTTGGGAAACACTGGGCTATGCCAATACTTTACGCATCATAATAATTGTAACGTGGCAAGTAAACATAATATGTTTATAAAGCTGTTTTGGTGATGCCAGATGTTCCATGAGTTCATTTACTGTGTGTGCGCGCGCGCGCGTGTGTGTGTGTGTGTCTGTGTGTGTGTGGGGGGGGGGGGGGGGGGGAGGTCAACTTGAGAGTTGTATCTCGAGTAAACCTGCTTGGCAGGCAGCCACATTTCCTTCATTATGATTCAAACTATTCCGGTCGGTACACACGATCTACTTTTCAGATGATGACCACCTCGAAGCATCATGTCAAATGTAGTTTTTCTCATTTTTGTTATACACAAAGCTAGGTCAGAATAAACACTGTCACAAGGGCACTGAGGAATTGCTGCAAAAGATGTGTGTGAAACATCTAAGTAGCAGCGAATTGTTCAAAGCACCATAAATCAAAACATAATTTTCCAAGCCTGCATGAAAATTAAATAATTACCTGCAGCAAAGCTCTGTTGTCCATGCATTTGTCTTATTTACATTATGTGAGTGAATGTGGAAGCTCAACATAAAAAATAATAACAATAATAAACTGCTGAGTGCAAGATATTTAAATTAGGAGGATGGAAGGCAGCTTTAATGTCTTTTTGAGCATTGTATCATTTATTGTTATGGAGGGAAAATTATCCAAGGGGTGGTGGTAGATGGCCAAAAAACACCAAAGTCGTCATCATTATTCTAACTAAGTGCTCATTATTATTATTATTATTACTACAGTTATTGTTGTTGTTGTTAATAATAATAAACACAACATTTGAACATGATACAAATAAAACAAAAACTCCAAACGTGACAACAACAATTATGATGGCAAAGTGAGGCCCGCTCAGATGAGCCTGTCACAGTCATTTTTAATACGGCTGCGATGTTGCAAAGCCACAGGATTACAATTTCACAAGTCTGATGAGAAAACATTGAGGTGCAGAATGAGTGGAGGCATATTTTACGCGCTCAATGCTACAGCGCTTGCACCCAGCAAATTTTTCAGGCAGCCCCATTTCCCTGAGAACATCTGCTATTTATCAGATTTTCTCATTAGGCTTGACTCATTACCTCATTGTACAGACTTTGGCAGTGGCATTCCAGGGCCTCTGAAAACAGCTGACTTGTTACGAAATGTGGGGACGCTTCCACCGAAACACAACAATACTTTTTCACTGTTTCAATCCATTTGACTTGTGCACTTGCGCTTCCATGTAACTGTGTGCAAGTTCATCCCAAGTGTCCTCCACATGTACACAAAATGAGAGTGTAAGAACACCACACCCCCTTAGTGCTGTTTTAATCCTTGGAGGTGAAGGACTTAAGGAATCTTGCTCATTTCACAGATGGTTTCAAATAGATTAGTGTGGAGCAGCAGCAGCAGCAGCAGCAGCAGCAGTAGCAGCGGCAGCTCCCTGAGAAGAGCTGACCCACCAGGCTCCCTGCCCAGCTGCCAAAAGCCTGCGCCTGATGCTCACAAGTGCCTTCCAAAAGTCCGACAAGGTTAAACTCAAACTTAAGCGTCCTCAAACGGCACGCTGATTGGAAGATTGACTCCCGACACAGTTTGAGCAGTTTTAGGATCGTTTGATTGTGACCGCTTGACTATTAAGGCTGGATTTAGACTGTGGGTGGAAAAGCTAAATTCCAATTTAGTGTGAATATTTGATTTGACTTTTCATTTGTGTTTTTTGACTGAGCGGGAACTGAACCAACAGTGGCTCTGAAAGAAAATAATAGCACAAAAATGACCTCACAGGCAATGTTTTATTAACTGTCCCACTCTTGATAACACAAAGATTGTGCAGAGAGAGAGAATTACATAAAAACTGCATGCAGGTTGCTTTGTGGTAAACATTAGTTTCTTTCTTTCCATTCTTCTTCAGCAAAAGGTACAAAACAAACTGACAAATAACTCGTTTTCAAATCAGATGAGTAAAAACTGGTCAAATATTTAAAAAAAACTAATATTATTAAAAGTGAAGACAATTTGCATTTCTAGTAATGACACGAATTTGATGCACAATTTGTCTTCACGAGCCGCATAAAATTATGTGGTGGGCTGTATCTGGCCCCCGGGCTTTGAGTTTGACCCCAGTGCTTTACCTTTTTACTTAACTTGAGCTGTGAGAACTGCGAACATCTCAAGTGATGTCATGTAAACTGATTGTTTAACTTTAAAAATGAGTGTAACTTTTGAGGACTTTCAAATGTGTTTAAGTATACCCTGGCTTTGCCATTTATTGTTATTATAAACCTTTTTCTGAAAGAAGGTGCCATTATATATTAAAGCCCATGGTAGATTGAAAACGTGAATCCAGGAAAAGCCATATTCTGACATACCACATAAAAAGTGGTGTCTATGTCTACAGCAATGGACAGTTTGGTCTTGATCCAAATGGGCTTGTTTGGCTCTACCGAGTGTCATTTTAGTTTATGGTTTGTTGTTTTTTCCCAAAATGCGTGGGCCTGGGAAATATTGCTTGACCGCTTCCTGTATCGCGCCAAGACAATGTGCTGCGACACAAAGGCTTTCACTTGGCTCCAGAGCCACAATAACATGTTGTTTTATGTTCTTCGCCAATAGACACTGGACACAATGCATCCAAGAGACATTTCAAGTAACAGAATAAAGGAGTGAATCTGACTCGCCGTGCTATTTTGAAAAGGCCGAGCCTGCTGCTAGAACTGGACTCCGTCCGAAAAGGCCTGACACAATCCTGGCGAGGCTGAAAAGGCCCAGTTTAGACTTCATGTGCAAAGACAATGGCCCAGTGGGGAAAACTCGACATGCTTTTGTTTAACTTGTCATTCTTTGGGGCATCGCTGTGACCATAGCCTAGCGACCATCTGAATGTTATTTGTGCCTTTTTGACCCATATTTAGGACAGCTTTCACAAAACAATGCAAAGGAGGGACAGGCCCCGAAAACCCGCCAAACCATCTTGGACCGGCTTCCTTTTGACTGACATCATGGCCATGTTTTAAAAAATAAAAAAAAAGTCAAATTAAATGTTAACATGTTAAATATTGTTGAACCACTGTAAAGGCCTTAAACATGGACGTGTATATGGCATCCAGAAGTATCAGAATGATTTCAAAATTTGCATAATTTGGTGGGTGCAAATGCACTTGCGTGGTGAAGATTGAGGAAATCTATCAAAGTGATCTTCTGTGCACAGTTGTTAGGAACACTGGCTTGCTAAATGAACTTTGGAAAATACACATGGGACAATATTTCAGAAAATGTAATTTTGCAAACTGTTTCACATCATTGCACCTCGTCAGAGCGCTTGTCCCCCAAAGCATTTGACTAAATTTCTGTGGGGAAGAATAAATGTTCAACGTGTGTGTCTGCAACCTTTTTTTGACAAATTAAAAAAAAGAAAGGCTTCATAGGATATGTGTTATCCTTCCCAAGCTATCACTCAGCTCTCTCATGCATGTGTGAATTACACACCTTTATGAATATGTAAATGTTGAGAATGCCTCATTAAATCGTAATTCATGCATTTTTCACATGCCCAATACTTAAACAGTATAGTCTGATGAATTATCATTTGAAAAAAAAATCATCATCATGTTTTGAAAGGTTTTTGATCATTTTGTATAGTTGAGTGAATATGATTTGTGTGGCTTTTTATGTTGATATTGCCGCAGCTGTCTAATAACCAGATCTATGAATTTCAACGCTGAATAAGCAAGAGTACTAATGTTAAGACACCCCTTTTACATGTAGATTTGTTTTCATATTCAAATACAATTTGTGTTTGAAAGTTTCTTGTTTAGTTAGTAGTTTGTGTAACGTTAAGGCAAATTAGTGTCTTAGTGTTACGTTTGACATCAAATCATCAAAGCAAACCAATATTAAGGAATCAATGTGGACAGCTTTCGTATGTAAAAGTGTTTCTGGCATTTCTGAAATGTTTACACAAGCAGGAAAGTTCTCCCCACAGCCTCTCATTTTGCCTGCGCTAAGCTGGCATCACTTTGCGTGGTGATTTACATTTGCTTTTCGGACGTGCCATTCAAAAAGGCAAAATCAGTCACCGAGATTCATTTCAGGTTTGATAAATAACATTGGCTGTGATAATTAATTTGCACATACTTGCTCCTTGCAGAACGCACAAAATTAAATGCGCAGCAATTTAGTGTGTTTGGCCGACAAATCTCTGGTTATGCCCTGTTAGTAAACCAGCTCCCACATCTGGTTCTCTGCACAATCAGGTTTTCTTGCAATGAAAACCTTTCATAAATCTGGTTCCAAGTGAAATGTGATTTCAGGAGCAGTTTGAATTTAATTTAAGATTAATTCAAACTTAAAATTGTACGACCTGAGGGCTGTTCAACTTCAGCATTTTACCCGGATAGCAGAGGTTTAGTTTGACTGTGGTACAATTTGGCATTTGTGCCTGTAAATTATATCCCACGCACTCACAAACAAATACAATGATGGCCACAACATTGCTGCTCTACTTTTCTCTGTTGAGTACTTTTTAAATTTGCCCTCTTCTTAAATCCTAACCATGTTCTGGAGAGTTTCACAACCATAAAGAGTGGGCACAAATAGTGGACATAAAAAAATAAAATAAAATAAAAGTGCATTGGGCAGCACACATTGTTGGATGCAAAAGGAAATATATTTTTCTTTGAGGAATGCAGTCAATTACCTTAAGGAAGCAGCCACTTTGTCTCCACGTGCTCTTGACGCATATGTATGTAAATGAGAAAGGGGGCCCTCACTCTGAGAGGGTGTCAGGGGACATCCAAGTAGTAAATACATGGTGGTATACGGAAGGTTTTGAGGAGAAAAAAAAAATCAAAGGTTATTATGGTAATCACTAAACCATATGCAATTATATAGATAATAATGGTCATGTGTATGATGAGACAACCCAATCTGTCATTAGGTTCAAATCTTGGATCTTCGCCGCAAGTTTGATCATTCCAAAGGTAAATAAAACCAATGAGGAAAATGTTTTTGTTGTGAACCTAGAGTAATTCCAATATAAAGTTGTTAAGGACATTTATACAATATGCAATATTCTGGTAGAAGAAGTGTTGACTTCACTTGGAATTCTTCAGATTTGTGCGCTCAGTCGGGATGTCTGTTGATTTGCTGACACGGTGATGGTAATGAAAAACCAACACAAGATTAAAACACGGTTTCCAAGGGGCTCCACATTGTCTGCTGCCCACACTTTGCATATTACAACTCATATTACATCAAGCCTGTGATGGCCCATATTAATCACTACACAAATATATAGATGTACTATATGGATTATTAAATATTTATTTTCAAAATCCTTGAGGAATTGTGGGGATGGGGAAATCATGTTTTGTGATTATTCTTTTAGCAAGACTAAAAGAAATAAAGCTCAAACGACGGTCACATTTTGGCCATGACGAAATATGCTTGGTTTAAATGAAGTTGAAAAATTTGCTATTTTTCTAAACCACTGCTCATTCATGCAATCACAAAAAAAAAAAAAAAGATTGACACAGTGATGAAGTGATGTTAATTGGACATACTTTGAAATTCCCCATTTTGCTCCTCTTCTTGGCCTATTTGAGCTGGTGGCTTATTAAATCATTTGCTGCTCTTGGGTGATCTTCTTTTGAATCTTGCCTTGACCCTGCGGGCACAATTTATTTTTATTTAAAAAGATATATTCCCAGCAAATCTTACATTAGTTCAAGAGAATTAGGCTTCATTATACACGCAGACACTTCAAACATTTTGTAAGAGTTTTCTGTATGATGAGGAATCAAAGGAGATGTTCATCCTGATGACTGCAGCGCTGGCACATGTCCACACAGCACATTCAAGTTGGCGTGATCAATATATATATATATATATATATATATATATATATATATATATATATATATATATATATATATATATATATATATATATATATATATATATATATATATATATATATATATATAAAATACACACATACATATGTTTGCAGTTCTCAGAGTGCTCTATTAATACAATTGAATTTAAGAATTGTGTACAACAGCCCGGGGATCTTGCGGACACGATGTGTCACCCTTCTGCATTTAGTAATTGGATGAGTCAATTAGAGCCAGAAAAAGAGAGTGAGAACATAATTACTGCACAATAAAGTCAACTGAGAACAGCTACTGGCTCTCCAAACAGATGATTACAATTTGAAGTCTCATACTTTCAGACTCATGATCTTTATAATTCTCATTTAATTAGTTGGCATATCCAAGCGTGCTTTGAACCAGTGTAATTGTAGAACTGATGAGCGCTAGGGAGGAATACTATTATTCGCTTTTCACCAATGCCTACGGCATGGCCACTGAAATAAGAATTCATTGCAGCATCAATTATTACACCAATGTGATTAGTGTGGCTTTGTCTGCCATTCCCACAGAGCCAGAACACAAGCAGCTCAATTATCCTTCAGCCAGAGGTGGCCAAAGCCTTTTGATTTGCCCTCCTTTATAAATATCTACAGCAATTCTGACAGATCTCATTAAAGTACCACTGCCTACAAACGTACTGGCCTCAAATCTTGAGCACTGAAAGGGATCACAAGAATGTCCAAAACAGTCAGCCCCTGCATCTCATGTACCATCGCATTTCAAACCAATCTGCACAGAAACAGGATTATTATCTACTTCATTTGCACAATACTTTCCAAACACACCTCATTGTATGTTTGCGCCAGTTGTTTTGTTTTTTTGTCAGATGTGAAACATGCCAAAGAGAAACATTTTCAAAATTGCAATACCTGCTAAATAATTAGTGTTTACAATAAAGCTTTAAGTTTAAATTAATATGCACCACAGAGCTCTCAGTTATTTTAAGAAACCTCTTTTCCAAGACATTGATTATTCTTGAAAAGTGCTTAAGTTGTTTATTCACCCAGACTAGCAAATTTTACAAATATGTGCTCAGTGTGAATACGTTGAATAAACGTTTATATCGAAAATCTAGCAGACAATCAATGTGTGTCGTTTTGGAAAATACAGCTGCAACTGTTAGAACCCGAAGACCCCTTTGCGTTTTATAATTGAAATTGTACAATCTTGCAAAATACCCCACATTGTGTAGAATAAATTAAGCATGATTTTTCTAACTAATTTGGATGTATCCACTTATGACTGTCTTAAAATGATTGATTGTAGTCCAGGAGTTATTTTATCATTTTTTTCATTCTCATTCTCAATGAATAATTAAGCAAAATGAACAAAGATCATCTAATGAGGGATTGGATAGTTAACCTGCTGCTTCACCTTCAGTTGGGAATGTTTACAGCAGTTGAAAACATCATACAGTCAGAGGCGATAAATAAATAAATAAATAAATAAATAAATAAATAAATAAATAAATAAATAAATAAATCGGGAGGACGATCAGAGGGAGCTTGCCTTATCTCAGCCAACTTCTTGTATGATTGATGCCTATTCGGGTTGAGCCAACATTCACAAAAAGGACAAATGCATGCAGGTATAGCACTCCCAAAATAAAACACATGGAACCTATGTAAATCAATAAATACAAATCAAAACTATATCTGGTTGGAAGCCAATGTTTAATTGGACCTTACTTCTTGCACATTCATGAGCCTGTACCAAGGACTAGCGCCTCTTGAAGGTGAAAGATCTTATTGCATGTTTTTTATTCAATTAACTGCTTCTATATTTGCTGGTGACTGCCGTGTAACCAAGCACCTTTTCGGAGTGACCGGTTGCGCATTTGGGTGTGTCCGAAGCCTAGATGAGAGAATCACACTGCCTTGAAAGTGCACAGAAGGAAGTGACTCAAGCGAGAGCTTATCAGTTCAGTTACTTTATTTGCACGCTTTCAGTCTAAAGTCAAATGTCTGTTTTCATTTCTGTGATCAAATTGACATCAATTGTTACATTTCCTTGGAAATACTGTAGTCCCGCAATGGGAACTTGGACCTCAAAAAGAAGAGGGACGATCTTAGGTGGGTTGTGTATGTATGTGGGTTAGGAGGCGGGGGGGAGGGGGACACCGTGAGCACAGAGTGACAAGCTATTTAGGTGTTTTCCTTCACTTTGCATTAGAGTGCGCAATTTCTGTCGGGGTGAGCCAACATCGTGAGTCTCGATTTCAGGCAATGCTGGCTGAGACCCAAATGACGGATCACTTACCTTAAGAAATGAAAGTGGGTGGCAAAAAGATGTGATGCAGAGCGGGCCCCAGCAGTACCGGACAAAACCTGGAGAAAGAGAAACAGTCATTGAGGGAATCCATTACCAGTAGGTGAGCCAACAAGCATGAAAGGAGCTGTCTTGTTACATTGGCTGCTTGATAAAGCAGGTCTTTGGCTGGAGAGCCATTCTGAGTCTCTACTAGTGAGAGCAGACAGGGTAAAGAAAAAGGCCTTTTATTGATGACACAAAATGTTGAGTCACTTAAGTCCACCTTCAGCCCACACTCACTGCACGGAGAAGTCACAAAAATAACCACATGATGCATAATCGTTAGTCCAGCTAATGTATTCCACATCAAAGTATTTAAAAAAAAACGGATGAAAAGGACAAGTGACAACAAAGAATTAACTACTGTTTTTTCATATAAAAAAATTGTCTAAGATAATTAATCATACCTCAGTTATACTGCATTTCATTACATTGGTCCCTTGAAAACCAACTTTCTCTATTGAAATGAATGGGAATGCCATTAATCTATTCCAGCCTAAAAAAAATCAACAAAGAATTGTAACGAGTATACATTTCTTGAAAGTGAAATATTAATCTTGCCCACAACCCTCATGACCATAAAGTGATGTGAAGTTTTTCATGCAACCAGCAAACCACATGACAAAAGGAAAATGAGTGAATGTTTAGTGAGCTGTTTTAGTAGAACTTAAAAATTTAAGAGCTGTATTTAAAATCTGATCAGAATTTTCATTAGAAAATATATCTAAAATGTATGTATGTAATTGTGGCAATGAACTTTGAGCAGGAAACAGACCTGTGACCAAGTGGTATGCCATTATCCTTTCTGTAACCTTGGGTTTATGTCTCTGGTGTATTGTTGATTTTGCAAGATTGTTGGCAACATCTCTCATGGGCCAAGGTGAGTATCATTACATCCATTCAACCTGTACACTCTGACCACTGACCCTTTAATCATCTTGGATCTCTTAAGCCGCTGGTGGATCCCACCCAGTAGATTTGCTTTTTAATGCGCTGTGATTTCCCCCCACCCCCTTGCTCCAAAGCCTCCCTTTTTATCTTCTTCCCGCTGTGTAGTTGAAACCCCAATGAAGCCATGACAAGTCTCAAATCCCTAATATCAGGACCACAAGCAAAACAGCTCTACTAAAGCTACCGTGGACTTGATTTATACAAGGAACTACTTATAATATGAGGTAAACAAGTCAAACAATAACTCAACTAAAATCAAGGAGCTCGTTCCATCGCAAGCATTGCCTGTGCTAGAAGAAAAAAAAACTTGGGAAATTAGAAGAAATAAAAGATTGACAGTGCTCCGGTTTGGCTCCAACCTTGGAGGTTCCACGGAAAAAGAAAAAAAAATTACACTCCAATGTTGATGGCCCAATAAGGATAAGATTAGGACAGGTATCATGGGTCACAGACATTTGGAGTGAGAAGAGAATTTATCAGATAGGATTAGGACAGGTATCATTGGTAACAGACATTTAGAGTGAGGATAGAATTGATTCAATACTATAGAGGAAAAAATGAGCAACATGAGAAAACTTATGTATCTGCCCAAGTCCAAATGTTAGCCAAAAGCCTCCTGGCACATGTGAGGATTCAGCTGATCCTGTTTGTCTACACCGATTCCAAATGATAAAACAGCACACGTATCCCAGCAGAGCTTGATTAGTTACAAATCAAAACATTGTCCCCAAGCACGCCACGCTTCAATTAGAGAAGCGACAAGCAACATTTATTTTCTTGCGTGTCTGCTTCAGAATTTAATTAGCTGGCTTTTTTCTAACCTGTGAACCCAAAGCCTCGCCCCTGCTGTAAGACACAGAATTCATTAAACCCTTCGGTGCCCTAAGATTTTCACACTCCGGCTTTGAACATCTGCACCCTGTCATGTATCATCCCATTCATTTCTACTTAATTTGATCCTAATAAGTGCCTACACGAGGAGGCAGATGTTTCCGTTTCGACTGTGACTCAGAAAGTTTTGTTTCAGGCGAGTTGTGCTCCAAGCCTGGTGGGAAGGGAGCTGCATCCAACACGAGCAGACTGCTTGCATTCATCCATTAATATGTAGAATAGTTTTGTGATTTCTTATTTTTCAACATATTAGGTTTTACTTGTCAGTGCACACAGAAATCCATCAACTTTTGACAACACCCCGAGGGGAAATGCCAGAGAACTTGCTTTCCATTTTCATTAATTCCAAAAGACCTGTTTACAAGAATATGATCAAAACATATTTGGATCAGATAAACCAAGAAAGAAAAGAAAAAAAGTTTACAATTTTAAACACATTACAGTTTAAAATAACAAAAAGGCCAGACTTTCTGAAATCGGCACCTAAAATGAATGAGATGACAATCGCATGGCAGGATTTGTGGTCTAATTATGTTGTGGCTGGAGACCCCCTTGTAAAAAGTGACTACTAATCAGCAACATATGTCAGCCCCTGGCCCTTATTCTCATGTTGTCATGTTCAAGTGGCTCCAGGACATGGCTTCTGACATGCTGGGGATCATGCCACAGCAACAAGCAGCCTGCCATGTGCTGATGAGAGAGGTGCTGGAAGTGTGGAAGGGTCCCCATGAGCTATACCACCCCTTGGAGTGGGCCACTTTAGTACACAGGAAGCACACCAATCACACTATGTGACAGTTGTGCCCTAAACTATTGTTCTTGCACATCTGTCAGATTTACAGCTTCCTCATTTTCTCTCTAACTTCTCTCTGCAAAGGTACGTATGTGTATACGTACATGTATACGTGTATATCTATATATCTTTATCTCTATATCTACATATATGTACGTATCTCTCTATACCATTTCATTATTAGTCGGACAGATGTGAGGCTATTATTTGGCAGTGTACTCTTTTTGTAAGCATATCTTTCTCAGAGCTCACTAATTGACATTGGAGCAGTGCTGCAAAATTACCAACTGGAAAGATGTTTTTCTGTTCCAGATTGCAGTTCAGTGCCAGTTTGAGAAGGCATAGAGTCATCACAATGTTCCAACACAATCACGTTGTTGAAGATGATAATATTCTGCTTGTAGCCCTTGAACAATCTGAGGTTGGTACAGATTAAGATTTTTCAATGTCTAATCTGAGTTTTGTTGATGTTGACATACAGTGTAGACCTCAAAATAGATATTCCCAGGCTTTACCTGCTCTAAAAGGTCAACGTCTTCATCAGTTGTCGTAGTGGCAGGCTAGCAGCTAGTACGAAGTTTGTCGACAAATGATCCTGTTTCGAGAAATGGTCTTAAATAGCATCAATTGTACTATGCTTTGGAGTGAGAATGTAGCAAAACTGCCAAGCCTCAGCTGTCCAATGACGATTTGTCTCACGTCGGTCTGAACGATACCTGGAACAAAATAGAAAGAAGGTTATGTATTGTGACTTTGGAGAAACCTTGTACATAATGAGGAGTTTGGTTGTTGATATGCTCAATGTTTAAAGTGCCTTGAGAAAACATATGTTGTGAATGGGCACTAACAAAATCAAATTGACATGACTAACACTGCCAATGCATTGCACGTGAATTTTTTTAAAAATGCATCATTCACATTGCTCAGTGCTGAATGTCAGCTTCTACTTTGGCAGTAATGTGATTCTGGGGCTATAGGTAAACAGGAAAGAGCCAAGAAGCTGAGTGCCAAATCAGGTCAATGTGATCAACATCTTTGATTAGAAAGCCTATCTGCTAGTTAGGGTCAAGGGGGTCAAAGGATTATTATTACACAATCTGCGAGGATAGAGGAATTGCTGGATCTGGAGTTAAAGGGAGTCAGCCTTCTGTTTAAAGAGGCATCTGCTCTCATTTAGCCTCAGGACACAACAGGGCACAATAGGGCAAGGCAAAAATCACGTCATCACTTCGCCACAGACAGATCAATTCATTTGGCGATAGTCAGCACCAGCTTGTTGATTTGCACCGTCAATTTATTCAAAGGATAATTCATACATTAATTGCATTCAAAGCAAAGTCCGTTATGATTTTTGTGCAATTTATTTTAGAAGGCAGTCAGTATTTGAAAATGCGATTTTTTTCCACAAAGACAATATGCCAACAATTTAATGGAAGGAAATGCATGGGTTTAAAGCATGGGTTTAAAGCTAGGGTTAGGGTTTCAAACTATGGTTTCAAACTAGGGTTAGGGTGTCAAAGTAGGGTTTCATACTCGAGTTAGGGTTTCAAAGTAGGGTTTAAAGATAGGGTTAGGGGTTCAAAGTAGGGTTTAAAGCTAGGGTTAGGGTTTCAAAGTAGGGATTCATACCTTACCTTAGCTTTAAACCCTAGTTTGAAACCCTAACCCTAGCTTTACACTCATGTTTGAAACCCAAACCCTAGCTTTATACCCTACTTTGAAACCCTAACTCTAGTATGAAACCCTACTTTGAAACCTAACCCTAGATTTAAACCAGGGGTGTCAAACTAATTTTTTCCACGGGTCGCATTGTAATCATAGCTTCATTCGGAGGGCCATTATGACTGTTAACCCAAATAAATGTATGAGTACCTCATATTATATACAGTAAAAGCTACAAAAGAAACTGACAAATAACTCATTTTCAAATCAGACGAGTAAAAACTGGTCAAATATTTTTTAAAAAGGTATTATTAATAGTGAAGACAATTTGCAATTCTGGTAATGGCACACGAATTTGATGCACAATTTGTCTTCGCGGGCCACATAAAATGATGTGGCGGGCCGTATCTGGCCCCCGGGCCTTGAGTTTGACATCTGTGCTATAGCTGGTTATCAAAATTATTTTAAAATCTCACAAAACATTCACTTTAACACATCACCAATACTTTTAACAATCCAGGATAACTGTGATCCTTCACTTGCCATTTATCCACCACAATGTGATGTAACTCTGACAAGGATGCAAATGCAAACCATGATTGATAGGTGAAATACTCCCTTTTTTTGTCTTGTAGCAAAACTATTTGTTCTGAGTCCCAGACCGGTGCTGCCACTGACTGCTCTGTCATGCAATGTTGTCAATCAAAATGACTGCAGCTTAGTGTACGTGTCATCTGACTGCTCTCTTATTTTTTTACATGCTCCCGCAGTACGCCAGCGCGAGAGCGAGTGCAGGCCCCTCAGGCAAACATGTCAGCCAGCTTTGTTCTACAGGATGCTGGGGCTCCCTCCGCTGCTGCTTGGCTCCTCTGCTAACAGGGGGAAGTCAAGGAGATTAAATGGAACATTGGGAATCTTATACTTCCTAATGCTTTGTGACAACCGCACTCTGCCCAAGATTGTAGGCATCGCGACACAAAGGAGCAGAGGCAAAACCAATACAGTGACGCCTCCAGATACAAGATTCATTCCTCAGCCACGCTCGTAACCAAAAACACTTTCCCATGGAAATGCCATTAATTGGTCCCGATCTTCCCGCAAAATAATAAAATATTAGGAGGAAATACAGCACTTTGTAATATTGTATTTCGTAAAAACATAGAGCAGTGGTGTTATTAAATAGCATAAAAATAGAATTGGATCGTTCTTGGCAGAGTGCGTCACATGATGCTGCTCTATGGGTATCTGGTCTGTCTGCTTTGGCCACATGTATAAAGCAGATGGCTATACAGGATGCAGCAGTTTTAAATCATCAGCTCATCAGTACGGCACTAAAATTAGTCACTCTAAGCACTGGATAACAAATAGATAATTATATTGTCTGTTTAGATGTTGTTGCTGCACTGTTTGTGTTCAATGCTGTGTTGAGTTCACTCCTACCATAAATTCTTACCATTTCATAATCAAAGTTTGAGTCTTGATTACGTGTGCATCATCCACTGTACATGGTCTGACAGAGGTGCATAGTTTCACGATGGAAGAGTCAGTTAATTAACCAATGTGACATTGTTAAACTAGACCATGCGATGCAATGCACAGCATCAGGAAAATGATTGAAATTGGTGTCATTAAAATACCATTAAATATGGTGGACCAATATTGTTTTTGTAAAGCACATGTTTTTAAAAACATGGCCTGTAATAGTATATTAATGAAGCACTTGATACTGCTGTATGAATTATTAAATGCAAAACTGAGCTCCCAAATCCGTCCAAGCCCAATCGCATTGGATTCCTGATTTGGCTGGGTGATTGGGGTTGGGGTTGACTCCCAGGAGAGCCCAGAAGTCCACATCCCAGCTTTGTTCAAAGCTGTAGATTTTTAGTTACCAGGCCATAATGTATCAAAAGATGCAGCAAATTAAGTTGATTGTCAGACATCGGAATGAATCATTTGTCACATCCAAATCTGGACAACAACAACAACAAAAATCTTAAAACTAAGTAAAAACTTTTTTTTTTTTTTTTTACCACAGCCAGATGAGGATGTGTAGAGCATGTGGGGATATTGTTGTGGACACAGAGCAAAAGAAAGATGACAGTAAAGAGTGGGGGTGGAATGAAATGGTCATAATTATTTCATACAAATGCCTTTTCTTTCCTTGAAAAATTTAAGCTGCAGTGGCAGCACCAACGATGCAGATGTCAAAAGAAAGCCCGGGGACCGCAGATGATTTAAGTGGGAGAGGAAAGCATATGCAAAAACCACATGTGTACCAGCCATCAGCAAACAGTGAATATGTGGTAGACTTGGCAGAACATTGGCATTTTTTGGAGCCTGGCCAGTGTGTTAAATAAAGAGAAGGCCCCAGTTTACTACTCTCTGCTACTGCTGCTACTAATATGGCTGCTAACAAGATGTAAAAGTTCACAATACAATTTTAGCTGTTTTACAGACTCACATGTTGGAGTTTAATTTGTTCTGTAACCAGCCCGGTCACTTAAATCATCTTTCCTCATTGAAATGAATGGAAACAATCTTAATCCGTTCTAGCTATTTATTATATTATATTTATAGAGTTTATTACATTTACACGCTGTTGTAAAATGTGCTATGCAAATAATTGATTGCATTGCTTTGTGTTGCGTTCAATCTTTAAGAATGAGATTTTCAATTATACAGTAAAAATCATAATTTTTAGTGTGCAATATAATAATCAAGTCATTATTTGAATATAGCTACATATTTTACTCTGTTCCAATACAGTGTTAGTGTTTTTACATTACCTTATACTAATACTAAATATGCTTTTTATGAATAAAACCTCTGCTCCATTTGTGATTCAGGCCTACTGCATTTTAATGCTGGGCATTTTGTGTGCACATTTTAAGAGTCGCTATTTAAAATGACATTTTCATTAGACGTTTGTTCTGCAATTTGTACCAGCAACTTCAGTCGAGCCTTATATTAATGCACTGTTGCAAGATGATTTCAACACCCAGCAATAAGCAAATTAGCTTATATTGCTGTATTCTTTAGTTCAGAGGCCAACCATGCTTAGAAATAAACAAGAACTAAAAGTCCTCCTTGCCTGTGTAGGTTTCTAACAGCGGTGCTGCCTTTGATGTCTGGTCCTTGATCTCTTGGGCTCATGGTGTCACTTCCTCCCTGTGATGTGCAGGATTAATTAGGAGTAACGGCTATTTATCCTTTAAAATCATAATACTAATTTCCCCAATGCGGTACGTTGTCTCTGTGGGTGGCAGCAGCGGATGCGACCTCTATTAAAAAAAAAAAAAAAAAAAAAAAAAAAAAAAAAAAAAAACATTTAGCCCTCACATCATCTGATGAGCTACAACCACACAATTATATCAACAATGAAAAACATGCTGCGGTTTTCACTGCATAGATTTATTTAGGACTATTTCAGAGCAGTAAAACTAATTGCGAAGCAACATATGATGGTTTTATTTTTAACAAAAGTTAAGAAAATCTATCTACGTGAGGACCCACCTGATTGGACTTATTTTGTGTGACGGCATTGCAGAAACCAAATACAGAGACAGGTTGAACAAGAGCCTGCAAGCGTGAACCTGCCAAAGCTTATATTTTTTTAATTCTTTGTGTCTAAAGCAAAGATAGTGTACATTGTCCATTCCTGTGTCCAATTCTGCCACGTGAGACCCCCGGTTCCCTCTGCTGAATGCCGTCCACACTTGTGCTGTGATCTGAATGCTATCTCAGAGCAGCAGTGACCGGAATGCTGCCTATTCCCACACCCAAACGCCACCAGAGGATAAGGTAAGCACAATTGACAGAAAGTGTATTCTTTTCCACCATGACCCACCCCCCCACCTTGCATGTTACTTACTGTTTCCAGCAGCTTATCAAAGAACAAATGCTTTTGAGTGACGCCAAACAGAACACCCGGATGCATTGGTGCCTGTTGTGTGACATGAAGTAATCAAACTTTTCCATCAGCAACAAAAGAAATCCCAATCTGATGTTGTTGCTGACCTGGCTAGTACAAGCACTTATTCATCTAAAATTAAAAGTTTTACAGTGATATAAAGCAATACATAAATATTAGAGAAATATAATTTTCCAATGACTTTTGTGAATTCTGAAATCCTCTGCCACTTTTTTATTCGCCCATAAAGGATACACTTCACAGTAGTGTGCTTGATCCCTTAGTAGAGTACCACCTTCTGGCTGGCTGGGGTACTGGATTATACAACTCGGGCAGATAAAAAGTGTGAGCAATTGCGTATCTTTTTGTTTGTTTGTGTATGTTTGTTTGTTTTTTGTTTGTTTCACACACACAAGAAATTCAACAAACAAGTAGTGCTCAAAAGCTCAGCAATCTACAAATGCATTCATTAAAAAAATATTTCACAAGCACATTGATATGTTTTTTTAATTGATACTGTGAAGTTAATTTAAAAAAGATTTGGGCAAGTATGATAATAGGTTAACACTAAATATAATATCAGATGTGTTCTTGTCCTGTTCTCTTGAGTGTGCCATTAATCTGGGATACGGATGGCAGTTTAGGTCAACGTGAACTTTATGAAATATTATAAATCCTTTACCAATACAAAATAATATGCATACATTTTCTTTTGGTATGGTTCACAGAGCAATATTTTTTCAAATATGAGCCTTTACCACTTGGTTGAGATTTCACATGATGAGGAGGGTAAAAAGCATAATAATGGCAAAAACAAGATAAACATTTTATATATATATGTATATATGTAATGGATAATGTAATACGTACATTATCAAAGCACCCACAACCTCTATCAAACGGTCAAGCTGGAATTTTCCATCCTTAAAACTAATTGTTGTCTTTATGTGGATGAAGAGAAAACAAGTCTGTAATCAAGTGAAAATTAAGAAATATTCATTGATCACAATGTAATTCACATTTTGGGGCCCCAAAAAGAGCCATTGTACCGCTGCAATGTTATATCTGTCTAGGGAGTGTCCGCAAGGGCTGCTCTGCATCCTCACTGCCCGAAGGCTGCATTCCCAATCATATTAATGAGGCAGCCACGCTCAGACCTGTGCTGCCGAGCCGCTGTCTACTCAAGGAGCAGAGTCCTATTTACACTGTACCTATACTAATCTGACAGCCTTGATCAAGGAACAGAAAATAAAACCCCCAAGGCCTCTATTGATCAACCTTGAGTCTTACTCTAACGCTGTTGTGAGGGGCTGGTTTGCTATTACAAATGTTAGTGTGTTCAATGAATCATTTCATCAGAACCAAGCATGCTGCATTAAGTATTTATTTTGAAGTAAACAATTTCAAAGGGGTGTCCATTCTAAGTCATTCCTGTTGAGCTCGGGATCCCACGTTGCGCCCTATTCTTTGTTTTCATCTACTGAGAGAATGGAATAACCTACAGTTAAGAAGGATGTCAATGTCAGGAAGCTCCCGCAAGGCAGGAAGCGGGAAAAATAATCAGGCTTTATTTATAGTGGTGCGTGGAAATATGTGTGATTCAATTTACGTTTCTCTTGATACGAGTCGTCTTTTTTGCTTTATGCTGTACATGGCCGTGAACTCAACTCACTTCACAACAAGCAGCAGTTTGGAATATAGTGAACAATTCTGCAAAGTTTTTAAAAGCCACCAGTGTGGATGGTTGTTTGTCTGTGTCCCCTGCGATTGGCTAGTGACCAGTTCAGGGTGTGCCCTGCCAGCTGCCCTAAAACTGCTGGGATAGGCTCCAGCACGCCTCCGACCCTCGAGAGGATGAAGGAAAATGGTTCAATGGATGGAGAAAGATAGTTTGAGAGTCAAGTGCTATGCATTACAAGCATGGTTGTGGATGGAATTCAACTCTTATCTCAAGTCACCACTTTGTATACAAGTTGCTGACAAGAGGTGCAGCGATCATTAATGTTTCTGCCGATTTTCCAAACCACTAACTGAATCATTATGTCTATTTTCTGCACTTCTGTACTAACGTCCTGTTCTTGGATAAATGGATGAAAATTGGAAGCATTAAATGAAATCTAATTAATTGAAAAAAATAGTCAACAGAGTAATCAGTTGTTAAAATAATGGTTAGTTGCAAAGGAGTTTCCCCTGCAAAGGACTTGCAATTCAAGTGCCTCAGAGGACTGTGTGAAGGCTCTATGGGAAAATGTCAGGAAAACTCAAGTGACAGCAGCCTCATGAATGAGATAAATAGGAATAAACCACAAAGCACAATGAAGTGCAGAGTGCTGTTGTTGTAAATAATCAGTAATATAATTACCCGCCGAGACCTGCCTTCTCAGTGCTTTCCTAAATGTTTACTAATGGACTCTCTCTCTTTGCCATTCTATTACAGAGAATTGTTGAGTGTTGCCCTGGAGGCTCATATCTCTCTCAGGGCCATGGGCCTGGCTAATGGATGACCCACTTGTTAGCTAATTGCCGCGGTGTCCCTGAACACAAAGGAAATGTTAAATTATGTTATGTGGCTGTTAGATAATGAACTGGAGCAGGCACGTGCTCCGATTACGGTACGTGCACATATCGTATCGCTGCTGGTTGCTTGTTCTCATGGGTTGCTTGGCTATCTGACTAACAATAATGCACTACAATTTCTACAAAAAAAGACTATATATATATATATATATATATATATATACACACACACGATGGTGTTATGATTCCATTCAAGAATTTTAGAATGGATCGAGGTGCATTTCCATATAGATGACCACATTATAGCCCATATGCCTTGCTAGATAAGTGGATTAAAGAAGAGAAAAAAAAGTTTCAAGATGCCTCATCATCATCAAAAGCCTGGCACACAAAGCACAAGACATGTAGAACTCCAAATACCACCAACATTACCAATATTCAAATACACTAATACGTAGGTGTAAAAAAAATGTATCTTGGAGTGTAAGGCACTGACATTATGCACAATTTGAAAATTAACTTGAATTGAAAAGTATAAAATGTGGCATGATTCATTTCAAACATATTGCACATATTGTAGGGTTAAATATGAAACATACAAAATAAATCAGTAGTGTTCTTTTAGCAAGACCAGCCAGACAGCGCTTTTTTTTTTTTTTTTTTAAATCAAAATGAAAAGATAACATATCTGGAACCAATTCCGGGTCCCCACTTCTAACATCAGGTTTATGTCCAATGTTTTACCTCCATTTTGTATATATTTCATAAATCCAAATGTTTTAGACTTCTGTGAGCTGATGCAATTATTCCTCTTAAATAAAAAAGTCCAGTATCGACTGTGAATCACTTCACACTTTGTCTGTTATCATACGTGAAAAAAAAGTACACGCAAGTCTAAGTGGTCAACTCTAAGGGACAGCGCAACACAAATCTTCAACAAGAAACAAAATTGCAGAGCCTTCTGATGTATTTTCCCTCTTTACAAATGAGGGTCTCACCAGCCACACAGCAGAGGAAGACCATACATGATAGACTCATCATCACTTAGCATCAAATAAAAAACAAAGACCCCTTGTAACTCAAGCACCGTATAAACAATCCCCCCACAAGTCTAGTAAACAGTAGAAACGTTTGATTTTTTTTTTTTATTTGACTCTTTGAGGCCAAGAAAAGTTTATCTGTACTGTACAAGAAGTGCCAAATAACTGAAGTGTTTTTCATGGAGGAATGGCAAAGAAATGACTGTGACTCAGAGAGAGCCTTGTGTGGCTTTTTCGGATCCCCAAAGTATGGGCAGCCCCCTCACCTCTTGGACCTGAAGCCAACCAGTGAAGAGGCCAGGCTTGGCCAAAGAGTCTCTTTCAGCCCCCTGTGAGGACTTGTTTCCACTAGAGGACATTCTGGAACACAGTACCATGTTTGAATTCTACTGGCACTTTTTTCAAATAGTAGCTATAGCCAATTGGACAGTCCTGGCTGATGATTTTATTCAATATTTAACGTCCTAGGACAGACTCTCTGGCAAGGAAGCATAAACAACACACTGCGCTGGGTATGAAATGAAATTCAAATAACTCAAACCTTAATTTGGGAAAACACAAATGCCAGAAAGGATGGTGTTCAACATCGTTAGATTTTGCTTGAGCTTTATAACCAGTATCAGCAGGCTGTGTTTATTCAACCCTCTATGACCAAAGGCTCAGCCGCCTGGGCATTAATTGATTACCCTAATTGATTGGTCGGGGCATGGTGAGGGGGGCCTATGGCTGAAAAGCAGTTTGTCTTAATCATTTGGGAGGAAATTTAGAGGTAGTCTTCATTTCCTGCCGCGAAGCACCGGGCACGGCATGAAAGTGTAGCGTGTGAGGTCGCGTGGATAAAAAACTCACACAGTATCTCCTCGTCTAGTCACAGGTGCACTTGCTCATTGACATACTTTCACTGTCAATATCAAGTGCCATGAGATAAGACTTGTATCTTCTTTCACCATCAAAAAGATGGAGAAAAGAGATACACTTGTATTTGTCAGTGTTGTTAACATTTGTGTGCATACAGAGTTTAACCAAATAATAGTAATTGTCAAACCAAATAGGCAATAAATTTGTTCCGTCGCAGCAGGTAGACATGACATCTAACACATATGAAACACCTAACTAATGAACATGTCTTGTTTCCTACTATGACAAGCTGTAACAAAGACCTGCGGAATATTCCACAGTCCCGGCAACCTGTCAATGACACCAGGCAGATGTTCACAGCTTCAGAGTTGTGAAAAAAAAAAAAAACTTAACGCCAGTGTTTCTTGTGAATATGTTCGACATTTTCTTTCTCTTCATGATATTTAAGGGTAGCAGTTTCAAAATAAGGACGCGGGAAGGAAATCGATGGATGGATGGACAGACTGACAGACGGACGGATTTGCCATTTTAGAACTGTAGTGAGGAATTGCTTGTTTTGATCAAGAATATCTGAAACAATGACTGAATGAGAAAATTACATCATTATATTTTATTATAACACAGCAAACCAGTTAGTTCCGTTATAGCATTTGCTACAAGTTCTGTCTTGTGTGTTCCTGGTCTTTGTTATCAATAGGGTGACACTTTCTTTGGGCCCATCCTGGTTTATTGAACAGTAGAATTCAATAAATAAGCACAAGCAAAAAAAGTTCAAAATGCTTCTGATGAACACACGGAGATGACGCTCACCTAAAAAGACAACACTCAAATTTGCGCATGACGAGTGTGGTGTGAGGTACCAAAAGTGACCATCTGTCAAAAAATTGGGACAAAATTCCGGTGCAAAAAGAAAATCACTGAATAGGTCAAAAACTAAGGTATATCAAAGCTCTCTGATATCACAGTGTGTGTATAGTTCTCTCTTGAAATGACCTTAGGCTCATTTATGCTTTCAAGGACATTATCAAGCTCTTGTGAACAATATGGGTCTTTATTGATCTATAGCTCATCAGCATATGATAAATGACATATGCAAATGACGTTGGTTAAAGGATAAGAGCGAGACAATTCTCGTAATGACAATAATGCCCTTCAGTAATGATCCCTAATGGATAGCATTTACTTGACTCTGGAAAAGACGCACTTAATTGAACCTTCTCTGTCCTGTATCTATATGCAGAGTAATAGTATTTACATCGTAAACTTGACTGAAATTGGGACAACACTGACCTTTTGCTTTTCATGACCACTTTAACCTGCGTGGCTTCATTCATGCGCGCTTACTGTTTGCCCTTTGGCTGGCGGTAATTGGTCTCTGCCTGGCACTAATCGTCCCGAGATGGGAGAATGTTATTCCCCTGTCTGTTGAGAGAACAGTGACAAGAGGCCGGAGTGACCTTGTGTGGCCGGGAGCAGCCGTTCCCCTTCTGAGAGAGGCCACTCTACCAGGCTCCCACAAGGCTCTGCTATCTATCAGCCTCTGAAGCGGCGCTGCTGAAGCGCCGCAGCAGGCTAGCCAAGCATGGCCAGGAGTTGCTGGAAGCAGAGAGGATGGTGCCTTGCTCACAAGATGAACAGACTTTCTCATGCTCCGTTACCCGCAGTCATTGGGCAACACTGGCTCGTGAGCAATCACAATTGTTCTGTACGTGCTTTGTACGGGGATAAATAATGCATCATCGAGTCTGGATAATATTTTGGGCGTATTAAATCTTTATTAGGGTTCAAAATACAGTTGACGTACGGTATCTTCAGGGGTCTGCCTTTTGAATGTTGCACATTTTTTACAACTCTCTGGTTAAATGATTCTTATAGCTCAGCAGTATTTTGCGGAAGAACTGACTAAAATATTAAACGCAGTATATGATGTTGATTTATTCCCATATAAATTAGAGCAATGTATATTTCTTTGTGTTTTCAGAAAAAAAAGAGATTTTGCTGTTTTATTGCAAAAATATAAAACAATAAAGGAATGTACAAAAATAAATAAATAAATAAATAAGTAAATAAATAAATAAATAATAGACAAAAAACTGCATTTAGGGCAACTATTATATGTTGGGACAACTCAAATATGCCAGACAGGCTAAACATTGGACTTGTCAGCAGTCAATTGCAGGGCACAGAGAGACAAACCAGCACTCACACTTCCATTCACGCCTACCTGCCCTTGAATGTCTTCAAACAAAGGACTACCTGGAGTAAAACCCCACAATCGTTTAAAATGTTTTGTGTATTTTCAAGCAGCTTTCACAAAAGTATGGCATTGATAATTTGTAAATCATAATCATTTTTTGTCGAGAACTTGTATTGTTTTGGGGCCTTGCACCTTGGCACCAGATATCGGTTGTATGTTATTTTCTTTTTTTAGTAAAATTAAGATGAAGTGAAGGTATTTTTCGAGATGACATGACAAACACATAACTTGTTTTCTCATTCCATCCCGTCACTCCATCTCGCACCACCATCACTGTGCTACTCTTCCCAGATAAATGTTTTATAAGGCAGGCCCCCCATATCCTCTCCTAGAATAACAGTCCTGCAAAATATGTCCAAGAGATTATACGACACATCACTCAGTCACATTTCCCTCAGATTGCACATCTTGTGGACCAATACAAATGCATTTTCAATGGAGGAGCTAAAACAGGGGAAGGTGAGAGCAGAAGCAAGCTTTAATATCCAAAAGTGATTGTCAAATAGAGTATGCAATCAAAGAATTATCAAAGGGTTTATTATTTTCACATGTGAAAGTAAAAGTGGGTCACATGCTACATTCACTGTAATATCACAGTAAATATTCACCACCTCATCATTATTTAATGTTTCTCTAATGGAAAAGATCCCCATCCCAAATATAGCCCACCCAACTTAATCATTTTCAAATATGTTAACAGCTGTAAACTTCTGTTGCTCCACATGTTTTACCTTTCAATTCTGTCAATCACACAAGATCTGTTGCAGGAACTGCACAAGTAAAAACTGCAATACGGATGACAAGTCAGAGCAAAAAATAAATAAAATACTACTTGGCTGAATAGCATCTTGTATCTTAAAAAAAAAGTCATAAACTAAAACACTCCTAGCTCGAGGTTCCAATGTATTAGTGTTTGTTAGGCTACATTAAATTCTGACTTCTTGGAGAAGCCTAGCAATAAGCTCAAATATGGCCAAAAAGATTCAGTTCAATCCAGAATTTAATATTGGTCATGTTAAAACTTCAACATCTCACTGAAATGGAAAGAATCCACAATACACCACACACATTGGTGACATTATAAGAAAATGTTAGGGCAATAGCAAAAACTTGGACTGTGTATATCACATGCCCTACCTTTCCTTATGGGGCTGTACAATGCCCATTGCAACGTGAACTACATTGACAGATCATGATGTAGTGTTTGCTTGTGTTTGCAGCTGGAGCATGCCAGTCTTGTAATGATATATGCTTGCATAAAAATGAGTTGTGTTAATCGTATGAACCTTGGCTCTCTGTTTAAGAGGCCTGCTGTTTAATCAGTGCTAAATTATACTGTCCAGCCTGCCGTGGTCATTTGTCAGCGTTTAGTGAGACCCGCTGACAACGGCGGACAGCATTGATGCTTTGAAAGCCTCTGTGGATGTTTGCGTATATTTTTCTTTACCTTTTGAAACTCTTTTCCTCTGAGTGCCCAATAACTAATTCAAAAGTCGTCCTCTCTCAAGTTCTGATTTGAAGAATTTTGAACCAGACTCCCTAAGGTTTTGAGTTGGTTAGATCTTCATCTCACCTTCCAAAGATACATGTGTTTTATTGCAGCATCTGTAATACAGTACAATATTACCTTGAGTGTAAAGGTATGATTCCAATACAGTTTTTTTCTCAGTGTTCTATTTCCAAGTCCAGTTCTTAAATTTTAATGCTACATAACTTCATTGCATTCAAAGTCGGATCAAAGCGTCGTGGTTCACTGTTTGATGTGTCTTCTATTTGAAGTTTTTTTTTTTTTTTTCAAAAGACAGTAGGTGTAAGACAAAAGTTTTTATATTCTTGCTTTTGTGGGAGCAAGTAAAAGCAGAGGGAGAAAGTCTTGTGGTTTCATTGTGAATCATGTTTTGGAATTGTCAGTCTTGGCTGCCTTTTTCGGGCTGAACTGACATGAGGAAATAGGTAAGTCACATTTAAATATTATCATCTAAAAAAGAATGATATGCCATATGTGAACACGGTGACCCCGGTGTCCAGATGGTCATCCATAGCCCGCAGAAAATATCACCTAGTGACAGTGACTGACAGTCAAAAGAAGGAGTGTTGTTGGGATATTGAATGGCGACCAGAGTTGTGATTACGAGCTGTCAAGACGACACCGGGCCACCGACAATGACAACATTCTCAGCAAGACAGCCGCCCAACCTGTGACACTATTCGCTCAGAAAAACTGAAACCAAGAGGCAAAGCAATACAAGTGCGTGCCCTTTGGCGTTCTGCGTAAACACGGCAAGGCAGTCAAACAAGAAATACAAAATGAAAACACTCGCAAGTGGGCCAAAACTAACATCCAGGAACTCACATAAAGTCAGCCACTAGGCCATACCCCCCAAAAGGCACACATTCAGCTTTGTGTTGTTGAGACTCAGTCTCAAATAATTCCTCTTGTTTTTATATTTTGTGTATTTTGCATGGAAATATGATTAAGTACACCGCATTCAGGCTAGCGTACAAATTTGCGTCCCTGACAAAGTAACCGAACTCTAATGTTGACTGAGTGCCCCTGTATATTTCAAATTCTAACAATGGACAACTGGCTTTCTTGTCACGATTGTCAGCAAGCGCCTCTGAATAAATTTTCTACAATATATGGTAAATGCACTCCCCAAAAAACTAACAATGAAATCTTTCTTTACTTTTCATTTATATTAGTAATGGATGACTGGATATTTTATGGCCTTGACATTATATTTTCCTGTCTGGCTTTTTGTTGGAGAAAAAGAAAAGGATTATTACATTTATGCAATCACGGCAAATGTTATTTTTCTCTTCTTACCACAAGCTTTGGTCTTACTTTTTTTTTTTTTCATGCAAGCAGAAACTGCCGTTCTGGAGACCAAACATTCTCTGAAAATATTCTCAATGACGAATAAAATGTGCCTAACGAGCAAACCTTTTATATTGTGGTAGCCGTAGAAGAAACAGTACACTATGCAGAGAGCATATAGCTAATGTTGCAATAAATTTGTACCATGCCCTGGATCCAATATAAACAGTTAATGTATGAATGTTATTTACATTGCACTTCAGTCGGGGCATGACTCCTAACTCACATCATACAATAAAATTAGTCAGAAAGGTTTCAATTTGTCATAATATCCTAAATGAAAACGTAAATATACAGCATTTTGAAGTCCTACACAATTCTTTCCGTGATGCTGGCTGACTTCCAGGTTGTTCGGATGAAAAAAAAATAATAAATCCCAAAGGAAATTATGTAAAGTGAATTTATTTGTTCCAGGCTCAAACTGTCGCCATCGTAAAAACCTTTATGAACTGTACAGGCATATGTTGCAAGAAAAATTTTAACATTCTTAACTGTAATACAAGTATAGAGTGTTCATCACTGTATAATAAAACTATAGGAGACACAAATAAAGTAAAATGATTCACCATTTACACACAAAGAGAGTTACTGTGAGGTAAGTATTCTTGCATAAAAGTGTACTAGTTACTGAATGATTGATATTATTTAAGCAGCCAGGCTCTTTTCTTTGAGGTCAGTTTCAGGTAACTGCAACTTGAAGAAAGCGTGCTTTGTTCTGATTTGGGGACTGTAAATGTTTCATTTTTTCCAACTTGTATGACTGTCTCCCATTTCCTGACAGCAAGAACATGAGAAGATGTGCTCGGGAATTTAAAAAAAAGTGTGCTTTCATCAGGTAAACTGTGTCTGGAGCACGTGGGAGGGCTAAAACTATGTAATTGAAAATTTTATATGGTCTCTCTATATGGCAAATTTTCACTGAAAATAAGTGGGAGGGTTAAGTAGGTCTGCTCTTTGCAAGCAACAGAAAATCGACATTGTTTTGGAGCCAAATGCAAATGTTGGTATTACGCGCCATTCTTTGTGGCTCCTGAAACTATGCAGAGAAAGGCTGAGCATGATGAATGCACTGCAATAATTAAGCTGATGGCCTATTATAGTGTATTGTAAATCAAATATCTGCAGTATTTGGCGGAAGCTGAAGCAGAGAGAGATGGCATCAAGCCAACTTGAATTGCGGTACACATGCAGGTGTGTCACAACTTGGACCAGTGACAATGAGCGACAAGCGGAGACAATTAATTGTGTCTTCTCTTAAAAGCAGATAATCTGGCATTAACATTGTTTATGACCATGTTTCTGATCAACAGCTCTTGTTTGGATTTTATTTTAATTCATTCGTCATCTACCTTGTACAAAAATACTCTTTGGTAAAATGTGAAGGACTTCAAATTATGTCCAGGCTATATAGGGTGTTTTCATAGATTTTTGCTTGAATATTTCTGTCAATTTTATTTAACTGGTTTCTCCTTAATACTGAGAGCTATAAGCAATTATGATGTTTTGTATACAAGGGTCTATTTCTAGTTATTGCAACAATCACATATGATGATGTTTCGTAAACAAGGGTTTATTTCTAGCTATTGCAACAATCACATATGTTACCCAGTAATATGTAATTTATGGACAGTCCACAACACAGACGTGAGAGAAATGCAGATGTTTGTGCCGTTAGTGCAGAAGAAAACAAATGCAGACGAGGCCGGCTATTTTTCAAAATATTCCTCCCCATCCTACAATACAGTTGCTAATGTATCTCTGATGCACAATATGAGCATGTAAGAACTAGAGGTTACGCAATTATTGAATAACTGACAAACTTTTACCTGTAAGTGAAACGTAACTTTATAATTAGATTTGATGCCGGTTTAAGTTTAAATCTAGCTGTGCCAGACTTTAAACATATAGTTTAAAATTAAGCAAGATTTTATTTATACCTCTCTTTAAACCTCAGTTAAATTTTTACTCTGAAACCAATTTAAATTTAATTTTGTTACACCAGAACCACTTTAAACTGTTATTCATTGGGATCAATATTTAATTTTAAACCAGCAATTGGGAACGTTTAACTTTCAGAAGTTCCTCAAATAAAATTGGTTGACAGGCTCACTCCTCTTTAATTTTATGACGAAAAGGACTTTTTTTGTTTTTCAAGAAAACAGTTTGTGAGCCAAACAGGAAGACTGGACCGACTGTCGAATATGGCAGTGACAGAAATGCAGCTGTGCCACTGACGGTTCAGCTGCATCTTTTGTTTTTAAGTTTTTCAAGCAAGCTTTAATTGAGCGACGTCTATTTTCTCTTTGACTAATTCAGTTAGCAAGTTGTGGTCAAAGGCGGAAAAGCCAGAGCTAGTGAACATGCCATTCCTTGCTTTTAAGTTAATTTTACTTTAAAATGATGACTAAGTCATAAAACTATTGGAAAACATATAATATTAATTTGTGAGAAAAATGAAAGTGACCAAATTTGAACATACAGGATTTCAGCCCAACAGTGACAATATGCATGCTGACAAAGTAAAGACCTAATAGCTTGCTTGAGGATTTGTATACAGACTTGTTTACAGCTGAGAAAGTTAAATAGCCTCCAACTCATAAGTTGCCATGTTATTGTCAACTTGCAGTGTTTACCATTACTGTGGTGGTTTGTTTGCCACAGTTTTGTTTATCCCTCGAATTCCACGATATTTCCAGGCTATTAGATGTCATCAAAAGGAGCTGATCTGTGAAAGTTCTTCTGTTTTGAAGGAGAACTGAATTTGGACATTAAAAATTAAATGCTATATTGCAAAACATCACTTCTTAGATTTGGGGCAAGTGTTGGAGCAGATGTTCCTTCAGTGATCTGTAAATAAGTGGAATTGTAGATAAAGACACTGAGTAGGCTGTAAGATATTGCGGAAGCAGCCCAGCCCCGCTTCATATCCCCTCTTAGAAAATAGTGCAACAGCAGTTAAAAAGCGTTAAATTGTATTTGATTCTAGCAGCTTTTCTTTCTTTTTTTCCCCCCGACTTCTTCTTCCTCTCCCCTTCTCCTCAGACCCTCTCTCATTTCTGCTTCAACTGGGAGTGGGGGATTAAAAAAAAGACATTGGAGAAGGCTGCAATATTAAATTAATGGTTGCTTGGAGGAAACATCCATGAAGTATGCATAAGTGTAAAAGAAATGAAAACAAACAAACATATATCAAAGAATATCTTGAAAATATTTGAGAGCGACTAGATACTGAGTGGGGTGCGTCTCCTAAGGTCTGTCATGCTTGTTTGGCCGCCATTTGCTGCCTGCTATTGCTTCGTGTCATGAAATATACAACAATGCTTCCTCAATCAGAGCAAGCACTTGTTTCAAATGCAAATTCACTCTTGTCTGTGACACGCTGTAATTAGAACAATGCTCTATCACCCCTCTGATGTCTCTCAATGCTCATCAAGGGCTTTGAGAAGGAGACAATGACTGACCACCTGGTCCTGCTTCTCCACTGGCCAAATGTAGTACATATTTGACACCTTGTCTTTAGAAAATCAAAGCACGATTGTACGAGTTGGATGGGGGTCACATGCAAAAAATACACAATTAGCTTGGTCCTTGATTTGCAAACGATTGTGTTATTTTACTTGGAGTTACTCAGACTAAGGAGAAGCAGTTTTTGTCCTCATACGGTCCTGGAGGGTGCACAGGCGTTCTCTCAACCAATCTACATCTACTCTGCCAAGACCAGGCAAACGCGTTTAACCGTGACCCTTTGGGAGTCGGACAAGGGGCTCTCACATAACCTAGTAGGGTTAATCTCGCGATTATTATGTTGATCTCACATAGTGTAGTAGGATTGACCTCTCACTTATTATGTTGATTATTATGTTATATCATATAGCAGAAGAACAACAGAAGTGCTTTCCACAGACACCACCATCCCAACACACCCGTTCCATAGGGAAATTCTGTATGCAAACACCACAGTATAATACAGTGGTTCTTAACCTTGTTGGAGGTACCGAACCCCACCAGTTTCATATGCGCATTCACCGAACCCCTTGTTAGTGATTTTTTTTTTTTAATTCTAGACATACCGTAATTTCCGGTGTATAAGCCGTGACTTTTTTCCAAAATGTTGAACCCTGCAGCTTATAGTCAGGTGCGGCTTATATAAGATTTTTTTCGTGATTTTTGTGATGACTTGATCACTTTTACTCTTAACACTATTACGTATATACAGTAAAAGCTACAAAACAAACTGACAAATAACTCGTTTTCAAATCAGACGAGTAAAAACCGGTCAAATATTTTTAAAAAAAGATATTAAAAGTGAAGACAATTTGCAATTCTAGTAATGACACACGAATTTGATGCACAATTTGTCTTCGTGGGCCACATAGAATGATGTGGCGGGCCGTATCTGGCCCCGGGCCTTGAGTTTGACACCTGTGCTCTAAACCCTTTCTCTTACTCTGCCATATCGCTCAGAGATTACACAAAGCAGTGGCGCTGTTTGGACCATCTGCATTGTATTAAAACCCAATCAATCAGCATTTAAATTCAATTCTTCTGACATTTTGCTCACCAAAAACTAGTTGTAATGAATGTGAACTTTTAATGCATTTTATTCAGAAGGTTACTTTGAACCCTGAGGCTTAAATGGCGGCGCGGCGTATTTATGGATTTTTACGGCCTCCGGCCTCCAGGGGGCGCTCTAGCAGGAAGCATGAGCGAGACAGGCGAAGAAGAGATAATGCACCGAAGAAGACGTGCTAGTTTGTGTTTACAACATTTCGCGCATCACGCAGAACGCGATCAAGACGGACATTACTGAAAGGAAGCTTATACACAAACCGTCATTATGGGGGACAAAAGAAATGCATATGATGCCGCTTTTAAGATAAAGGCAGTCGATGTTGATGACATTGTGTTGCGGCACCCTTTTCTTTATTTTGTGGTCCCGTCTACTCTGGAGATATACGTGTCGCTCGCTAGTTTAATGTAATTTAGCGCTTCGTGCATGAATAAGATTAGCATGAACAGACCCTCATCATGGAAAATGCTAGAAGAAATGGATAAAACGACGACGAAAGAGATACTGAGAAAGTGTGTGGTAAAGGATATCTAACGCTATTCCAATCGGAAATTGAGGAGGAAGACTTCGACGGTTTCAGTGCACAGGAGGAAGATGAAGACGATGAAGCTCTTTTTTTTACTTTTACTTTAACCAGCCCTGTTAGTGCTGTGCCACCGTGTTGCTGCTGTGTTACCGCCGCGTCTCAGTGACTTTTACCGGTATGTTTTATTTAATCAAACCCTATTAGTGCTGTGTTACTTCCGTGTTGCTGCGGTATTACTGCCGCGTCACAGGCAGTGTTTGGAAAGAAATGTTAAGGTACGTTATTAAAACTTTAAAAAAGCTTTCTGTGTCCAGTATTTCTTTGTTAATAACTCACGTGCACACTTCCGTGTTGCTGCGGTACTACTGCTGGGTCACAGGCAATGTTTAGAAAGACATGTTAAAGCATGTTATTCAAACTTCAAAAAGGCTTTCTGTGTACTGTCTTTCTTTGTAAAAAAAAAAACTCGTGTGCACGTGCGGCTTATAGTCCGGTGCGGCTTATGTAAGAAAAAAACTAAAATATCCCCGAATTTTAGCTGGTGCGGCTTATACACCGGTGCGGCTTATACACCGTAAATTACGGTAGATGTTTTTTACTGGTGCACAAAATGAGCCATGCATGAACATCACCTTGTTCAAAGAACAAAACCAACACAATGCATGAACTCACAACAAATTACATACTGGTAAATCAGAATTTACACAATAAATCAGGTTTGTTCGGACCTCCTCAGTGGAGGCTCTGTCGAACCCCTGAGACCGACTCACCAAACCCCTAGGGCTCGATCGAACCCAGGTTAAGAACCACTGGTATAATATAATAAACGTGAATCAACTGCGTATTCTACGCAACTTTACTTGCAGCATCCTCATAACATCGTGCCAACAACATAACATGAGTAACGTTATGTACACATCACCGAGGTGTAAAATAATGCAAGTTATTTATTCTTTCTTGTGCAGCCCAGTACCAAATGATCCACGGACCGGTCCACGGCCCGGGGGTTGGGGACCACTGACCTAAATGATTAAGCGAGTAACCGTTGGACCTCAAATTTTATATACTATATAGTCGTTTTTTTTAAAATATATATATGCTATTTCGTGAAAAAAGAAAAGAGCTTGACTGCGCTTGAGTTTACTCTCTATCCAAAAGCAATTTAAGGAAGGCTTATGGAATAATGATGCATAGAGAATTATACCATGCCTGGTGTCATTATTATGTTGTGTCTTAATGTTAGTGTCTTGATTTACGTTCCATCACTGCACAGCTCTATGAGCAGAGCAGCTTGATGCATTCGGCTCATTCTGCCGCTTGGATAAATTAATTGGATTAAAGATTTGATTATCAGTTCCTTTCTGTAGCCATGCTTGAAATCCCTGCCGTAAACACATTTGCTGTTAGCATAAACATATGTTGCAGACGGCCTATAACCCCCTCGCTTGCGTCATAAAACAAACCGAATAACAGATAACAAGAATAAAAGCAGTCTGTCCCCTCGGCCATGACGTCTATTTAGTGATCATAATGCCTCTCATTTGTTTTATCCCATGTATGCCTTGACTTACATTCTGAAATCATTCTGTGATCACACTCATTATACCCATGTGTCAAACTAGATTTCCTTATTGAAATTAATAGAAAAGCAATTATTTGCTTCTATTATCGTGATTTTAACCAGAAAAATGCAATTTGTAAATCGAGGTAGCACCATGAACTACAAAGACTTTACTTTTCAAAGATACTTTCGATGTTGACAATGTTGTGAGGAGATTGAGCGCGTGTTGAAGAGGTTGCGAGCGACTGGCACGAGGGTGTCAGGGGCGTATGCAAATTAGCAGCGAGTGGCAGTGTAAAACCAAATCAGAGAAAAATAGAAATAAATGAGGTAGAGAGGAAGTGTGCGGAGTTCACAGCCTGGGCTACTTTCACACCTGCAGCCAATGAGCATGTTTTACACTCAACCACACCCGCACGCACGCACATACACACGTGTGCACCGGATGACAAGCTCATGACACGGCAGCAGCACGCCACAGCACGCCACTTGTGCATCTCCTCAATCACAGCCTCGCTAATCACATGCAAATGCCGCCGCTGTTGTCCTCAGGTCACATCCATCATCACGTTGGAATGAAGTCCAACTTCCTGTGATGAAGTAGGAAGATTTTCCCGACGGAAACACAGAATGGAGCAACGTCTTCTCTCGGCCCGGCCTTGGAAGTGTCTCACTTTTGAGCAAACACTTGAACAAATGACCAAAATTAGAGCTTTTTTAATTTTTTCTTACATTTGAACTATTCCAAATGATATTGCCTGCTTATGAAACACTAATTTTAATCACGATGTGTTGGTTTTGTCTCTTGAGGTACACGTTTCTATTCCATGTGTCAAGTGGTAAAAAACATTACCATCTGCTTTTCAATTTAGCAAACATTCTGTGAAAATCAAGCCTAAAACTCAGACATTGAATTGATCCTGAGCATAATGCCACCATCTTTTTCATCATCCCCTGAGCTCTGATTAAAACTAACTTTTGAATGAAAGCAAGTATTATTCCTTTGTGTCTGTCATCAACCTCAGTGTGTGAATTAACATTGCTCCTGAAAGCTTGTTGTACATGGTTGATAACTTACAATACAGTCTTTAAGTTTGAATTTATTTGAAGCTAATCGTAAACTAATTGATTAATTTATATACGTTTCGTCTGTCGTGTCGGGCAAATGCACTCGGGAATGTTGCTGAGATACATTTTGTATGTCTGCTTGCAGTTTTACAGTGTGACTTAAGTAAAGTTTTTGAAGAGGATTTTGGCGTCATGCTGGTTTTCCTGGGGAGCCTGTTATCTATCTGTCAAGCTTGTAGTCGCCAGCCACACACACAAGCGGGGGCAGAATAGTAGATGTAGCAAAAGTATACATACTATAAATATGTTTTTAGAACTCTTATTATTATATATAACTTTTTTTATAACAAGGTACAAGTGTACATACTGTAAACATGTTTTTAGAACTCTTTTATTATTATAACATTTTTTATAACAAGGTACAATACTGTAAATATGTTTTTAGAACTCCACAACTTTTTTTATAAGAAGGTACAAGTGTACGTACTGCAATTGTGTGGGCACTCCCTGCCGTCTGCTGGCGTGCGGGCAACTTTCGTACCATAATTCCTCAATTTAGAATTTGTATTTAGAATTTTTTATTATTATGGGGGGGGAAAGAATCCATGATATACTGAAGCCGCGATAAATGAACCACAATGTAGCGAGGGATTACTGTATTACCTTGAATAAAAAGTCATTTTTTTCTTTTATGCTTTTATATTTTGTCAGTGTTTTTGTAACACATTTGATTTCTGTAATGAAAAGGGCCCATAAATGATGCCTCTGATTCACTTTGGAGCAAATTAATAACCGCATTCATATGATTTTCAACTATGTCAATACTAAGTGATTTAAAAAATGAATAAAAAGTGATTGCATCCAAATTATCTGCAATTTCCATCTGCTGCCATTGGAATATTCTTTACAAATGCACTGGTTAGCACGTCCACCTCACAGTTCAGAGGTTGCTGGTTCAATTCCGGCCCTCCCTGTGTGAAGTTTGCATGTTCTCCCCGTGCCTACGTGGGTTTTCTCCGGGTACCCCGGTTTCCTCCCACATCCCAAAAACATGTTTGGTAGGCCGATTGAGCACTCCAAATTGTCCCTAGGTGTGAGGGTTAGGGATGAATGGATCCCTATTCACCTGCCAAAAAAGCTGAGATTTTCGAAAAAACGTATTATTAATTGTAATCAGTGGATATTATGCTGTTAGAAAACAGACTGGTAAGCCCCCACTTCATTCGATGCATTTGATCATTCGAAAACTACATAAAGTATGGTGTGCTCGACTTTGGAAAGTGTCCGCTGGTAAGTTTAGTGACTCTTCTGGGGTCAGTAGGATGCGAGTGACTGAGATACTTTTAATATCTATTTGTAGTAAACGTGTTACCCGGTGTCATACAGAATGTCATTTAATGTGTATGATGACCTTCCCACCCGTGAACTTTTTATGAACTCAATTTTGTCTTAGCACCAATAGACAGTCATGTCAAAAAGAAGAAGTTTCTTATGACTATGGCAGTGCATGGAGAAATAGCCATCCTTTTTCATACGTATAGTATAGTAATTGTAGCCTTTCAGCCGGGTGAAAAATCAATGTTTTAGTCTTGTTCTAGTATGTGTACACTATATTGATATTCAGGCAGGAATAGAACGGCATATGTCATACCCAAACATATCCTGTGGAGAATCACTTCTTTCTCTGTAATTTCCTTAGAAATTTTGTGTGCAAATGTGGTAATAGACACATTTATAACATCAAAAGGGTTCAATTTTCTTTTCAATCACATAACAGTATGAATAGCCTTTTCCATTGAATCTAACAACGAGAAGCCATTACCGCATGCTAAAGGATGGGTTGCGGCTACTTGCTTTTACGGAAGAGCGTAGGGCAATTTTTCATGCCTCACATTTGTTCTAAGCAAATGGTGTCTGTCGAACGCCGTCTGTTTTGTCCTGATTTCTGATGTGAAGGTTGTTTTCATTTCCATATAGAGTAATATCCCGTAGACACTGTAAGAATGCATTGACGTATCTATTGGTACATACTCTTCTGCAGTTGACGTAAATGAAAAAGTTCATCTCTGGAATTGACAAAGGAGACTCGTGACAATTACTGTCAGCTAATTGCAACTGTTTAATCAAACTATAATAGATAAATAAAAATTAGGATAAGAATATTTTTTATGGCTGTTTTGTGTGTCTGTGTTCAAATAGAGCAATATGCTCACCTTCCTTAATGAGTGTTTATCATCTCTCTAGCATATTGTATCTGGGCTGTGACATTTTCAGCTTGGTGCCACCACACGGTATCACTTTAATGCAATGTTAAGTCAGTCAGAAGAACCTTTTTTTAAAAAAAAGTGTTAATTGTATCCATAATGCATTCAATGTTAAAAGATGTATAAGTCGTTAATTAGTGGCAAATATAAGGCAGGCTTTCTTATAATTTCACGGCAAAAACTATAATTCTAAAACAAGGGTGTAAAAATGTGATAGGGAACATTTATTTTCAAATTAGTGCAAAAACTAACGTTCATCCATATTTCCGCAGAACAAAGACAATGGTTAATATAATTTGTAGGTATCGCAAACACAAATTCATTAATTAAAGCCTTCTAGATCAGATACCCCTTCAGTTATTAAATGTTAATTCATAAATGTTTGGTGCAAAGGTATGTAATGATGGACAGGCTAGTCCAGTGGTTCTTAACCTTTTTGGAGGTACCAAACCCCATCAGGTTCATTAGTGCATTCACCGAACCCCGGGTGGGGGTGGCGGATGTGTTCGGCCATCCGCTGACTTGGGGTACCGTTGTTTTCGGCCATCCGCTGACGGAAGGGGTGGGGGGGTGCTACCAGTGTATTTGGCCATCCGCGGACGGGTGGGCGGGGCGGGGCAATGACATACCAGCTCTGCCGAACCCCTGAAGCCGACTCACCGAACCCCTGGGGTTCGATCGAACCCAGGTTAAGAACCACAGTGAGGTGACTTTCCTCCATCCTGAACATTAAGCAAGCAGGTTAAACTCTTCAAAGGAAAAATTGGAGATAAAATCACATTGCTTCAAATGCCTGTGAAATTGATTTTCAATTTATTTTGGCGTATTTATTCAGCTATTCTATGGCTCAACATAATTCCATATCCATGAGTATGGATTGTAGGAATTCAATAGAGGATTTATTGCTGACAGGAATATCATTGTAACCAAATTATACAGTTGGAGCAAATTTAGGCATTTATTTATGCATCCCAGTGTAGTCTTAATACAACGATCTCGACATCCCCTGTGGGTGTTCCTGTTTAGACGCTATTGTTGACTATTCTTTATTCATTCAAAAGTCATTGGATTGGAAAAAATAAGTCTCACTGCATTGATGTGGTGCGACGCAATCTCTAATTGAATTTATGGATGTTTTTATGCGAGCAATGAGGTTTTCATAATTGCATGAAACGGTTCAATATCCAAAGCAATGCTGAGGGACTGGAGTCTTCAAAAAGAGGAATGGAGTCAGTGGTTAAAACCAATGGAGGAAACGGTTGCATTTGTTAGATAGCATCTGCTTGGAGGTGCCAAAACGTTATTTGTAAATCAAATTAATAATATATGACCCTGTGGGGAATGAGGGACAAAACAATGTTAACATTTGTTTTCTTTTAGCAGCTTGCTCTGAAGACACTATGAACATGTCTTTTTGCAATTTTACAGGGAATATTTATGAGAAATGTGTCAATCCCAAGAGACGAGAGCTAAAAGGAAGCATGAATGCCATTGCACCTGACAGCACGCTAACTTTAATGCTCATTGTGGCAACAAGGGAGGAAACTTCAGAGTGGATAATTGTATCTGGGGTCTGCCGCATGTTGCCTATTATTGATTCATGGGGAACAGAATGGACGCCTTGTAAATGTATAAAAATGCATTTAGAGTCCATTCTCCGCTCCTCAAATCACAGCTGCAGCTCTCTGCTTTTGTCGCTTCGGGTCCAACGCTCTGCCAGCTCTTAGACTGGCAGGCAAGATGGAGTTTGAACGTAACAAAGCTGACAAAATGGCCAGGAATGCAGTTGTCTGGGTTTTTATCTCCCACTTGGATTGGATTGGATTTTGAAAAGCCACAGCACATTCGAGTGCAGTGTTTTCCTGACAAACCCCATGTGAGAAGCAACCGATGAAATGCTTTTGCATGTTGACATCCAAGCATTCGTGCAAACTTTTACAGATGCTATGGAGTCACTTTGTTTTCTTTTGAGACACATATGCTGTACAAGTTACATTGCATTTTGAAGTTTACAACACATGCTTGAAAAGGTAATGCAATGGGCGGGGCGGACAGAACTTGACTGCCAGGCAGCTGGGCCCCTTCAAATTCATTGCGGGGAGGAGCACGCACCAGAAGATTAGAATGTAACACACTACAGCTGGAAACCATCAGGACCAAACATCAAGACAAAGTTCCTCTATGTTCACGTATAATTCATTTACAATGTATTCTTCTCAATCCTGCAACTAAAAATCATCTCCAATGACCTTGACCTCCGGAGAATTGCCCTTGCTTTGATTCCAGGGAAACGTGCTATAACCTCAAGCTACATTACACAGTTTTTTGACAAGTCTCCATCACTGAACATCACTGACCAAAAGGTCATGCAGTATAAAAGATACTCGGATGAAGGACTGTGAGAGGAAAAAAAGAGTGAAACAAGAAAGGGATAATGATGAATGATGGTTTGGAATGATGAATAAGAATAACTAACAACAATTGCTTCAATAGGGAAATAGGAAATGGTTGAGTATCCTCTGCCTCGTCCATTAATGTGGCTGGGACATGAACCAAGACTTCCTGAATCGAGAGGAAGCCAAACAAATGTTGCCACTGAGTGATGGCGTGTGTACAGGAAAGGGGCGGGGCCAGTGAAGGCTTGTGGACCTGGCATGCCCAGACAAAAAGCTTGTGTGATGAGCACTACTCAGTGTGTTTAGAGGCTGTGATGGCCATTCATCCACACCAGTCAGGCCTCCATGGCAGTGATTAGCATTGTCATCTATTTCCAGGCCCTCTATGCAGATGGCCCACACGCTGGAGGTGCCAGCGTAAGAGTGGCTGCTCTGTCCCACATAATCACTCTCTGGCCTCTGCTCCCATCTATCCTCTTTATTCCTATAAAAAGTATTCTAGGCAAATTTCTATGGCTGTTTTATGTTCCTTCATTATAGCTCTAGATTATCAAGAATAGACTTGCCAGCGCGCTGATGAATGTTTCCGCGGTAGCAGTGACGCAACTGTGGTTGCCGTGTCTTTGGAGTTACTCCTATTGGCATGACAACATTTGATGGTTTAAATCAAGTCGAGTCGGTTTAATGCCGCAGAGTACAAATCACATGCTGGAGCCGCCGACAGTTAAACAAGGCGGAGGGAGAGGTCTGATCAGCCCAGCGCCCGGGGCACGACAGGGCTGCCGTGGGTACTTTGGGGCCTCTGTAGCTGCAAAGGGACTATGAAAGAAAGACGTCAGATCACTTTGCATAAATGTCTCCTTTTAGTTCTTTTGACAACATTGTACATTGTTGTGCAATACTCTTTGCCAGCTCTTCTCACATCTATCATCCGGCTTTGAGCCAAGATGATGGGCCTAATAATTAAAGCAATTCGGAGCGGGATAGAGAGCTCCAGAGCATGTGTGTGTGTCAAGATCCTGACATGATACAGAGGGACAGCACAACTATTAAATATCCATCATGCCACGCCACATCAGTTCTAATGCAATCAGAAACACATGAGTACGTCAGCTAAGTCCCCCTCCATCCACAATGATTAAAGAAGTCTTTAATTTCAGAGACAAATAAAAAATGCAGGATCATTTTATCACAAATGTAAATGACCTGTCTCTTTGCATGACATTTACCAATGACAGCGCCAGAGCAAATAGGAAAGTCTGTACATGAGTGTGAACAGAAGCTCAGGGATCGTGTTCTCCTGATGGCCATTATTCTAATGAGATGCTCATGTTCTCTTGACTAATGTAGCTATACCCATGCAGTGTGTTTAAAGGAAGATTTTACAAGCTAAGGGAAGGCAAGTGAACTGTTGGACAAGTGCTACACTCTTCAGTATGTGATCATTTACAATGCAATGAAAGTGGAGTCTTTTATTCAGACTGATTTGCCGAAACATGCTACAGGTTGAATGTTGATGGATAAATGGGACTGCCCCGTTACACTTCCTCTGAATTTCATATTCATTTTATTATTAGATGCTCTATGCCACTTTAAAGCAAAACATGCGAGCTTGCTAACAATGACACGGTGGACATTTTTGACTAACTTTAGCATTTTATGAGCAGTTAGAAAGCTGACTGTTTATTGTTGAATAAATATATATATTTTTTTATTATTCAATTGATATTTTACTATCTCAGTGAACATGTAAACACGACAACACCCAGCTCCGACAATAAAAAAAAATTACAAATTATAAGCATATATATTTATTTCTTTAATTAGCCACTGTTTCAGCCTCTACTGAAGAAAGACAAAATGCTCTTTGTTTTTTTAGAGGGTTTCTTAAAGGGGCTACCCCATGATGACAGGGTGGACAGCAATTTCAGGGCCACATGTAAAATGTCCAGTGTGATTGTCAAAGTATACATATTCAAATGATTTGTTTTATCAAACATCTAGCTGTGTACATTAAAACAAATATACCCCAAAATAATTGTGTTTTATTTAACCACTCCTTGCTTATGCTACAGTTAGCAAAGTACATGCCCCAAAAAAATCAAGTACAGCCAATGCAAAAAAGGTATAAACTGTGTGCAAATTATTGTCCTCTCATATTATGCCCTCAGAGTGACTATTGTGCCGCATTTTCATAATGACTGAGTACACCAGCAATCGCCATAAAATTATCCTCTGGCCCAGTATTTCATTTCTGTTATTATTTTGACAGCAAAAGTGGAAGGACAGATACTGTATATGACAGTAGTGTTCACAAACTACTGAGGGCTGTCAGAAATGGCTCACACTCCGCGCAAGCCACCATCACCTCCATTACGCTCATGTTTATGCAGAGAAAGACTGAAGTCTTTTGATTCTACAGTGAGTCTTTTGATTTGGTGCTGAGAGTCTGCTGGCAGCGCTTCAGCGCTGTACTTGAGGTTCAGCCGTGTGCTAATCACGCTCAGACAGGGCAGGGCATGGGTGAGATTACTTGGCAAGGTGCATCACCTTTTTCCAGTAAAATAGATTTCATGGGATCCTTACACACACTTGTGTTCAATCTCTGAGTGACAGAAACAGACACTTGAGTGTTCCTGTAGGTTGATAAATGCATTACTTGCTGATAAAGAGGCTCTTTTTGTGCAGGAGGATCAGAAAGTACCTTGTCAACACTTCAAGCTGTCCGTGCCTCAAGTTTCACAGAAGTTTCTTAAGAGTTCACTTTGAAATAAATTTTTGAGGAGCTGAACTGACACTTTTCATAATCAAGAACACTTTGGGTATAAAAGTGAGGGGTTGGAATGACATAGTGAGTCACGATATGATATTCCGTGCTAACAATAAATTTTACATGGTTGGGATATGATGCCGAGGTGAGTTTAAACATGTTTCTTCCAGACTTTTACAAAGTGGAGTAAAACTGTTTCCATTATATTGATTTGGTCAACAAGGTCAACAATTTATATTAAAATCTGTCAAATTCTAATATTTTTATAATTTATATTCCAATTTGTCAACTTCAAACTTCACACTAATTCAGGCAATCAAAAGATTCATCCATTATCTGAACCGTTTATTTGCTCACGATGGTTGCAGGTGTGCTGGAGCCTAAACTAGCAGTCATCGGGCAGTAGGCGGGGGACACCCTGAACTGGATGCCAGCCAATTGCAGGGCACACAGAAACAAACAACCATCCGCACTCTCACTCAGACCTACGGGCAATGTGGAGTATTCAATTGGCCTACCATGCATGTTTTGGGGATGTGGGAGGAAACTGGAGTACCCAGAGGAAACCCATGCAGGCACAGAGAGAACATGCAAACTCCACACAGGAAGGCTGGAGCCAGAATCTAACCCACAACTTCTGCACTGTGAGGTGTTCTAACCAATCGACCATCGTGCCGCCCACAATCAAAATATTATGGTCAATAAATACACACCGATGTATAACAACAAGTTTTAACCTGTGTCTTGAGTTGGTGATGGCATGGCAGTGTGTTGCAAAGAAAATAAAGACACTAGGGACTTACAGGCAACCTGCAATACGCAATTGGTTCAAATTGTAGGAAAACGGTCTTGAAGTGGTGAGGGTCAAGTATATACAGGAAGGCCATTGTCCAGTGGTAGAAACCCCCCAAATGACGTGCGGAGCCTGTAAACAACAAGGTAGGGGTGAGAGGTGCCATGAGGCGAGTCAGTTAACCTGACGTGGGATAGGAGCCACACAGATAAATCACAATTCACTCAGGGAGCAGTCAAACTCAATGACATATTCACTGGCTGGCTCTACAGCTCATTTGATAACGCTCCTGCCACGCCATTCATTTCTCTGAAGGATGAAAGGGAGGCTGAAAATGTCATCAGCCCACTCAGGCAGGAACACCAGTGACATAGAATAAAGAGGGAGGGAGGTGCCTCATAATTAATTAAGTCTTTTTTTTTTTTTAACCCCGCAACAGCCAGGAAGATTCCCCACTATGTTCCGGGGTGCTTCAATTAGACACATGTTGTAATTAAACTCTGTGTCACAATGGGGCTTGCCAGATTTATGCCATTGGATGAGCTCCAGCCATTTGTTATCATGATCAATCGCACAAGCTGAAAAGAATACGGTGCAGATCCCTTTTGCCGTTGCCTTATAATAATAATTATTATTCTTGTCAAACTTCCCTATCATTACATTGAAACTGTTATGTAACATACCAGACGACAAACCTAAATACTAAAACTACGTGACAACATGAGAAATGGCAATGACTCGTTTACCACACTCAATGACACTTTATACAAAAGTTGTAATTCACTATTAAGGGCGAACAAACTTGCCTCTAGGATCCTACGAATGTGGATTTGGCTAAAGCAGTCGAATTGTGCAGAAAGTGAGTGGGACACAAACTGAGTGAGGGAACTTGACTGTGAAGTCAGAAAGGCCTGAACGGTTGTTAGGACAACAGAGGCAAACCGTCTCACTCATCTTCCAACATGTCTTTGGGACATGATGTGGTCGTCTTGAGCGCAGCCAACTTTTGTGTTAGATGTACTTTCAAGTGTACCTCATGTAAGAAAAGCCCGGGCTCTCCAGCAGCATCTGCCTTTGTAGTCTGGTATCTCATGCTGTGTTTTCTTACTTTGTCCTTCTACTTCTTGTTCATCACATGAACACTCAGCCTTGTTGGGATTCAGTTCAAAGTTCTTTTGGTCTTTTACAGTAGATGACATGTAGACTTTATTTTCTAGCCTATGTTTATGTCAAATATCATCATGTCAAATTGATTTGTTTGACTCAAAATAAAATGAGTGATATTAAAATTTTCTTTCAATGTTAAAATCCTACATTTACTGGAAATGGTTCTCTCACAAAAAAATAGATTTTTGAATAAAACAGTAAGCTATGGATTGACACTCTTCAATAAATGGATAAATATTTGTGGTCGCCTGCAGCCTGACTAAATAAAAACAAAATCATATAACAATAATATTAGTGAGATATTCAACAACTTTGAATGTGTACCAAAATGTGAAAAGTTGCTGTAAACGATCTGTGTTCATCGCCATTGTAGTGACTCCAAACCATAATTTGATGTGTCATATCAAAAAGTGAATACTCAATTACGTGCACTTGAGTGGTATGCATTGTGAGTCCAGCAGAAAATAAGCAAAGGGTCTAAGTACTACATTTCCATTCATTTAACGTGTATCAATTTCTAGTTGGAAAATGGAGTAAAGTCTTGTTGGAAACCAGCAATCTCTCTTATACTGTCAGTCATGTTGTATAGAAATTTGATTGGGGGGGGGGGTTCTTCCCCATTTCTCTATTGACGCACAAAGATAGCTAAAAATGCTTGAGTGCTGAAATGTATGGACTGGACTGGATAACGATCTTCTCAACACCTTTTGTATCTCTGGTGCCTTTGTGTGCATGTGGTTTGTCATTGCATGTTGCCATTTGTTCAATATGTACGACTTGGCCATTTCAGGCTCCTCACAAAGAATGCACTGGAGATGTATTTCTTCCTGCCACATGGGCAATGAATGTTCTCTTTTTCCCCCCATTTTGCTTGTTTCCCAAACGTGGACAGCAAATTACATGAAGACGTTAATGTAAGTGTCATGTTCTATCCAAGAGCATTGAAGCAGAACACCTAAAAGACAACCAACCACTACACGGAGGCCCAGAGTGCCGAAGATCAAACAGCAATACGAAGGCGGTCAAATATTATGAATTAATACGTACAGTCAACAACACAAAGTGGTTACTTAGCATATTTGTGCTGGGCAATGTGGCAAAATCAAGATTTATTTTTTTTAATCTCCATTTTCTATATTCATTTTCAACAAGCTCTGTGAGATGTCACCATGCTTCTTCTTGTTACTTCACCCTTCATGGGTGGATTGTTTTGCTGGTGGCTGGGGAGTTTGACCAAAAGAGAACAAGCACAGGAATAAACAAGGTTGTGAACTTCTGTGCTACATGTTCAAAAACGACAATGCCTCAACACGGGACACTAAAAGCAACTACCAAATGGAAGCTACATTACCGGCACACTTTTTGTCTAATATTTTGCAATATAGTGGAAATGTGATGTGGTGTTTTTGCAGTTTTGTATGCCTAAACATGATGTTTTACTGGCTATATAATCTGCTTGTAGCTCCTGTTGCTTAATACAAGAAAAGGCTACAAAAATAATACATAATTATGTAACATTTTTTGGTCTAGGATATACCGGTAGTTAAAATAGCACTATAGTATTCCACAGAATTTTGTGACCTAGGTGTGTGATGAGTAACATTCAGATCTGGATAGTTAAACCAGAAATTCTAGTGTTTGATGTGCCATCATGAAATTGAAACAACTGTAACAACAAAAAGAGTAAATTACTCTTAATCACAATAGAGTCTCAAAGGGCTAAATGGATTGATCAAAAGCTATGTTGGATCGGCGATCATTAATGTTCTGTATCGATTGGCAAAACATATTTTCCTTCTCACCAGAAAAATTACATTCTTTCAAATCTACCCTGTCAGAGTTATGTTTCCGGTGCGGTATTGAAGTTGGTTCCTTTCGGCATGGTATGACACTGTGTCTTTTCTTGCAGGAATCGTGCTTATTGGTGAATTTTGCCTCTATTCAGGAATTTTTGGAACGATGCAAAACTCTCATTTATTAAGAAAGCTCAAAGTATAGCTAAAAACATGCATTGCGGTTACATGGAAATATGACTCACCTCACCTTTTTGATAGGTGGTTTCTTGAGATAAACAGTTGTGTCCCCACCAAAGTATTATCTACGAATAAAATAGTCATTCAAGACCTACTACATTAGCAGCCATGAAAGTCTGAAATCTTAGGGCGCACAGCATTCTATTGGAGTCGCAAAACAGCGCTGCCATTCTTTTGTTATTAACAATTCATTAATGCCACACTAATTAATTCATAATCATATCTGAAGCCTGTTCTTAATTGCTCTCGAGGCTTTTGATTTGGAAAGCTGCCTGTGATCAATTAGCCAATTTCTACAAGCAACCAGTAAGAATAATTGTCCCCGGAAGCACAATGTGTGGCATGCCAGCATCCTTCAATACAGATTGAATGAGGAAAACGCACATAATAGCTTCAACTTGAAAGGAAATTGTCACCACACATAAAAGACGATTGTCTTAATATATCATTTAAGGGCAACTTGGACAGAAATTTAGGCTTTGAGTCGAACACAATCCATTCCTAAAAATATTAAAGATTTTAGCAGATGAGCGAATGCGACATGAAATTTGGGATTTTAATGAATTTGATAAAGCTAGCTGGAATATTCGATTGAGGTCGTGAGTCAATATAGCACGTCATTGTGCAGAGGATTTATGGCCAGCAGGAATGCTGATGACAGAGTTTAGAAAACTGCCTTTGAGACAAACTCCACCAAGCCTCATCCTCAACCCCATTTGGGAGGGCCACGCTCCTCTTCCCGGAGCATCCATACAAATTATATGCCCTCAGTGGTTTTCATGAAATGATTTAGAGGATGACTTTGGGTCAAGGTGAATGATAGGTCAATATTTAAATGAGTTTGTTGTACAAGAGTCATGATTGGAACTGGGTTTCTTATTCACGGAGCAGTTTAGTTGTAGTACGAACCTTGTGAGGACATCTGACCAGATTCAGATTGCACTTGAAGGATCACATATTTACTGCACTAGCTGTGCTTCTGTGAGGTATATATGAAATAACAAAATAACATACTGCTTTTTTTTTTAACAGACGTTTATGCATTCGCAATATTCACTGGTGCCTTGTGATACAACTGCCCCGATTTACGTATTTTTTCCAGATGCAAGCTGTCACAAGGCTGATTTTTGTTTGACTTGCGCAGGCAATTTCTTCCCATTTGAGCACTGAATGGTGGCACTAAACCTTACGCACATCACACAACAATCTCCTGTATATTATACATACAAAAATACTCACAGGGATATATTCTTTATCCTCGCAAAGAATGACTACAGTATTTTCTGCACTATAAGGCGCACTGGATTATAAGGCGCACCTACATTGATTTTTTGTTTAAAAATGATTTCATATATAGGGTGCACCGGATTAAAAGGCGCGTAAAATAGTAATACTGGATCAAACGGAGGTTGACTAGGGTTGCGGTATGCATTCACTAGATGGTGCTGTGCTAAAGGGAATGTCAACCCAGTCAATGAGGTAAATTCCTACTCCCTTTCTGTATGAAAGTGATACGGTTTGGCTTCTTACTTGGTCCAGCGACCCCACTCAATTTTTATGGTCATAAACTTTCTTTAATTTAAAAGAAAAAACAGAGTGCATGCGGTGATGCGTAATGCGTTGATTAGCTTCTTAGCTTTGATGACCGGCTTGTGTTATCTGCTACGGTGAGGGGGGGTGGTTCACTGTGATAGGCTTAGCTGTATGTCAATCAAGCGATAGGATGGATTCTAGCCTATAGGTTGCCATAATGCTGGGAAGCAACGCAACCTTGTAATTTACTAGTCGCATTAAAATGTACTGAAACATTTTGGCAGAGCGCTGTGTACAACCAGTATGGATCAACAAATTAATCAATTGATCCATATATAAGGCGTTCTGCATTCTAAGGTGCACTGTGTTTTTTTTTTGTATAAATTTTAAGTTTTTAAGTGCGCCTCATAGTGCGGAAAATACGGTAATATTACTGTCACTTCGTCAGAAGACGTGACCAGCTCAATATATCCATACTAACTGTGTATTACACTATACTCCTCCAGGGTAGTCAAGGCAAAAAAAAGAGGACAGACGTACGGCCACCATCTCACCTCTGTTTCTCCTCATAATGCTCATTGAAGCTCATTAACACAGCTTTACCAATTTCTTTGAGATCCGTCCATTAAAATAGTTGAGCCATCCCCCAAAAAACATACCACTTAAACATAATTTAGTACTCTATCTGAGATTTATTCAAAATCAATCTCGATAAACAAAGCATGATTCCTCGATGAAATCCAATAAAAGTGAGTGCATGTCACAGAGCCGCTGACAGTCTTGACTTCAAAAGCGTTCACTTGGAGATGAATGCTGAGGTACGGGGGCGGAGGGCATGATTAGCGGCCCACTTGGCTTCTCTCCGTATCATATGTGCGGTATATACATAGCATCAGTCACCTTCCCATCACCTAATTAACTCCTTCACCTTTACACAACAAAGTAGCACACTTCAAACCGCTCTGTCTGACTGATTTGACACAAATGCTTTATGAGTATTTTCAAATGAAAGCTGATTTTGAAGATGGAACACACAACGCTAATAGCCATGAAATGCCTCATCGGCTACTTCTTTTTAAGATGATTAAAGTCAGTGGAATTTTTGGAAGACTTGCCTGGCTCAAATGCTGGTAATTTCCTATGAAACTGCCATGTGTGATGATACCAATTGTGCATGCTCACTGACTCGCACAAACATGTGCACGCTCACTCAGCTTTGTCTTTCCACTGAACATCATTCAGTTTTCACCAGGAGCCGAAACTTCTGCAAATGAAAGCCTAAGGGCACTCTGTTTTGGTCACTGTTCAATGCTCTTTGATACTGTCTGTCTGGAATTGGAAATGAAAGAATCTAACTTTCTCTTGAAGTTTGATTTATTTTTTCTCTCTTTATTCTACTAATACGCTCAGCTTTAACAGGTGCTGGTCGAATGATAATGAGTTTTCAACGAAAAACTGCGACAAACCACAAATTTCATGTAATTCTCCCAAAAAATTAATTCATCTCAAAGTCATCATCAGTAGTCTTATATGAGATAAATTTTGACCAAGTTTGCTGCAACTCAGGGATTTTACTCTCATCGAAAATAACAAGAGAGCACCATCCATCATCATGTATTATTTGAAATAGTTCCACTAGTAATGATAAGCTCAAAGTTTGTGGATTTCCAAAAACACGAATGGATCGGGACAGCCCTCATCGCCATCTTTTGAAAAAACAGACACGAGCTGATGTCAGCAATACGACCAAGCCGTGTTATCTGTCTTGGTTGCTGGTCTTTGGTATTTAATTCTTTAATTGTAGATGCTAACGCCCCTGCCTGAAATCCCAAAACATTCAATTCAAGACAATATTATAGGAATATAATAATGTGACCTTGAATTTGTTGAGGAGTGATGGATGGCAATCTTGCAAAAGTGATATAGCAGACACTCATCTGAAGCACTGGGTTTATGCAGCGCAAAGTGCTATAACACAATTAAAGCCTCACCAGATTTCTTTATTTTGTTATTTGAGCGGAACAAAATCTGAATGGTCAGATAAAATTTAACCCTAACCTTATCCAGATTAGGATTTGACTGCCATCACGCTACTCAACAGTCCTATTGAATAATTAATAAAACTTAGTTGAAAAGATAGCACTGGGAAAGAGCGCAAAAAGGGTTTAATGTAAACAACTAAAATCCATTCTATATTCTGCAAAAAGAAAAATGTCATAAATTTTAAATAATGTTCTGTGCATTGTGTGTAAAATCCCTGTGCCTGTGTGGTTTGCCGGTGGGTGGGGGGTCTGAGCTGGTGATCTAGATGTGATTTCTGCTTGGCATGCTCAACGTCTCCCTTCTCCCCGCTATAGGCATCGCTATAGCTTGTGGCGCTCCCGATGGACTAAGCTCTTTCCACTAACAAAATGCAAAATACAAAATTAATAAAAACACCCTTTGAAACTGACAAATATGCCTCAGGCAAACTATCGGCCCGCCGGCTGCTTAAAATTTAATCAGTATTTTTTCTTTATTTATTTTCCACCACGCTCATCTTTTTAATAACGCGTCGGCGGGAGTGTCTGTACACAAAGTTTTCCTCTGTCAAGAATTACACAGGGCCTGTCAATTCATGGTCTCTCTCCCCGGAGGGTGTGCCAGAAAATACATTTTAGAGGTTTATTGGCTCTCGAAACCCGCTTTTCTCTTACATTGGCTTTCACTCACAGTTATACACATTTTTCAAGATACTAGTAATTAAGTGCCTCCAATACTTTAAAAACTGTATATTGTCATTCCCTTTTGAAGTTCGTACATGAGAATGAATCATTATTATTTCCACAAAGGGATAATTTGCAATTTAAAAAAAATGTGCTTTACAAGTCTGCTAACTTAATGCTAGCACACAATGCAAAATGCCACAGATAGTGTGGATACAATTGGTGTTGCCTTGTCATAAACCTTTAGGCAGAGGCTATCTGAACACAATCAGTGCAGCAACAAGTCGAAGGACAAGATAACAGTCAAAGCACAGGCATACGTTCTTTATCCTCTGCGAAAAAGACCGGACACTGAGTCAATTACCTGTATAATTCTGTACTGTAGAGAGCTATTTCTCCTACTAAAAAACAAATATTGCGTCTTGAGTTTTTTGTGTATTTACATTTCAATCCGGAAAGACGATGTAAAATACAAGTGTTCTGATTTAGAAGCGTGGTCACAAAATGAATTAAACTTGTAGCCCTACGTCATGCCACTGCTGTGCATGAGCACTGAGAGAATTGACTCAGTCCCAAAACATTTCCTGCTCTTCTACTGCATTGTGTTGTACCCAGGAAAAAATACACTAACCACGGTGGCTAAAACGGTTAAATTGTTGCTGCCGGAAAGCAACACTGAATTCCCTGATAGCTCTCCATTGCTGCTGTAATATTCATGCAGTCATTAATAATTGAATTAAATTAACACAGGGTGTCGAGTGTGAGTGATGACAGGCCATCAAATACTTATCTAGATGTCAATCAACTCCCCCACAGTTCACTTGGTACAGTAATAGACCATAAAAAGGAGCACTAAAGAGGGCTTCAAGTACTCAGAAAGTTTATTTTTATTATCTTCCCAACATATTTGTGACTAATAATTTTTCATGGCATACTTTACAGGAGACTGAGAAGCTTTCAGCAGCTTGATCTAAAATACTTTTTATGTAATTCCAACAGTATGATGGACACTGTGTTTTGTATACATCGAAGAGTCACAACATTATGAGTACTTACACAATATCATCATATCAAGTACAGAAGTACTTTATTTAATTCTATGCCATGACAAAGACTGTCAGAGAGGTCTTACTTAAACTTAACGTTATGCATTATTATTGCATTGACCATGAATTGCACTGCATCATACTCGGAGCTTTTCATATTTTATTTTGCTTCTGACTGACCAATTAATGTAACCCAAATCTTACACACACCTACATCTGCAACGAAAACACATGATCCATTTATTTACTACAATGAAACAATGTTTGTTTTTTAAGAGAATGAAAATACAGCAAAAGAACATTTAATAATTTTTGGAAATCATAGCATGATTGACTATTAAATATGTTTGGCAGATCATATATTTTATTTAAATTTATAAAGAATTAAAAGTTTATATTCAGCCAGTTGTGTTCTTAAGTAGGCTAATCACTTTTTTCTTACACATTAGTGAGTTTGACGGTGAGGTAAATTCCCCTTGACAGCTTTTTCTCTTTTTGTGTAAAAAGCTTCTAGTTTTCTTCCTTTTCTTACTTTCTTAGTTATTAATTGAGATCATGAAAGTCAACACTTGAAGCAGAGGGCCATCCCAAGACAAGAAATGCTTGAAATTCCTTGCCATAAATATTCACAAGCAATCTATTATGCATATCATTCTTTAAATACCAGATAAAATGTGTTTTTGTGACTAAATCTTAATTTTGCATATGCTTTTAAGTAACATACATTAAATAATAATGAGCATGAAATTGATGGCAGAAGCAGCTTTGGTACCGTCAATCAAATGGGCGCAAACCCACTCCGACACTTTCAGTCTCTCATCACTTCCAGCTGCCAAGCCATCATTGTTCACGCCTGCGTCTCAGAGTGCAGCCGAATCAGCACATGCGGAACGCTACTCTCCCTGCTTTCACTTTTCCCGTCTTTACATTTAACTACAGGTCAGGACGGTCATACATCCACAGCAGATGCTTGTTTGGCAAGAAATGAATTGATCTAAAGGCTCAGTAACATTTGCTATCAGGAAAAAAAAAAAATGCTGTAATTTTTGCAAGGATCTGTGCCTCTGAGTCAAACACCCCAGAAGTGGGACAGTTTGGAGTTCTAATATTTGGCAGAGGTAAAAATTGCTTCAAATCTGGAGTTAATAGGTGAACCTGCATCACGGAACAGTTTAATTGTAAAATGGAATCACTCTGATAATCAGAGGTTAGTAGTAAAACACTACATTTACTCTGGTACATTTACCTGAGTAACTTTTTAGGAGATACGGTAGAGATGGGTGCTTGGGCAGTGAATGAGGAACTAGCAGAAAACCAGTCCATCTATAAGGAACAAACAGGCATCCAGTCCAACAATTAGAAATGATCGAGCGAATCACATCTGCATTTACATATGGAGTGGAGCCATAACGATTATGTTACGATTCTTACCGATTCCTTTTGTGCATAATTGAGGCTGTCTGGGACTGATCAGATCATTCCTGGGCTTCCCATCCCTCACAGCCAAGCACAAAAGACAAATTCCCTGCTTTCGTGAATGAATGCCCCACAGAAGTTCAATTTGTCTCCCAGGGACAAGGAGCACAGATTCAGCAACTCCCCTATTGCACTCTTTCAGAGGAACACAGACACGGAGGTATTTCAAGGGACAGCGCCTTTGATGCGAGCAATTTATAAGGCTAATTATACAAACAGGATAATAACAATGGAGACAGCCAACTGCCTGTGTGTTTACGCTCTCTGTTTACATCATAGACAGGTCCTTGAGCTATACAAGAGCACATGCGCCCCCACGTACACACTAACTGTGAGACAGTTGAGAAAACAGCTGGGCTAATTCTCAGTTGTTCATATGCAGATCATAATAACAACAAACAATGAAAAGTGCCTGACATCAAAGAAAGAAATGATGCATTTCGAATGTTAAGAAAGAGGCAAAAGACTTTTGATGCACTGACTTCCTCCAAGATTTAATTGATAGCACTGCTAGTTTGGTTTGCTGGATGGCTGCGGGACAATACACATATTATCATGAAGCCCCCATGCCTTCGGCTATCGAATCTTGTTGCTTGCATATTTATTGTATATTGTATATTCATGCCCCGCTTGTATCCTATCACCTAAATTGGCTGGTGCGTCATTATCTCCCGCGTGGGCGGTTGATTATGTTTTGGCAGTTTCTGGTTTTCATAAAGGGTTCGATCTAAAAAGGGGCCAAGATAACAAGCTCGGTTTCACTGACATTTGCTACAAATCTTGTGCTGTCACTGAATACAAAATCTCAGATGTTCTTCAAAAAACTCTGGACAACGGTTGTAAATTTTTCATTCGGAACATGGATTATTTTTACCCCGAAAGAATGGGTACGACTGTACTTATCCACCTTTCATCATGCTGGCTAGTTATTAGACATGCCTATCGCCCCATGCATTAGAAGCACATTAAATTTGGAATCACAGCACTATTCAGGTTCAAATAATGAGCATTTAATTATTGACAGGGGATGAATATTTCACAAAGCCACTGGTATTTCACTCGGATGGCCTCATATGGAGTAGTATTAAGAAGGACATGAGGTCCCTATGACCCAGAAACCCACCTTAAATCTTAGCGAATATTCAACCATTGCTGGAGCACAGCCAGGTGCGAGCATAAATAGGACTCCGAGTGAGTCATAGCTCTTGGAAAAATACAGTATTCAACCAAGTCACTTGTGTTAACCGCAAAATCTGGTCAACACAAAAGCAAAAATGTCCATCAAAGGATTTTGCCCAGCATCCAGGGTTGTTATTTTTTCCTTAAAATGGATAAAAGTTTTATGTCATTACTGCTAAATGGAGCTAGGGTCACTTGGAAACGGGTACATGGGGAACTAAACGTGTGACAGAGGTGGGATGGTTTGTCTTTTTCACATTAGGTAATGTGATATCTCCAACTACCATCGCTAGTTAGACACGCTTGAAGTGTGAAGCCTCTGAATAATACGACGGTAACACTTATTTCCTAATTTTTTGCGGTTCCTGGGTTTCATATTTAAATAGCGTTCTCAACACAACTGTTGTAGTGGTTTTGGATTCACGACAAAGGTCATATTCCCAACTTCCTCCATTCAGTGGGGAAAAAAATAATGCAGATTGACAGAAAAGATGGCAAAAGATAAGATCAACATCCACCCTCTAAAGAATGAACCAATAAAATGTGTCATCTAATATCCCATTCAACCCACAACTCACTTTGCACGAGTAGCATTTAGTTGATATAGATTATAAAAGTCTAGAATCTCTCCAAAAAAAATGAAAGCAGGGCCTTAAAAAGAGAGTGTATGATGCGTTCAAGCGATTGTGTTTCACAACCTGTAAATAAAATGAAAATAATTAGATTGACTCTTATAGTAAGTATGCTAAATAGAATAATTTAGTTCATCCAATCACTGCTCCATAAAGCATTTGTAGGTTCCACAGTCTCATAGAAAGAAATATCTGCAATATTCAGAGTGGCTCTCTGTATTCTCCAGAAATGGGTCTAGGGATTATTATTATTATTACTAATATGATTATTATTATTACTGTTACTCTTATTTGCCTTTTAACAAACAAGACACCATAATTTTCAAGACACTTTTCTTTATTGTGACAACCGTACAGAGAAAAATATCTACTCTCTCTTTTCGAGACGTTCCGCTGCTCCTCATTTGGCTCGGCCTGACCTCTTTAATTCTGATGTAAAACACAAATCAAGTTCAATGGTGAATCATTTGACTTTGCCTTTTAATTTTCCGAAAGTATGCCTGTTCAGAACCCAATCACCAGGTGACAAGTGGTGACGAGGGTTTCCCTCCGCTGCTTCATTCCAACACAAATTAGAGCTCTGCTTTCTGTGTGTAAATTAACTGGTATTTAAAATGCCAGAGTTTTTACATGTGTGTAAATCAGGGCTAGGGACATCCTTCTACGTGCACATCTTCACTGTTCCAGCTGGGCTCTCTGTAGATTTGCTGTGTATCTTCTCCACTGAAGCTGACCCCCGCGTACTGACATCTTAATTACATCTTTAGGAGCCTTTCAAAGGTTTCAATGGGCCAGGGACATATGGCTTTACTCTGAAGCCAGTAGGGTCAGATGAGCCCTGTTGTTAGAAGTCACTAAATGACAAAGGCATACGGTTTAAATTTTCATTTGACTCTTCAAAAGTCTTCTTCTTCATTTTCTTCGTCTTTAGCAAACATTCCTGGTTGACTTTGGGATTCACCGAGCTCTTCCCGATCCCTCTTTTATGGTCATGCTGGCAAGGTTGGTATAATGGGTAATTCATCCTCAGCCTCACAAGCAAGCCCCCCGCAATGCTTCTGACAGCTGAGAAATGTCATTACAGGCCATAATGAAGAATGAAATCAGTTATAGCATCACCACATGCCCAAAATTTAATTAGGGATCTCTGAAGGTCAGCCTTGCCTATGATGTTTTCATGTGTGCACAATGTTGGCTGTACACGTAGTTTGACTTTACTTTTGCATTGGAAACAGCGTCAAAAAAGAGGTGGCGACAAAATGAATGATGATAAACACAGAGGCATGTAGAAATGCCAATAAACAAGCAGTGATTCAACAAAGGCAACTGATCAGACATTGAAATTAAAATGAGGTGCAGAGAAAAGCTCCTTTTTATCATCGCATGCTACACCTTCACACAATGTACAATTAGAGCTCATACGGGAGTGAGAAACAGCCTTGGTGTTGCATCAATTTGCAGATCATTTAGTCTTTTCACACGCACTCGTTCTCCACTAAAACAGCACAAATCAAAGCGGGATAAAGATGAAAATAGACCATGAAGGGGGGGAAAAAAAAAGAGTCGCGCAAATGACTTTTGTTTTTGCACTCTGATTTTTATTTGAATTGTAAGTGATCATTCTGCCTTTTAGTTACAGCTGTCAGCCTTCATTAATGTGCATTATAAATTGCATCAAAGTGCATAAGGCAGTGTGTGATTAATTTATACAGCTTTTTACGTAGGAGGAAACTGCAGGTGCTGAGGAGCCTAATGACTTGGCTTGGGTGGCACGGCTAATCGTAACCCTCTCGTTTCAGCGTTTTGTGTGGCAGTCAACGTTCGTCACACGAGCATTCTTTTCGGCATCAACCAGCTGACAAAAACAAATTAAACATATGCCAAATAACAATTCCCCTTCTATTACAATGAATACTTTTATTATTGTTACTGATACCACCATGTGTCATGAGACCCCAGCACACAATGCAGACCTGACATATGTAAAGCTTAAGTCACAGCTAGGCATTCCAGAGTAAAAACCCCTCAACATTGACCCAAAAAGTGAGAGATGGTGGCTGTAAAACTATACAAAATACATTGGTAAAAAATGACAAAAACTGATGCAACAAAATTACAACAGCCTTTTTAGCATTTCATCATCAGTTCTGTGTTTATTATGTCAATGTGATTATTGTAACTTCCTCATGGTGGCCAAGGTGCATACACCAGAAAGAGTAGCACGATGTCCACTAAACTATGAAATTGTGATGAAGAAATTGTTCTTATTTATTTATTTTACATTCTTGTGCCCTTTATTCATGGCCAACCGGTTTGATTGTTTATTTCTGTAACATGATGTGTCGCGACACCCACAGCATTAGTTGTTGTATTTTTTTCAGGGGCAACAAGTGCAAGATCTATTTATGGGAACAGAAGCTGCCTGGTGGTTATAATTTCACTTTTTTTTTTTACTTTTAATCTGCCCAACGTTTTTGTTGAGGCTGGCAATCTCATTCAAGGCCACGTGAAGCAACTTGAATTCCCTGCAATGTAGTGGACAGACCAGAGTTTCCATTTGGCATGTTGTTGTGATTACACAAGAGATTTGGCTCACAGATGTAACCATGATGTTAGACAACCACTTCAATTTCCTTCTGTACATCTGCTTGCTTTAGCAAGCCCATATGGAGAGTGTAGTGCTTCACAGAGATAAAAAAAAATAAATAAATATCATAAAAACAACTTCTTTTCTTCCCCTGCCAACGCCTCACTCTTATTAATCGACCTACCGTCCCGCACGCTTGCGACCTCTAATGGATTTCACATGAGTACAGGCCAAACCCAGACAAGAGCTTGGGTCCTAGCTAACATGACAAGCATTAGACTGCATAGGGGGAGGGGGAGAGAGGAGGACTCTCAGTGTCCTGTAACTGATGTGTCGTGCTCCAAGCACCGTCCCTCGGGTGGGACATGGATGTATCCACTCTGACAAGCGTCTCGCTCCTTTCTCTGTGTCCCGATGAGCCTATTATCATGAGGTCCCGCGAATGTTGTGCATTCTGGGAAGTGGCGCATAAAAGAATGATCAGGCAAAGCTTTCAGACAGAAGTTATTCGCCCAGGCAGGCTCTTTGTTGAACAAAATGGAAACCCTGCGACGAGAGGTGCACCTGTTGAGTGTCCTCACGGAGACACAAGCACTCACACTTGGCATTATGTGCCTTATTATTTATACGCGACTGTCAGCTAATAATGCATGGCGCTGTCTCACCGGAGCACTTTCTGCCATCTTTGAAAGTTATGGCAGGAGGCAAGCGTGGTTTCACAGACATCTGGGGTCCGCTCACAAGGGTGTTGTCTGAAGAAGTCCTTCCCACTCATACTGATATAATGCATCTGTGACACTGCGCGACAGAAGCAGTCTTTATCTCTTGTGCATTTTCTCTATTTTTCACACACTGCCTGTAAAAGCTGTATATTTCTTTCTTTTTTGGGGGGCTATTTTTGTTCTTTATAAAAGAAACTGACATGAAACAGAGGAAGAAAGTTGACCTGGCTAGTGAGGAAAAGTGAAGTGAGATAAAGTACAACACCTGACACTCACTTCTCCCACCCTGTTGCGCTATAGGCAATTGTCACTGCCTGACAAGTCATGTTTAAGTCACACCAGTCAATAGGCCTGACGCAACACCATTGATTATCTTGTGAGATGGCCCATTTGCAGCCCTGACCCACCTCAACATCAGTGATGCCGTGGTCATGACATCCTGAAAGCGATTCATACCTCAGTTCAAGAACATTGAATATATATACGTATATATATACGTGTATGTGTGCGTATATGGAGAGAGTGGCAGAGACATACGTATCAGTTTATCAATGTTTTTGTACTTGCTGCTTAGCCTGAAGGGGTTAAGGGCATTGTTCACTTATGTGAGGGACATTTTTTATGCAAGAGCGAGCCCTGATTAGGGGGTGAGTCTTAATGGCGACTAATTAGCGACTCCCTTTAGCCCTGGTGTAATGATCAAATGAGCTGTCATGGGGTACCTGATACAATGATCCTCTCACTCTTGATATGATATTTTATTCCTTTGCAATTATGCAGCCCCTACTGCACCCCATGTGTTTATTGCCTCAAGCACACATGTCAAATTAAAAAGCAGTTTATGCACCTGATATTTAATTATTGCCCGCTGCACCACCATGCACAATAGGAAAATCTCAAAGATGTCAATCTACAGTACTTAAAGCACAAGCAATCGGTGCTCTCCAATCACCGTCCACTCAGGCACATGAAAACGGATAAGAATTTGGAAATATTGAACATGAATGGGAACCTTTGCAGCTCGTGTATGCTCAGTTGATCGTTATGTGATGTGCTGCTGTCAAGGGAATTCACCACATACTTCTAGTGCAGTGGTTCTTAACCTGGGTTTGATCGAACCCTAGGGGTTTGGTGAGTCGGTCTCAGGGGTTCGGCAGAGCCACCACTGAGGAGGTCCGAACAAACCTGATATATTGTGTAAATTCTGATTTGCCAGTATGTAATTTGTTGAGTTCATGCATTGTGTTGATTTTGTTATTTGAACAAGGGGATGTTCATGCACGGCTTATTTTGTGCACCAGTAAAAAACATCGGTCTTGAATTTCAAAAAAATAATTTAGTTTTTCACTAAAGAGGGTTTGGTGAATGCACATATGAAACTGGTGGGGTTTGGTACCTCCAACAAGGTTAAGAACCACTGCTCTAGTGCTTACCATTGAAAAAAATAAAAAAAAATAAAAGTACATATCATTACAATAAATTAACTTTTATTTTAATAATACCTTTCCATGCATCCATTCTCCATACCGCTTAGATTCACTCGAGTCGCAGGCATGCCTTTTCAATAGAAGTCATGGTTTCAATTAGCAGAGGTGTTAAGTATGATACTACAGCGCATCAAAGAATTGAATGCTTCACAATTTTTACAAAGAATATGATTCTTCATTTGTGTATTCCTAAATTTCTAACCTCTCCTTTTCAAGACAAAACACGTTTAGAAGAATCTCAATTACGACTGGATTTGGACTGCATTTATATTAACAAAGTAATACATAAATGAATAAACACATGATATGAGCTTTCTATTCTCTCTTTGTCAAAACCGCAGCCTTTCAAATGTATATTCTGTTAATACTCCTTCAACAGCACATTCAGCTTGATTTTTCCACTTTCATACCGCATTAAGTGCTATTCAAATTGAAGCTAACAATGTGTTTCAGTCCTCTAATTATATACTTGAAATAAGTGTTTTTTTCACACTTGGCTAGAATGCTTTTGTCGAAGTTTGTTGAGTTTCTCCATCTCACTTTGACTACAAGGACATCCATTTCAAAAGGGGAAAATGGAATCAAAGATAACAATTATTGGTCTGTGCACACAAGCGGGAGCACTGCTGTTCCTCCATAGAGTGACTGTAAGCTTGACTTTTTTCTCAAGTGATTTAATTGAAATATTAATTGCTCTAGCTCTGATGAATTCCAGAGGTAGCTACGCTGTCGTGACTGACTAAAACGTCCCCTTATGTGTTCATGTCAAAGGTAATAAATCTGTGACCAACACTGGAACATGAAATCTATCTTGTCTTGTAAACTTTGATTTACGACAGGGGCATGGCCAGACATTGTAAACATCCAAAGCTCAGCCTAAACAAGGCAACCTTCTACACAAGTTGTTCCTTGGCAGCTGTCATCAAAGTTAAGGCAAAGTGTTTAGTTTACTATTATTTTAGTTGATTTACTTTATGTGACAAGCGGTTAAAAACAATAAATGTGCATTTGCAACATGAATCACCTTTGCATTTTGACTGCACCAAGTTTTATTTAAGATAAATTGTAAATTTAAATTGTTATGGGGTGCAAATGGGGGTGATGCTCGAGGAATTATTGTCTGCGTCGAGTACCTGTAAAATGTCCCAGTGACACAAAATGAGATCAAGATAAAACATTTCAAAACTTTTTCAGAGATAAATGTAACCCAGAGCTCGAGAGCCATCTCCTGCCCATTTTAGATGTTTCCCTCCTCCAATGCACCTGATTCAAGTGTGAGTTCTAGGCCCAGATATCCACAAATTATTGAGTATGACATTTAAATCTGTCACCAAATCACTTGTCGCTGTGACAGGTCTTTATCAAATCCTCATTTTTTTTTTTGCAATCAGCAACAATGTGCTCAGACTCACTCAGAAAGTCCTGGAATCTGATAGTACCAGTTTGCTAAAGATATTTCCATTGACTTCAAGTGGTTGAATGGCAGGTTGGGAGTTTTCAGTGGATGCACCACCCTGACTAGCAGCTTCATGCTGGTCCCCGGGGGATGCTGTGTTATCGTCCCACCTGTTCTACCATACAGTTGGTGACAAATGCTGATTGATGTTGCAGGTTTGTGGAGATAACTGATTATGGATACCAGTGAATCCCCAAATGAGAACTTGATTCAAAAGAAGCTTGTTTTTCAATTACCAATTTGACAGCCTTTATTGTGTAAACATGTCAGTTTGTGTAGTCGATGCAATGTTCCTTTGCAAATAAAGACCTTAAGGAAGGCAAATTATTTTAATGTTAATTACATTTGAACGGCAAAAAAACGTGCGGTCAGTAAATAGTGTCTAAATCAGTGCTAAACACACATGTTAAGTAGATGCGGGAAAGAATGCAGTGTGGGGAGTGGGGAAGTTCCTTACAGGGTGCCCCAGATGCCAATATAACACAGATGTTGTAGTGTTGCTCCAAAAACCACAATCACAACATATGGTAATTGCTGCAGAATTATTTTGGCCAGTGCCCTCACCGAGGGCTGATAAAATGAAAAGTCTGCTACCGCTACCAAGGCTCCGCGGAATGAACACCTGCCAAATCTAACTGCACGATATGTCAATCCTGTGAGTGAAGGGCCACCAGGTAAAGCTATCAGGGTGAGCGATGGCCATGGAATCCCGAGGGGACACGCATGGGGTGAATAAATCCACAGATGTCTCAACATTCTGTAAAAAAAATGTATTGTTTATATACCGCTTGTTTCATCATCATCGGTTTAAAGTCCGTTTTCCAGGCACCGCTGGGTTGGACTGGGTTCTTGATATGGCTTTCTTCTACCGGGAACGGTCCATGGCCATCTCGTGGTTGATGCCGAGTGCCTTCATGTCGGCTGACACGGTCGTCTGCCAGGTCTTTTTAGGTCGGCCACTGGGTCTTGTTCCCTCTACGTTATACGACATAACTTTCTTCACCCAGTCGTTCTCGACCTTCCTCACTACATGTCCGTACCATCGCAGTCTGCCTCTCCTCACCACATCCACTATGGCCTCCGCTCCCATCTTCTTTCTCAGCTCTGCACTGTTTTTTTTCTCCCTCATTGACACACCACACATCCATCTGATCATCCTCATTTCTGCTCTGTTTAATTTTTCTTCGTGTTCTGTTTTCAGGGCCCATGCCTCACTTCCGTACGTCATACTACTTCTGACGCAGGCTGAGTACACTTGGCCTCTCATCTTCAGGGATGGGGCCTTAGATGTTAAGAAGGGCATGAGTTCCCTGAATTTCTTCCACCCGCTTCTCACCCTTGTGGTCACTGCTAGGTCCACCCCCCCATCAGCGTTAAGCATGTCTCCAAGGTAGCAGAAGCTGTCCACCACCTCGTACAACTCCCCATCTACTATGAGCCCCTCTTGCTCAGCTGGGTCTGCTTGGGCGACTTCTCCCCTGCACCGCTTGCATTTGAAGGTCTCACTTGCAGCTAGTAGGCTGCCTTTTACTCCGCTGCATCTCCTGTGTACCCATCTCTGACAACCCTTGCACCGGATAGAGTTGGCTTGCACCCCCTTCCCTTGTTTGACCTGAACAATGTAAGACAGAGAAGAGGTTTTACTTTCTGGCCACAGACATTGCATCTGTTTTGTTGTACTTGAGCTTTCCGCCCCTCAAAAAGAAAAAAAAAAAACATCTTCCTGTTGGATTTTTGTCACATCGATCGGATCTGTTCCCGGTGTTATTCGGGCAAGTTGTTGGTGAGCCATACAGCACACACATTTGATCACACTTAATGATTTGACTAACCCCATCAACTTAAATTTCCAATCACTGAAATCATGTATTTGTAAATCCATAGATGTGTTTTTTTTTTCCACAGTTTAATTGCACTGTGGTGCATGGAATGTGTTTCAACACAGTTGAATTCAGCCATTATTCATCTAAAGCCCAGAACCAGCCAATGTGTTAGAAAATGAGACTTGTTGCATTTCTCAAGTGAGTGTTTTAAGCTGGGCGTATACACAAACATGCACGCTTTAATACACTTGTGAACACAAACACAGACCACAGGACTTGCATTTGCTCATAGACAAATACAAACTGAATCCACCCAAGTAACTTGAAGGGGCAAATATATGAAAGCAAAAAATCGGCCACCTTCTCTTCTGAGTTTTTAGCTCCACCATCTGGTCTTCAATGACACAGTCTCAGTTCTACACAAGTCCTCCCTTTGACACATCTTAGTATCAAGCTCCACATTCAGTTTTACAAACCACTTTATTTATTTTATCTTGACAGAAAAATACATGAAATACTGTTGAAAAAATTAATTAATTAATTAATTAATAACGTGTTGTGGTGTGCGATCCTTCTGTTGGTAACTGTAGTGTTGTGGTTGCTTTAAAGAGAGTTATATTGATTGTTAAGAAAAATTGATGCACTGAGGTTTTTGCGCACTTGGGGGTTGACGAGTAAAGGAAGGAGGGTGCCTCGCTTAAAAGGAGATCATTTTATAAGAGCCTTTGTTAAGGCTCTTCTTGATGAGACGCCGGGGGGTATTGTTCCTGGCAGGTTACAGAAGTGGTGTCTCCATTAATTATTCTTCTGCTTGAAAAATAAAAAAATCTGTTTCTGTTTGTTGTGAGATTGTGTGTGCGGGTGTTTCATGTCACTGGAAACTTGCCTCCTGTAGAGTTACTTTGCAATATACTAACTACAAACTAAATATATTGATTGATGGGCCAAAAGTATTGAAAAGAAATTTACCATTTAGATTTATTGCTAATTTACACCATTATCAAAAGAGAGAAAAAAACAGAAATGTTGGGGGACATTATTTCAATTGCATCTTAAATTTGCAGTCATCACGATGCATTTGCTATGTTGAAACAAATGTACACAATTTAAAACACTGGGTTGAAAACAACCCAATTTGGGTTAAAAATTTGATCGACCCAGGAAGTTGGAAATTTACCCAACTTTCTTAATAATGGGATTGGCTGGCCCGTTCTAATACTTTTAGAGGAAGCATGAAATTTAGAATGTTTTTCAATCCTTGAAGCCTCTTCATTATCATGCAGCACCGTGATGCTTCATTTCAGGCTGAACACGATTGAATGAGGTCAAATACAAATTAATTTAAAATAAAGATTTTTTTTCATGTTTAGGAATGTTTTTATTTCTAAACATTGTATAAACTATATTTCAGTTAGCATTTTTAAACAGCACTTTTTTTGCACATCCTTTCTTACTTTCATTGTTTATACTATTGCTATTCTTGACATGTCAAGATCGGTTGCAATTATTTAAGTGGCACCAAAATCACATTGATATTATGTACAATTTATTTTAACTGCAAAAGTGTTTACTCCCATCACCCGAATGATATTTTTAATGTCATTACACTGACTCCAAAACATTTTCTTCTCATGGTTGTGTTCAGTAACGTGCTCTTAATTTGTAAACCATAAGACCCCATTCCATTTTACCATTCTTGTTTATAATTTGCCAGCAAGAGAATACAAGGGGGGGGCGGGTTTGGAGTTTATTCCAAATTGTACACAACATAAAAGAACAAAAACAAGAAGCGTCTATTAGCTGTAAATGCTCTATAATAACGTGATCCCAAGAGAGTCTTCCCCAAACGAGCATATAAAAACCATTGTCATACAACACAAGCCTGCCGCCCCCCCAATTTGAGGCAAATCCCTTATTTGGAGTTTAAATCTGCAAGGCTTTGTGGGTAATTAGTGAACATGCACAGGAATGTTAGCGGGGCTTGGCAGGTGCATTTGATCTGTGGCAAGAGGCAAAAGCACTGTTGACAGAGAGATGGCAGAAGGAGAGCGATGGGAGGGCAAGTGGGTGGAGGAAAAGAATATTTCAAAGCTTAGGGGCAGGTTTGACTAATTCTCAAACTTGTTAGAGAACAGCAAGATTTTGATTTTAGATGTAATTATTGGAACAAAAAAATAACACAATTGTTATTGTGTAGATTGTAATTTTAGTTATTCTAACAGATTTTTTTTAATACTGCTCTCACCAGAAAACATCATACACCACTCATAGCGTATGCATCTAATATTCCAATTTAAATATGGGGGGTGGGGAGTACAAGTCTGACCTAAAAAGACCCCCCCCCCAACACTGATTCATTCATAAGCAATCACAAACATCCAACACAATGTTTTGATCACGTACCTCTAAAGGTGTTATGCATCAAATTAATATAATTTCATAAACAATTACGTTGTTAAATGCATTTTCCTCTACTGAATTATTCACATTATTATATGTGGCTACCATGTGTTCAATGGCACCCAATTAGAGCAGATACGCTAAACCTAATTTGCAGACGCCAGAAGCAAAGTTTATATATAAGAGCTAATATTTGAAAGTCAAATTAAAGTTGAAACAGCCCGTAATAACTGTTAATTAACTCTAGCTTTGTGTTGTGTGTTTTTTTTTTTTTTTTTTTCAAATTTCCTTCAACAAACCAGAATGGTGTACAATATTCACAAGGCTAGTGCTTAACATTTCGGACCACAAAGATACATTTCAAAGCGTTGAATTATTCTTTTGATGTGAGTATTCTCGGTAGAGTAGATATTATTTTAAGATCTCTTTGTTCAAAAATTCATTTTTATTATCGCTGCATGAAATGCATAGTAATTCCCCACATAACTAGCCATTGGTGCAATTAACATCTTCGATCCAGATCATATTGCTGATAATTTATACAGAGTAGGCGCCTCCCCTGTGATCGCTCGCAGGGCTCCAGCTCCTTGCATTTAGAGAATCCTTCTCATGCAGATGAAAATGGAATGTGAAACTTAAATGAACAGGGCTCCACTGTCATCATAATAAAGACTTTTGAAAACACACCGGGGCCAGTTCAACAAGTACGCCGACAGCAACGCCAGTGTAGTGACATCAAACCAATTAAAACTGACGATAAATATTAACAGCGGTGGGTGTTAACGAAACATGACTGGGAAGCTGAGCTGTAAACAAGTGCTGGATGGGTGATCATTAAAACTGTGTCACATAGAGTTGCACAGAAGAAGAGAAATTGAGATTTAAACACTAGAATTAATCTGCAATGCTGAAAGAGACACTGATGGTGTCTATAATAATCATCATGACTGATGAGTATTATAGATATTATACCGGGGGCGACATTTACACCCTGATCAACATAGTGAAGGTTCTATTTTTAAAATGTATTTATTTATTTATTTATCACCTAACATTTCTGATAACCCAGTGTGAGTTAAAAAAAATAAAAATAAAAAATATATATCGGCCATGTCAGAAAAGTGTTTGTTGTTGAATGTGGATAGGCTACTATTTTTTAACCAAAATGTTCACAAATACTAGATCATTTTCACAATTGCTTTTTATGTGCATTCTATTTATATTTCTTCATACGTTGACTTTTATTTTATTATTACCTCAGCCCTGTGGCTAAACATACTAAGCGAATGGCTATAAAAAAGTATGAAATTCACACATTAAAGTATCAATAAGGGCCCAACCAATATGGCTTTTTTTTTTTTGGGCTAATTCCGATAGTTGGCAGGGAAAAATCACTTTGACGGCCAAAGGTAGAAAAGCACTATACAAGCACGGCCTATTTACCATTTAACCACACTTGTGCCCAAGTCATCTTTAGTGAACCATATTTGATAGCACCATAAGACACAATGAATTCTGATGAATTCGCATGCTTGTCCTTGAAGTCATCTGCAGATGATCACACTTGAGACGACCATTATCCTTAGAAATTGGTCAAAGCAAAGTGGGGGTGGAGTTTGCCAGTGAACATCGCTTACGCTTCATCTGTTCATCACTTGTTGTAGTCTTCTTTTATAATCCGTCTTCATTATAAAATACGAATCGCAATAGCTTCTCTGAAAAACTTGAGCTCACACCAACCACGTTTCAGTGTCAGAAAAACACAATATTTCTCAAAATGACTTCAAGATAGACAGGTTCTTTCAACTATGCAAAGGCTGAAAACTTTGTCGACTGTCACAGTTCCTAATAAATGGGCTGGATTGACGCATAACTTTAATATTCGCTCTACTTAATGGGCCGACATTGTTGAATTATCTATAGGTCTCAGTGATTCAAAAAGGACCATCAAACCCAAACTTGAGAGCAGTGTCTTGTAATTGAATAATACATTACATGTGGCAATTATTTCTGTTAGAAGCAGACTGACAAATCAATAACCAGGGGATCAAATCAAGGACTGTGAAGCTCTTGTTTCTACTCCCCTTGTGACCAATTACATCAGCACAGTTTAAACACCTGCCGTGTCACAGTGAGCTGTCACACACACTCTCTTGCGCGCACAACCGCTGTGTCACACATACACTGGTCGAATCTAAATTCGTTTATTCGTTATGTGTACTGAGAAATTGATAAATGTTAGTCCATTGTGCCCGTATTATGTTTCAAACATTGCAACAGAAGTGCTATGAGGTATTTTGGTTGTAATCATACACCTCCATCGTGTAGCCTGACCTGCAGCTATACATTATGCACAACTTTATAGCTGCAGGCTGTTTCTTCTCATGACATACAGTATGTAGTGTGATTAAGCGAGGGTGAAATAAGCTGTTTTAATGAACATATTGCATGACACAAATACATACATCCACTTTTTCAAGGCACACTGGGGCACTGACCTGAGCTTGTGGTCTGTTGGTAGACAAAATGTATTTTATTTGAAACGTGCACCACCAGTAAAAAGGCTCATATCAGGTCTTATTAAAAGTTAATGATACTAGCGCCTTAAGAGAATGTTGGCTTGTTACGTCCACCAAATTCTAGCCCAGTGCCTGACTCCAGAAATATCTGAACTTTGGAAGACCAGGACATATTATTCACATCTGGGACCTTTTGGATTAAAATGCATATTAGCAAAGGTAATGAAGCCTTTCACCTATAGGTTGGAATAGATTTGCTTATCGGCTGTACTCTAATAAATAATATATAATAAATGACTATTATGACTATCATGCACTATTATGAACATTTATACTCGTCAACTGGAATCTAAAAGTTCCCTGCTATTGACAAATATATTCATCATGTTGTTCACACTGCGTGGAAGAGTTGTCTGTGAAATTCAGGTTTCTAATGTAAACCACTATAATGATGCATGGATCACAAATTAGAGGTTGGCGTCACATTGTTTTGGATTTTAGATCCATTTTGAGGCGCAGATACCGATTAGTACGTACAGTAGATGTGTTGCATAAATAGTGAGCACTACGTTGTATTACTTAGTGAGTGACGTGTGTGTATCTCCCACTGCGTGTGTTTAAGTTGGATACCTGTACGTAAATAAGTTAGAATTCTGCCATTCAAACCCTCTCTCAGTTTTCCTTTTGAAATACTGGCCTCAAAGTCCTTCAACTTGCTTTGACAACATCTGGCAGTGAATTAATTTATCACCTTAAGTCAAAGTCAAAGTCAGCTTTATTGTCAATTTCTCCACATGCCAAAGACACACAAACTTAAATGTTTGGATTCGATGAACACGGAGACCGTAGCATGACAGCAACCCTGTTTCATTTGTGCATCCAATGCACCGGTCTGCTCCGTCTCATCTGAGTATAGATCATCGAACTAAGGCTGTCAATACTCACCAACGCACACAAGTTCCTCCAAGCAATAATAGCCTGGAGTCAAAGGATGCGTCTTACATGATAGATTGATACTAGTCCCCTATGTGTTGTTTGTTTACTTACGACTGAGTGCCTAATAGAGGGAAAAATGTAATTTTCTTATGTTATTGAAGAACACAGTTTGTCCAAAATGTGTCATTATTAATTAGGGCTGAACACCTTGCCAAAGGCAGTCCATCAGCAACTGAGCTCATCAAAACACGTAAGACACAAGTAGTTGCAACACGTGCCCTAACCTGCCACTCACTTCAACGTCTTGGAGTCAGAATGGGGGGCGCTGATAAACAGTGGAAGGAAAGGACATTGATGAATTAAAAATCACAAGTAGAACAGCGGCAGCAAGTTACTCTGATGTAAAGCTGGCGGGAGAAGTGCTTGAGTAAGTTTTAGACCAGGTTAAAACATTCACAGGCTAGATGAACGAAGACACGAGCAAGCAAAGGACTTCACACGCATCAAACGAAGCAGCGGTTTTCACTCTTCTCTGTGGTGGGCTTGCGTTGCATTTTTCACACCAGCAGGTTGCTTATCAATGCACACCTTTCTGTTGTTGTGTTTGCTATGTTCTGTTTTCACATTCCGTTGCTTTGTTTTATGAATCGCACGGTAGCGTTTTGAGCCGTGCGGTCCTTCCTCTTGTCTCAAATATAGGAGGGCAACATTTTTTTAGGGCACATAAAAGCATCGAGGTGACCTATGGTTGCAGGCAGAGCTTTAAAGAAACGAAGGACAATCAAAAGGACAAATGCGACAGGCCTCCCGTGTGAGGTAACAAGATGAATGTGAACCGGCGCCTTGCTTCTGTGATGTCTTTGACCTGCAAAGTTCAAAGCTGCTCCCAGACTCTGGACCCCCGTCCAGTGAGCGAGCACCTCAGACAAAGGCTTTGTTCATAATAAAGTCAATCCACCATATTGTTTCCCTTTGAGCTCAACACCGTTTCAACAGGGAACAGACCTGCGGACCAAAAGGTTGGGCTGAAATATTTTGAAGAATGACCTAATTCTGATTCCTTTTTCTTTACCTTAATATTGCAATTGTGGTTTTACACCTTTTTTTGTGGTTTTATATATCTTTTTCCTCCTCCCATGTATAATTTTAGATATCACAAACAGAGACAATAAATTAATCTGTAACTAAATAGAATCAAATTAAAACGATAAAGCAAACAAATTTCTGGATTTCTCACTTTAGCTTTTCGTGTTTCATGAAACAATATGTAAATTTGTGGCCTGCCGTCCTCAAGCACTGAACTTATTGTGACTGAAATAAATAAATAAATAAATAAATACATAAATACACACATAAATGTTGCATGCTACTACATTACAATTTGAATTCAATTCATCGTTCAGCCCTACAAAGCACCCACAAATAAATATATATCACACATAACATCTGGCATTCCTCCCATATCTCTGCACTTTCACGTCTCTGAATACTGAAAAATATTTTTGCTGCTGATTAAATGTGACATGCATACAGAGTCAACCTGTTCAAGCACACCTTGGTACACTGGTCACCTATGTATACTTATCATTGCACAGGCTCTGTTCTCAACAAGTGTGGCCTTGTAGCAGGTCCATAATGAGCCTCTGTTCCTAGGGACACGTTATGTGGTGGCGAGGAACAAGGCGGTGTGCTGTGGAGCAACAGGACACCCAACTGACCCCCCCACACGCACACTACCGCACACTTCCCCCCTGCTCCGGTATGAAGAAGCATGGGGAGGTGCCCCAGCCTGCGGTCATAGTTAACCATGGCCATGCAGCGAAGGCTGGCTGCTGCAGTGCCGCCACTCCTCATGAGACACAAGGGTGAGAGGGACTTTGAAGTTAAAAGTGTGGCTGGGAGACAATATGAGCTTGATCATGTGCTGTACTATGATAGAAGGAAAAAAGGTGTCTGGAGAAGACCAGACCATACAATGATTTTGGTGGATGACCATCAGGTCTTTGCACCGAGCTACAAGTCCAAGGTTCTAAGCTTTGAGCCAGTGCTTTCCAAAATGTGGTACCACAATAAATTTGCCAAACATTTTACATTCAACTTTGAAGTGCAATACATGTTTGCCATTAACCGATGGCCATATTGCGGACAAAGGATGAGAAAGTTCAAAAAAGGACTGAGGACGGACAGAATCTGAAACGAAATCCATTTCTCCTAAGGAGAACATCTCCTCGGCGTTACAGGGATGGACAAAATCTCCCTTTCGTCAGTCCTCACTACGTCTTGTTTTGAGCTCTCTCGTCCTTCATACTTCTTCTGCAGTGATACTTGGTATACAATGTCTTAGAAAGTTAGAACAAACAATTTGGTGGCACAAACAAAACCTTCCATGTCAATGTCAGTTATTACACAGATTTTTTTTTCTTTTTTCCTCAGACAACATTTTGGACTTTACTTATTTCATTTGTGGACTTTGATTGCTCGAAGTTTACATTATGTTTGACTTTTAAAGTCTCAAAAACGCCAACCAGACTTTGTTTACTGGTGCAATGGTCACAAAGGATTTGAAACAATTGATTTTATTTCATGTAGGTTGTTCTGCTATGCAATGAAATGGAACAAATTATTCAAAATGTACAATTGACTCAATACTAATCATTGACTAAGTTTAAGACAAACATTGTATCGTTGCTACACTTAATGCCTTGTCCTTTTCACTCAAGGTAAAACAAGTGGTCAGTACATTAGTATGTGCAGATGTAGGTGTATGAAGTATACATACAGTATTTGATCTAAAGACCTGGAGATGAATGGCAGCTTCTTCATTAGCAAGCAAGGCCTCGGGAGGCTGCCCTCTCATGACAATTAAGCCTGCACGCTGCGCATCGCTTTTACTCGAATATCAGATCTTTATCAAACACACATCTCATAAAACCCCTGTGTCATTTACATTTAAACAGATGCTCTGCAGCAGCTTGCATATGTGAACAGAACGCCTTCTTTACATTTCAGCGTCCTCCGCAGGGCATTTCTACTCATACAAAAGGGGCCTTCAGACTTCAGAGGGAGCTGAAAAAGAGTGTGTGAGCATGCACCAGAGCAAAATCTCTAACATGAACACTTTAGGCCTGTTTTTGTTGTCTCTACAAATATCCCTCTCACATTATAAATCAGCCTCAGTGGTGGTTTATGTTTTAGATCTGCCCGAAGGAGTTTTAGAATGATTCTGGGTGTTCGTCAGGTTGCAAATAAATGTGAGGGGAAAAACTAAATGTACGTTACAACAACAGATTCAACTGCCCTGTACCCAATTTTCACCAAATAATCCATCCATTTGAGATACGCTTATTCAACGCAATGAAGCGTTTCTAAAATCAGAGTAGTCATTAGTTATTCTGTTTAAAATACAGCAAAAAGTAGAAGTATAATTTTGAGACAAAAAAAATCAAGATATACACTGTAAACTGCATATCTCTGGTCATTGATCTCCAAATGTTGCTGAGAAAGAACAATATTTAACAACTCAGAACTCAATTCAATTTCTAAATGAATGCTTTTACTATGTAAGAAGGGCATTATAGCAATATATTATATTACACACATTACACAATTGAATTAATAGTAGTTGCACAGTTATATATAAATTAAAAACTAGTGTTGAGTTTAATTTTCACATTTTTTAAAACACAACAGAGAAGCTGCTGTAGATATGTGCAGAAAATACACCGTTGGGCATTTTTATGCATGGCTCGACGGGAAGGACGTATAGCTCTTTGCTACCATCTTCAGGACTTCAAGTAACCTTGCATTGTTTGAGTTACTTATTATTTTTTATGTATTATAATTAATACAATACCAAATATATTATTACTCACAGTGAATGGTTATGTTTTTTTTTTAATTTGGGCTTGGACCTTTGGTTTGTATAACATAACTAAGTAAATATTTTATAATTTTAGATGGTGTAGTAATGGGACACTTAAGAAATACATAATATTATAATAATGGACATAAATGTACACATTTCTATGCGGAAAGACAACAAATAATATTTTTATGGCACTTAAAAATAAAGCTTACAGCAAGATGAGGCCAAAATGAGGCTCTGGAATCTCATCCTGTAGAAATTATGAATATTTATGTTCCCAACATAACATACTTTTGATAGGCATACAATTCTGCTGTGTATTGCTTCAAGGTGATCTTCACAACAAACACCAAATCAACACAACAGATGTTGAAAATGGGAAACAATGGGACTGCAACTGCTTAGTAGTCACGTTGGTAAATAGCGCCCTCGGGTGGTTGATAGCTTATTAAAATGGCAATACGGAGCAATACCAAAAAGTCACAAAAAGTAGTTATGTAAGTTAATTATGTATCATCTGATACTATACATAACTGACAGTCAAACAAAGACGCACTATTAGGATAAAACACAATTTTCAGACCACTTAATTGAAATTTGTTAATTTCTTACAGGACATTTGATGATCTGTAAGGCAGAACAGGTTATCATGAAATTGTGCACTTTGTGTACGCAGAAGTAAAGCCAAAAATGACAGGCTATTTGATCAATAAGCACTATTGCGAGCAACAACACAGAAGTACTATAAATTCTTGAATAATTTCATGCGGTTACAAATGTGGGCCACATGGTGGCAGTAGAAGCAGAGCAGAATCATAATTTGCTTTACTGACAGATTTCTTTTAAATGTTTGAGCCACTGTATCATGTATGAGATTGATGCTTGCTGTTGAAGAATTTTTTTTATATACATGTCCTTTGGCCTTTTTGTGTCATCAGACTTTTGATTGGAAACTCAAAGTAGTTAGTGGCATGTTGCAAACTGTCAAATCATACAAACATATCTATTCATCCATTTTTATTGCACTTGTACTCAGTAGGATGAAATGGCGCCTATTAAAAATTCATACTGGATGAAACAATTGAAGGATTAAGATGATAAATTCCCACTTGATGAAACAGATGGGGATTAGTCGAAAGTGACAGTCACTCATCCCCAGACAGTCCAGAGAGCCAACTTCTGGAACAGCAGTGATGACCCTTGAACTGTTGCAAACAATATCTCTCATCGCCTTAATTAGTTGTTTGGTGTTTCACATGGGTGCTCACATCCAGGGTACGACCTCTTCTTTCTTCAGTTATTTAATATAGACCATCAGACGATGGTCACAGGAAAGTTGAGGCATATTCAAAAATAAAATCTGCCACCACCGGCATGTTAAGACGATTTGTACTTATCACCTTTCTTGCTAAAATATTGTTTGGACAATGTCATTAAAAATAAGGTTGAGGACTTGAAATGTGAGTAGTACAAACGAATAGGCTTCATAATTTATGTATAATAAATATGATATTGTTTGCTATTGTAGTACAGATTAGTTCATTGCTTGGGTTGGTTAAAAGACGCATAGGAAGAGGACCTTCAAGAAAATAATCACATATCAAATCTCTATCCCTTGAGTCCATATAACACCATTGACAAAAATATTCCACTTGCAATGCAATATCGATTCAGCAAACCTTCTGAATCATGAATCGAATCGAATGTCCGAGTTTATACGCAAGGTCCTTCAACCGTAGGGTGTTTACTGGAAAACCAGAAGATGGTACGGCCATTTGAATCTGTGTAAAAGTTGCAAAACAGCAATTTTGGAGTCATTGACATTGACATTATGATCAAGTTCTTACCCATCTTTGGAATGTAATCAAGAGGGTCAGACCATTCAAATGCTTCCCAGTTAACTGCATTTTGCTCGATTAGAACAGATGAGCCATAGGCAGTACAAGACTATTTGGTGCCTCACAGCAGTTTATGAAGCACTGTCATGAAATGGTGCCATGTTGTATTGATCCATTGTTTTGACAATGTTCTGTCCCCGAAGAGGGAAATAAGTGGCATAACAAGCATGGCAATTAAGCAAGACTCTGAGCCACAGAAGACAAGGTCTGGTGCACAGATACTCCAGAGATATAATACTCAATGCGGCATTTAGGACCAAAATAGAGTGCTTTTTTTTTTTTTTTTTTGCAGACCCCTAATCGGTTGCAGCGTTATGTTGCTAAGACCTTCAGCTTTTTACTTTTCAATTTTTCTCAATTAAGGTGTGCCAAGGTTGTGACAAAAACTACATAGCTTTGCTAAATGAAATAGTGCACTAGGGCTGCAATGAATTGTTATTTTAATAAATGATTAAACTACCAATTATATTGTTGATTAATCAATGAATCAAATTTTTTAAAGGTTTTTTACATCCCTTCATTAAAAACCAAGACGTTATTTCAAATTGACGGTGCAGACAACCACTGCTCAAGAGACAAACTACCAAAAACCCAACTAACAAACACAAGCAAACAAACAAACGCCAAACTACAACACGGAAGACACTTGCACCCCACATGGTAACCCTAGTTCTAAAATCTGCAGAAAGATTGATGATCAGAATTATCAAACTATGAAAACAAGAGCATCATACACATGCAATAATGAAAAGAAAATAAATGTTGTGTGTGTGCGTGTGTGTCATCTCAAGCTTACCGCTTTACTGTGTCCGTCGTTTTCATAGATTGAAGGAACTGAACCTTCAGTAAAACGAAGTCTTTCGGCGAATCCTTCTCTATACCGACACGAGATTTCTGAAACAATCGTCCTTGAAATGCTTTGCACAGACAATCAGGACTTTGCCCAAAAGTGTAGGAACTTCGTCCTGCAAAAATAGATTTAACCAGTCAATATTTTGAGGTTCTGATCCTGGGGGACGTTGTAATTAGTTGTGTAGATTAATGCATCCAACAATTGAACACTTTGATTTCTCCACTTCTGCAGCCTTGAATTGTTTGGACTACAAACGTTTTTCCGCGTAAAAAAGAGGGCGGAATTGCAAAACCGTTTGGCCGCACCCATTACCTTGTTTGGGAGTGGCGTCCCAAATACTGTGGCGTAATAAATAAAAATACAATAGAAAATTGATCAAACTGAACGGAGTAAAAAAAATGTCTCCCAAACAGATTATAAAAGTAGCTCTGCAACACCTGGAGGGATACATTAAATTTTTCTATAATCCTGGAAACTCCAAGTGCACAATAAAATGTATTCAAAAGCTAAAAAAAAAAGTGGATTTTCAATAATATGTCTCTCTGTCTATTTCATAGTATAGTTTTCTAGACAGTAAACCACCAAAGCTTCTTCATCATGCCAATTCATTCTCCAACAAAAGAAACTGGTAAACAACATGTCTCTTGCGATATACTGCTCCTCACCACAATAAAACAATAAGACGTGGATGCCTCGTGTAGCTAAAATACAATTTATTACAGCTTTCAGCTCTCAATCATTACAGAGATCATATGACATAGTTAGTCATAAACACAGGTTTTAGCGTAACATTTTCAGTTTGCACTATGAAATATGATGGCACTGATTTATTTGAAGGCACTGAAAAGCCACAGTATAGTTGGTTTCAGGGTAAACTTAGAAGTATGACACACGATACCGCTTACATAGGGTCAGGAGGTCACTTGAGCTACAAGATGAACAGTTCATCCGCTGTCTTTAATGCTCATTCTGATCATGTCTGCCAGTATAATTTACATATGTGGTTTTAACTATAGGCTAACAATGAACAGCAGCGATGGTCTGAGAAGAGAAAACATCAGTCCATATGTTTGATGAGGAGGCATGACAACGCAGCACTTCAATCCTAGAAAAGTAAAGACAATAAAAAATGGGTTACAATTTCATTTATTGATGTAAAACATGCTTCTATGCCCTATTTGATAGCATGGTCGTTATGGTTTTGGAGACATGAAAGAAGCACACCATTGGGTAGTCCGACCATGTTGACGCTCGTGTGCTCACTCGGGGCTGCGTCGCCTCCGTTTGCCGAAGGCTTGCGCCCCCACGCTGGTGGGCACAAAGTTGCGGTGGCCCATCCCGCCGGAACGACTCAAGAAGTCGGCCAAGCGGTGGGTGACGCAGGTGGCAGTGTTGCAAGCCCTCTTCTGTGTTGACATGTTGCTTAGAAGGCATGGCATAATATTGTTAAGATTAAAACATGACTTCAGCACCATCCACAATACTATTTTGGCTCCTCCCCATGAAATGTTAGGAATAAATAATAAATGAAATAAATTGTATGTAGTGATAAGTACATTGTGGTATGCTTATGTATTTCATATAGATAGTCTGAGCAGTATTAAAATATTAAGCCTACATTTATGAAGGTAATAATGCTAATTTTTACTCAATAATATCAGTATTCTGATTAATACCGCCACATGACCAAAACAACTAAAACCCAGAAAATGGCTGGACTTAATATTCCACAAATGCAAACTTAATGGGAACGCTGCATTTAGACTAGTGGGGTTGCTCAGAACAGATTTTTGTAATTGTTTTACTTGACTTCCCCTTAAAGTTATGACTAACCGCACGTGATACAGTTTTATTTCAGATATATATTTAATGTTTGTGGTTGTAGTTGTTTATTGATAACTTGGTTATTTAAAAAAAGGAGGTTTTTAATGTATTTTCTAGTACAAGATCTCATCACACTGAGGTGGTTTCATATCTATACCAGTAAGCAGGGTAGATTGGTGCCTTGAGGTACAAGTCACTCCAGTTTTTCAAGATTAAAGTTTCATGCAGCCAATATTATAATATGATATATTCTTTGACTTGCTAGTGCAAACAGCAGTTTGGCAAATAGTTTCATCAAAACAGAGGCTTCAAGTTGTTGAACATCGCTCCCACTTGAAGTTTACTGTCAGATTAAAAATAGAGAGAGAATTTCAAAATGTGTATTTAAAGCTAACAAACAACATTGCTTTAAGCCCGCTAATGCTTAATGCTAAACGCATAATGGAAAATACTTTTGAAATGCTATGAGTTATCATCAATAAGGGCGGTTTTAGAGCCCTATAAGTGATGGATATTTGAACACAAATGGTGGAGCAACACATATGAACAGACAATAACAATATTCCCAGTAACAATATTCTTTATCTTCTTATTAACAAGTTACAAGGCACCAGTGTATTTTAACAAAAAAATACATCTGAAAGTAACAAAATGTTTATACTGTTTACTTGTTATAATATGAAGTCATCTTTTACATTCATTAAGATCTGTAGACAAACTGAATGATCCAACCAATAATGATGCTTATTTTCTCATTATACTTTGGAGTGTAGCACTTAAGCTCTGAAGACATTCCCCTGAAGATAGCCAAGCGCACATAGAATGGGACACATAGGATGAACAAGCAAGATGACAAAACTAGAAGAGAGATGCCCAATGGGAATATTTCAATTGTATTCATATTGCTCAGCTAGATTTCTCTTCTTTCCAGGTGTCCCTGCTCCCACATCTGTGCGGGGATAGGTCTGGAGTTTGTGAATATCCTGGGACAGTTTGCCCAGCACACAAGTGCTTAAGCCGGTGCAGCGCTTTGACATGGACCTATCTGGGCTGGTAGAGACACACACATGCAGAGACAACTGACAGTGACAATGGTATGATGGAGGGACATATAAATCAAACAACAACCAGATTGTGTTCCACTTTGGAGGCGACAGACATTACACTACATGCATTATTTGGATTTATTAGTGTGACATGCAGTTGACAAACAAATGGAAATGATGATGTCATGCACTCATGCATGATCACAATCATACTCAATTCATGGAACCCAATTTTTACCCCACATAACTAAAGAATAGGGTCTAACCGATACGGATTCCGATATTAGACAGAATAAAAGACTGATACATAGACAGACAGACAGATCGACCGATTGATCGCTCTATCGATAGATATAAATTTGTTCAGATTTCATTCTACCTAATATTGGCCATCTAATTAATCTGTTGGGCCCTACTAATGAAACTTGTTACTGGCTGATTTACTGTAGTCCAAAGCATTAAGTAACTAAGACCAAGAGTGGATAAGATGATATGTTTTGCTAGACACACACATCATTAAAGACAATTTTTCTCATTGATTACCTGCTCCCATCAGCTGTTTGGCGCTCTTGCTCATCTGAAGCGAGCTGCATGAACTCTTTAATGGCTCTTAGTAACTTCTTAATATCATCATTCGATAGACTGACTCCATCAGTACTGGGGTCCTCACGACTTCTGAAATAAATTCAGAGTAAGATATTCGCTATAATAAAAGCAGTCACTGTGTACTTTTCATGCCTTACCTGGATGGAGCTGCCTGTGTGATGCACATCTGACAAAAGATCAGCACACAAGCTAAAAGAAGAGTCCCGAATTTATGGGTGATCATGATTGCCTGCGAATAAAATACATGAGGTTCAAGAAATTTGCAAGTTATCTTGTACTATGCTTTACAAAAACAGCATGCACCCAATACAAGTGACTCAATCGTCAAACTGCAGCTACTACAACATTTCATTTTCTAAAGTCATCCTTATCCACTCACCATAAGCTGGTACAGTATTGGAGGAGGATGATAGAAGTGCGGCTCAGTTGACAATGAGCTGACCGCTCCCACAGAACTGGCTTTTATGCACGTTCTCGTGGGCTCTGCCAGCACTTGATCATGGTCCACTGGCAACCAATCGTATCCTGGCAATTCTGTAAAAAAAAAAAATGCACATGGCATCCGTGCATAGGGTGATCATGAAATTGTTCAATTTATAAAATAAACCAAAGAGTGGAATGTTTTCAGGCTATTTAAGATGAAGTTTACCCAAGATTAAGAACTATGCAAGTGGGCCCATCTTTAGCAGCATATTTGTATTTGCTTTTATTTTTGCTTAGTTCAACTCGGTTGTCCGCTTCACAGGCACCAGATCTGCACCTGCAAAAATACACCTTCCATTTTTTTCTGATTTGTTTACAATTAACCATCCGTTTGTTAATACCAGACGCACAGTAATACATTTTAAAAATATTTGTACACTACCGTTCAAACGTTTGGGGTCAATTTAGTGTTTTCCATGAGAACATAATTGCACAAGTGTTTTCAAGGGTTTTCTAATCATCCATTAGCCTTTGAACACAATTAGCAAATACAATGGACCATTCGTTATTGTGCTACTTTCCCTAACCTTGCAAGATTAGCCACTCCTGTGCAGTTTTTGCTGTTACTTTGTTGCCACAGACGGGCCATTCCTGTGCAGTTTTTGTTCTTACTTTGTTACCACAGATGAGCCATTCCTATGCTCTTTATTTCGCTACTTTGTTCTGCTGCGTTGCAGTGAGGATTTGTGTTGTGGTATTTTTGACAGTGATTATTAAACCTTGGTTCCACCTTTTCCAACTCCGCCCTGAATCTTAGTCCTCCGTCACCTCGGCTTGTTAATAGAGTGTATTCCTGGTTAGTTTAATGTTATCCTCATTGAAAAATAGTGATTTTCTTTTAAAAATAAGGACATTTCTAAATGACCCCAAACTTCTGAACGGTGTAGTTCCTAACTCGAATGTTTTTTTTTTTTGTGTAAGTACAATGAGTGCATATCAAATGTACAGTACAGTGTTGCCTGAGTTAGTTTTCAGCAACTGTGTTTGTGTAAAACAATTTCTGGCTTTGGGTACTTAGAAACACAATTAATGAAAGCTTCCTCATATCATCTAATTATAGCTCCCCTTGTGTAACATTAAGATGCATCCTGCCTCCAAGTTATTTTCTGCACCAGGCCAAATTGGGACATAGTATGGTGGTTGTGAGACTCATAGCTGGCATGTGATTGAAAAGGATGTATGTTCATGTTTACTGGTTCACACTAAACTAACAATTAAAATTTATACTTTTACATGAACTGCCCATTTCCTTACATCAGACGTGTAGGTGTTCCGAAAGGGAGGTTCTGGAAAATGTGAATTTCTGGGAATGACAAGTAAAATTTCCCAGTCATCCAGATGGAAAATAATTGTGTAAAATGCTGTACGTACGTGTCTCTCAGTGGAACATTGCACAGTGGAGTCAAACAGGAACTGTGCCTTGCTAATTGTGATCAATGGTTTAACTTTGTTATATTCAGGAGAATTTCATTAGAGAAAAATGAAATTTCCACAGTGAATGAGACGAGGTTTGTACCACAGTGCGACTGTCTGACAATTGATCAAGTTCACTGCATTAGTTTGAGGTCATGGAAAAATTTTGAAATGCGTTTTCTGGATACAGCTTAATTCTAAATAAACCATAACATTCTATGTAAATTAAAATCCCGATATTCTTTATGATTATTATATGATTGTTGTTGTTGGTTTTATTCCAATAAAATGATAAATTGATTGAAATAATATTTTGCAGGAGAGGTAAAGATAAACAACTGAGATAATGTGGTTGCAAAGGTTTGCAAACCCTCTTAAATTAGGCATGTGAGTGTATTTAGAATGATCAATCACATTCAAACTCACAATAAATGCGACTCCGTGCACCTGCCACCATCTAAAGTGCCATTGATTAACCCTAAAAAAAAGTTCAGATGTGCAAGTGGACTTCTTCAGAATTTCTTTTTTTTTTTAGCAGAGGCCTGAAGTCCTCAATCCAAGACTGACAAGATCATGCTTACACTTGGTACAAGTTTATTTGATTAGACTGGACAGATGTGTTTGCTATTTTCCAGTCAGGGGATCTGGCAGGAAGCAACCACATCATTTGCAAGAAAGTTCTCATTAGGTAGCCTTAACCAAGCTGAGTCATTGGCACAGGTCTGCAGGAGGCCATGTGAGGCCAGCCAAATCCAGCTGCATCAGCGGGAAGAAACAGCTAGATAAACAGCTTTGGGAATAATGAGCAGTGAGTAATCAGGGATAAGCCAAATAAAAGGCGTGCTTCACAAAAGTGCACATTAGACGAGAAAAAAAGCAGAGAAGAAAAAACCCATCAGCCTTTACAGAATTTCCATCAGGATCAATAAACTACCAATATCCTTACAATATGTATTTAATCTGTAGTGCAAAATGTGGAGACATTTGAGGGTTTTAGTTGACAAACTCGAAGAGTTTGGAATGTCGTGCATACCTCCACCTTTGACCTAAGAATGTAGTAGTGGCTGACCTGAACTGCTTGCCTGCATTTAGACGATCAGCAGTCACTTACTTAGTGGGGCAAAGTTGATTTGCTGAACCAGCAATACTACTGGAGAAAATTTAAACAATCCTCAGTTATTGCAATGTGTCTATTTAAAAAAAGGAATCCTTTATGTGTGTGATTTTTTTATTTAAAATTCAACAAAATATTTGTGGATTGCAGTAAAAAAAAAAAAAAAAAAAAAAAAAGGCATCATCGCAAGTAAAAGCTATTTCCAATATTTTGGACAATTCTGATCTTAAAATTTTACATATATATATATATATATATATATATATATATATATATATATATATATATATATATATATATATATATATATATATATTTGGACCTTACATGACTGTGGAAAAGTTCATTTTTGCGTGCATCATCGCAAGATAAATAGTTTTCATTACCCCGATTCCTGTCATCCAATCCATCCATCCATCCATCCATCCATCCATCCATCCATCCATCCATCCATCCATCCATCCATCCATCCATCCATCCATCCATCCTCTTCGAGAGAGCCAAGAATATTTCGGGAAAAGCCTCGATCACCTAAACTTCATTTGGGTTTGATCATTGGAGTGTTAACAGTTTAAACAGTGGTATGTAACCCTAACCCTAACCCTATTTAACATGAGACGTCAGTGAGATTGGAAATCAAAAACACAATCATAACCCTGGTTTGTAACTGAGTAAATGTAATGAATGTAAGTACCAATGTCAAATAAGAACAAAAAAGGAAGAACCTACTAGAACAACTGAGCATTTGTGGTTAATCATAGCCGCTTTACACTAGATTGCTGGTAATGGGAACCTTAAACGTCAAATTTTTGTAGATTTCATTTTTTCCCCCACAAATCTATGGGTATGTCCATAAATAATCTCAGACCGTCTTCACCCCGACTGTTCGACTGTGCGTTTTTCAAATGAGTCATTCAGTTATCTTGCGGTTATCATAACCCCGGTTTGTAACTGAGTAACTGTAATGAAGTAACAATGTAAAAAAAACTGCGGTCGGTTATCTGTCAGTCAGTCAGTCAGTCAGTCAGTCAGTCAGTCAGTCAGTCAGTCAGTCAGTCAGTCAGTCAGTCAGTCTGTCTGTCTGTCTGTCTGTCTGTCTGTCTCTCTCTCTCTCTCTCTCTCTCTCTCTCTCTCTATCTATCTATCTATCTATCTATCTATCTATCTATCTATCTATCTATCTATCTATCTATCTATCTATCTATCTATCTATCTATCTATCTATCTATCTATCTTCATAACTTGGCATAGCACCGTGAGTCCATTCAACCCAAGAAAAAAAGTTTAAAAAAAAGATGGTTATCATTCAGCAGGAGCAGGAACGGAGCAAAGTTCGGCGACCACGGGTGATTTTCTGGCCAATCTTCGCCTAGAAGGCGGGGGATAGAAAGTGTGCAAGATGATACATTTGTTCTCTAGAGCCTCGGCGAGCAGTCCAAGTCCGAGGGGGTCGGCGAGCGGCGCACGGAGCAGGAGTACAGCACATATTCGGCCGGGCAAATATGGTCTCAGTTACCTCGCCGTCTCTGGCGTACATGTCCCGCGCGCAAGTTCTGCTGGTGGCGTGCGGCGTCAGCTTAGCCTTCCTCGCCGTGCTGCTCCTCCGTCAGCTCATCAAGCAGAGGAGACCCCCGGGATTCCCCCCCGGGCCTTCCCCCATCCCTGTCATAGGGAACATTATGTCTTTGGTCACCGAGCCGCACGTTTTCCTCAAGAAGCAGAGTGAAGTTCACGGACAGGTACGGTCATTGTCTCGCTGCACAGCAATGCACGCGGCGTTACGAAACCATGCAACCAAGAATCTTTGCACGCCTCTTGCAAATTGCAGCAAAAAAGTGCAACTTTTACCTTCCATTCACTGTTTTTAGAAAGGGGATTTGAACTAATTCCAGTTCATGCAGGCGTTTTCTGGACCTTTCAATACAGAACAGTTGTGCTTTGGCTTATGACTTTTAATCGTACTGTGAGCTTGCTCCCTTAAATCAATGCTTCCTGACTGAAATTGAATTGCCTCCACAAAACATGTTACATGTTTTTAATATGATGATACAGTGCTCAAGTGGGTAGTACATCTGGCTCTCTGTGCTGAGATCAGGGTTTGAATCTGCATGCTTCCATGTTCTTGTTTGGTGTTCCTTTGGGTCCTCGTGCTACCTCTCGCAAAATTGTTTGTGTGATTGATTGTTTGTTTGTTCCTATGGATTAGTTGGTGACCAATCCTGGGTGTCTTACTCAAACTCCGGATGGATAATGATCGGCTCAACTGCAACTCGTTAGGATAAGCAATGTACAAAATTGATATTTTAGACACTGTATTTTAAAATGTTTAAAAACTTAATGAAAATGAATGTAAAGAAATAAAAAGGTTTTTATAAAGTGTAAGAAATCCACAAATATACACAGTACAGTCAAACCTCGGTTTTCGACCACAATCCGTTCCTGAAGGCGGTTCGAGAAGTGAATCGTTCGAATCCGAATCTATTTTTCCCATTAGAAATAATGGAAAAAAATGTAATCCGTTCCAAGACAAAAAAAACCAAAACCGCATTTTTTAAAGCATTTTTTAATTTGCGCATTTTTTGTCCGATCGCACAACTGCAGCGCACCGCCGAACGCGCAACCGTAGCGCGCAACCGTAGCGCGCCGCCGACCGCGCAACTGCACCGCGCTGGTCGCATTATTGTGACAGAGCCGTCGCTGAAATTTAGAAAATATTTTTAAAGTCCTGATGTACTTTCCAAAATGTAAGTGGACCTCAGTGCGCACGGAGCTTAATTTGGTCCAATCGCGCAACCGCAGCGCGCCGGGCTCTCACTGTCGCATTGCTTCAAGAGCGTCTTTGTGTTTTAGGATGGCTTTACGGCTCCCGCTTGCTTTCTTTGGAGGCATGATTAGGGGTTAATACAATCACTTAAACTAATACTAAATCTAACAATATGTAATACTGATACGCAGACTAAAACTAAGACTACAATGAATGGTAAATCTAATACTGACACTAAAAAAAAAAAGAAGAAAAACGTTAGACACTGCTGCTAATCCCAAAACACTTAATCTAATACTGATACTAAATCGAATACTTTTTATAATAAATCGTCCGGCCTGGAATGTCCTTCCCAGTGCACTATGACCTACTTTTCAAAACCCTCGACCCACTTCGCAAAGGCTCACTTGGTCACGTGTGTCTCAGATTTTCAGTCTGGACCTCGGAGGCATCTTGACTGTGGTGCTGAATGGCTACGACTGTATCAGGGAATGCCTTTACCATCAGAGTGAGGTGTTTGCTGACCGGCCATCCTTGCCTCTCTTCAAGAAAATGACCAAAATGGGTGGTAAGAAAAGAGTGATGTTATTTATAGTTCACCAACTTACAACAGGAAGAGAATTCTGCTTCGAGAAGGATTTAATGTGCACTCTTCTAATTACACTCCCAACAATGTGTTCCAATGTATTAATTGGATTAGAACATTGGTGTGTTGAATTCTCAGTTAATCTGTTTTACAGTCATTTTACAGTCAATTGTATTGCTCTATTAGTAAAAAAAAATTAACCACATTACTGGATGTCCTGTACAAATGTTTACTTGAGGGACAATAGCAAAATAACTGAATGATGGCTAAAAATGAAACATTCAACCAATGAATGGTTGTTTTTCCAAAGGTCTTCTCAATTGCAAATATGGCAAAAGCTGGATCGAACACCGCAAACTGGCGTGCAATTCGTTCAGGTACTTCGGAAGTAATCAGAGGCTCTTTGAGAGGAAGATCTCGGAGGAGTGCATGTTCTTCGTGGACGCCATCGACGAGCACAAAGGCAAAGCCTTCAATCCCAAACACCTGGTGACCAACGCCGTGTCCAACATCACCAACCTGATCATCTTCGGCCAGCGCTTCACCTACGATGACAGCAACTTTCAGCACATGATCGAAATCTTTAGCGAGAACGTGGAACTGGCGGTGAGCAGCTGGGCCTTCCTCTACAACGCCTTCCCTTGGATCGAGTATGTGCCCTTCGGGAAGCACCAGAAGCTCTTCCGCAATGCCGCCGAGGTCTACGACTTCCTACAACAGGTCATCGAGAGCTTTTCCCAAGGCCGGGTGCCACATATACCTCGGCACTACGTCGACGCCTATTTGGATGAGTTGGAGCAGAATGTGGGCAACCCTAGTTCGTCGTTCTCCTATGAGAACCTCATCTATTCAGTGGGGGAGCTAATCATCGCGGGCACCGAGACCACCACCAATACCCTGCGCTGGGCCATGCTCTACATGGCCCTATACCCCAACATACAAGGTCAGCTGATAAACCCGCAAGTATTTGACAGAGGTTTATAAATGCCTTAAGATTCCACAAGATGGCGGCAAATAATTATACTTGTCTAAATGAAGCTTCTAAACTCACCTCAACATAGTGATCAATATCAGATTTCGTTTGACAACGGTTCAAACGAAAAAGCAGTTTCATGACATCACCTTTCTTGGAGAGTTTCACACATACTTTGAAGCGCAACATTGAAAGCAATGTGATAGGCAGGCTGCCAGCAGGCGTAGAGGCTCTTTTTTGTCTAACAGTGCTTTTCTACGTGAACTCCTCAATTACACAATTTTTCTTTCTCTTTCTTTCGAAAACATATAAAAAAAAAATTCTTTGCGGGAAACAGAATTAAGGTGTTAACGGCATCATACCGTATATGTATAAATTCACTTACAAGCTTGATCACGGAACCAATTGAATTTGCAAGCCAAAGTGTAACTGTAATTAAAAAAAAACATGTTGAGACAAATGCAAATCCAGCCTATTTTTCAAGACAGTGATTTTTTTTGTAACAAAAAAACACAATCTCGCAATGCTTTTAATGTGATGCCTTTGTCGCTTGATTTTCAGCAAACATAATGTGTACCGCGTATGTGTGTTGTGCCATACAGAGAGAGTGCACAGGGAGATTGACAGCGTGTTGCCAAACGGGCGAGCGCCCTCTTTAGAGGACAAACAGAAGATGCCCTTTGTGGAAGCTGTCCTGCATGAGATCCTGCGTTTCTGCAACATCGTCCCCCTGGGCATTTTTCGCGCCACGTCACAGGAGGCCCACGTCAATGGCTACACCATTCCCAAAGGCACCATGGTGATCACCAACCTGTATTCTGTGCACTTTGATGAGAAGTACTGGACGGATCCGGGTGTGTTCTCACCACAGAGGTTCCTGGACAGCAATGGTAACTTCGTGAGACGTGAAGCCTTCCTGCCATTCTCGCTGGGTGAGTCATCTAATTGGATCTGATTGTCACAAATTGAATTTCTAATAACGGGTCTTGTTAGTGCTGAGCCTTTTCATCTCGACTTATATGCAACACAAAAATATTCAAACTAAATCAACACAATCAACACAAAAAGCATTAAAAAGTTTGTCTTTAGGCCACTGCACACTGATCGACACAAAATGGACAATCATAAAAAGTACAGTAGGCGCCCGCACCTGGCAATTGATCCTTGCGTACATACTGAGACACCACAAAAGAAAAAAACGTGACCCCGGTGTCCTTATCAGAAAGCAACGTCGAGGCACCACCTATACTATATTGTACTGTATTTATTTTTGATTACACATATCCCAATTGTCAAGCTCTGTGAGAGGAATAAAGGAGACAATCAAAATTTCAAATTGCAGGAAAACTAGGCTGCGGTGCTCAGTTTTTTTTTTTGAGAGAGAGATGCTACAATGTGGCGTTTTAAGGACTATTGTACTTCAGTCTAAATTAGGGGTGTCAGACTTACTTTTGTCGCGGGCCGCATCATAGTCATAGTTTCCTTCGAAGGGCCATTGAAATTATCAACCCAAATAAATGTGTGACTGTCTCATATATCTCATGTAGGCTTCATAACAAACTAGTGAATAACTAGTTTTTAAAACAAAGACTAAGAAAAACTGTTCAAATATGTATTTAAAATAAATAAATAAAAAATATATGTATTTTATATGAATAGTAATAATAATTGCTGGCAATACAGATATTTTTTAAGCGTGAAAACAATTTATTTTAGTTTTGACATATGTATTTGATGCACAATTTGTCTTTGCGGGCCACATAAAATGACGCGGAGGGCCGTATCTGGCCCCCGGGCCTTGAGTTTGAGAGCTGTGGTCTAAATGAAGCTTCTCAACTCACTTTTTGTATTAATGGCACAAAGATGCCAACAGATGGTGAAAAAAATGTAACATATATAGGTTTATAGGCGAATTCACAAATACTGAACTGTGAATATGCGGGTTCAGTGTAGCTATGGCCATTCACACAAGAGGTTGAATGCTATACACACATGCTATATATAAATATGTATTGCATTGTATTGTACCAACCACAACATTTTGGCTATGTGTGCTATCTTAATGGTAAAGCCCACAGACTGGCTAATTACATATAAGGGTGGTGTTATAAAATGGATATTTGAGCACAAACAGCAGCCAATTTTAGCAAAGAATATTACAATACTCAGGCATATATTCTTTATCCTCTGCAAAAAAATACAAATATCACAGTCACTGAGCCAATCACGGTATTTGTGAATGTCTTCTTGGTTTCTTACTAAGACTTCCATTCACTTCTGCACAAACTAAAAGCTTTTTATTGTGTCGTTTAAAGTGTAAATTATGCAATCTGATACACTGTTTTATCCTTGTAGGGAGGCGTCAATGTCTTGGTGAGCAACTGGCCAGGATGGAAATGTTTCTCTTTTTTACCACTTTGCTCCAGAGATTCCACCTTCAGTTCCCGCCAGGAAGTATTCCCACAGTCGCGCCCAAACTGGGCATGACCTTGCAACCCAAGCCTTACTCCATCTGCGCCATCCGCAGGCAGCACAAAGACACTCCTTATCACAATTAGGCATCAACCACTCAAGTTCCTGTTCAACTAGATTGGATTTTCATACAGCGAACGACTCCGCAAAATATAGATGCTTAAGAAAGCCACCCAGAATTGTAGTGGTGCATCTTTTGGGAACTCCCACTTGTGGACGCGTGATCATCTATGTAATTGGGCAATATGCGTATTTGCACAATAGGCACAAAGCTGTGCAATGCAGACTTTCGAGACAGACGTTCATTATCGATCGAGTTCTGTGTAGCGAAGGACACGAAATGTTTCTGAACCTCAGCAGGCGGGGAATGTGTTAGGTATACGTCAATGATTGATACTAAGTACACTGGTGCTGGTTCACAGTCAGGTCAGACAAATGACTCGTGTCATTTGGAGCTGCGGGCACAACCGAGACTTTCCAAGAACATTTGCACGCTTAGGCTGGACATGGGCTGGCTTTACGTCATCTGAACTGAGTTTGACACCGCTTCCTGGGAGAGTGCTTTTGGGAAAAGCTTTCTCCTGGAAGGCCGATGCAAAAGCTGGTGGATTTCTAGAAATCACTTTTTTCCCCCTTATGGTGCTTATTAGTACTTACAAAGTACTTCATTTACATGTCTTTTTTGAATACTGGTGTTTTTATGTGTTCATCAAGTACTTGCTTAACAACAAAATGCATACTTTTTTTTACAAAATATATTTTACAAGTGTGTTATATTACGTTTGTAATACTTGAATCAATGATTACGGTGAGCTGCAACATGGTTAAGAAAAATTGCTATGTTGACTTAAGACTTGAATTATTTGTTTAGGTTTATTTGAATACAAAAAAAAAAAACATTAAAAGTGCACATTGTTGCCAAGTGTCAGTGTAAATGTCATGAGTGACTGAATGGACGATCTCTTATGAAAGTTTTTTTTTTTTCAAATTACTTAAACTTCTGTGATTCAAGTAAATTAGTCTTCCGAATAATTACTTGAGTTGGTACTCCATGATAAAAACCTCATCAAGTATTGAGTGACTGGGAAGTAATATATGATTTATTATTTTTGTTTTAATTAGAGAATGGACATCAGCTAGTCAAAACATACAATAGGAAGGTGCAAATTCAGATATTGCCCAACGTTAGCACTTCAAATAAACCAAAATATCATTAAATCTTTATATAAAAAAAGGGAATAAAAAGAAAATTTAGCTACAAGAAACTTCTTAAATTAACATTCTTTGGTCACACTCATTAAATGGCACAGGCTCACCAGTCAAAGCCTATACATAGAAAATCGCAACTTGCTTTCTGCTAGTAATTAATTATTTCTAAAACAATTAATCTCAATTATTTTGTTGAGTAATCATTGAATCTGATTAAAAAATGACATACCATTTGTCACACAGGAGTAGTCTCCTGGACCCTAGTAGTTGAAACAACACTTACACAAGTAGTTTTGCCGCACTAGTAACATGAAGTTGTACTTCTACTCTACCAAAGTTGTCCTACAAGCGTGCAGAAAGTATTTTCTTTTCTACTGGTGGAATGAATTGTTTTACTAGTAAGGAAAAAGTACCAACACTGTACTTGTATGTTAAGATGGATGTGAAGGACTTAAAAATGCTCTAATGGCTTTTTTGGAAAGCTATTCTTAAGATTATGTAATGGTCTGCTCTTTTTCTTCACTTGTAGG